>NC_139234.1:80031217-81235249 GCF_977018435.1 Lepisma saccharinum
CTATGCTTTGTTGTATGCTGACTTTAGAACATCCACGCTTTACTTCAATTCATTTTTAATTACATGTCAAAACTTCAGTGATTTTGGTGGTCTGCTGCGTTCGTTTAAATGTGGTTCTCAAACTAGGAAAATGTCATTGTCAAAGGAGTGGATCGTGTTGATCTTGGAATGGAGGAGAATGAAATAGGTGCAAGTGGAATCAATGACACCATATTTAATATACCGTGGTTAGCTCACTAATGATTTCTTAATTAAAATCATTCAAGCAAAGCTGACTCTGTGTTCCATCATTTATTTGCAGTAGTAATGTAAATATATGAAGGCATATTATGTACTAGAAACATAAATAAAACACTCAAGTCTTCATGATCATTGATTTTGTGTAATTTTTACACAAGTCAATGATCATTAACTGTAAGTTACTTTCACACTAATTGTAAAGTAACTCATAATTACTTTCAAAGTACCAGTAACTGTAACTGAGTTAGTTTTTAAATGAGTAACTGTAACTCGGTTACTTGTAAAAAGTAACTTACCGAACCTGTAGCCTAAGTTCAAAATAGTGAATACTTAACTTTCCTGGTTCTGTTGTTTAGTACTTTACAATCGCTGACACATCGTACATGATTAATGATGCCTTCAATATTATGTCTAATTGGTACATCGTTGCCACACTTGTTTTAAGTGTTCCAACCAGCCCGTCACAAGAGTTTCTGTGTATATGGCAAAATTTCCATGGAAAAACTTCAATCAGCACAAATGTGTATTATTAATTCTAACATCATATTACGTATCCCCGTGAAGAGTAGCCAAAAAAAAAAGAACTTCCATATTGAGATAAAATGCACAAAAAGAATACTCTCGGGGATAATTTGCTAAACTTGGGAATGCTAATAATGATGATTATATTTCTTAAAAAAAATGAAGACAGTTGAAACTGACTTAGATACAGTGGAACCTCGATTTTATGTTATTCAGGCGGCCAAGCTGAAAAAACTTAGAATGCGAGAAAATGTAAAATGGAGAAAAACTTCTTAGCAATTTGCTATGTTGGGATCACCAAGATTGAATATAGAATACAGGACAATGTAAAATCAAGGAACTTGAAATCGGGGTTCCACTGCAATTATTATTTGTAAATTTAATTTAATTTATGAATATTGGAGATGGCAAATGCTTCCCTTTGCTTAACTTTACACATAGTGCACAGAAATTTTGAATATTATACCTTAAAACATATTGTACTTCAGGCTTTGTGCTAAATACATAAGCATTTTTAATAAGATTAACTTTTAATGTCATTTACACCGGGTTTTCTGCACTAAACTAATCCTGTAGGCTATCACTGGGTTCATAAATTTATGTTAGCATTTATCTAAATAAAAACAATTACATTATTTTATAAATCATTGTTAATTTGCTGAAAACATCTGAGAACTGATTTTTCAACAATAAATACCAACTCAAACAATTTGTGGGATCATTTGTTGGTGTTTGACTGGTTGTAAAACAGTTGCTTTGTGAGGTACATGGGCGTTCCCAGGATTTTCTCCAGGGATTGGCAAGTAAGACAATTTTTTTCCAGGGGGCAAGGGAGGCATATTTTCCCCCATAATAGTGATGTCCCTTCAAAAAACACTGCTTCAGTCTGAAATTATCATGTTCCTTCAACGCCCTTATAATAATTAACATTAATTACTAACTGAAATGAAATTATGTGCGAAATATATACTTTTAATCGGACATTCATTTTCCAGGAGGGGCCATGGCCCCCTCCCCCCTTCCGGACGTCCATGGTGAGGTACAGCAGAAGCAGGGCATTTTTATTGGAAAACCTCTTGCACATGAGTGTAAGAATGAGTAGTGAAATACCCTTCAGCAATGCACATGCACTGCTCCAATGAATACGCCATGCTGAATCAATTTAAAGAACAGGCACAGTAGCAGCGAAAGTGAGCCACGGGCAGCCTAGGATTCTCTCAAGAGTCCAATTTCGGCACAATATCTTGATTTACGATTTTTCACGTAAATGTGTAGTCAATACTTAGACACATGTTGCATGCAACTGTTGGCAATATTTCGACCTGTTATTCTATGCTGCTAGTGATGACATATACGGATATATGTCCTAAAAATGGCACCTTTCACTCGACCCATAAAATCGCCAGTCAAAAATTCATCAGATGTTGCACATGACAAATATTGGTTGCAAATTACAGACTGACATGGCATCAGTCATTAAATGTCTAATTATGACCCTTTGATAATTTCTTACATATTTTTCTTACTCAGAAGTTCATTTCTGGAAAAATTTGAATGCTGCTTTCCATCAGTTATTAATTTATATAATTTTCTGTATGGAGTGAACTGATAATTTTAAGCATTGAAAAATATCTCAATGGATGAGGCTTTATAATGCAGAAAACGCGGTGTAAATATCTCTTACGGTTTTCATGAAATGAAATGGGGTGTTGGGGGACAAAGGGAAATAAATTGTTATGGACTCTATGGAATGTTCACAACGTTGATAAAAAAAAAAAAAATAATTTGCTAACTTACGCATTACTGCAATTTGAACTTAGAATCATCAAAATTTCATACATATTACAGCAAAAGATCACAGTCGCCAGGCCAGAAGAGCTTAGGGAGAGGATCTTAACAGCTGGTCAACACATCAAGGACACCATCACATCACGAGTTTTGAGACCAAATGTCCGTAAAAACCTGCGTGCCTGCATTCGTAATGGAGGTACCCACTTTGAGCAATACATGTAATGTTCTTTAATTGTATTGTTCATTGATTCCATTCCCATGAAGATGAATGAAGTATTATTTCTTGTACACAAATGTGAATGTTAGCAACATTTGTACCTTGTTGGATAGCAGATGACACAAGGAAGTAATTTAAGTAATTTGTACGCTTCGTGTCATACCATTTTTGTTATTAATACGTTGCCAAGTAAACTAAGAGTGCATTTTTTATCATCACTTGTAAGTTTAGACCCACCCGTTACTTACATGTGATTGTTATTTGGGAAAACTTTTTTTTCCAACGAATCACTTATTTGTTAGCTTTCAGAAAATGCTTAAGTAAGTTCCATACAATGAGCAATTTTTTTCTCAATTCATCTTTTTATGTGGAAAATTGTCATTTTTTTAAAAAAACAATAGAAATTTGATTATCTCGAAAACTACTAATTTTCGGATGGGGTATCATATGGTCAAATTTATTGCAAATTGTCTCTACTTTAACCCCTTTCAGGGAATACATCTAATTACAAGTCACCCTGTATATTCCATATTTGAAAAAAAAAATCCGAACATTTTTGTCTGCACATAATACGTTCCCATTTCATAAACAATAAAACTATATTTTTGCACCCCACATTATACTACATACATACTATAAAACGTGTATAAATTTGTGGTGAAATTACAGAGAACATAAGTACTGCAAAAATTTCTCCCCAAATTCTTCAGAGGATTTATAAAAGAACCAAAGGTAAACCAATCCCCTATCTGTTCCTATAGGAGATGGACTGAGATACCATGAACCACGACCTTTCAATCATTGCAGCAGGGTCGAGTGGCAAGGAATGCAATCCCTTTCCCTTCTGGTGGCCTTTTCTACCTGAAACTGGTGAGGTGGAGGAAAACCTAGCTAGAGTAGCTCCCTCCAGTCTTGCCCACAGATCTCACCAAGGGAGGAGAACCGCATGAAAAAAGAAGTGTTGTATGTGAAATTGTGGCTTCAACAAGACAATAAATATTGTGATTTGAAAATAATTAGAAATGTGAGATTGATTGTCTATCTCTGCTAGACTAGCTACACCTCAATGCACGTTACTGGGTTTGGGAATCTAACCTGAGAATCCTTGTGTCTTGTATATTTTCAGTATTATTATTTGTTTATTATATATATATATTGGAGGGGATAAAGTACCCTGTGCATGTAGCACCATGCCACAAAGGCACATTTTTAGGGAATGTGGCGGTAGGGCCCCGCACATGCTGTATGTCGGCCATTTTGGAGGTAATGTGATCAGCACCAACCTTTACCCCCCAGAGTTGCCCCCAAGTACCCATTGATTTGAGACTAGGTGAGCCCCAGAGCCACTTTATGCGGGAACCAGGCCGGAAAAATTCCGACAGATCACCCACCCTGCGAATGAAACCCAGGTCTCCTGCTTGACAGTCTGACGCTCTACCGACTAGATCACCACAGCTCTTTTTTAAATTATATTCTTCCAAAAATCTACGACATATGTTTCTTTTAATATTTCAGGTGTGCCAAATGACATAATGGGTATCAAAAGAAAACTCAACAATCTAGTCATATGTGTTCAATGCAAACAAAAGTTCCAAAGTGAAAAGGAGCTTCAAAAACACAGGAAAGAGGTCCATGACAAAAATCAAAGTAAGTTCTTTTTCTAATTATTTTTACTGAAAGTTATTGAAACCATTGAATATCAGTAACTGCACTTCTCAACACACTGTAAATCATAGGATGTTGTGGTTGAAAAATATTTCCAATGTAATGTTTTCATGCTCAAGAATAACATTCTTTTTCCTCTCTAGATTAATGATACTTTTCATTTCTCATCCACAATAAAATGCTAATGAAGATGTTTGACTTTACAAAGTGTGTGCATGTAATTTTTAATGCGATTGTAAGAAATATTATTTTCGAGAACATCATGGTAGTAGGTAGATATTACATATTGCATACTGAGAAATGAAAAGAGGGCTAAGTGGTTTATGATAGTGTAATTTACTCATTGTGTGTATACATACACCCAGTGGCAGAGGATGAAGGAAATTCAAGTAACCTCTGTCAAAACATAACAATAGTATATAAATTATATATAGTATCACATAATTTACAACCAGATAAGGGATACGGTAACCAGTTGGAGAAATTCCCCTTACCTGTATACACTTTGTAGTAGTTCATTTTTTAATTACATATTTACAAAGAATGAAAATTAACTGATTATATGTGGATTGAAAATAAAGTAGTGACAACACTGTCGGGAGGCAATTATGCACATAACTTTTACACATACCCAGTGCCGGATATACAAGCTGCAAAACCCCGTAGTGCACATGTAAAGGTTGGTAGGTAGAGGGGGACCTTTGGTAATATTTTGCACAGGGGGGGGGGGGGGGGTAAGATTTGTTGATCCAGCACTGCACATACCTTTACTTGAAACATACACATACCTCTATTTAATATACAATAATGACTTTACTGTCAACCACTTTAACTTACAGCTTCCATCTTGGATACATCTGTCTATCAACAAAGTAAAAAAACAAAATCATAATGATATTAAAAACTTAACAGTCTTGTTTGAGACTTCCGATACTTTGAAATGAAAATATTTGTAGCATGCAACTTATTCAGACATACCAACTGGATGCATACCTGATTATTTGTAATAGGTCCTATGTTTAGTTTCTCATAATTGAAAAGTTATGAACCCATGCTCTAGCTTTAGGAAAAAATCAATTTTCGAGGGCCCATAGCATGAAACAGAAAAATGTCAGTACACAAAGTTATTTCTCTTAACAACCTCTATATGTTGTGAAAGTGTGCACAGTGATTCACTGTATAGGTTGCTTATATCGTACATTTCAAGACTTGAGATGTGACAGCCCTTCAAGACTGAGATGAGAACAATATGGGTGTTTTTAAAGAGAGGAGGAGACCGAGAGCAAGACAGGCATTTATATTTCAAGCCAAGAGTGAGAATGAGATAGACCTCTTCTCATGTCTCACTCATCTTATCTCAATATCATTCTATTATCTTTTACACTGTTCACTGTCATACAATGAAAAACAGCATTGCAGATATTTTCTTTAAATGGCTTATGCACCACTATGATCTATTTTAGTTTGGTTCTTCAATATTTGAATGTCTTTCTTTAACTCTTTACTCATGTGCTCTTTTTTTTTCTTTTTTCCTCCAGAGCGTTTTAAGTGCAACAAGTGTGATAAGCAGTTTGGCCAAGAACAAGTGATGGAGCTTCATATGAAAGTCCATGCAATATCTCTAAAGGCTGTGAAAGAATCAGAACAAAGAAACAATATCAAGAACGATATCAATGCTTCCTGTGAAAGACTTGCCAATGAAATAATGCCAAATAAAGATGTTTCTCCTGTAGAAAAGTCACCTGAGCAAAGGCTTGCCGAGTACAATTCTAGTCCTTGTAAGTTTTTATTGTTTTTTATTTTCTAATCGTATTTAAAGCATGCATATTTTTTATGAAAGAGATTGAGAATTGTATTAGTCCATAATAAATATAGCTGAACTGATCAAATTTTCATCTGATGCTGATGATGATGCTTACATTCGCACCACTTGCTGTTTATACCAATATTTGAAAATTGTAATGATTTTAAAGTTGTTTGGAATAGCTATAAATGTTAGTCCATAGGAATTCCATTGAAATTTGTAATGCTCTTGAACATTATACAACAGGTTGAAGGGTATTGCTGAATACAATAATAGTCATAGAGAGAGATGAAATCGGTTATGTTCTTTGGAACGACAGGAATTTTTGTGGAGGTGAAATTTATACAATGTACCTCTCAATTATGACAGTTAAAGGAAGAATATGTAACGAATAAATTGGTAATAATAATTTGAAAACTCCGCTTGTTAATAATAGTAACAATGGATATATTGTTTTCTAATTTCAGTATGTCATACAGTGGCATACCCAAGGCGGGGGGGGGGGGGGGGGGTTCGATTCCTCCTGGAGGCATTGGTTCAGATTCTACTTTAATCTAGTCTCGATTAGATATCTGAGAATAAAGGCGCTTCTGTCTCGAAGGTCAGAAAAAAGTGACAATGAGACTCGATGTTCTGACCACGCGTCACCCAATGAAAAAACCGTTCTGTCAGGCCCTAGCCATCTTACATTTGTTAGATTAAAGCTGCTCGTAAAAAATTTTTGCTACTTCAATAACAGTATTGTAAATGTTTCTCGCATTACAGAAATGGTTGGTTCACTTGATCGTCACTTAGCGTTTATTTCTTTTTAATGCTGACCTCCGTGGCAGATTGGTTATAACAGCATGCTACGACAAGGGCCTCAGGTTCGAATTCCCACGTGGGCATAGGTGTTCTTCGTGAGTGTAACCCCACAGCTCTACAGCACCTTGGCGGGCCTTGGCTTACCTACCGACTGCTGGTCTCCCTCCCACACTGTTCCGCCGTCACCTGTTATAGCGTGGAGGTCTCAGACCAGTGTTGGGGTGACAGGTGATCAGCCCGACGAACCCCCAGCCGTTGTTGTAGGTCTTCTCGACCGGGTTACGCTCACTCACTCGGAGCTTCCCAATTTCCTCACGATGGTGGGTTGCCACCGGCCCTATACGTAGGCCGAATAAATTCCGACCAGAGCCGGATTCGAACCTACGCCGTCCCGCAGCGAACGATCTCAAGACGAGTGAACGCCTTAACCCGCTCGACTACGGAGCGTTTATTTCTTTTTAATGCTGACCTCCGCGGCAGATTGGTTATAACAGTGTGCTACGACAAGGGCCTCAGGTTCGAATTCCCACCTGGGCATAGGTGTTCTTCGTGAGTGTCCCTTCGTCAATGTCATCATATTATCGCTCATTCTCATCTTCCCAATTAGCCAAAAATGGCAGAAAGCCAAGTAAAATAAACTAAATCTATCAACCAATTATTTCTTTTTAACTTTTTTATGCATATAATTCTTCTTCAACAGGCGACTTTTTAAAAAAAAATATAATATGATTTAGAAAATGATGAAATGCTAAATGAGAACACACCGAGCAGAAAATTTCAGTAACATGGATTTTCTCTATACGTTTGCATTGTACGTACTTTGCCTCATTTTAAAAGTAGTGCATTTTCAGTTATGTCACTAATCATGAAAGGAAATTTCGTCTCAATATCCCTTTCCTCAAAGAAATAAAATACTTTCCCTCTCTGAATCGAGATTGGTGTGGGGCACATCCAGCAGCTAACACTTCGCGAAAAGCGGTTCCTCCAAAGAGCTGAAAGCACCAAACTTAACACTGGTAACCAACTTGCATGCATTATTTGCAGTTAGAATTCTAATAATGCCCACTTTGATAGGTTAGGAGGCCAGGCTTAGAAGTGTTAGCAACACATTTTCGCTACATGTCAGCAGCTGGGTGTGCTCCGCTCCCGGCACAGCTCTGAATCTTCCATGGAAACACTGCTTCAACAAGCTCTGTACGTCCACTGCCTGCTTCGTCACGCGCTCGTACACGATCGGCACTCTTCGGAAGTCAGGGAGAGGGGGTGAGAGAGAGAAAAGAGGCCGGCCTCTCAGGTTACATTACAGGCGAACGTACCCCTGAAATTATGCTTTCCCGCACGAATCACATAGGTTGTTATGGGACCAGCTGAGGCACTCTCAGGCTGGCCTCGCTGAATGCTCAGATACGGTTCCAGGCAGGGTTGCAAAGTTGCGGTAATTATCGGAAGAACAAGAATTTCAGTTTTCTTTTATTAAGCGTCGTTTAATGAAATTTATAAGTAATAAAATAATCCGTTATAGACAAATATATTAGGGTAGGCCCAGCCTCCGGGCCTCATAGGACGCTTCGCCACTGGTCATAACCCCTTCCATCCTTTGGTCCAGTATTCCTAAAATAAAGAACGTGTAGGAGAGGTCAAAAGTGTAGGAAAAGATGGCAATATTTGCACTGATTACTAAAAAAAAGTATAAGTAACCCCTCTCCCCCTTCCTTCAAAAATCCTGGGCATGCCACTGTATACAAATGAATGAAAAAGACAGAACTGAAATATCATGACTAGGGCTTGGAACTTGATGACCTAAAAAATCTAAAAAAAATGACCCCTAGAATGACCTTAAAATTATTTATAAATGACCTAAAATGGTTAAAAATGCCCTAAAAATATTTTCTCTTAAAACTAAAGCTTGATTTTTTTCATAAATTACAATAGAGTAGTTGAATAATTAGCTAAAACCCATTGTTTGGTGGTTTAAACTACTGAAGCAAAGAGGGGGGTGGGGAGAAGCAACTTAAGTGCTTTAGCAGTTTTCTTTATTTTTACTTCAAGGCTTTTCTGTGTAAGTCATTCACCTCCTTTCAGAGTGGGTCTAATTTTTTTATGTTGTGACTAAAGCCAAAGATTAAAGCAATTTTAGAGGAACCTCAAGGTAGCTTCACACAAAGTTTTTAAGTGCTGGAGGAAAAATAAATGTACCACAATTAATAATTTACTCCATTGCCAAACTTTGAGTTAAAAATAATATTGTACCTTTCCATTGACAGTATTTTAGATTAATGGCGAGCTTGCTAAGAAGACCATGCCAGGCAATTTAAATACATAAATTATGCTAGCAAATTCATTTAAAATTCTCTAAACAACAGGAACAAAGAAAAAGAAACCTCAAAAATGAAGAAAAATGCAATAAAGGTGCTGAAATATAACCTAAAAGCCAAAAATGGCTGAAAAAATGCAAATAAAATGTTTTCTGGTTTTACTTATGCTAAACAGACTAATGTCAGCTTTAGCATTGTTTTCAAGGCTCAGAAAAGAAGATGACTTGTCATCAACTTCCGAGCTCTAATCATGACATATCATTTCTGAAAAAATTGCATGTTAAATGCTGCCATGCGGTGGTCTGCTAAAGGTTAAAAACCACTGTAATTTTAATATTGATATTTAATATTTAATATTGATTGATGTGTGCCACTTTTGGCTAACTTGCAAAGATGGGGATGAGTGATGATATGATGAAATTGATGAAAGGACATTCACAAACATCCATGCCCAGGCTGGAATTCGAACCCGGGACCCCTGGTCTTGTAGCGTGATGTGCTAACCACTCCACCCGGGGGACCGTCGTAACTTTAATATTGTAGTCTGCTTTTCTGCAATTTATTTTTATAATTTCTCTTACAGCAGATTCTTATACGTAATAAAATAAACCTCTCTCCTGATAAAAAACAAGTAATGTAGGGTATTTTTTTCTGAACAGTGTATTACATTATGTTTATATTACATGATTCCAGCAAAGAGACCTGTGGGTTTGACCAAAATACGTCTTGAAGATTGTCTTCGCTGTGATGAATGTTCCTGCATTTACATACATGAAAGTGATTACAAGAAACACATGAAGAATTTCCACAAGCAAGACTCACCAAGGAAACATAGGTAAATATTTGCATCATGAAATATGTAAATCCCACAGTTGTGATTCCCCACATTTTAACATCATGCTACGTTCAGAGACTAAATTGTACGAATTGTTGCGAGTGGGTCCTGGAATGAAGGGTGGTGAGGGAAATCCCCCTCTCCCGAGATACTCAATAATCTAATATTGCAATATCGAGAAAAGTATCCAGTTTTCAATCATATTACACTGTCAACAACTACTTCTGCATAGTGATCAAGAAAGCTTACATACCAGCCATGAGTGCAACAATACCCACCTGACCTGAACAAGGCTCTCAATAACTTTACCATCCCGATATCACCACCAACCAAACGTATGCCTCTACTATAAACCCTCCCTCCACTGCCACACCAATCCACTCCGTCACTCACACATTGCTATAATCCTGGCTAGAGGACCATTTTATTTTGTGAAAAATTGCTGTTTTTCACATTTTGATGCAGTTTTTAGTTATGGGGGTGCCAAATCCTGTCTACTCAATAAAGAAGATATATTATAAAGAAAGGCAGTGACGATCTGTCTAGGTCTCTTGCAGTCTAACCCCAATGTAAGTGTTTACATGGAAAGCAGAGAAACATCTTTGACACACAGGCAGATACTTAAATCTTGGGAAAATATTACACCCTTTAGTTGTTTGTTCGAAAATGCAAGAACAATGGACTGAAGCTGATGTCATAGATCCTGAAATAACCTCCTGTTATTTTGTAAACTTCCGTCATGTACAACCCAGAAGCCTGTACCAAGACATTACCTCCAACAGCCTTTGATTTATCAACTTGTAGTCATATACACACTGTAGAATACACTTTAAGGACCTAGGAATGCATCTGCAATGTATGGAGAAAAATGGCCAACACGTAATAATATACACCCATGGTTCAAAGGACAATCAAGGGGTAGAGTGCGCTTATTTATCCCAGAAAAAAAATTGTTGATGCATACTAGTTTCATTTACCAGAAGACTCCTATATTTACAGCACAATGTTATTCTCTATACAGAGCTTTACAATTTGGCATATTCAATGATTACAAAAAAATCCTTCTCCTCACAGACACTTTGAGTGTATTAGAGGCAGTATCCATTTCATATCCTAAATTATGTCAACACTCTATATTTAATATCCTTATCATCCAACAAGTACAGATCGCCCATAGCAGAAATATTGATGTACAATTTAGCTATGTCAAAGCACACCATATTAATATAATAAATGATCGAGTGGATGTATGTGCTAAACTTGGCCAGACATCAGAATAATCACTTTAACAAGGCTTCTGGATACTGATTTTCTCCAATGAGTTAAAAATAAAATTCAAATGCAGTGGAGACAATGGTGCAATGACCAACTACAAAGGACAGGGTATACATACAAATGAATCGCAGATCATACACTGGAAAAACCCTGGTACTTCCATTACAATTTATCTCAATCTGTTTTAATTTTCATTATATGAATGCACACAGGTCATATTTACACTAATGAACATTTACGAAGAATCAATATAATTCCAAAACAAGACAGTACTTGTGGGACAATAAATCAAGATGTCACAAATCTCTTTCTAGAATGTCCCAAATACAACAGTGAACACAACAGACTTTATAATGAGTTACTGTGTCATAACATTCCATCTTTATTTCTGACCTGGCAACTTTGTACAGAGTAGTCACAAAGTACACATACTACCTTTTACTTTTGACATTATGATTGTTACGGTTGAATGCTTGATACGGACACACAACAGATGGTTTGAGAGTCCAGGACATCTGTATGGAGACCGTCATTTTCGTAACACAGCCAAATTCTACGCCATATTCTGGCAGGTGTTTTGCAGAGATTAATACGGGGTCACGTACATGAAGGCATCTTTCACAGCAGCTCATAATTCTTGTGTTGTATGATACCGGTTATTTCAGACTCTATTATTGATGAACCCCCAGAGCTGAGGTCGGGACTTCTTGGAGGCCAAGCTAAGGGAACTGGGTAATCTTCAGAACCTCTTAATCTACCAGCAGGGAATGGTCTTATGCAGTTAGTGACACACTTGCAACATAGTAAATGCCAGAACATCGTGCAGAATTTGGCTGTGCTATGATAATGACGGTCTCTATGCCGATTTTCTGCACTCTTAATCTTTAAACAGCCGAGCCGGTTTTCGAAAGTAACCCCTCTCTCGCCGTGGTCTTTGTGCGTGATTTTTAAATTTTTACATTTATTTCAGAAAAACGTTATATCTCTGAGACTATTTGAGCAATCTACTTCGGATAACTTTTGTTTGAAAGCAAAAACATCGGAGCACACGACCGTGTACAATTCAGAAAGCCTAAGTGAGAAAAACGGGGTTGGGAGGGGCCAAGTACCAAATTTTCAATGGAAAAAAAAATTGGTGTTCGCCCCATCTTCTCCCGTTATTTTGGAAAAAGGGTGCAAACTTTTGCATTGTTTTCAAATAATAGACCTTTTGCAACAAAGTGAAACTTGTTTGAAGTCCCTAGTCCTCATACAGGTTGAAATATGATGTAATATGTACAATCCTGCATTTTGGCAAAAAATGGCTAATTTGCATATTAGAGAATAAATTAGTATATCTTGGAGACTATTTGAGCAATCTACTTCGGATAACTTTTGTTTGAAAGCAAAAACAATCGGAGCACGCAACCGTGTACAATTCAGAAAGCCCAAGTGAGAAAAACGGGGTTGGGAGGGGCCAAGTCCCAAATTTTCAATGAAAAAAAAATCTGGCAATATACAACTATCAAAACCCCTCTTCTCCCATTATTTTGGAAAAAGGGTTTTGCATTGCTTTCAAAGAGTAGACCTTTTGCAACAAAGTGAAACTTGTTTCAAGTCCCTAGTTCTCATACAGGCTGAAATATGATGCAATATGTACAATCCTGCATTTTGGCTAAAAATAGCTAATTTGCATATTAGAGAATGGGGGAGGGGGTGGGTTTTCTTCCACATGACATTTCAAAGTCTTATCTCAACATCTGTCAGCGTTTACAACCTCACATACAAGTATGAAGATCCTAAAAGCACGTGAATGTTGTAATTGGCACCATGGGTCATATATGACCCATTGGCTGTTTTCGTCTATACTTTCTATGGGTCATATATGACCCATTGCCTGTTTAAAGGTTAAACCATCAGGTATGTGTCCATATGAAGCATTCAACCATAACAATTGTTGTGTCAAAAATAATGAGGGGACGCCCACTTTGTGACCACACTGTAGGTGCAACACTTACTTCCATGTGCACCACATTCTTTCTATACTTGACGATGTGGTTTGCTGCAGTGAAAATTTTAATGTTTCTAATGTCTGGTGAGTGCTTAAAACATGATATAGATTCCACTACGAGAGCACAACAATGAGGTCTTTGTAATACATTAGTAGCAGTCTACACAAGTCCCTTTCAACATCTGGTTCAGCAATATACAACTATCAATTCTCAGATAATGGACCATCATATGAGCCATTCCATGTGAAAGTAGACAAACAGTGCAGAATTTGGATTTTTTAATACAAACATTAGTTTCATTGCTTACAAATAACATATTATTTCAAACCTATAACTTTTTATAGTAGAAGTGGGATTTTGTGTGTGGTGTCTCAACTTAATTTACCTTCATTACCATAAAGAAACTAAATTAATTCTAATTTCGTTCTAATTGTATCATTGATTATTTCTGTATCTTAATCTCATTTGTTCATTTCAAAAACAAATCTTAGTTTCAAGAATCTATTTATGATAATTTTCATAGCCTTTGCTTTGTTCCATAATCCTGCAAAGTAAATAATGTGCATGGTGTCACACCCATCACACCCATCCCTAATTTTTAGAAACTAGAAACATCTAAATGTCCAGTAAAGTTTGCTTTGTGAAAATAAAATAAAATTGTTTCAGTAAACCAATATATTTCACAGAGTTTTCTGAAAGACTGACAAAGGTTCTGAAGTCAAGTCTCAGAAGTGCCATGCCTGTCACAATTACAAGAAATGTATTTTCTGTATCTGAAAAAAATTTTCAACTACAGAAATTAAATTTGAGAGGGGAGGAATATTCTGAAATTAAATAACTTTCATCAAGGAAAATTAAATTACATGAAATGATAAGAGTTACATATTTGAAGGTGCTAAGAAAATCATTAAAGAATGAATGTAAATTTAACTGAATGTCATGCCCGTCACAATGGACTTGCTGATATGGAGCTCAGATTGAATTACAATCATAGTTCATGTTAACCCTTAACTCCTGTGGATGTTGATAATCACTCAATTACTATGCAAGGGTGTTTTGATTTTGAACTGTGAGCCAGCTGTTTTACTATTTTCAAAATCTGAAGAGTTTGTTGTGACTTGACATGGTTATAGAAGACTATCGTAAAGCAGTTTTCAAATATTATTGTTTAGTTAAAAAAATGTTATGTAATTTATACGAAGGGGAAGAAATCAGTCAACAATGCAACAATGGCTCCTTTATTATTTTGAAAATCCCAATTCTTAGAATGTCTATATTTTTATGTTGTCAGAAAAGAGGTAGTTCAAATATATATGTAATATTTTGTTGAAATTGAAAATTTTAAACACAATTTAACAAAAAAAACTCACATAACTACCATGGTGCATCTCAGACCGCCCACCAAAAATAAAATTCAATAACATTTGAAAAAATTAAGGCAAGACCTTTGACCTTCCAAGTGAAAGGTACGGAGAAGGGTTTGCTTGCAGTTGGAGGGGTGCGAGAAACAAAAGATAAATTCAGAGCAGTCTCAGACAGTCCATAGTAGTTGAGGGTTAACTAGCTACCGGTATATGAATATGTCCACATTTTTGACATGAGGAAGTTTTAGGAAACTAAGAAGAAATTTTGCCTGTAACGGGAGAAAACACTTATTTTTAATAATTTGACATTGTTATGTAGATTTGAAGAAGATGATTCATTACATTACACAATTCTTTCACCTTTCTTATCTTATCTCGAAGCTTTCAGATATATTCATATCTGTATCCTTTATTATTTCAGGCAAAAGAAAGGATGCAGATCATGTTGCAAGCACTGCAATTGCAGGGAAATACAATACAGTGTTCAGAAGGAGCGTGGAAACAACAATCTTTTTCATTTTAACATCAAGGTAAGTTAAACTACTTTAATAATAGTGCATGCTTGACTTGGATTTATTTTTTATCGAGTCATGTGTGTTTCAAGCTGTGGCGATGCTTTAATGCAATTGGCAAACAGTCGAACACAAGCTACTGGTAGTTTGCAGAGTAGGGCTGAGCTGATATTGGAATCAGTATCAGTTGAAATTTTTCCACCGATACCATTGTTTTTGAGTTGCTAGAAGCGTGGCTAAGAGCAAAATGTGTTCCTTTTCAAAGGTTCGTTCACCTTACTTGTGACAGGTTGGAAGGCCAGCACAAGTTCTGCATATAGATTTTCCAAGAAATGCTGGGCAAATCCCCATCCTCCTGGGATACAGACGATTGACAAGATCAAAGACACACTTCTCGAAGGCATGTAACTACCTGGTAAAGAGTGCACGGAAATGAAAGAAACAATCATTTTTAATTCCTGCTCACACTCTCGTGGGATAAGAAAGGTGGACGTTTTTAAAACCAGGATTACTATCCTGATGGGCTGTTTCCAGGCAAGATGATGGCGAAGTTCTTCAGACGGATGAAGGTCACGAATGTAGAATTTGTTTTATCTACGTTCAAGTGGAGAGCAAGGGTTGTGGATTCAATTTCTTCCTTCTGTGCAAGTTTTTCATGTGATGGTATCAGCCGATATCGCTTATTTTTATTGCAAATGATGGAGAGTAAGGGAGTGCAGGATGTAAAGAGAGCCAGCCAAATGAGCATTATTTTAGGTCTCGAGCTTTTTTCCATTTTCTATCAACCCAAACGAAAAGAATGATTAGTGTTTACGTGAAATTGAAAAAGAGACACATTTCACAGATTTTTAGTTGTAACTACAACATTTTAAAAAGTCTTGCAACATTTCAAAATTTTTTTTTTGCATTCTCTGGGTTTAGAGAAAAGTTCACATAAATTTTTTTTACCAAATTTCACACGATATTTTAAAGTGTTATAATGGTACATGAGAATAACGTGGGAGTTATTTAATGTCATAGTGCCGCTCAGACAGAACTAATTGTGATATTATTGTACGTTTTTGTTGAATGGATGAGTCCTTGCAGGAATTTTCTTGCACAAGTGCCATCTCCATCTTGTTACAATGCCCAGTTGCCTCGACCTGTGCTACTGTCAAAATGCCAGAATTTTTTTGCATGCAGCTCCGTGCCACCTGCGCTTGCATTCTTGTTTCTACTTTTTGACATACAGTGGCGAGGTGTCCTGTTGTTGCTGTGAAAATGTATTGCGAGGCAGAGCAGAGGTGAATTTTGGACCTAATACAAGGCTGAGTGACCAAGCAAACAAATAATCATACATGTATTGCTGAAAATTAATAATTTTTAAACAAAATATTTCAGTGAGCACCATGCTGCCTGTGCTTGTAATGGCATTATGGAAAAAGCAGGGCTGAAGGTACAAAACCATGCAACATTCATTTCGTGAACAAAGCAAAGGTAATTACTGTAAAAGCATATTATAATGCAATCATTACAGATGTTAACCAAATGTTCAGTGGTGTGTAAAATGAGAAAATAAAATATTGTTGCTGAAACATTACATTATTTGTGATTATATGTTGGTGAATGAAATGCCACCCGCAAGTGTAGTTATGTTTGCGAAAAGAGCACGTGCAATGCGGTGTTAAACTGGAATTATACGAGTATTAGTATCGGCATCGGTGGGAATCGGTGAGAGTATCAGCATCGGTATTGATATCGGCTCATCTCTATCGCAGAGATATTTTCAATGACTTGTGAGGAGCTGGTTACACACTGCAGGTGTTGGCAGTGAACTTGAGAGAAACTTTTGCAACATCACATCTTCATGCTGATTGCAATCCCACCATAGGCAGCAGACAGCGTGGTTAATATTTTGAGAAATATTTAATTAAAATAATCCTCCAATATAGTAAACACTCAAGTTTGACATTGTTGATGATTACTTGCCATACCAATAAAAATGGTGAATTTAGGGAAAAATCAGCAAAATTGGAAAAGTACCCTTACGTGCCCATATGACTACATTGTAAATAACTCAGACGATGAGAACTTGTTTAAAGAACTTACAAATATGTGCACTCATTTGGCTGTGAACTGGGGCACCTGCCCTCCTGCCCACTGGCTCTGGTCCACATAGACCAACTTTTGCCATAAATATACATTTTGGATGTGATATTGTTATATTGGCTGTATCGCCCCACCCCCTCTTAACTCCCCAGCTACTTTTTATATCTTCTTGGCTGACGTGAAGATGACATAATATTGTTGTCATGCCGCCAGATCTAGATGGTGAAAACTAAGAATAAATTGTCATCACTTTAAAGTTAACGGTAATATCAGCACTTCCCCCATCCCCCTTTTCATACCTTACATTACTCTAGGAGCAACTTTATCCAGCCTTCGTAAATCTGGCTACTTGAAAGTCAGTTTTAACTCCATTTAAGGTGAAATTTAGCTTTTTTATGCACATCAGGTGTGGCAACACTGCCAGGATGGCCGTAGGAGGCAAGGAGAAATGCATTACGCTTATTATTTTATTTGTTCTCTTGGAAATATCAAACTTCCGATGGCATAGAAAAAGATTTCAACTGGAAGAGGACAGATTGAAGATGTAAGTGACAGGTGGAAAAGTGGAAACTTCCATTTGATTAGCATTTTTTTCTCAATAATGAATACATGGGATTTTGAAAATTCTTATTCATCATATTTTTCAAAGATCGTGTCTAGCTTAATAATCAACATAAAAAAAATGCTTTCCCTTGCAACATGTGGAGATATTCATACCCTCTTGTATGCCATTTCCCCCCTTTTTTAGTGGCAGTGCCCATTCGGAAGTATTGAAATAAATGCACAACTGGTTCAAAACTTCACTCTTCACCTTAAAAAAACAAATTTTTTGATCGTTCCATGCTTCACTCTATTAAAAAGATTAATTTCATTACATCTTATAAGTTTCGGTGAACCAATATTTTATCATAAAAAAATAATCCTCTCATCTGGGAAGTAGCTTGGAGAATTTGGTGATTTTACTTTAATGAAATTCCTAGTCACAGAAATATTTGATATTTGTTCCTAATAAACAAAACTAAGGGAGTGGAGAAAGTTTCATAATTCTGAACTGCATAATCTGTGTTTGTTCTCTGCTATTATTATAATTAAATCAAGAAGACTTTGATGGACAAGCCCTTGCCATGAGAAACTGGATGGAAAGAGACCAATGGGAAAGTCAAGACAAAGATGGAGTATTAAGATAGACCTGACGGAAATTGGTAAAAATAGCCAAGAGTGGAATGTCCAGGAAAGGGACAGGTAGATTTTATTATTATTATTATTATTATTATTATTTGCAGAGGCAATAAATCTTCGAGTTTAGGAATGCCAGAGAATTACCCCATGGCAGGCCCTGGAACTCGCAGAGCTGTTGTATTGTATAGTTCTGTATAGGTAAAGGTAAAAAGGTAAAGTTCCCCATGCACTTGTACCATGCCATGAGACATGTATAGGAGGATGTGGGGGGGTAGAGGGTATGGGTGCAGCAACACAAACCTTCCATCTGTCTCTATCCTGGGCAAGACCAATCCAATCTTTTCCATCCTTACCGATTTCCTCAACGCTATCCCTCCATCTTCATTTTGGCCTTTCTACACGTCTCCTAAGTGTATTATCTCGTGTTTTGTTATTAAATTATTGTCCATGTAATTGTAACATGATACTTTTTATTACAGGACCGATGGACAAAAATGGTCTCTAGAAGATTGAATTTCAAGCAAATTGGCCAATTCCCTGCACCACATATAAAACCAGATCCCGACGAAGTTGTTCTTTCGGACTACAGTGAATTGCTAGGCAAGGTTGAGGTGAAGATAAAGACTGAACCACCAGAAGACCCTGAATACACCAAACATCAGTTCCCAAGTCCTGTAAAATTGGAAATACCAGTCCATGTAGTAAGTAAATAAGGTTTATGTAATGGAGAGGAATGTTAAAACCAGTAAAATATCTCATTCTAGAGATAATTCCATCCAATTTGACAGATACATTTTTATTACATAGCTATCACCTGTAGCCTTCTAAATTGTGGCATACACTCTTGTGTTCAGTTATCATTTATCATAAGATTTTTATTGTTCAAGCTTTATTCTAAGTTTCATGGTGAATTTTCTTAAAATAATATGTAAAGAAACTATAGTTCATATTGTCATTTTAATTCTTAAAAAAATTTAATACATGATAATTTTATTACTAATGTGTTCAGGCCTTGAGACAAATTTTCACATGGAAAAAGGCAACCAATAGAATTTTTCTTTATTAAGAAAGTGGAGCACCTAAAATATTAATACATAATGTATACATAATATACAGAACTTCATTAGCATATTGTGAAAGTTTGCATCTAAAGTTTAGAAAATTGCTTCCAATCAAACTTTTGAATGTCTGTCAATCTATAAACATTTATATTTTAATTTATTGTCACCTTCATTGTTAGTGACTTTTTGTTGTAAAAATTGTTTGATTTTTTAGTTCTGTTATTTTACTTCACTGTACTAAAGAATTCAAA
Source organism: Lepisma saccharinum (assembly GCF_977018435.1). Classification (NCBI taxonomy): domain Eukaryota; kingdom Metazoa; phylum Arthropoda; class Insecta; order Zygentoma; family Lepismatidae; genus Lepisma; species Lepisma saccharinum. Next base: position 80,051,132 of record NC_139234.1, read on the forward strand.
TCATGAACTTATACTTAAACAGGGAGAAATTTGTGTTTCTTAATGAAGTACTGCATGTGTTTCATTGTAATTCATATGAATTCATTGTAATTCAATAAAATAGCTTGTAATTATGATGCCATGAACTAGGAAGAACATACTCTTTTATGTAATCGGAGACAATGATAAGAAGCACACAAACACAGCTTATTACAAAATGTACTAAAAGTCTTGATGTTTCATTAATTTCCATCATCAAAAGATGGATCCACATTGTGTTAACTTTTCCAGAAATGGTTATTGTTCCAAAGAATCATGCTACTATTTTGAATATAAAGGAGAAAGAAGTGGAAGTTTTGTTTAGAAATCCACGTAGAGGATTCAGGATAAATTTTATGTGGATTGCCTTTGCTACTATGTAGGCACTCGCAGTGATTTAGGTACCATAAGTAAGCAGGAGTGGTAGAAGGACTGGTTGAAACATGAGATGAATTATTGACTTATGCACTGACCACTAGAAAAAGGGAAGGAGGCATTACATAACATTTTAAACAATACTTATTTCATGGCAAACACCAGGGGTTCCCAAACTCTTTCATTTCACGGTGCCCTTAGTGTTTCAAGATTTTTCTCACTGCACCCAAGTCAGAATGTAGGCCTATCTAACACTTTAAATGCTCTGTTAGTGTGATTAGGTTGCTTGCCTTAAGTTAAAAAAATATACACATATTTCAAATTCAGAAACATTTTGTGCAAAAAAGTACTAAAACAATGTGTAGATTAACAAGTAAGTGTCATTTCAGTGAACATATTGGAACATTTTGTGGCACTCGTGTAAGCCAGGCATGACACCCCAGGGCACTTTGGGAACCACTGGCATACACAGTATAATAATAATAAAAAGCAAACTTATTCCATACTGACTTTTTAAAAAATGTCATTTCACACCTCTCATCAATATTAACTTAAGATCAACATAACGTACAATCCTTACAAAGCAACAACCTGCATAGGTGCAATTCATATCTTTCTCTGCTCCTGTGAATAAACTTAATATCACTTTCAATTCCAAATACCACAGACTACAGCTCACCCAAAATTTCTCCTGAATAAGTGCAAGTCCAATGCAATAATAAAAACTACCAAATTGAGGCCAAGGATTACCATTTCCAAAGCAGATATGGAATGCAATTTGAGTGTCTGTTGCTTAGAATGTCTGAGTCAGGAATATGAATATTTGTGTCAGTATTTATTTATGCATGGAAATGTGTGATCGTTTTGCTAGCATAACATCATTGTTGGCTAATGTAAATGCATTTATGTAAGATAAATCAGTGCAAAAGCAGTAAGGTATAACTTACTTACTGTGTTCCTCAATGAAATCGTAAAAGATGGTTGTTTACCTTTCATACATAACATTTTAACTGTAGAAGTGTGTTAATTTTTTGAGAAAATATGGAATTATAAATTGCAATAACTGGAAGAATAATTGTTTTCACCCTGAACAATAAGAGAGTAAAATTTAATTTGAGTAATAACTCAACTCAACCACAACAAACAGTGTACTTAGAAAAGTTTTATTAGTGAAAATCAAACTGAATTGTCTTGAAATATATAAAATTAAGTAATTTTAATATATTTACAAGTACAAGTACTCTAATTGTTTTATCATCTATTGTTCCAAGACTACCTTTTCACAATAACATGAAGCATGAAGGAATTATATTATTTTTGGGAAAAATAAGAATTTCATCATTTGTATCACAAGAAGAGATTCAATAGTGTACAGTGTTACTGGTATTAAAGCCCTGCAAGTGTACAGTGTTACTGGTATGAAAGCCCTGCAGTCAAGTAATTTCTTTCCACCACTGTACATCAGAACTATTTGTCATCATTAGAGAAGTGAAAAGGGTGATAAAATAAAAATAAAAAGTTCTTACCTCAATGAACTTAAATTATTTGTCTGGAAGTTGAGAATTTGTATTGCTTGTTTAAACAGGAAATACATGTTGAACATTGAGCAAAATTCTTACATGTTCGTTTCCATGAGTAACAACAAAGTGTTAGCTGTATATTTAACACTTTATTATAAAGTCCATCACTTTCACAAGCTCCCTTTGTTTGTTTCTAACACTTTGTTGAATTTTAACATAACAATACTTCTTACTTTTCACTCTCATCTAATTTTTACTAATGTTTTGTGAGAACGTCTGCCACCTGATTTTCAGCATCAACTTGTTCCGCATTTGACAATTTATCCTGAAATTTTTCTCTCACAAAATAATAACGCACTGTAATATGTTTTGAGCATTCATGAAATTTAGAAATTTTCATCAACTTAATAGCACTTGCATTATCCACTAGTAGTGTGGACATCCCCATCAGGTGAGTAATCTCAGTCAGAAGTCTAGTTACCATATCACTTCCTTGGCCCCCTCACTGGGTGCTACAAATTCAACCTCCGTTGTTGACAGAGCAGCTTCCTTCTGTTTCCGACTCATCCATGATATAGGCTCTGCCTCCACACTTGCATAGAACTCGTCATTGTGCATCTTGTTAGATCCCCTTCATAATCTGCATTGCTGAAGGTCTCCAGGATCCCCAGATTATGATTTGGACTAGCCCATAAGCAGTGGTTCCTTGTAGATATTTGAAAATTTGTTTCACTGCTTGCCAATGAGATAGTTTGGGACTGTTCAATGCTTGCGACACTAATCCAACAGCATAGAAGATATCTGGTCTAGTTGACTGTAGCCAGATACATCAAGCTGCCAACTGCTTCTCTGTAAGGCACGTTAGTGTCTGCTGACTGCTGTGTTTACTTCCTGTGAATGTGTTGACACAGCATTTGCATCTTTATGGGCTACTTGTAACACATAATAATTTTTCCCCACTGGTTTCTGCACGCTCTGATGATCTCGCAATTCAGGTTCTACAGTAGATTCATGCCATTCTGATTTTGAATGTGAAACAATTTCTGAGGACTCTTTCACCAGAAATTTCTTTTCTCTACAAAAGATAACATCACGACTGAGCAACACTTCGTCAATTTTCCTATTCCAGATGCAGTAACCATCTTTTATATTAATGATCTTTCGTCCCATTTCTGTCTTTGTTGTTTTGGTACATGAACAGTTGTAAACACTTTGAAATGATCTATTGGTAAGTCTTTTCCATACCAAAGTTCATATGGTTTCTTCATTCCTTCAGTTGTTGGTCAGTTGAATCATTCATATTGTTCAGCAATATCATTTGTGCCATGATATCCACCTTTTAATATCTGCTTCATACTTATGCCGTTCTTCCACGTACATTCAGCACTGCATGTGCTGCTTTGTGCACAGAAATATCTCAACTTTATCAGTTGATTTGTTGTACATTAACATGTGCATAAATAAACATAAAACATGATCATTATTATCACTGTTGCCTATATCAGATTCCTGTACATTGAGTATTTCATTGAAGCCAGTTCCTACAACATTGCAGAAAACAAACACTATGAAATTCTTTTCACATTTCATGGAAGTCTCCATTGACAATGTTCAAAAGAATATTGATAGATTGAAATTAAATTGTGCCAATTTATCAATTAAACATATTTATCTTACATTGCACATTACATTTCCCAACGTATAGTGATTTCATAGTGTTCTTATGTTATTTATTGAATTGGATGAGTAGTATTTATGTGTTAGTGAGAAGTCCATTGTACTTAAGTAGCATTAGGATGTATTTATGAATGTATGTACCAGCTTAGAATAACTCATTGTCAAGTTTGAGTAAACACACTGTTAGCACTTTCCATGGAAGTCAGTAGGGCCCAAATAATTGGTTGGTTCAGGTCGATATATATTTTGGGAAGTACAACAAGTTTAAAATGATTCTCATCTGTTGGCATGCAGAACACCTGGATTCAGTTCTTAGTCAGGCTCTGTGGTTCACCAAGCCTCTCATCAATGAGTACTTGGAGGTATCGATAGGAGGTAAAAGTGACTGGAGCATGGTGGTGATCACTTGACCATCAAACTGATCATGTCTTCATGGATGTTACATTGCAAAAGGGACCGCTTTACCTTTTTACATCATTATTGCAACTGTATTAAGAAAAATTACATTTTTACAGAAATTTGTTTTTGTCATTAAATTTTGATGTGAAAGTTCAGTTTTCACATTTTGTATAACGTGTGAAGTACATGGTCTTTTATTCATTTTGTATTCTCATTTTTCTGAAACAGATGTTTTGATAATGGCACACCTCTAGTTACAATTTCTACTATTACATCCTCTCATTACCCCTTCCTGACAATTTAGTGTCTGTGAATGTAGTTTCATAACTATGTTCACTACACAGCTTGCAGTGTACTCCTGTACTTGATTATGTACAATCTTGCCTAGTCAGTGTAAAACAGCATATGTTTTTTATGTAAGACAACAAGCATGAATGATTTTTTAGGAGATGTATGGTTGTAAATTAAGTCTAAATTGTATATGTTCTTTTTTTGTATCCATGCGGCATTATACTTACCAGCACTGTACAAAGTCATACCACCAGTTGGGTCTGATTAAGGGAATTTCAAGACTGAAGTGACAAATGCCAGGCAATAACCAGCTACATCCAATATTGGGGGTTAGTCTGTAAAAAGTATTCACTGCATATGCACGACCAACAGAGGTGATAATTGAAAAAACATCCCAGTTTGAGTTAGTTACATGCAAGTGAAAAATGACATGCGCAGCTTGTCGTGTTACTCCAGTACGAAAGGTTGCATTTATTTCTGAAGGTTATTTCCGACACTTGTAGCCTGTCACTTCAGTCTGAAAGTTTCCAAAAGTGAAGAATTTTTTGATATTGTGTACTCTTTAACACAAAAGTGTGTTGTAATGACAAAAAACTGTATTGTTTTTTTAGAATTCGGAATGAGCAAATGATAGTGCTTTGGCTGCAATTTATTTAGCTGTTACTGATACTGACTATTGTAAATTGCATTCTCTGAGATGGCGATATAGGGTAATGTGGGGCCATGTATGCCACAACACAAATTACATACACATACACATTGTGATGCAATGAAGTTATTTTTCATGTTGATTGATACGAGTATGAAGGAAATTATTAAGCAAAATATTATGCAAACAGGGTCATAAGCTATATTTTCTTCTTGAAACCCAGCTACTGTACTTTAAAAATTGAAACATATGTCATAAAAAGGTTTAGTAACTCAGGGTCCAATTTCACAAGAAAGAATTTGGTATCTTGCAACTAGAATTCAGTTGGTCAAAAGACTGTCACAGAATAATTGTTACATTTCATCCTCATAGTGACAAATTTTACATTGCATGTTCCAGTGCAATCTAAAATGATCATTTGATAGTGTACATACCATACAGGCAGAATACAGATAGATGAATCTGGACAGTTGCTAACAACACTACTGGCAACACTGCAGCCAGGTTGCTCTGTTCAGAGGAGAGGCAGGAAAGAGGTTAGGATCAGGGTGGGGGGGAATGACCTTGACCTGCCTCTTATCATTTCCTGACTGTCCTGTTTTGTTATTGGTTGCTCGATTTCTGGAAGCAGCCAATCGGAATGAAGCAACAAAGAAGGTGAAAATTATGGCAGTCATTGTTTCTATGCCATGCAATACACAATGTACAAAAACTACTCCGTGAATTTGTAAAGCAAATAGTGAAAGGGTTAGATTCCAAGTCAGTGCTTGAAGTTTGAATTCCTAGCTGCATGGGGGATGCTTTGTCGAGTTTGGGGATAGAAGTGGGGATGCTTGTATGGGTCGACAATGCAGTATGTGCGGGATGGGATGCTTATACAAACTATCCTATCTGAGGGGATGCTTTATGGAAATTTTCTTAAAGGGGGAATAGCATCCCCATATCCCCCCCCCTACTTCGAGCACTGTTCCAAGTAATATAAAGTTAGTTCCATGAAAGAGACTTGTTGCATAATAGTACTACCGCATGAATTTCAGAGGTTCCTACGTAGCATAATGGTATATGCTCTGACCTTCGGTGCATGTGATTCCAAGATCAATCCCTGCTAGGGACCCTAGTGTTTTTATGTTGGCCAAGCTTCACAAGGGCAGTCAAGAAGCTGCATGAAATGAAAGTAGCCGGCTCCGGCTAAGACATCTTGGGTCTTTTTGCACTAAACATACCTAATACAAAGTCACTTGGCAAACCTTTTCAAATGGTTTCAAAGCAATAAATAGAAATTTCTTGTTTCTAAAAGGCAAAGATTTCCACATAGTTTTCAATGGTTAAACTCTTGGTTTCATCACTTTTCAAACCATTGAGCTTATATATATATATATAAGTTGACAGTTGCAGTTACCAATTCATAGCCAAATATATAAGCTTGATGGCTTTGTCAACTCTTTCAACAATGTAAAAGTTTTAGGCTTCTCTGATTAAGAAGTCATACTTTTGCAGTTTTGTTATAAAATAAGGCTTTCTGAAATAATAATCAAAATCTATAACAGGGTGTCTACCAAAATAACAAATCCCAAATTCTTGACTTTTTCTTGACCTTGCTTTTCTTTTTTGTTAACATTTATTTAATCACCCCCTACTTAGGTATACTTGCAAAATTAAGAGAAAATAGATATTTTTATTCAATAAAAAACTCCAATTACAAAGCAAAACTGAAGCTGTACTTCAACAAGAGATTTAGACTTGCTTTAATTATTAATGCATGTAAAAAAATCAATGCTTCAGACTTCATCCTGGATGGGGAATGGCCACATTAATTTTTTAAACATTTTTACAAAACTTCACGCATACAAGAATGTAATTCTTAAGAAACAAAGTGAACAAATGTTAACCACAACTCAATACAATTTTAGATTTCAAAATATACAATTTTAAGAAATCCTAGTACAAGTATATACCAATGGAAATTCACTAATACAAATAATTGCAAAAATTCTTGACCTCCAGCATAATTTCTTGACTTTTCTTGATTTTCTTGACCTACCTGTTGATTTCTTGACTGGTAGGCACCCTGTATAAGGACTCACTGTTCTTTTCTCTTTCTCCTGTAAATTCGAAATTTCCCTGTTTTAAATATTTGGCATTAATAATAACGTTAGTCATATTTTTGTCACAAAAGAAAGCAGTATGGTTTTCTGGCTCTTCCAATTAACAGAGAGTAATTATGGATCACTCCACACTCTTGGATGTGCAAAATTATGGTAACTATAAATCATTATGGCTGACACTGACACTGTTAGTGATTCCCATTGATACTTGAAAATTGTAACAATTAAAAGTTGTTCAAAGTATTAATAATAGTGAGTATTCCATTCGAATTATAAGCATCAATTTCCTATAGTTTTGCTTTAAAATGTTAAAAACACATCAGAATATAAAAATACCTGTTATGTAATCACAAAATTATTTCTTCACATAATATTGGTACAAAATCAATGAAAACTCTGAATTTTGTAAATCTTCCAGGATAACAAGACCCCACGGAACTGACATTTTCCGATACCAATACCACCAGTACTGATACATCGGCTCAGCCCTATAAATCATTATACAGGGTGCTCGGAAATTCCCCTTACAAACTCCTAGGGCAAGTAGAGGGGACTGAGTAGACAATATTTGGAAGAGGAACCCATGTTCCGAAACGTACCGTTTCCGGGCTACAACCATGACAATGTGTCGGATGTGCCTGTGTTGGTATGCAACTGGGTAGGCAGTACATGATGTCAGAAGATAACCTGATGACCTAAAGTGTAATCATTTATTACAACCATGTCAAATGAGGTGTTACGTAAGGTACAGAAGTGAATGACGTGTGACTCAGTTCATAATACAAACAAATTTATTTGGTAACAATGCCAAGGGAACAAAAAAGAAACTTACTATTCATTGATAAACATCTGTGTCGACAGTGGAACGCAACAATTTGTAGACGTCACGTGCCATCAGGTGATCTTCTGACGTCATGTACTGCCTACCCGGTTGCATACCAACAGGCACATCCGACACATTATCATGGTTGTAGCACGGAAACGGTATGTTTCCGGATATGGGTTCCTATTCCAAATATTGTCTACTCAGTCCCCTCTACTAGTCCTAGGAGTTTGTAAGGGGAATTTCCGAGCACCCTGTATAACAAGCGTAAAAAGCTATCCCCATCAAGGCATCAAAAAATGTTAACTATAAAATATGAATTAGCACTCCCATCGGGGTGGCACCCACAGCATAGTGGTTAGCACATTGTGCTACAATGCCAGGGGTCCCGGGTTCAAATCCCAAATCAATTTCATCATGTTATCACTCATCCACATCTTCGCAAATTAGCCAAAAGTGGCACAAAAAGCGAAGTAAAATAAAACTAATCAATCAAAAGCACTCCCGTCGATGTTTGAAATGAAGTAAAATAAGTTACTACATGCCAAAACTTGACCTTTTGAAATGTTTAAAAGTAACTACAATTCACCAATTAGAATAAGAGTAAATAGTGGTAATTTTGGACATCTAACAAGGTGATTGCTAGTCTCCTTTTGATGGCAATTCTGGTATTGTCAATTGGAAGTTTAGTAGCATGCACTCATTTCTGGTAAATGTTAATTTCAACCACTTGTATTAAAAGTAGGGCCAAGCTGCTAACTACTTCAACTCAATATCAGGACCAATGTTCATATGCTTAACAATTCCCACCAAAACTGATGATTATAAATATTCTGAACTACTTTTAATTGTTGCAACTTTGAAATTGTAATATACAAGGTTCCATCAAAACTACACCATAGCAATCTACCAGTGTTGCCATAACATATTCAAAATTTTCACATAATCATTAATAAATTGTTTCAAAAAAGATTAAAAATTATAAATTCCACATAACTTCAAGGATATTTAGACTGTAGTAGCTGGTGTCAGTATTCAATTTCAGCAAATACTTTCTGCTGATAACGGCTCAACCATAGTTCAGACATCTCTGTAAATTATTCATTAAGTAAGCCAAAGCACTAAACAAAAACGTTTATTATTTGCTAGCAGCTCATGCCTCAGGAACAATGCATAATTGATACATATTTTTTGTTGTTAGCTAGTGCTATCAGTGTCACAAATTGTCAATAGTTTGGTAATACAATAAATCTAGTCATCAGTTTTGTAGTTGTGTGTCTTTTTGATGTTTTACATAATAAATTATTTATATAAGACTTTTTTTTTTGTTTAATTGAAGATCCTTAAAATTGTGTTCCTAGTAAAATATTAAAAGTGTCTGAAGTAATATAGTTTTTAGCTACTTCAAAGTGTTGCAAGCTTTAAGTTATTTTGCCAGTCTCTCGCCAAATCTTGCTTAACAAGATATAAAGTGTGTTCCATTCAAATCTCCCTAATTTCAATTAATTACTGTGAAAGAAGTACGATGAATTGTGAAATAACTGTAACACCAAATGAAAGGCCAGATCTTCAAATTTTGTTTTCATGGCTTGAATTTGTCAGTTTGCTCACTACGCAGCGCCACGGTCGCATAAATAAAAGCAGCGACTGTTCAACAACGTGCACAGGCAGTGGTATGGTATGCTGAGACAAAATCTGTGATTGTAACGATATTTCAGACGAGTGTACGGAGGAGTTGCACCTGATGCTAAATCATTAGGCTGTAGTTTAGTAAGTTTCTAACAACCGGCAGTGTCCTAAAACAATCGAGTGGAGCTTGCCGTCGGGTGTCGGAGGAAAAGGTCGAAGAAATTGGAGCGGGGTTTCAGACAAGCCCGAGTAAATCCATCCGCCAGGCATCTAGGCAATTTGTGTGTTTGCAACTCCAGTGATTAACATCCCACAGTTACGAACCTGCATATGTGATACGATTGCAACAGTAACAGGGAACATGTTGGAGAGAACATGGCAAGAAGTTGAATACAGACTGGATATTGTTCATGCTACCAATGGGGCACATGTGGAGGTGTATTAGTGTGTGGAAAATAAAATTTGAGTTTTTCTTCAATTCTCTGAAATTTCATTGTTCTATCATTCATACTTTTTCTACGATTAATTGAAATTAGGGAGATTTGAATGGAACACCTGGTATATCTTCCATGCATCAGCCATGTTACTGTATTTTTTGAAAGTTGGTCACAGGATGCTTAAAATTTTCTTTATTTAAAAAAGGTGGTCGATTTTACTCGAATGTTAATCTGGATCAATGCTGCAAGGTTTCTAGGCCTCATAAAAATTTCAGCTCATTGTGTCTCAATTTACAGAATTTGAAACTTGTACGAGAAATGTGTCGTCTTGTGCAGGTCCCTTTACAACCTTACACTTTTAACTTTTTTAAAGGGGATTTTTACACCCCTTGTTTTAAATTTTTAAGCAAGAATTTTAGATAAGGGGATATTACCCCACATACATTGAAGGGTGGAAAAATGGATGTGTGTGCAGATGCACCCAACAATTTTAATTCAATCAATCTTATCCTCTGCCTAGAAACATATTACCCAATTTTGCTTGAGTGCTGTGCAGCAGTTAGGGTGGTGCATATGTTGTTTTTTTTTATGTGGGTTGCACATCCTAAACTTTTACTGACTACACAAAATTTATTCATGTTTTTTGGAAGATAAGTTGAAAAAATGTGATATATATTTTTTTTATATGGCCACTTCAGTGTTGTTCTTTCATTTCATTGAATATTAGGAAGATTTCATATTAAAGCAACAAGCAACACATGTTGCTTGAGTGTTTTACCAATTGAATGCAAGCTTATGCACAGGGACATCAGAACCGGCAAGGAGGGGGTGAACTTCCCCACAATCATCATCAAGGTAGAGCAAGATAGTATTTTTGCCTCTTTGATAAATAAATTACAACTGATACTGGCATCAGTATGGACTCGGCCCTACTACATAAATTTAAAAATAAGTTATAAAAATATTGCACAAGGATGTAGCCAAAGAAAACAAAAATGACAGCGTAATAAACTTAATTATTAGTTAGTTCAACTTTCGGTCTGTAGTTTGCTTTTCTTATGTAATTGGAGCATAAGGTGAAATTGTAAAACTGAAAGCTATAAAACGAACTAGTAATGGAAATATTTTGTGAAATAAAAATTTAATCATTTTTCTTCGTGGGCTATTACAAGGTTATTTGGAATACAACTTTTGTATCAATTTATATTGGCAGGTGAACAATTTGCACAATGCCACCAAACCGAAAATCAACAAAGAAATTAAATACTGTACTTTCTATGGAAATTGACAGGGATCCTACTTGTATAGTAAATTCAAATTCCCCAACTTTTCCAAGTTGTCCAGGTAATTCGAAATAATTTTGTAGGCCACTCTGTAATGATTTAATGTAGTAATCAATATGCATTATGCCTTCAACTTTGAATGTTTACCAAATGAGTCAAGCTCATTCAACTAACAATATTAATATAAAAAAACAGACGGGAGGGAAAAAATGAAACGTTTTAAGTTTCAAATCTGGGTGACTTTTCTGGACTTTTCAAGAATTTTGAACATTTTTTAAAAAAAATACTCAAACTCTCCATGACATTATCACTCCGTACTGGATTTCCACAGCTTTTCCAAATTGTTTTACTTTCTTTCAACAAACATATATTACAACTATGAAAGGTGCATCCATGTACAGTGGGAGTATTATCAAGCGCAAATTGTCCATAACCACGTTTGCTCCCTTTGTTTTATGCAATGAGAGCTTCAAGAACCGACACAAAACACCAAACAATCTGCTTACAACCTCTGAACCAGTATACGTACAAATACAGTCCTTAAAAATATGTAGGGTGAGGATAAAAACCAACGAAAATAGTCATGGACAATTTGCGGAGCAATACTTATGGATCCCACTGTACATAATAAAAATTACACAACTTTCTTTGCATGTACTTTTAATAGAAAAGAAAATTACAAACACACTTGCTTGCTGCATACCAAATTCATCTATTTGCTTCCACATTTAGAATTTAAAACACCATCTAATGAAAGCCGTATCTACAACCATCTTCTTGAAATCCACTACATGTCCACTTTCTTAAATGCACTTTACAACTAAATTTAAGCTCCTTTATATGGAAGCAACACAATTTGGAGATCCCCTTAATTTATTTGGCATTTTTTAAAAAAAATTATCACATTTGAAAACAATCCTTAAGTCAATATTGTCCATATCTCACTCCTAACAATAGTTTCTACTTAAACTACCACCAATATGACAAATATGAGAACTCAAAGATTGCGGTTATCACATGCAAAACTTAACACACTTGTATACAGGGTTACAAACATATATATAGAAAACTTTCCTTCTTTACATCATATTTACAATCCATACGTTTAATATCAGATCTATGTAAGCATACTAATAGATAAATTAAAGATTAATGTTCACATAGGGTTGAGTAAATACCAGTATTGAAGGCTGGGCATTTTGAGAGGTGTGCAGTATGACAGATTATTGATGTGGTGATGCTACTTGCAAAGTTGAGATATTTTATGATCTTATTTGCAATTACATATATTGCCAAAATTGTAAGTGTATGCAATCTCAGTATTCGTTAAAAAAAATTCCCAAGCAAAGCCCAATTATATAATAGTGATAATTAATGTTTCTTTTTTCAGTTCTGTTTTATGTCTTTACATTAAATGTTACGGTATATTGCCCCTCCCCCTTTACATTTTACATGAAACCTATATACATTTTTACCAGAGCTAAAATATAGAGAATATGTTGCGATATGAGTGGTTTAACACATAAACTGCCTTGTCAGTCATAATCACCAAAACTGGCACATACCAATCACACAATGTTGGTCATTATGTGGCTTCACTTTGTTGTTCCTAGAGTGCCGTCGGTCATGAGAATAACAATGATACGCATAAGGCATGACCGACAAGGCGTGTGAGTCAAGTGCACATTAAGTTTTTTGACCGCTCTATTTTTTACAGGGAAAAAAAGTGAAAATTTTGAATTTGCGAAATCAAGTCCAATAACCACTTTGGTGCAGGAGGCAAAATTGGTGAAACCACCCTGGCAGTGAACATGTTAAGGGACCTTTTCCTATAAATTTCACAAATGTTAACAAAGGCTTGAGAAATAATCAAGCTTACCATCCCACCTTCAAATTTGGCAACATTGGTACCACGAGATTTTTTTTCATAATAACGTTTCATGATCCACTTCTGAGCATACAGCCATTGTAATTCAATAATAATAAAATTCAAGAAAGAAAAGTAACAATCTTCTTTGTAACTTGTAACAGTGCATTCTCGTTCAAATCATCTGAACACTACCGACTTGCCACGCTGTCAGTCAAAATTTTATGCACAAAGTAATGGAATGTGCTAGACATATATACCTAACATTATGTCCATCTATATATAGTATTTATATAAAATGTATATGTTACAACATTAAGAAGTATTTCTAATATAGAAAGATGAAAGCTGAGATGGGAATTCATAGAGAGTTATGCAATAATGAGCACCTGACTCTTCAATTTAAGGACTGCCATGGTGCAGAATTGAGAAAAACCAATTATGAATTCAGAGAAAACACCATTATTTAGGTTGTTAAGCAAAATTTTCTATTTACTTAGCAGAATCTGCTATTTTAATTCTTCCTCGCAAAGTGTGACCATTGTGCTGTATAAATTACATAATATATCACTGGTATTAACTCAGCCCTAGTTCGTAAAGTTAGATGAAAGAAAATTTATGGTAACATTTAAAAAAGCACTAAATCTTGTAGAGGCTAACTTGAAATTATACAGAGACTTAGGAACAAAATGAGATCATTTATTATGAAAGATTCATTACGTCACTGGGAAAAGGTATTCAAATAATAGTGTCCACGTGAGATTATTAATTTTATCCTTGTCATGAGTGGAGGGGAATGAAAGAAAAACAGCAAAGAATTGCAATCCAAAGACAATGTGCGAAAGGTAAGTGCAAATCAATGGACTACTTTCACAGTAAAGATGGAAGGAGTGAAGAATGTTGTGTGTATGGTGATAATTTCAGGACTGGTTAGGCAAGTCCCTAGACAAAAATAGGCATACAAGATTGATACAGACATTTGACACAATGTCTTGAACAGACACCACATCATACAACAAACTATATAAACGGCGACAATTCACACTTCTCATCCATACTGTCACACTCAATTATGAAGCAGGTTACACCATGCAACGAATCAAACCTATGCATATGAGGGACTGTTAAAGCTTATAAATAATGAACATAATACAGAAATCTGTTCATTGAAAAGAAAGTAGTTTTGAACCTACGACCTCCTCTCTCCTTCTGCATGTTTGCAACACTTTTATTCCTACTTCCAATATCATTAGAAATGAATCAAAAGGTCTGTTGTAACTGATATTAACATGCCTACTTTACATTTTAAATAGGAATTGCTGGTTTAAAATTGAAAATTATTACTTCTGGTCAAAGTGTATAGATGCCACTAGAGCAGCCGAAACAAATTGAACCACGGTCCAGCAGAAATAAGCAGGTAAAAGAGCAAATGTCTCAAAAGAGTTTTAATCTTTGTTACCGACATGCAGAAATCCAAGCCAATAAGAAAAACAATGTAATTGTGGTGCATAACTGTACATCAAAACTGTATGAATAATGTTTTACATAAGAAGTATTCCAAATATTGCACTAACATAAATACTTAATCGGCAAGTTTTGATGGTAACTGGAAAGTGAGAAATATTCAGCTGCATCGGCCAATGACTTCTACACTCCTTTGCCTGCTAGCAGAAACATGCAAGTATGACTTAGTATTAAATTTTCTCAACAAAATATATATATTCACCACTTCAAGGAGTATTCATGTTTGTTTCTATCAACTACAGGGTGTCCAAAAAGTTCCATACATAGGGAAATACACAATTGATGTTAAAATGTACTTTTAACCTGTGTAGAGCAAAAAGCTAATTTAAATTTAATTTTTTAAGGATTAATTATGTATGAAATCTGTGTCCTGAGACTTGATGGCCACCACATTGAGAACATTTTGTAACACACTGTATATTTATACTTAAATGTGTCTATCACCAGCATGTTCCTGGATTCTGCCATGAATTCATCATATTTGGTGCATGCTTGAGACAAAGGGAGCTTTCAGAAGAAAGTGACAACTCACAAGTGACGTGTCATTTTACCAACCTTCAGAAATGAATAGTCTTCTGTGCCGGAGTTACACGCCTGACAGCTCCCTAAAGCACACTAACAAGGCTTCGGCTCAAATGCTGATCAATTTAAGACTTTTTATATCCTGCAAATCCTCTTTCTGATAAAGCACCTTGTTCAGTAAGTTCAAAATGTCAAGTTGGCAAATTTCTATCAATCACGGTACTTACATTTATAATCAGATTTCTATTATTTCATATAAAAAAAAAAGAAAACCATAACAAAAACAACATATGTTTACTGCATGGTAGGGATGGGTCGATATGAAATTTTGGCCGATACCGATAAAGTACCGATATAAAATTTACCGATACCGATAACCGATATTCTACCGATCCGATATAAAATTAGAAATTGTCCTTGAAGAACCTGAAAGTTTCATTGACCTCCTTAATAAATTGTTTCAAAGTGACTGCAGTGCAAAAGAAATTGCATATTTAGACATTTACTTTTTTGGAAAGTAGAGCATGGAGATTATCCATAAAAAATACAACAAAATGGCAGAATTTTGCACTAATTTATCAGATATTTATTGATATATTGGATCGGTAAAATAATCGGTAATTTTACCGATAAACCGATACGCCTATATCGGCCGATACCGATAGAGTACCGATTAATCGGTCCCATCTCTACTGCATGGTATACATGATCAGGTATTCAAAGGTAAAGTGCTCCCCTGTGCTTAGCACCATGCCATGAAGTCATATAGGGGGTGTGAGGGTAATGCCCCACAATGTCTTGATCCGGTCGTGAGAGGGGGTGATGTGATCAGCATCATGCCCCTAACTGCCTTTAACCCCCCACGGTTTCCCCCAGGTACCCATGTCATTCGACGCTGGGTGGGTGCCGGGGCCGCTTCCAATGTTAGAAAAGTTCCCGGACTTGAACCGGCCGGGGATCGAACCCAGTACCTTTAGCATGGTAGTCAGATGCGTTTTCTAACATCCACATGGGAAATGGTATTTTTTTTAGAATTACAGAATCTTAAAAGATCTGGCCATACATTAATTCAAATTATTATACTGTTTAGAATGTAAGTAGTCAACCATAATACGGACAATATGTAGAAGAGCATATGTGGGTATATTCATATTAAAAAATTAGGACTGAGTCGGTGTTGTTTGAACTGATTTCAACACTAGTAAATAATGTTGCAATTTAAAGTTATTCAGAATAGGTATCGGAAATAAATATTGCATTGCAACCACACCATATCAATCCATCATAGATTTAAAATGAGTGTAATTTAATATGATTTAATTATTATATTTCATTCTGTCACAAAAATTTTGAGAAAAATTGCGAACAATTCAGTCATCTGATTACATGCAAGGTCTGTCCAGAAAATGACTGAACTTGATCTACCAGAAGTTTTACTGCATTTGAGAGATACTGTGCACAGGAAGAGGTCTACGTCTTGACAAAACCAAATCTACATGATGTACCATGATAAGGTTTAGGATCACACATCACCACTTATCTGCAATATTACGATGAAAAACAAGACACCCACAGAAATCCATTAATAATGTTTTCATAACAGAAGTTCAATATTTTTCTGAACTGCCCTCTATTGCACATTAAAGGAGGTGACTGATTTATCGGTACTTTATCCCCATTGGTAAAAAATTCATACCAATCCATCCCATATTAGAAAGTAGAAATGCCAACACCATCAGTTGTCCATGAGGAGTTGAATTTAGGCCGTTAACTGAAACACTTCTGATACATTATGTCAGTGACTGACTTTTGAATTGATACTTTTAATACTCATGAACAGTCTACGTAGCCACAACCAACTTAGAAATATTAGTGAAACTTCGATTTTATGGTTTAAACTTAAGCCTTAAGACTTTAAACCTCAGCCCTGTGTAATTCAAATTATCAGCAAATATCAGTAGGTCTCAAGCACTGCAAGCCACAATAATAATAACAATAAAAAGCAACAATGCATTTATATATTCACAGGTACACATGCACACTCACACCATTGCACTGCTAATGAAGGTAAACTTAAAAATTAATCATGAGATCATTGTTAATTTTGCCACATGCAAGTAATATATGTTGCCTACAAAAAAAGTTCTACAATTTTATGCCAAAATAACAGTGAGCTGTAACCAGAAAATTTTTATAACAAATATCCCCTCTTTCAAAGTGAAAGCATCCAAGTACATTTACACAACAATTCCTAGTACAACACTCAAGCACATGTCTAATTCTGTAAAAACCAGCTTGTTAACACTTACATAAATATCAATCATGGCAAGCCCAATATTTCTCTAGACACTTGTAAAAATTCAACTTGGGCAGCTTATGCACACAAATGTACAAAATTCTATCTAATGTATTTGAATACCGTTTGCCTGTACAAAAAGAAAACATATTAAATGATTATATATTTTGTCTCTTTTATATATATATATATATCAATAGGCAATACAACATGCTACCAACTTGTCAGATTCAAAAGCTATTTTATTTTTCTCGACTAGCCTATGTGCTATATTAAATTTCGAGGAACACTCCTTGTTTTCTTGATTTATCTAAATTTTTACAAACAAGGCAAGTCTGTAATAATAGTCTTTTACTTGACTCAGAACTATTACAACACAATATATTATCACTTGACATAGGCACTGAACATTAAATTGTGAAAACTCATTTCTATAGTTACCATGGTGCATTAAAGAAAAAAATCTGTTTTTTTTTTCTTTTTTAATCTATAACATCTGTGCCCTGTTGAGACGCTACCATACACACTGCCACATTTCCATGGTTTTTAAAGATAATGAATTCCCATAGAAAATACCAAGGACTTTCCAACAGTCTATGGAATAAATGCAAAATGTTTCTGATGATGAAAGAAATGTAAATTCTAGTAAAGAGAATGTAAGGAACAGATCTTAAGTCCTGGGCAAACCAATCCTGTGAGCAAAGTGAGAAGAGGAATACGAGGAAACAGCCCAGGAGGAGGAAAAATACAATGTCATAATTTCCTTCCTGTCGTGCACTTACATATACTCAATACACAACTGACTGACTGACTGAGCATTGCTAATGGATAAATCATCTCTCATTATGAATCGATTTGGTATGTCACATCTGACTCTCACCATACATTTATCTAGGGATAAATTTACAAGTGGAAGAGTATTCATTATCATCATCATCATTATTATTATTATTATTATTATTACAAGAGCATAAGGAGAATCCAAGGTTATAGTCATGGTCAGACATAACAATAAAAACTGCAGAGTTGGGGAATAACATGTTGCTTTCTCTGAACTTGCATTAGTAATGCATTTCTGTAGTAACATAATTGTAAGTTTTGTTACTTTGAATTACTTAATTGTATCACTTTGATAAAATTCAAAACTGGAGGCCTTATTTGCCAGAATGAAACATTACCTATGTGAAGTTTTGTGTTTCTGCATTGCACAATTGGATAGTTTTTTCTGATTAATTTTGAAGGTTCACTGCCTTCATTCACTAAGGGAACGGCATCTGGAGCGGAGATGGTAGTGCGTCAATTCTTAGTTAGTTCCCGGGTGGCAGTAGTTGCATTTTGTCACATTTTGTGGAAAAACAAAAAAAAAACCTTTTGCCGCATCCATCATGAGAATTAAACATGTTTTGTTCTGCTGTTTTAAATTCATGTAATGCAAACTTAAGAGTTGGAGCACATGCCCCACAGACAATGGATGTTATACTTGGGTAAAGTCTTAAATATTTTTGTATGCATTACTTTCGGAACCAAAGTAACTGTATCTCTAACATTACTTTTTCCGAGTAACCAACTCTGAAAATGTGTTGCACATTAACGAGATATGTGGAGGAAAAACTACGACAATTTGTCAATAGGAAATATTAGGCCAAAATTTGACTCTTTATGTTACATTACAATATAAAGTAATCTTGTAAGTTTAACGATTGAACAGTACTTGTTAGTATATATGGAAACAGTCTTGTTTCTTAAGTTTATGCATAACAATTCATATATGAAACTCCAATATATATATGGCTATAAACATATTTCTGTATAGAAATTATTTTCATTATCCAACCACTGTTGTTTACTTTCTTGTCATGCTTACCTAATTGGCATGGGCTTCAGAAGGGAAGGGCAAATAGGTTAGTGTACCTTTCAAATAAAATTGACATCATTAATTAAAAGTTATATTCATGTTAATTGAATAAAATAATCAAATTTAAGTTATCTAGTATTCCAGGAGAATAATGAAAGGAAAACATGAGTTAACTCAAAAACTAGAGACTAGTCAGAATTTGATGTTTTTAAAATAATAAATAAGAGTTTTATTTGAATTTCATAATGAAATTTGCATATGAGTGGACACACATCATAAACTATGATACATGACTGCAACTTTCAAAGATATTACCAAGCTGGGTAAGCTATAACTAGCTGCAGATGTTTCGCCTTTCTTATTTCATTATCATAAAACATTGGCTTCAATGTTTAAGTTTACTTCATGTTGTTTCAAGCCTAATAATGCACTTTTATAGTGTTTACAAATGCCTATTTTGAAACATTTTTAGTTTATACTACCTTTACAAGGGCATATTTTCAACATTTTGGTGCCTACTTGAAAAGTTTTAGTGCCTAAAAATCCACAATCTGGTTACAATGAGATATGAGAATAACTTGGTATTTTCCATGTATTAATGGCTTGAATATGGAAAATAAATATTTCAACTAGCGTAGAAGAGTATAAAAATGATAACTTACAGTAATTGTTGTAAGTACTACTACTAATAAATGTTATGGCAAGTTAAAGCCAAGGCTAATCAGTATGCGCAAGCATCCTGAATATTTTCAAACTGTAACTGTCGTGCTCAAACTGCATACATTTGTGGCAATTCAATTTAAAGCAAAACTTGATACATGGAACTGTGGCAGTATTAATCACATTTTCTCCCCCCTGGTTTAGCATACGCTGTGAGTGTGAGGCAGGTGGGTTTCTGCTACTGTGCTTCTCTGGACTTCAAAGGAATTTTTACAAGCCAGGATAAATTTCTTAGTTCCCTGATATCTGTCGTATTCAAAATAACAAAATAAGGTACCTTAAGTGGTACGCAGGCACATTCCAGAATCCAACAATACACAACAAATGATCATGAATAAAGTACTCAATACAGTGTGTGTGTTTGTGTGTAATTAATGCTCCGAACATGATCTTTTATTTTATTTTTGTGCAGTTTCTTTGTTTCAAGTAAATGTCAAGCTTGAGTACATGTATAGATATGATACATCACAATATAATCAGCAATTTGTAGTGAGTTTGTATTGTTCATTTTTCTTTTTTAAAAAAAGAACTTGACTGAATAATGCACAACCATATTTTTCACAACGGTAGGTTCGATTATGGTGGGATAATGTTTGCTTACTTGTCAACCAATTGGAGTGTAAAAATCCTGCATTTGGGAGATTACTTATGCTGATGGAAGTTAAAAAAAATCAGTATCATTTCAAATGCTTATCTATATCAGATTTCCATGTTCTAAAAATTGCAAAATTGATACAGTAGAGATTCTTGAAATATGTATTAAAATACAGCATGATCAAAAAGTCACCATGTACTTGATGTAATGATATTGAAAAGTGGCTATCTTTTCCAGGGGTAGAGTGGTTATTTGTACAATGTGTACTGGCCATGGAAAAACTTAAAATAAACTCATAGCTTATCTTTCTCACATTATTGACAAAACTGTGAAGAGCCATGTGGCCACACATCTCTTTATGCCTTGTCAGTATTTTGAGAAAGATAACATCCAAGTTTCTCTGGAACTATACTTCTGATTGCAATATGTTCGAAAGCCCACTGAAGGAGTGACAAAAAGTTGAGTTACACATTGTACAGCACAAATGACTGTGAAAATCACACCCATGGAGGAATATAAACCTGTTGCCACTAGATGGGCAGAGTATTTTCTTGACATGCTGCCTGAGGGAGAAGACATTCTGATTGCATACAGATGAGTGTGTCTGATACAAAAAAGTAAATGCCACTGGCAACCACTAATCTGTTCTGCATGGTTGCATATATACAGAATAAAAATTACAAGGGCTACTGACATCAAAACGATGCGCGAAGTTTCTTAAGAAAACTTGTTCTCCCCGATGTTCTCTACATGGTATAAACTTAGGTTTGTGTACAGCGGTAACAAAGCAATTGCCATCTGGGGTACCACTTCCAGCAGTGGTATTACATCAGTAATGATAAAAGAGCTACTCTTAGCTGTCACGAAAGTGAGCGATACAAAATAATAATAATATTCACCATGAATAATCGGACAGGTTGTGTCATAAGAGGTAGAAGCAAGAAGAAACAAAATTCTGGATTATTCGATGGAAGATTGCTGCATAAATTCAAAGCAAGAACAGATGTTCACAACTATGTAATATTTTCACAAATTAAAAATCTGCAAACTTGCAGCAAACTGAATATGAACTTTGGTAGCTCATGGTGTCTATTACTGAAATAGTTCACAATTTTACTAAATAATCCTACCAGCTGTAAAATGACAAATTTAAAGAAAATGTGTTCTAAATTTACATACATTCTACTTAAAATGTATTTACATCAATAGCTATTAGTATAAATTTACCTGCACCAGGTAAATGCAATGAAATAAAATAGGATCGCTTTTAAGTGGCCAAGGAAACTTTTTCTCCCAACATCTACACCATGTGGTAGACAAGTAAGCATAACATTTCCACCTCTTAAGTGTTATTCTACAGTCTACTTGAGCTTTTATTCCTGTGCTTATTTCACTCTCACTTGTTCAATTATCGCAAAACCCTTTAAATTCCTGAACTGACATAAATTACCAACCAGACACCTGCTGTATATGAATGTCAAACATTACCTTCAAAGCAAAACACAGTGAAAAATCAGGCAAGCTTTTTTTTCGTCCTTGCAAAAACAACTCAATCTCAGTTTTACAACACTATGTTTGAACACTGATCACGTGGTAACATTGTGATTTTTTTTTATTTTACTAAAAAATCAATAGTACACAAAATATCCAATACCAAATCACTACACAAACATACGTTAACATTCATTCTGTTGTGTTTTTACAGAAAAGGCATCCACACAACTATTTGCAGCTGTCAAATTCACACTGCAGTTTCCACAATAAAATCTAGACATTCCATTTTTCTTTCTTTTTAGTAAATAATGTTCCCTACCATGACGAAAATTGGTGCAAAGATGCATTAATAGCTTCAGCTACTGCCACAACGCCTGTTTTAAACAACCTTGGAACGACTTTGTTAAATTCAGTTCAGGCACGCAAAAACTTCACACACACACTATTCTTTGTAATTAACTAATGGTATTGCACAAAGTAAAATAAAACTAATTACTCTTTTAGCCTGGAAAAATCCAGCAAACACAAATTTTTAGTCTGTAAAAATTATATTATTCTAGATCAACAGAATAAAGCAATTCTTGCATTCATTTTTCGCTGATAAACGAAACTGTTATTGCCTTAAATTCTCATATTCGCTACAGCTGACTTAGAAAAAAGAATATCATCATCATTGCTTCCCTGTCACGAGACAGGATATGAGAGAGAAATGTATTGTCGTCTAACACTAGTCCCCCTCCCATGTCAAAAAGATAAAAACTATTCAATGAATGCATACAAACACATGCAAACGCACGCACACACTCAACCAAACGCATCAGCAGTCAAGTAAACATGTTTTTTTTTTCCACAACATTTCTTCATTGCAATTATCGAATAAATACCCAGAATTGCCATCAGCCTCGTGTAAAAATTAAAATTCCAATATTTCACATTGAAGAACAACAATTATGAAACTTTCTCTTACTTCAAGATTAAACTACATGACAAATTGCATTTTATCCTTCCAATTATGAAATCATAATGCAGCATACAAAGCTTGCTTTGGCCTGGTTCAGAAAACCATCAGCTTTCGACTAACGCCCTGAAAGACATAAAAACTTCAATATTCTTTGTGTGCTTCCACTTTGATTGGAATCCTTCTTTTCAAACCATGGGGCATTCCTAGTCAGACTCTGACCGGTTGGACCACCGTATTATTGTT
This sequence comes from Lepisma saccharinum, assembly GCF_977018435.1. Classification (NCBI taxonomy): domain Eukaryota; kingdom Metazoa; phylum Arthropoda; class Insecta; order Zygentoma; family Lepismatidae; genus Lepisma; species Lepisma saccharinum. The sequence goes on from NC_139234.1 coordinate 80,074,415, forward strand.
AATCCTCAGGGCTGTTTGGTCATTGGAGTTTTCGTCTGGTTCTATGTGTTCCATGGTTTCCACATCGTACCCTGGATTCAATATAATGTTTGGCACAAGCTCTATTATTTCATGGCTGTCGTGGGCTACTGCAAAATCAAAAAAAGTTATTCATTAAAATGTCGGAGAATTGCATCGTATTGCTCAGAATAAATACAAGGTGTCCGAAAAAGAACTCTGGGGTTTGGAGATTAAGCATGCATGGACGGCACACAACACACGTCCCACGTACAGAGGATTATACTTGCCGTGACTCCAGACGCCAGAGCCTCGCCAGTCTGCAAAATGCAGTCCAGAGTGTACTTTGCGGAAGTGAGGTTGACATGTGGGCATCTTGAGAAAAGGGTGACATCATCTCATTATTCTATGCCATTCCTGCATGTTTTGATGGCGATCCTGATTGGACCATAGCAAGTGCCCACTGTGCCTATTGCATGGAACCAGTTTGGAAGAATGTCTCCACTACTGTAATTCATGTCTGAATATGCGAACATTCCATATCCATAAGAAACACAATCCTAAAAATCCCCCAAAACAAAACTTCCACCTATAACAAGTCCTTCATTGTTACAGGGATTGGAGAATGGAACAAACTGCCTGAACAATTGATTAGCATAATTTGCCATCACAGTTTTAAGATACAACAACAAGATTAACCTACATCAATCTTAATAATTGCACCTGCACTTACACATTGTATAACCCATACATATCACCCCCAAAATACTGATGTCTTATTACAGGGTGACCATTCTTAGACCATGATAAAATTCAAGTACAATTCCCAGTTTTCAAGGCAAACTTTCCAAAAATTCAAGGGTACAAACAGATGTTTCTCTCTTTCAATCTTACATATTACCGTTTCTTACCACACACCCACAAATATATTAAAAATAAAAAGGGTCTGTGTGATTCCAATGTATCCAAATATTCTAATTCAATTAAACAGTTTCATGTATTTAAAATATTTAATTTAAGGTGTGGAGTTTATAAAAGTTGCAATTTTTCACGTCTACAGAGAAAAATTCATGCATAATTCCTGAAACAAAAAATTCACGCAGAATTCTGGAAGTAGCCAGCCACCCTGTATTACTTACATACCTTTATTTCACAGTATAAATACTATTCAATTCATAAGTCGGTGCAGTTACATATTCTTGATCATTATGTAAAAGAAAACGCCATCCCAAAACTTGTGATACTTATTCAATTCAAGGTACTATTCTATCATTGCATAATATTTATTGTACTATAATGATCATTACGTTTTCCCCCCTTTGTCTCGTATTGATTCACCACACCTACGACAAAAGCTGGTTCTAAGCACAGCCCATCAAGCTGAAACTCGGCTGGTTAAATAAAGGCTTCTATTTTAAACGGATCTATTCTATTCTAAACAGAAGTTGACAAAAGTATGCAATATCAAGGCATACACATGTAGATTCGCGAAATTCTAGTTTGACGTACATGTATGCCTACATGCATCGTTTGACTTCAGACTGCTATCACATGCCATCTATTGGTGGTAGAAATAAACCATTTTAACCACTTCGCCAGAAGAATGTTAGTCTTTACTGCCATCCACAGGGAAGTAAGAAAACTACTTGCACAACGTTGTATTCCTAAGTCAAACATTACAATACTTGTTACAACCGGTAAGTGATGTAGAAATCTTAATTTCTTATTGTTATACAAATAAAAATTACAAATGATGAAACCATTTGAAATTGAGAATGGCTTCGAAGTAATCCAATAAATATTTTTTAGTCAAAGCCTGGTGATAAGCCAACCTATGACAGTGAAAAAGCATTTGTTGCAGATGCAAATCTTTCTCTAACATGAAGACCAGGAACCAGGAGCTTTAGATGCACAGAACTCTGCTTCCTTCAGATGTTTCACATTGGACGAGTAACATCTGCCTTAGCGATACTGACTTCTATTCACTACTGAAAGAGTTCCCCTACTACTAACATATTGATTTCAGCAGAAAGAGAGCAAAATTTCCCTGATTTCTGATCTTTTCCAGGTTTTACAGATTGATAGATACCCTGCATGTAAACTTGAGCCATAAGTTGACCAATGTTCATATTGACTACCACTCTGTCTATTTTTGCAAATCAAATTGGCTTCTTCCAATTGTGGCATCTTTGCTTCCCTACACACTTTTGGTACACTCTGTATACTGTTGATTGATTAATTTGGTATATTTCACTTTTGGCTATGTGCAAAGATGAGGATGATATGATGAATGAACACTCACACACACACACGTCCAGGCCAGGATTGGAACCTGGGACTTCTGGCCCTGTATACTGTTGGTCCTCTGTTGACACCAATGTTCTTAAGCGTACTTGTTTCAAAAACAGCATGCTACTGTGTGTGTGTTTCTACCCTTAGTTTATTTAGAGGCACAAGCATGTTATATAGTCTGAATTATACTGTGAGTTGTGCAAAATATAGAAAGACTGATAAATTCTGTAGCATAATGTTTTATGAAAAAACAGAAAACAAACTTCTTTAAACTTAACAAAACTTCAATAACTACATAAGAGATCTAACAACATTTAGATCAACACTTTCACAAACTGGTAAAGTGTCCTGTATTAAAATGCATAACTACATATTTAACTTAGATCAAATTACTGAGACATGTCTAAACATGCATATTCTACGAGTAGAATAAATACCAGTAACACTTAAATCTAAAGGCAGATACTTACAGGATGGTGTGCGGCATTCTCTGTACAAGAGATAGCAAGTTCCAATTGCTAGCATAGCAAGAGTGCCCATCACAACAATGACTGCGACAACCCAGATCCGAGTATCAAAGTTCTCAGCTCCCTCCAGCAGGCGCCTAGCCAGTTCTGAAATCACAATGGAGTGGATCAGCTAAGAAGAAAATGTTTTCTCTTCCTGTAAAAGCATCTCAACTACACAGATATAAGCACCTAGGAGCTGCTACACACACTCACACATGTTCTCTAATAGGTGATTAAATGATCATATCATTAATAAATAGTCCATGAACATAAGAATAAATGTCGACAGACAAGTGATCAACTTCCCTTTCCCTTGAGAGAACTTGATTAGTCCGCTATTTGCCTCAAGACACCAACATATCCTTTCATGCAGAAAAAAAAAATGGTAAATAAAAAGGAGAGAAGTCCCGGGTTCGATCCCCGGCCGGTTCAAATCCGGGAACTTTTCTAAGGTTGGAAGCGGCCCCGGCGCCCACCCAGCGTCGAATAACATTGGGTACCTGGGGGAAACCCTGGGGGGTAAAGGCGGTCAGGGGCGTGATGCTGATCACATCACCCCCACTCATGACCGGATCAAGAAAGTGTGGGGCGTTACCCCCACACCCCCTATACGCCTTCATGGCGTGGTGCTATGCACAGGGGAGCACTTTACCTTTTTTAGTACAACTTACATGATCAGAGTGGCTACAAACAAGCAGAAATGAAATTCCCTGACTTTCCAGGTTTCCCAGGACAAAATTTACATTTTTCCCTGACGATTAGAAACTAAACTAAATCGATGTTTTTGGAAATGGAAATAATAAACTCATACAGATCCACGTAAGGATTTGTTAAGTACCAATATTATATTCTATGAAATTGACTTAATTTCTCTATTCTCTATGATTTGAAATCAAACTGGAAAATAGTGAATTTGGAAAATTATTACAATTTCCAAGGTAGGGAAGGATCACACAATTTTATCATACGCAGTAAGTTTAAAATAAAATATTTCATATGACTAAATGAGATTAGAGTGAAGAGTGATTGATTAAGAATGACATTTTGTAATTTGTCAGTCTCCTTATCCATTCTCGGTATTATATGTTGATATTTCCATTTGAGGTTTGGAACCCTCTGCTTGCAAGAACCATGAGTGCGGACTCATTTTTTGATGCATAAAGCTACTTCTCTCTTCTTTGTAAAGCAAACAACTTAACTTTTGCATATAAGTGAAACAATTGAATTGTACAAAAGAAAGTGTCATATTTCCTTACATTATCAATGGGATTTCTGCTTCAGTACAGTATATCCAAATGAAGTACTGTGAAACTGACAACATGCAGTTATACCATTATTGCTGACGAAAAGGGTATGTAGGTATTAGAAATTTAACGCAAGCAATTTATAGAATTGCATTGTATAGGTACCTGATTTAGCTAACCAAACATTAAAACACTCTGTTAACAACAGCTTCTGAAAGTTCATATACGAGGGGCACCCTGAAAAAAGCTCCAATGGTCCTTGTACACAGCACTAGTGGCCGGAGAGGGACACACGCATGCGGGCAGGAAGAAGTGGCATGTAGCTGTAATCTGGTACAGTTGCAATGCAGCCGTTTTAGGACAGTTCTAGGTTAAAGATTGCACCGACTGCGATGTAGCCTACGTGTAGGAGATTTTTGTACGCTCAGAATTTGGCACAGAGCCACCAGCAATCGTGTGAGGTGTGCAGACTGGACGTCGTGAGTCATAGTATGGTCAGACAATGGTGCAGACAATTCACGGAAGGCAATCCAATGTGCACAACCCCATACAGCTGAGTACATGCAGGCCCTTTCCATCACTTCAGGTGAGAGATCTTGGACCACTCCCTGTACAGTCCTGACCTTACATGTACTGACTTTCATCTCTTTGTTCAACTGAAGAGGTTTCTGGCAGGACAAGGATTTGACAGCTACACTGCGGTAGAGATAGTTCCAGTCTTTGCTGTCAGACACATGTGTCATGGGCATACAAAATTTAGTGCCATGCTACGACATATGCCAGAACAACAGTGGTGATTATGCCGAAAATTAGGTTAGGACTCACTGTTACTAATGCAATAAATTACTACTGATATTCTTGTTTTATTTATGCCTAATCGGTAGGAACCTTGATTTTTTGTTATTTTTCTTCAAATTGGTACATTTTTTATTTTTTACTATTCGGTGTTATTTTCCCCAAAACTCACATTTTCATTTTAGCGCATTTTCTGGCAAATACCTGGTGTTTTTAAACTACTGTTTCAAATTGTAAGTCAGATGGCCTACGCCTCTTCATGAGAGTTTGATATCTTGGAAGTTATTTTGAGAAAGTTATTTTTCAGTTTTAGATAATGGAATTTTCCCCGTATGTATTCAAGGGTGCATAATGATCATAAGTGGTGACGGACCCAAAAATTTTAATGTCAGATACAGATATATTAAGGCACCAAAAATTGGCATTATCTTTTTTTGACTTGTTAGTGTTACGTTTCCCAAAATTCGGGTTCTTGTTTTAAAACATTTTTCTGCCAAATATACCAAACTTCTTCCATTGTTCTTTTAAACTATTATTTTAAATGGTAGGTCACATAGTCTACGTGTTTTCGTGACAGTTTGATATGTTGGAACAGATTTTTGAGGAACTAAAAGTAAAGTGCTCTCCTGTGCTTAGCACCAAGCCATGAAGGCATCTAGGGGGTGTGGATTTAGGGCCCCACACTTTCTTGATCACGGCCGAAGGTGGGGGTGATGTGATCAGCACCATGCTCCTGGCTACCTTTACCCCCCCCCCCCCCCCCAAGTTTCCTCCAGGTACCTGCTTGATACGATGCTGGGTGGGTGCCGGAGCAGTTTGAACAGATGGAAAAGTTCCCGGTTCTCTCTCGCATGGGACCGACCCCGGGTCTCTCGCATGGTAGTCAGATGCTCTAACAACTGAGCTCCATTATTTCTCGCTCGACAAATGCCGATGGTGAGCACTAGAGTTGGAAGTGGTCGAGAAAAAAACACCGGAGTTTTGCTGCGGCTTTTTTGGTGGGCTTTTTACACAAAAGTGTCTCAAATCATTGAAAATACAGGAGTTGGCAGTATTTTTCCTCTTCCATGGTTTTCGTTTATCTCCCTACTGTAAAATAGACACTCATTTCTAAATATAAAATACAATTTACAATATGAAATTTGTAGCTAGACAAAAACAGTGTTTTCAAGAGAGCTGGCTTTTTTGAATGGGCGGTTCTTTCCGAGTGTTATCTTCATATTTTATTAGGCTTCTTAAATATATATATGTAGTATAAGCATATTCACATATCTAGAGTAGTTTTGTGTTTAATAGAACTTAATAGTATGATTAACATGATATGATTTTCAATGTTTGAATTTGTTATACGAACACGTACGTGAAGCAAAAAAAGAAAATACTGCTCTACCTTTTGAAAATCTAGTATCAAATCTCTTTACATTAAATTTCGTGTTCAGTGAAATATATTTGTATTGTGGCTTTCCAGTACATCATGTATAATTTGGTTACATGGCCGCTAAACCTGGGCACAGAGGAACTAGTGATGTATTTTGGCTGCTTGTTGCAGTGGTTCTCAAACTTTGTGAGACCACAGGCCAGTGCCCTGATCCCAACAGTTTCGCTCATAAATACATTTCTGATCTTTAAAGTTTATATGGAAATTAATATGCAACCCTAATTAATATTAATATATCAAGTATGGCATAATCAGAGTTCAAATATGTATAGTATAGACTTGCTGTTAAATATAAAATTAGTTTTAAATTTTTTGTCAACCCCTGGGTGCAATGGAACTTTTGTGGCCTGCCGGTTGGAAAACACTGGCACTAAAACTAAAGTAGAAGCAAATAAGACTGGCCGCAAATGGGGGAAAAAAAATCTATAAAATAAATCTGGAGTGGACCTACAGTTTGAAATGAGATCCGGAGCACTCTGCCTCCACTAAGGATTGAACCTCAGACCCCTTCTTATTACAAGGCAGCAGCATTAGTTTATTCCACTTCAGAGGCCCAATCATGATTATAAAAGGAACATTCTATCAAAAAGCAGGCCTTTTCCATCTATTGTTCTCTGTGATTTACAGGCTAAATGAAATCTTAATCTCTGATGAAGTAGCTAACAATCTTGTTAAGTATGGAGAATATTCAGACCGAAGCAACACATGACAGAGCGGGGGGAGGGGGTCACATTGAAGTGACAAGTGACATGGTCACCTTCAGTCTGTAAGCAAGCATCCACCACCATGCATGCACAAACAAGACCGAGGCGACATGATGCGTGCCAATGAAGGAGCTTTCAGACTGAAGTCACAGATGACAAGCGACACAGACTTCTTCAGTATAAAAGTATAAAGCAAAACATTCACCGTGCATGATGCATGTCATTGAGAAAACAGTATAGTCCAAGCAACATGCAAGTGACATGTTTATCTCATTGTCGCATTTCAATTCAAAAGTTGAATGGATTACTGCTTCCAAGTGACACATGTCACTTGTTGTTTCAGTCTGAAAGTTTCGAGAAAATGGTACAGGCCAAGTGACAAGCTACACTTGCAGCTTATGTTCCTTCGATTCGTAAGGTTGCATTTACTTCTAAGGGTTGGCTTCCAAGAGCCAACTGTCGCTTCTGTCTCAAAGCTCCGTTAAACAGGATATATACACACATTCACTTAATATGTTTACTTCTGCATATGTATTGTGAACAGTAAAGAGTTTTAATTGTCCAGAAACATCAAATACTGATACTAACATTTGTTTCATATTTTATGACATCAACATTTAAATTGAGACACAAACATGTAAAAACTTGTTTTAAGTCAATTTCAAATTGAGATGTGCTCATTAGGACTTCACGTTTAATTTTAACCCTAGCTTACCCATGTCGTACGAGAAACTTACATACCAGGGAGTGGCTCACAGACCACACTTTGTTTTATCACTAAATTTCAAGAAACAATTTTATAATTGAATCACTGCTTCCTTCGCTGATTATGTATGTGCAGTTATTTATTAATTATAATAATTACAAAAATTACTATCATTAATAAAAAATAATAACCAATTATTTCACAAGTCTCTCACATTATCATTCACTAAAACTCAGACTATCCATAATAATTTTTATTAATGGTTTTTAGTTTGTAGAAGTGTATTTGTTTATTAAATATGATAATTACAATAATTACCATCATAAGCAACCAATTGTACACTGTCACTGCCATTAGTGTCTCGAATGAGACACATTCAAAGACAGCGCCTGATATCCCCACCAAGTGCATTTTGCCTCTTAATTACATTAAGTACATTTATGTTTTTATAAATAAAAGTAATACAGAAAAATTTTCTGAACATCCTAGGAAACGAATGTAATTTATTTTCAAACAGTTGTAAAATGTAAATAATAGAGGTTTTGTGCCTGCAAGGCTTGCCCCGGTAAGCTAGGGATAAAATTGTATCTGAACCACTATGCAATATGTGTTCACTGGGATTGGCCAATATCTGCCTCTTTACTGCTACATCAAGTAAATTTATTTTAGCTAGTTGTAAAATATGTCACTACAAATCTATAAACTCATAACAGTAACTTCAGGTGAAATAGGTTAGCTGTAATTGGTAAAAAGCCAAAAAAGCCAAAATTTCAGTTTTTTTTTCTAGAAAAGCCAGCTTTTTATCGAAGAAAAAAACGTTCCTTCAAAAAAGCCAGCTTTTTTTCAACTCTAGTGCGCACCACTTAGCTTGGGAATTCAAAACACATCTCGCACGACAAATACTGAAGATGCGGCTCCTGTGTGACGGTAGATATGCACTCGATCTCCTGTTAGAACCCTGCCACTTTGCTCTGTGATGCAAATTGTTTTGATAGAAGTTGGAAAAATTGTGGGAAATACATGATGTAATGTGGCTCTCGGAATTATTCCATGTATAACAAGCATTATAGTTTACTCTTGAATAAAATGTTGGAAAACTTGCACATTCAATGTACACAAATATTGCACATTTTGTTTCTTTAAGCCTAGAAAAGACAAGAATTTTGGATTTCACTGAATTTTTCGTTGTTTTTTTTTTAAAAAAAAAATGCTAAAAATGCCAACAATTCACATTTTATGCCTAATTCGCCTTATTTCTATATTTCGAACGGGCGAAAAATGTGTACAGACATCACTGCACGTTCATAAACACAACTTCGCAACAATTAACATTTTTCACGGTTTTCGCGTTTGCGAAAAATCAAGGTCCCTACTAATTGGAAATTACTTTCTGGGCACCCCTCATATAAATCAGTAGATGAAAAGTGAAAATTTAGCAGGGCTGACAGAGAAAAGTCAATTCTTGAAGAAAGTGATATGCTTTTATGATTGAATGATATGAGTAAATATGATGTATTTATTATTAGTATTTTATTTCATAATATTGGACATTAACTTCACTCAGTGAGAGATTAACCCTTAGTCCGCCGCCGTCTCATATATGTGACAAAAAAAGTATGTCCCTAGTAGCCGCCGTAACACATATGATACAAACAGCTTTAGGTACAATTATCGAGGGTTTGCCACACTTATATTTGTATATTCAGGTTGAAACACTGACAGTTCGTTCGGGAACATGTTTTGCAATCGTGTTTTCCAAATCCCCCCCCCCCTCCTTTCTTGGAATATGTCACGTGTTTGGGTGCACAAACACGTGTTCGTAACTTGACAGACACAATGAATGCTTCGTATTTACAATGCTGTTTTCCTCCAAGCTTCCAACGCTGTCATTTAGTACTGATAAGACACACATTCTTCTTTGTGTTTAAACCTGATGATCCAGCTGAAGTAGTGGCGGGGAGGGGGGGGGGGGTAGGGCAAGGAGAGAAGGGATTGGATGAGGTTTGGCTCAGCTTTCTGTCGCCTCTATGTTAGAAATGCAATGAAGCTTGACGATAGCCAGAGGCCAGAAGCATGTGTCAGCATGCGTCTATCAGAAGTATAGATAAAACAAACGATTGCAAAGGCCTCTGTATAAACAGTTTGTATCATATAACAGCTCATCGATTTCCCTTCCGGACATATTTCCACAAAGAGCCTAGTCAACAGGGAAGAAATAGATTCACAGTAGCTACACAAGATGCAAGTGCGAACGAAAAAAAAGCAAAAGTTCGGGTTTTCTCCCCAAACTAGCTGGAGAACAGGGGGCGAACTCCACATTTTTAAGTTTTTTTATTAAAATTCGGGGGATGTAGCCCCCGACCGTAACCCCCCGCGGTTGGGGCATGCAAATTTTACATGGTTGCATGCACCGATGTATTGCCTGCAAAACAAAAGTTATCCGAAGTAGATTGGTCCCATAGTGTCAGTTATAACAATTTTATGAATAATATGCAAATTGGCTAAAATTGGCTAGAGTTTTACGTTTTGCCTTATTATTCAAATTGTATTGCACCCACGAACATGAATCAAGTTTCATTTTGTTGCGGAAGGTCCATTCTTTAAAAAAAAAGCAAAAGTTCGGGTTTTCTCCCCAAACTAGCTGGAGAAGAGGGGGCAAACTCCACATTTTTATGTTTTTTCATTGAAATTCGGGGGATGTATCCCCCAACCATAACCCCCCCCCACGGTTGGGGCATCCAAATTCTACATGGTTGCATGCACCAATGTATTCCCTGCAAAACAAAAGTTATCCGAAGTAGATTGGTCCCATAGTGCCAGAGTTATTACGATTTTTCTCCATTATGTATACAAATTCAAATTTCCCGCTCAAAGCCTCGGCGACACTGGGCTTACTTTCGTCAGGCCGCGCGGCGTATAAGGGTTAATGACTATTTCTAAAGAGTTTAAACAGACAGAACAGAGAGTGGAGTTAATTTCATTGCAATACTAGTGTTGCAGTAAATTTGGGGTTAGGAGCATGCACTTGCCAAATTTTTATAACGTTCACAAATGCAGATTTATGTCTCACTTTTTCGTGATATTCATTAACTTAGCAACAAGATTTCCTGTTCCCATGCAGAGTTCCATAACGATATCTTAAAAAAGAAAACAAAGTCAATCAAGACAAAATTCCCTGATTTTTCCCGGTTTTCCAGGTCTGTCGCCACCGTGATGATGACTGACTTCAGTAGAGTGATCTTCCAGCATGACTTCGCTTTCGATTTATACTTTCAGTAAATGTTTTCTATTGGAAATTATTGCAAACAAAATGATTCTATCATGTTGCCTGATGCCGAAATATACCTGCTCGAATGCCAGGAAATTCCAAGAATTGTGTCTGAGCCTCAATCAGCTGTTGCATGGTCAATGACTTTGTTGTCTGCGAGGGTCCTTAAAGAGAGATTAGTCCACACAGACTGAAGAAAATGGTCAGAATTTGCCAAAGACTCCTCGAACTGAAAACTGATCTAATCCTGAATAGGTATAAGCCAATCCTTGACTACTGTGACCTATCAGAAAAAAATGTTGAAAGATGTCTCACGCATTATCTTGGCCCAAGTCGAAACAGGTGTGCTTAAGATGGACAAAAGATTGAAATAAGAAGTCATTTCAAAGATTTCTAATTGTTTGAATTTATTTAGTAGCGACGACTTTGACTTGCAACCATTGCTTGGACCCCTAAACCTTTGACTGTAGAGTGGGATCCAGACCCTCGTGCCTGAACAGTTACGCCTGTGACTAGAAGTATGTTACTTAACCTCACAATGGTGAATTGTACTCACGGATTTCTTCAGTGTTGTGCAAGGTTGTTGCTTCTACTTGTGTTACTTCACCAGGACCTAGTTTATTGCTTGCCCATATTTGGAATACATAGGTTGAGTTGGGTTTCAGATGGTAGACATCAATCTGCCTCTAATTGGGAAAAAAATGACATTTCATGATTAATCTGTCCTTATGGGTACCTAGAGGAAATAATGCCCTTTTAAGTTTTATACATAGAAGTACTTTTCACATTTCAGGATTTAAAAATAAAAGTTCTCAAGAAAATAAACAAACACACAACGTAACCCAGATTACAGACAATTTGCTAGAGCTATGAATGATAGAAGTTGAGTTGATATGGTGCATACTGTCTTAAGCAAATCATTTGACAAGGTCAAACACAAGCTCCTACTGTAATTATCTATAGATCTCTGATCTGCCTTTATAAAATGGTTTGATAGTTATCTAGTTAACAAATAAAAATTGAATACTCAGTTTCTGCAACTGGGTAAATATAAGATATATACTCTGTCCCAGGTAACTCTGGAGCAAGGCCGTGCCTAGCGTCAGAGTAGTGGGGGGTATCTAGTGGCCACAGCGAAGCAGTACACGTTGCTCCAAGGCTGGTAACTTCAGTTGCTTTCCCCCCTTTACTCAATACAGTTTCCTCTCGCATCTTCATTGGTGGAGCTGTCTCACGTCACTACTTGCGCAGATACTTGTTTTCGTTCATCTTCTCCAGAGATAGTGGGACAGAGTGTAGGAGTAATATTAAATTCGAAATTGCACTTTTCTGAACACTTTGTATTGTTTTCAGAGTTAAGAAGAGAGCTCTGTTTTATTGTTCTTCAAGCTTTTCTTCTCCATATACTCTTAAATATATTTATATAACAAAACTCTTGTCCACTTTTAGAATAGGACACACTAATATGGAATCCTGCATCCAATACACGTTTCAGAGAAGACATAAAAAGTTAAAAAGACTTTAATTTGCCCTTTGTATTTCAAGTTTTAACTACAACATGAGACAGTTGTTTTATAAATATTGGGTTGATGCATAAGTTCGTAGTGTTTATGTTTGATATGGCAACATTGCGGTGTTAGTTCGTTTCTTGTTTAATATTCATCAATTGGAGTGGTAGTTGTGCTTTTGAATACGCATTGTATTTTACAGATTTGAAGAAATATGGTGTTATTTATGGGCTAAAGAACAATAAGTGGCCAGTGGATGAAAAAACAAAAACATTTCTGACATATTCTTCTGTCCGAGTTTAACATAGGGCCAAAGACAGCAGAGGCAGCTCGAAACATTTGTCCCTTATACAAGGAGAATGCCAACAGGGACAGTAGGGCAAGAAAATGGTTTTGTCATTACAAAGAGTGTATTTTTGACTTAAGTGTTTCTCCACGTTCAGGAAGACCGTGGGGCTTTAATGAAAACAGTTTAATGCTCTAATCCACAACAGTTGACTCGAGAATTAGCAAATGTGATGAACTGTGACCATTCAATCATCGTGCGACATTTGCATTCCATGGGTAAGGTTCAGGATACTGCACGCTTTAAATGAAAACAACTATATCAGTGAGTACGCCAGGAAGACAGCATCAAGTACTGCGACACAATAATGCACACCCACTCTCCGCTAACATGGAAAAAGCTGGTAACCAGGAGCTTGGTTGGAGGTTCATCCTCCTTACTTCCTCGATCTTGTGCCATCAAATATCCACCTTTTCAGCTCTCAACCCACCAATCTTCAAGGAAACTCCTTCGGTAATGAAAGTGGTCTTCAAACTTGGCTTGATGACATCTTTAACCCTAAATATGCTTATTTCTTCAGGGGCGGAATCGAAAAACTGCCCCAGCACTGGTAGACGGTCATAGACAATGAAGGAAAATACTGAATAATTTCTGTCTTTTGTTCATCTCAAAAGAGTATCAAATAAAAAACTCTTCCCACGCCAAAAAAACGCTACGAACTTTCCATCAACCCAATATCTTAACATATCAGAGGCTGTCAATTTACAGACATTGCAGACCAGAAGGTTAAATGCAAGTAATGACCTTATAAACATTATTATTTGTACAAATAAATAATCCATACTATTTTGGGCAGAGGGCAATGGATCCCAAATCTCATCTATTTCCTCATCTGCAACATCTGTAGTGGCTTCTACATGGGGGACACATCCACAAACTTCAACCTCAAGATCAACAACCACCGTTCCTCCACCCAAAGCCTGGACTTCACTCTCACTGCCCATACAAACAGTCACAATACCCATGTCAACAACTGTTTCTGGTTAGTGATCATTGTTTTGTGGTTTTACGTATATCTACTTATAACGTAACCTGGATCAGCTGTCCTCTCAAATTTTAGGGGTTCCTAACAGCCAACTGCTTCCCAAACCACAAAAACCCTTTACACTCCTATTACCTAGCATGCACCTACGACCTATAAGGCTGGCTCAATGACGCCGCATGGAGATATCTTTTAAGTACAATTTATTTACACTCCTTCACATATACAGTGGTTTTTACGGTCGAGTCGTCAGCTGAGCGGTGGCAGCATGCCAGGCAGGTGAGAACACGTCTGCCAGCATTTAGACCCACAGCTGCATGCTGACCTTGGCGCTGGATGCATCAGTTCTTCAGTATCCATATAACTGGTGTCCAGTTTGCACATGTTTTTGAAGTGTTAAGGTGATAACAAGTGTTTTAGATTGATTTGTTTTAGTTTAAGTATTGCAGGTGTTTTTCTGCAGTCTAAAAATGCAACACTGTACGAACAATATAAAACAACAAATTTTTATGTACGACTCTTACGTTATTACGAATTCTTGAAGGGAAGGAAGTTATACGGTGTTTCACAGCAGAATTCCCAGATGTTCCTGTTCCACACACAGATAGTGTTCGTAAACTTGATACGAAGTGAATGGTGAAACGGCGTGAGCTTAATGAGGAGAAAGCAGACGACATTAGAGCACGATTCGAACAAACTCCTAAAAAATTCCCTTGGCACCTCGCACAAGAAACATTTTTAAGTCATCTGCGTGGCGAGCTACCAAGCTTTTAAACCTGAAGCCATACATTAGAAGAATTCAAAAAGTATATCAGGAGAGAAATTGAAGCAATTTCGGAAGAAAAACTGATATGTGTTAGTGAAAATTTGCCTCTTGTAACAACGTACGTGTTCATTTTAATTGTAACTGTCCATGTAATTGTACGAGCTTATATCATTACACAGCTAGCAGTTTCCAGTTACGCGAATGTTGCATCAAGTTTGCCGGCAGACGAGCTCTCGCTGGCAGGCGCGATGGCTGCCGTTCGTTCCGCAGATGACTTGACCGTGAAAGGCACTGTACAACGTTCCATTACAGCTCCAGGTTGCCTTTTGCTCCATTACAGAAAAATGTACTTTTCCGAACTTTGCTCTGTGAGTGCACAATTTAGCAATGTGATCAACTACTCTCTCACTTTTTCATGCAAGGGTCCCTATGCAGTCCTCTCATGTAATTCGAGCTACGAGCACACTATATACTATAGCGCTAACTAGGCCCCCGCAGTATATCATGCAAGTGTCTCTAAAAATGGTACTCATAAATGCAAACTATCTGCTCGGTGCTCTCCAACTGTATACTGGAATTGGCTTCAACTTAACGCCACCTCAACCTCAAAGAACCTCTGTCAGTGTATATCTCTCTCACTCTCTCTCTGGAACAAATTGGAATCGGATATTTATACCTCCAAGTAAACTGGCCCGCCTTCACCCACTGGGTCGACGACCCTTTTGTTACATTTTAAACCAGAACCCTTAGGGGGAAAACTAACATTTGAATTTCTGGCTACCGAGCAAAAACAGGGTGGCCACTCTAGGACAAGGATACAATTCAAGTATAATTCTCAGTTTTCAAGGTGAACGCTCCAAAAATTTAAGGCTACAAGAAAACTCTTATTTCACCCTTGCGTATTACCGCTTCTCACAAGCCCTCTCCCCCCCCACACAAATACTGTATGTAAACAATATAAAGGGTATTTGTGTTTCCAATGTACAGAAAATTCTGATTAGGTGTTCCGGGTTCAAATCACGGCCTGGGCATGAGTGTTTGTCAGTGTTCCTTCATCAATTTCACTGTTTCATCACTCATCCTCATATTAGCTATTAGCCAAATGTGGCACAAAAGTGAAGTAACTAAACAAAATCAAACAAAGTCAATCAATCAATCAAAAATTCTGATTCAATTCAATTAAATGGTATATATATTTAATTTAAGGTGCGGAGTCTACATTTGCCATTTCACATATACAGACTCAACATAAATCTACAAACACAAGTCACAAATATTACGGGATAAACTAATCTACGAAAAATTCTAATTATATAAGAATTTCAAACTCAATTTTACATCAAGAAATTCAAGAGATCTTATCTTTCAATAAACTTCTGTCTGTCAGATATATTCGTCTGCAAAGGACCCCAACAAAATATACGAACTGAGAGAATTCTGTTATTTTTCATGTTATTTTCTTTCTCTTCCTTGATAAAAATAAAAGTTAAACTGTGAAATACCTGCCTCCCTCAGAGTATTTATAAATATGAATAAGTTCAATTGGATTTGGATTAATAAAAGTTGCAATTTTTCACATCTACAGAGAAAAATTTATGCAGGATTCACGCATAATTCCCAGAGCCAAAAAATTAAGTATAATTCCTGGAATTCAAGGAATTCCCAGTGAGTAGCCACCCTGAAAAAGCAACCTTGGCAAGAGCATTTACAAGCTAATAAACTTTTATACATTATTCCATTCTACATCTGTGTGCGTTAAAAACCATACAGCATAACCCACCCTTTACTTCAATCCACCAACACATCAATACAGAGTGCTGATAGACCTACATATCAGCCACGAGTGTGACAGGACCACCTGGCCTGAATAAGGCCACACAGTAACTTTCCGAAAGCAGGTCCTATCTCCACCCATGTCCTTTCCTTAACACTGTCCCATCCTAGATACACACATGCACCATATCACTCACAATTTTTGACAAGCCTGGTGAGAGAATGATGTTTTTCTGTACCAACTGTCTTGGATCTAGACCTTTACTTCCATTTCCAATATCTGTTACCTACATAAGATGAATTAGCACATCGTCATGAAAATGTTAATATTTCCAGTGTCTAGTGAGTGTTATTTTCCTTTACAGTTTTTGTATTTGTCCTTCTGATCTTCCTTCCTTTCATTCACTATATACGAGGTGTATTTAATAAGGGCCAATTGATTATATCAAAGAAGAAAAGAAGTGCAGCAACACTGTATTAGTGGTTACAAACACGTACATATCTACTTCATTTCTTAACATAGTCACCATAATTTGCCAAGGAATTTTGGTACCAGTGAAGAAGCTTTTTTTATACCCTCTGCATAGAAGTTTAGCCAATCCCATACTCCAGTTTTCAACACCTCAGGTTTTCCAAATCATTGATGTACAAGTCGCTTTTTGAGGTGCAGGAAGATGTGATAATTACTAGGTGCAAGGTCCAGATTAAACGGGGAGTGATAAAAAGTTGCCATTCGAATCTCTCAATCGTCTGGAGAGTGAGCGCAACAGCGTGTGGTCTACCTAGTCATATCATAAATTCTGTTACAAAGTTTAGACAGGGATGGCAACACTGGTTGGCAAGGTAACCCCGCAATGTTGGATCAAACAACAACCAGTATCATTGTGTGTTTGTCTGTGGTAACGGAAAGGTGAATTTCTCTGCGAGTCAAATGGAGTGGGATATATACGAGAACTGTGTGGCAGTAATCGCACTGCACAAAGTTGGCACATCACCATCGGACATTTTCAACCCCCTGAAAAAGCTGAATATCAGCAGGATGTTCGTGCTTCGGACCATCAACAGATACTGTGACACAGGGAAAATTGAGGACCGATCACTGTTGCCAGTCACTTTTTATAAATAATCTGCCCTTTCATTTGTAATGTGCCTCGTATATAATATGGATTGTTTAACAAATACTACCAACTGAACTAAAATTATTTAGGAACAAAATATAACTTCACCAAGCTGAAGATATAAAGAAAGAGAATAATACTTACTACGTTGGGACTGATATGTGCTGGCATAACATGGTGCCACTGTTTTTCATCTTTATATGACCGTAAGCGATACTGAGCTTGGAAGTTAAGGATAGGATATCCTCCATCGTCCACCACATCCCACAGTAACAGTGCCAGCACCGTTGAGGGATGAACTGTTACATTGGTCAAGGGAGGAGGCGGCGCTGGAAGAGAATGAGTTACCTTGAACACCCTGTAGCAAAACAAGTGAAGCATGTTTTGACATGAGTAATGGCTAGGGGCATGCAAATTTTGATTTTGATGCAAACACAAAATGTAAAATAACACATTGTAATCTTCATTTTTCATGTTTCTGAAATATACATTTTCCTACCATATTTTGTCACAGAATGATGCAAAATGAACTGCAAAATTTGAAATAAACTTTTTAAACACAAAATTTAGAGTATATTTACCGAAGCGACACTTTCTGAAGTTTGAATTATCCTGAGTGATACGCAATTCACAGAAAATCGATTAATTCAGCTGTAAATATTTGAGAAACAAAAATGGACTCCTTTACACAGGAAAAAACTTAATACTTTGACAACTACATAAAAGTGTTATTATAAGGAAAAAGCTTATTTTGTGTTGTAAGTATTGTTCTACACCAAATTTAGGGTTATGTTCAACACTTTAACTCCAAAATGCCATTTTATGTACCCCTTTTGATCCCGAAATGTGCCTCGTTATTGTACTGAAATCTTCACCTTTTATTCACCACTAATACGTTGTTCTAGTAATGGATATAATTAAACCAAATCCACCCACCTTGCAAACATTTAATAACTTGCGACCTATATGTTGGCTCTTTCCATTGCAAATAATCTCACCACTCTGCCTGTGTGACAAAGGGTGACCTGCATTTTATCTTTGAACA
Source organism: Lepisma saccharinum (assembly GCF_977018435.1). Taxonomy (NCBI): domain Eukaryota; kingdom Metazoa; phylum Arthropoda; class Insecta; order Zygentoma; family Lepismatidae; genus Lepisma; species Lepisma saccharinum. The sequence goes on from NC_139234.1 coordinate 80,092,906, forward strand.
AATGGACTGTTGTAAGTAATTTAATTTATTTTTCCAGTTAAGATTTAATTCAGTGTACTATAGTTATCAACAATAGGGCTGATTTATATTATTTTTCATATATTGAACGGTTTAACCCTAGAACACTACCCTTGTGTACATAAAATTTACAAGTGGTGTGCCCTCAATTCCCTTCCCTACTTTCCACCTACATGCCCCTCCACCTAGCAGTGTCTCGACCAGTCTGTCAGACGTAAGGAACCACTGTCGAAAGGAGAATGCAAGCGCTGATCGTATTGATTTTCATCTCTTTATTTGTAGATTAAGTTGACATTTTTTTATAGAGTTGAGTTTTCTTGTAATTCAAACGTCTTCAATGCCATAATGGCATAGAGATGGCCGAGTTTTTTCTGACGTCCGCTAGATTTGTAGAAATTGTGACAAAACCAGAACTGTTCCAAACTCTTAGGAACAAACAAATCATTTTACCAATTTGTAGTAATTTGTTTGAAAATGCCTTTTGTACGATTTAGTTTAACTTTTTAATTCAATTAAGATAGGTGTTGGTTTGCTGTCTTTTCTGCAAAATTCAAAAGCTTTCATCTTCAGTCAGTCGATCATACAACACTCGCAATATTCGCTTTCTTCTCCTGCCACTGCGTGCATTGAAACTTTGGTCTTGGGGGCTGGTGGAACAGGTGGACTGGAGCAGTTCCCTCGGAAGCTTATTTCGCAGCACTTAGCCAAGGTAACTTAAGGCATTTAGCAGACACTTAGACTGTAGAAGATTTTTACAGTTCGTTATGAATGTCAGATGCAAGTTCGTAATGAGATTAGGAAATTACAGACTTACTATACCCGAAAGTATCACTACGACGCAATTAAACTTCGACACAGCAAAAAACTCGAAAAGCGGATCCGCTATGTCTGTCGGAGGGAACAGCTAGGGAGTTCCACTTCCGTGGGACCTTGGGGATCCTTTACCTTTGCGTATGGTCGGAAATACTTGGGATCACACCATAGGGGGTGGAAAGATGAGGCTGTCTATGCAACGAGGGTAGGTGAAATAAACAAACATCCACCACGGCGAAAGATTTTCTTCCGCTTTACTTTTGGAAAAGTCGATTTCAGGAGAAAGAAGTTTTCTTATTATGTTAATATAGATAATTTAAATAGCTAAAAAGGGTGATAAGTAGGAAGGAACAGCCTGTTCCCTCTGTTCCATGCAGGGACCACCACAGTATAGAGGGTGTCATTTTAATGGCACCCACGGACCACAGATTCATATAGAGGACATCAAAACAAACAACTTTTCTCAGTAACATTTTTTTTTGTTGGTGCGTCGATTCGACGCTACAGCCGTTCAAAAAAAGACTGTTTTGCTGCCTGAATGCTGGCAACCCAACAAAACATTTGATCGTATCTGTGATATCATTTCCTGCGGCGAAACAGCACACGGCAGGGTTGCAAGTAACATGCACATTTTGTGAAAAATGACAAACTACCTACCACATTTATAGCTGTAAAACTAAGTGAGAAACGCATCCAGAAGACCGAACATCATAGCCTACCAGCCAGAAGATCAGCAGTCATCTCCAGGGAAGGGAGAAGTGAACCAACGATATGAGAATGGTGAAAAAAAGTATTCAAAATGAAGTGTCAATACCGGATTTTGTCTCAGCCTACATATCAAATATCAACAACAATAAATTTTATTGGCCTTACAGCTTACATGTAGCTGTTCACGACCAGCTACATGTCAAATATTTGCAAAACTTGTTGCAAGGTTGATAGGTTGATATCTACAGGTTTGTGTCCAGATGCCATATGGTACTTTTGTGCTGATAGGGGACAAATGCAAGGTTCACGTTGTTACATTACAGCTAAAAAAGGTACAACCACAGTAACAATGTAATGATGAATCAGTAGCGAATATACTGTCTTGTTCACAGTTGCAAACTACAGGGTGTCCCACGAACGGTGCAACTGGGAATTAAGAGTGGCGTTACTTTCTAACCGAAACCTGTACATACATAAGTCATACACCAAATGTTAGCCCTGTCCAAGTAGATATTTTTAAACATAGAAACAAGAAACGGGGTGCAGTGTTGCCAAATGTAAGTGAAAGTGTAAATTTATTTTTCCACAAAGCATGGAAAATTGCATGTCAAACATTCGTATGGAAATTTGGACGTCAATTTCCACTTTGGGTAGGTGGACTATTTTGCCATCTATAGTTCAGAGAAGAAAACCGATCGTTTTCGCGTATAGCCAATCCTGAAATGCCTCGTAAAGGCGTACCGGTCCAAATGGGTGTTTTAAAAAAATCATGAGGTACAGTGGCAACACTGTTGATGTTTGAAGGCAACAAAAGGTGTGTTTAGTGATGGTCTATGACATGGAAATCTGGAAACAGGAAAAAAAGAAAATGAAAATTATGGTGAAAAAAGTGTTACCTACTCCTGGCAACCATGCAATGCGCGTAACAGGCAGTGTAGCTTTACAAAAGATGTTGAAAATGACAACCATTTTCCCTGAGGCATTCATCAACACGTTTTATCATGTTGGAAGCAACTTTATGCAAGGGTGATTGGTTTATATTGTTAATGGCTGTGCAAAGGTTTATTTTTAGATCATCAAGTGTTCTTGGGTTATTAATGTAAACTGTTTGTTTCAAATAACCCCACAGAAAAAATCTGGAGACATCAGATCCGGGGAGCGACTGGGCCGTAAGTTTTTGCTTACAATGTGATCGCCAAAAAACTCTGCCAACATGTCTAAAGTTTCATTAGACGTGTGACATGTTGCGGAGTCTTGTTGAAACCAACAATCACGTTCATCACGTTCCAACAGAGAAATAAACTGTGTGATAAGGTCACGATAAACTATTCCGTCAACTGTTGTGTTGAAAAAGAATGGACCGATTATTTTTCTCCGCGAAATCACGCACCACGCACCGATCTTTTGTGGATGAAGTGATTGTTCATGTAACAATTGGGGATTGTTACTTGACCAGTGTCGAGAATTTTGACTGTTGACATATCCATTTAAGTGGAACCATGCTTCATCCGTGAAAAAAACCTTATCTAAAATATTCACACTATTGTCTCTAATAAAATTTCTAAACCACTGGCAGTATCTTACACGTGCACCTTTGTCTGCTTCCTTCAGTTCTTGCACAGACTGTACCTTATATGCACGTAGGTGCAATTGTTTTAACGCTCGGTGAGTTGTTGTTTTTGATACACCTGACTGTGCAGCAAGTTTACGAACAGATTTCCTGGGAGATTGTGATATTCTCTGCTCCACATCCTGCAGCACACCTTGTGTCAAAACTGGTGGTTGTCTGTGGTAGGGTTTGTCATTAACTGATCCTGTTTCACGAAATCTGGAAACAAGTCGATATATCGTCGAATTTTCTGGAACACTGTTATTCGGATATTTCTCGCAAAACACAGTTTTTACACTAGCGTACGATTTTGAACAAAAATAATGTTCCACAATGAACACCCTCTCTTCCAAAGAGTACTTCATTTCACAGAACAATTCTAATCTTCCCCTACGAACAATGCGAAATGCACGGCTCAAACAGTTCTGAGTACACAACTAACTGATTCTTTTGTTCTCGTTCGGTGGGTGCTCTTATCGCATTGCATGGTTGCCAGGAGTAGGTAAGTAACACTTTTTTCACCATAATTTTCATTTTCTTTTTTTCCTGTTTCCAGATTTCCATGTCATAGACCATCAATAAACACACCTTTTGTTGCCTTCAAACATCAACAGTGTTGCCACTGTACCTCATGATTTTTTTAAAACACCCATTTGGACCGGTACGCCTTTACGAGGCATTTCAGGATTGGCTATACGCGAAAACGATCGGTTTTCTTCTCTGAACTATAGATGGCGAAATAGTCCACCTACCCAAGGTGGAAATTGACGTCCAAATTTCCGAACGAATGTTTGACATGCAATTTTCCATGCTTTGTGGAAAAATAAATTTACACTTTCACTACATTTGGCAACACTGCACCCCGTTTCTTGTTTAAAAATATCTACTTGGACAGGGCTAACATTTGGTGTATGACTTATGTATGTACAGGTTTCGGTTAGAAAGTAACACCACTCTTAATTCCCAGTTGCGCCGTTCGTGGGACACCCTGTATTACATGTGTATCCGGTGCATAGATAAACACAGTCGTCGGAGAGCTTGTATTACTACTACTTATAGCCCTGTATTTTCAACCATTTTTGCCACTTGCCTCATAATGTCCTGAATATACATTATATTAACCTATGTGTTGCTTACCTTTGGAATTTTGAGTTCTTTCATTTCTATTTTGTCATCTGTTCAGTGCGTCACAGACAACTAGTATCAGAAGGATAAAGTGGATAAGACTAAATTGTAGATGCCAACTGGTAACTACGTTTCCAAATATTTGACTTGTAAGCCGAGACAAAATTCGATATGACCACTTTTACTTGAATTCGATTTTCATTCTACTATTTTTCGTATTGTTTGTTTACTTCCTGTTAGGTTACAGAATGAGTTTTCTCGTTTTGTTTTAAGGTACATAATATGGCTGATTGTAGCTATGTCATTTTTTACAGAATATGTGTGTTCCTGGCAACCCTGGAACGCACGCTTCACGACATGATGTGACGTCACAAATGCAATCTAATGTTGTGTGTGGTTGCCAGCATTTAGGTGGCAAAACGGGCTTTTTTGAACGACTGTAGCGCCAAAACGACGCACCAACGAGAAAAATGTTACTGAGAAAAGTTGTTTGTTTTGATGGCTATACATTAGGGTGTATCGAAAAAACTTTTTTCGAAATGTTAAGGTGGCTAGTGTGGAAAAGTGGCCAATTGTGACCAAAAACACGTATGATTTTTTTCAGATTTTTTGGAGTCGTTTAGGTGGCACGCATCGACCTTGAAGTTTTGATAGTGATTTGGTTATGCAACATGCACAACAATTTCACAAAAATGTCATTATTAGGCTATTTCATGTCTTATTTTCTGCAATATGGTCATTTATTGTTTTGTTTATGGCAAATATGTTACATTCGTGCCTTAGGGGTGGTTTCCTATGCTGTTTATGTATGCTTTTGCTCAAAAATTGTCAATTTGAGGCTAAAAACTCCATTTTTTCTATTGATGGTTTCCAATTGGTTTCGACCACACATACTACATAATGAAGGTGTACGCACCGGTGTGGTTCGGGATCAAGAAGGAACCATCGATAACTGACGGAGCCCGACACCTCTAGAATTTGATCCACTTGTCCCGATTTCTCCCACACCACTTGAGAAATCTGATTCATAGTGTCATTCAACAAAACGCATTCTTCGCCCATCCTGAAAATCTCCTGCTGGCTTTAATAACCGACCAAAACCCAGAAATAAGAAGTCTTGGTTGGCAAAGAATTAAGAAAGCAAGAGGATTGAAAAAAGGCAAAAGAATTCGCACTTTTGTTTTACCAACCATCAATTTTAATGCAGACCAATACTATGACATGGTTGATTGAGCTTCATCCTCCCTCCACGAGCCTCCGTTGACCAATAATATTACAAATGAAGAAGCAGATGACTACATTAAAAACAAAAAATAGCGGAAATTCAAGACTTCCCCTGCCACACACAAGGAGTGGAGCAACTTGTGAAAATTATCACAGAGGCTGCGCACGTGATGGCTACATCAAAGCGAAATTGGAATCTAGAGAACATATGCTGACATTTCGAACAAAAAGTGACTATAAAGTTCAAGGAGAAAACTAGTAGAAAATCTTGGCCTGCCCCTTAGTAAAATTATGTTTGCCAACATGGGTGGAGCTCGCAGTCCAGCCACCTCCTCGTGGTGAGCTCTGGGTTATTTTCAAAGCATAATAAGCTATGAAAATAAGCGAAGCGCTGGACAGTAATTGAGGAACTGTTAGCAATTAGAAAGTCAAAATATTTTATTTAGTCTTCTATATCGGAAAACTTTCGAATAAAACACAGTCGAAACCAATTGGAAACCATCAATAGAAAAAATAGAGTTTTTAGCCTCAAATTGACAATTTTTGAGCAAAAGCATACATAAACAGCATAGGAAACCACCCCTAAGGCACAAATGTAACATATTTGCCATAAATAAAACAATAAATGACCACAAAACAGAAAATAAGACATGAAATAGCCTAATAATGACATTTTTGTGAAATTGTTGTGCATGTTGCATAACCAAATCACTATCAAAACTTCAAGGTAGATGCACGCCACCTAAACGACCTCCAAAAAATCTGAAAAAAATCAGACGTGTGTTTGGTCACAAATGGCCACTTTTCCACACTAGCAACCTTAACAATTCGAAAAAAAGTTTTTTTTCGATACACCCTACTCTACATGTTTCCGTGGTCGCCATTAAAATGACACCCTGTATAATGTTTCATTTTGTACTGTTTTCAATTTCATTTGACACATGTTTCCTCCATTGTTTTGGTGAGAAATTTCCACACACATAAATACTGTAAGAGTCATTTGCATAGCCATGAATCCTAGATATTACCATAGTGTTTTTACAACACAGTTTACAATGTGACTACTGTCAATGACAACTGAACTTAGGCAAATTAAATTATCTCTTACATGCACAGACCTATTTCAACTGAGAAACCCGACTACATTCTGTAACTGACAAACCCGACATTCTAAAGCAGTGTTGCCAATCCAGTGGAACACCAATTTTACATTTTTCCCCATTATACATTCAATCTTGATGGTCCCAATACAGCAAATATTATAAAATTTTCCTCAATCCCACATTTTAAGTTTTTTTCAGCTTGATCCCCTGAAAAACATAAAATCAAGATTTTATTGTATTATAAAGAGTATGGCCTAACTAGTATTCTCTGCTGGAAACAAATTCATGTGTAACTAAGAGACTGAATGAGTAAGAACATTTTTGTTACCACATTTGAAAACAGTGCTGCAGAAATAGTAAAATACACATGCTGGGTTACAAAATAATTGTTTTCTAGTGTAAATTAATGTAGTGAAAATGGTGGAATACTTACTCCTCACTTCGACTTTGACTCTATTAATTATTTCTTTGGTTTCTTCAAGACCTCGGGAATAGCTTTCCCTGTCCTCTTCCTCGATCTCGATCACACACGAATAAATGCCAGCATCATCCCGGTCGAGGCTGGTCAGTGAAAGGCTGCCATCCCCTTGGACCCTAATGCGGCTCAGTTCTTTGGCACGACCTTCCCTCTCCCACATCACAGCGCTTGGGGGTGGTGCAGAGGAGGTGCTTGCGTCTGTGCATGGCAATGTAAGGTTCTCCCCTATATCAACAGCAAACTTCTGGACTTCTGGGTGTTCCGTAGCATAGCAGCAACCTAGGAAGATAATATATAGTATGTTTAGAAGCTTTAGAAGTTAATGTAACATACTGTGGAGTTCATCGGTTGGTGCTCCTGCTAATATAATGAATTTTGCATACATACATACATACATAGTTGAAATTGTTTATGACTAGGGCTCAGAACTTGATGGCCTAAAAATATCAAACAATAATCTATTTAGTGGCCTGAAAATTATTTAAAAAATAACAAATATAATTTTCAATCTTAACCCTGGTTTACCAGACAGCAGGGGATGGGAGGCTGTCAGGCCCATATGCATTTTTTTTAACTGTGAACATTTTTATAAAAAAATTGAAAACAAACTACATTGTTCCCTAGAGTGTTCTCAATATGTATATATTACTTTTGTTCATAAAAACATAAATGTAATGTAAATACGAGGCAAAATGCACTTAGTGGGCCTATCAGGTGCCATCTTTGAATGTGTTTTATTCGAGACACTCATGCCAGTGACTGTACAATTTGTTGGTAATGATGGTAATTTTTGTAATTAATATAATTAATAAACAACTGGCCTTCTGTAAACAAAAGAGCAATAATAAAAAAATATTTAATGGTTTTTGTGAGTCTTAACGAATGGTTAAATATGGGTGTGTGACACTCATGCAAAAATTGGTTATTATTTTTATTAATTATGGTGATTTTTTGTAATTATTATAATTAATAAAAAACTGCACATATATAATCAACAAAAGAACCAGTGGTTTAATATCAAAATGGTTTCTTAAACTTTAGTAATGAAAAAAGTGTGGGCCTGTGAGTGCCCCCTCAGGTAACTAAGTTTCTCGTACGGCACGGTATGCTAGGGTTAAAATGAAAGCTTGATTTTTCATAAATTACTAAATAGTAGTTGAATAATTTGATAAAACCCATTGTTTGCCGGCCTTTACTTCAAGGTTACAGAATACACTACAAAGTTTCTCTGTAGGATGGAAAATAGGGGGAGTGAGAGGGGGGACAAAAAATCCACCTCCCCAGCTGAAAATTGAATCTTGCAATGCAAAAGTATCTATTACAATACAATGTTCAGCACCAAAATGTGACCACAGAATGGCACCATTCTTGATCACAGGTTAGTAACAAAATTAGGAAATTCATAAAGTGTTCAGATTTTTTACTAACAGAAAATTATGATTATTTGCTAAGTTGATGTCCGAAATCCCTGGAGCATGTAAACACAGAAGTATACTTATGGGGGAGAGGGTAACAGGGCCGGCGGAAGGGGGGGTCGAACCGTGCCACCGCCTAAAGGGGCAAATTTTCAGGGTGGCAAAATTTGTAGAATGGAAAAAAATAAGCCTATTGAAAACTTGAAAGTTATAATATTATATTCTATAACTTGGAAGTTAATATATGCCAACCCACAGTTTTGAAGAAACATATCAGTGGTCTCACTTTAGCCAGCCCGCGTGGAGGAGTGGTTAGCACATTGCACTACGACGCCAGGGGTCCCGGGTTCGAATCCTCGCCTGGGCATGGATGTTTGTGAGTGTCCATTCATCAATTTCATCACTCATCCATATCTTCGCAAATTAGCCAAAAGTGGCACAAAATGTGAAGTAAAATAAAGTAAATCAATCAGTCTCACTTTAAAACCACTAAGCGCCACAAGGTGGGAAAGCAGAATCGATGCCTTATCTCCATTCAGATATCAAGTAGGAGAGGTCTATGATGCGACAAAACTGCCCAAATGGTCGTACATGAGGCTCAGTGTACGGCTTTACAGTCCTTTGCTCACTAGTTATGTGGTATGACTTTTTACTCCACGTAATGTAATGAGACTTCTTGCAAACATATCAGCGCTTTGAAAAAGCAGGTGTGATGAAAAATTTCAAAGTTTCTTAGACACCACTTGGCAGCCTGGCAGGGCCTCAATCCCATCCACTTGTGGAGGCGTAGGTGGGCTGCGAACCCATCAGACCCGTTGATGAGTAATGATTGTCATCGAATTTTGAAGATCCAAAGATAGGCAACATTGTACAGGGCCGAAATAGAAAGAAGAAGCATTTTCAGTATGATGAAACTGTTGAAGATCCACAAAAATGGTACAAAGTTGATTTTTATAACCAGGTCTTAGACGATTATTTTAGCTCTGAGAGAAATATTTGAGCAGCTTAAACATAATAGTGAATTTACAATTTCTTTTATGATATTAGTAAGCATAAAGACATGCCATCTGATCTTTTGTGTGAAAAGTGTAGAAAACTCCCGGAATGTTAACAAATGAAGGCTACTGAATTAAAAGATGAACTAAAAGTGTTTTCAGCTATAATAAAACAAAGAAGAACTTCAACTGATAAAGGGTCATGATTTTGCACCTGATGTGAGTGTAGAACTTGGAATTTATTAACTTTGTCGGTAACCGTGGCAAGTAGCGAACAAAGTTGTTTTTTTTGGAAATTAAGGCTAATAAAAATACTATCGTTGGTTAATCATATCTGAAACACACTTGTTTCCATTTTATGCACAATAGCATTATATGAAAGAGAAAGTTACATGCAAAGGTAAAGGTAAAGTTCCCTGTGTAGAACCATGTCATGAAGTCACATTTAGGGGATGTGGGGTTAGGTCCACACACATTCTCGACCTCAGCCATTTTGGAGGTGATGTGATCAGCAACACTCTCTGGCCACTTTTACCTCGGAGTATTGTCCCCAGGTACCCATTAATTTGAGGCTGGGTGAACTCCAGAGCCGCTTTATGTGGGGACAACGCAGGAAAGTATTCAGACCTCACATCACCCACCCGGAGATCTGGGAATATTACATGCAATTCTTTTAAATATCTAATCATAGATCACAGACCCACAACAGTAAACATATGAAGTCAAGCATTCATTTCTTTCCTAATACTTGTTACATTTGAGATACGTTTAAGAGAGAGAGAGAGAGAGAGTTCTCATAAAATATAATAATAATATAAAATTAGTGTCGCAATTTTTAAAGTTTAACTGTGGTCGAGCGAGATATCCTTTTGTGCTTAATAGTATCGAAATGGCATAAAAAGTTTCATTATTTATTTTATAGTTTGATGTTTCACTTAGGAATATATTGATTTTCAATTTCCCATTGCTGCATAATGACGGGGAGAGGCAAATGACTAGTGCCGGTCCTGGAGGGTAGAATGTTGGAATTTTCATGTCGTTTCACCATTTGTCATATAATATTAACTGAAATCATATTTGCATCACATATAATGACACACATTGGGGATTTTTAGAAAGACTCAGAACTTGACTAAATTATTCTCGCATGCCACTTCCTCATTGAATATTTTTACGGATATTCAGAGGGAGCTACTGAATCTAATTGTGCACCAAAGGAAGTGACTGAAAATATTTTGTGTTTCTCTAGACACTGGTAAACAAGAAAAAAATGTAGCAAGAAATGTACAAATAGTGTGTAAAATCTGAAGTTAATTTGGACAATACTTATGTTACAAAAATGAAGTTATTATAATCACACTGATAAGTGAGTAGTAATAAAAAGTATCCACCACTATTGCCCTTGCACAAATTTGTCATCAATTAAAGGTAATTTACAAGTCAATCTGTGGAAGTGATTGGTTCCAATTTGTTGTAATTTCTTCACATAATTTAAGTGCAACAGCAAGTTTCTTAATGACAATGTATATATGCAATTGCAGTTGCTATATTTTACTCACGTACACAGTTTTCCAGTTTTATAGATTCAATCTCAAATGCTTGTGTTACATTTGTCTCACAAACTATGTTTTCTGTGATATCATGGAATACAGTACATGGACATAAAATGATGAACATTTACACACAAAATTAAAAACAAACAGTTCATTAAAGTAAATTATTTATTTGAAAGCATGCTGAACAGGCTTCCTCAATCTTTCATGCATAATGAGTTTTCCACACTGTGTCCACTTCATGTACAAAATTTCAGTGAGCAGTCAATACATGACTTATATGCCATCCACAAAAACATTTCACATATGCTGCCCAGGAATAAGATTGTGCGTTAAGCTGTTCTTGGTGATTTTCACCTGTTATATATTTCCATTTCATTTCTATTTTCCATGTCAATAATTATGTCTGGTTGTCCTGCTCTTATTAGTTTATATGAGTAGGTTAAGCAGGTCTGGGATAGGCTAAGCTCCTACCTGTGTACGATATTATTCTTTAATCTCTGTAGAGATTAGGATTGCATACAATATTTTGAATGGAAATGATTTGGACATCAAGTAACTTGAAAGTGTAGTCACTTGGGTCACCTAATATTCATGACATAACTTAACTTTTAATCCTTTGAGACTTTACAAGATGTAAGTCAGATTCTCCAAATTTCAAACTTACTTCCACATCCACTCACACTATTCTAAACTCTTTCCTCGTCTGCCTAAAACAAGAAATGAATATTTATTTTGTGAAGATGAAACTTTACTACCCTACCTAACCATCAACAACACAAATAAATGAAATAACATTATCAACACTTCGAAAAAGTCTTGAACAGTCATAATCAGCACCAGCAGCTCTTGAGAACTGTTATTTTTTTAATAGACAGATTTTGATGTCTTACATAATACAAAATTGGTTCCAGTGCACAGAAAACACAAATTACTTTCGCCACTTTTTATTAGTAAAAAGCATTTATATGCACAAAAAAATAGCGAATGAACACTAAGGAAATTGCTATCAACGTTAAACCTAACAACGTAAAATTATAGCTACTGTTGTGGAATGTCATGTTGGGTGCTGTATTCATTTGCTGAACGAAGCTATTGGGCTGTTCTGTTCACAGTAAGGTAACACACTAAGCTAACGGTAACGGTTCCGATAGTTTTATGATTTCTCCTAGCACAAAGACTAATTATCGTAAAATTTTGGAAATCCTTGTCATACGAAATTTGAACCTTCCTTAAAATAATGAGCAATGTTTGGACTCGAAAGAAAGTTATTTATGTTGAAAAAAACAACTTGAAAATTACCTTACGCACTTCTCATGGACAAGATATTCTCCGTCAACAAGCGACAATAAATATCGTAGAAGCGTGGGAATGAATGTAGAAGTAATTCGGAACCTTAGTAGAATGCATTTAGGGACTTTATTTTAATGCTAAGGGAACCAAACCTAACCTGCTTAACCTAACCACGAAAGCATATATTGAACAAAACCTTAAGTAATCACTAAAACTCCGCAGTATGTGTTAACAGACGTACATCGAAATCGAACCATGTAAAAATTGCATTCGTAGCATGATGAAATTGCAATAAAACAAAAGGAACTTGGGTCGCACAAAACCATAAACCATGTAAAATATTTCTTTCTCAAGGGGGTACTGAGGGTTGGGTACCTTACTATTATTTTAGAGACAATTTAGCCTAACTACCTCAGTACACTCTATGGGAATTTTTAACTGATTATTTTTTAGAGATAAGCAACCTAACAAGCAGTGCAACAAGATATATCCTACAAGAGAACGTGTTGATTTTATGAAAGAAATCTCCACTTAGTGACAAATCATGATCAATACATGCATGTAAAGAAGGAACTGCAGAATTACTAGACAATCTAATCTAACCTATTCTTTTGAATAGGAATAACAGAGAGAGATTACTTGTAAATGGAAGAAGCAGCTAAGAACTGTACTTGCCTACAAACCTAAGGAACATAAAAATAAATCCACGATAGGAAGGTCGGACAAATATTAGATTTAGTAGTGTAGAGAAAAATATATTGAGTATGCAGCAAAAAACTTTCAGTCTCTCTCCACTGGATAGTGGAAAATTTTAGAAAAAAAAATGGAAATAACTACATAGTCCGTATGGTGGCAATGCTATAACGTATAAAACAACAATTCTGTAGATTCATCGCCAATACATGAATTCTGCTTCACATCAGTTAACATGATTTGTCCGTCAGCTGGTGAAAAAATAGGATCATTTTTATCTGATAGTGAAAATACTGAAGAAAATAAACTGATCTTTGGTACAATATTATTGTTAACTGGATTTCAGTTCGAAACACAATCATTATTTACTTACAAATTGGTTTTCCACTAAGTGTAATTATTTGTGTTACTTTATATTTCTTCTACATGTAATATATCCTCATGTGTAATTTCAATGACGCGAATCTACAACTTATGCACTAGATTCGAGCCAGCATATTTAAATTCGTCGGTCAAATATTGATATTTCTTTGATCAGTTTATTATTATAAACAAATCACATGTGACCTTGTGAGACTAGCTTATTTGTATTACTTTATATTTCGCACGCTGTCATGGATTACATGTAGTCGAGCAAACATTCCGGTGCATTCCTTTATTAATGTTACGTCTTAAGACGCAATACAAGTGCAAATTGTAAAGAGCCATAGTATTGAACCTCACATATTGTTCATATCATTCAAATGTAAATAAAAAAGCATATATTAACACCAAATAAATCACTCGTAAAGATGTTTGGAAATAGCTTCAAGCATATTGCATTTTGTCAACACATTTCAAAACATTTATACTTGCCTTCGGCCAATACTATGAGAAAGAACACGTCTATAATTTTTTTAATTAACATTCTTCCATATCACTTCTTCATACAACACAAGCTAGTACACTTAATCATGTTTATGAAAAACACTTTTCGTCTTTTACATTCTCCACCCACCCGTCACCATTAAATGGTTCACAATCTCGCTCTTTGCCTGATCGCAGCGTTTTGTAGAACCACTACCCGATTCGCAACAAACATGGCAGAATGCGCAACGTTGATTTTTGCGCTGAAGTACCAGCTGGGAATGTTTTTTATATAAAGCGCAGAAAAGTGCGTTTAAGAAAATACGGATGTGTGAAGCAAGACGTACAAGATGGATGAGTTAGAAAATTAAAATGAACTAACCATTAACTAGCAATGCTTCAGCAGAACTTTTCTCTTACACGAATAAATTTAATTTATTTTAAGTGCGCTTCGTTTATTACACCGACAATAATCGGGACTATAATGTTAGGTGCCGCATTTGGGGAAGGGGGAAGGAACTTTCTATTCTCCCAAAATTTCTCAAGAGGGAATTTTATATGTATAAAATGTTGTTTATATATCAATCTTGCCAACCAAATTTGTATTAAGTTGGTACGTACTCACAACACTGGTTGGCTACCGCCCACTATGGAAGTTCGTAGGATTTTTTCTAGGGAGGGGCCAGTAAGATGTTTTTTTCCAGGGAGACAAACAAGGCATATTTCACCTCATAATTGTGTCACCACCTGAAAAAAAACAACACTGCTTCATTTTAAAGTTATTATGCTCCTGCAACGTCCTTTTAATAATAAACATCAATTACTGTTACTGAAATGATGTTATATGTGTAAAATATATAATCTTAGATTGAGATTTATTTACCCCACCTTTAGGACATTCATGAATGCTTCAATAAAATGTAGATACAATATTCTGATCTTGACTCTATCCATAGTTTTATTATAATTATTATCCAAACTACTACAATGGCTTACTAATTTTCACATTAGCCCCATAATAAGTTTCACTGACTTTTAGATATACTGACTAAGGTAACGAAAACCACAGTAAAAATATGGTGATGCTTGCTTAATGTCTGTTATAAATAATTATTTTTACCTCTCTTTGAAACTTGAAATATAAGATTTGCGATTCAGTTACTTCCGTAACTAGAAGCAATGCAATATCTGGCATTCTGACTGCAACCACAGTGCATGTTTACGGAGCTGGGGCTTACTTACATTTAAAAAATATAGCAACTTTCTACACTGGTCCAGAAAATAAGTCAATAGGAAGGCTGCATTGATTTGCATATCTTAAAACTGAAATTAATTATTATTCATATTCACATTCATATTTTTATAATTATTTATTATGTTATTTGGTTATAGTTGAGCTAAATAATATTTTCTTTGAAACGATATAATTGTTGCTGAGTCTTTTCTTGGGTGCTCCGCTCTGAGCTGATCCTCTGTAGTTAACACGTCAGAGCTCAACTTCCAAGAAGAATGATATCACGATTCTCACCTCAAGGAAATATTGATCAAGTTTGTCATACGTGACAGAGTGGTGTTTGCAGGGGATGATCAGGAGATCACCACATGGAGATGTTGCTCCTTCCTTTCTGATTTAAAATTTTAGCCCTTAGATGGATGCCATAGATATACAATATCTCGGAACTTCGAAAGAACTTGCTGGAATCCTCCTCCCCCACCACCACCATGGAAACATTCTTAATACCATACTGCATAAGATTTTTTGGACAATCTCATAACTTATTTATTACCCTGAACTTTTAAAATTTATTCAACGAATTTCAAATTGTGCTTTAAAAATTTTCCAATATTCGACCGTGTTTTTTGTTGTTGTTGTTGTTGTTGTTTACTTCAGACACACACATATTTCAAAGTCTTATTACAAATGTGTAGTCTAAATAATAACCTAAAATTGTGCTTTAAAAATTTTCCAATATTCGACCGTGCTTTTTGTTGTTGTTCTTGTTGTTGTTGTTGTTGTTGTTGTTTACTTCAGACACACACATATTTCAAAGTCTTATTACAAATGTGTAGTCTAAATAATAACCTAAAATTGCTGTAATTTACGGAGAAGTCGTCACCACCTCCCCGCACTTCCTGGAGAGGCTGGAATTGTGAAGGTGGATAGCACATAGCTGCTTCTTAGGGGGTTGCATATACAAGAAGATATTTCGTATTTTTAAAAATTTTCACTCTCAAAAATGCCAATCGGAGGTCATTTTAAAGGGGGTTTAAATTTACCACTGTAGTTTTTCCCGAATTCTTCACTGCATTTATTTAAAAATTTTGATTTTCTCAAAATTTTGGAGGGGGCTGTAGCCCCTTTAGCCCCCCTCTGCGTACGTCAGAGCCTCCCCCTGAAGCATGGCCTAGTAGAGGTTTGAAAATTTCAGCAGAATTTTTTGTTTGTTTGATTTATTGATTGTTTTACTTCGCATTAATCGCGAAGATGAGGACGAGTGTTGATATGATGAAATTGATGAAGAGATAAACCTTCATGATATGATGAAGAGTGTTGATATGATGAAATTGATGATGTGCTAAATCTCCGCCACGGATGGCGGCCCAGCAAAATGTATAATGTCCGAACCATATAAAAAATACAAGAATCGTCTAACATATTGTAGTTAATCTATCTTGCTCAAATCCTGTATCAGACTAGGCATGCGAAGTATCTATCTAGACAATGCTCAAAGCTGTAAATTTACGACAGTTATTGTGAGTAAAATATTAAAAATTACTGCGATTTTTGCTTCTCTTCTGCGAGCAAAATGTCTACACAGCAGGCGCTTACCCAGAGGAGGGTCCATGCCCCCCCTCCTCGAAGCATGAAATATTTAAATGTGAACCTATGAGAAGCCACAGAAACAACATCTATGATTTTTCAAATTTTTAAAAATGTCAATTTTGGCTTTGCGTAAATGAATGTGTTTGTTGTGTAAAGAGACAGACTCTAGAAGCCTGCATTCTGCATTATTGGGTAGTTTTAGCTGTATAACCATTGTTGCAAAGCTACCAGCAGTGGGGGCGATTAGGAGGGCGTGGGGGTAGTTGCCCCTGCGCTATGGCCTCTTAATGCTCAGGGTTGTTTACCAAGATCAGATGGAGGCACATAGTGGTTCGGCGGATTCCACTTTAATCTGTATGTCCAGTCCCGATTAGCCTATCTGTGAATAAATGTGTACCTAAAAAAAAATCAAACTTTTCTACTAAGAGAAAATAATTTGTCCTTGCCCCAATCGCCGCTATTGGCTACCAGATGAAAATGATTTTTTTTTGTTTTGTTTTTTTACTCACATTTCGAGTTCTTTATGGTAATAATAATTGTTAATACGTATCATTTACCAAAACATAGAATTATCGTTCAATGGTGCTGATACAAGAAAATTAAACGGAATGCGAGTAGTATAGACAATCCTAGTAATAGTTCCATCATTAACCAGTGCATGCTCAGCAACTGCAGCTACTGTAACCAGTTACATTGTACGATTGTACAGATAAGCAGTGACGTACCCAGGATATTCGAAAGGGAGGGGTTACGTATACTTATTTCGTAGTCAGCCCTCATTTTTGCAATATTTTCCTGCCTTTGACGTTATTTTCTTTTAGGAATACTTGCCCCCCTACCAATCCCCCCTTGGGCACGCCACAGTAGATAAGTATCCATATTTACATGAAAATACAGTAATAGACTGCAAAGCCATAGCATATATTCCTCTCACGATCAGTTGAATTTGAGTCACATAAGGAGAATAACAATTGTTACCAGTGGGGGCGATTGGGTTTCAAAACTAGTGGGGAAACGACCTCAATAATCGCCTCCACTGCGTATTACAGTATATGCACAATTTCTCAGTTTGGTGATTCACTGGGTATTCAGTAAAGTCAGTTTCATAAATGACTACACTCTTATCACGAAATTTAAAACAGCAAGAAGAGTGGGAATTAATTGAGTTGCAGTGTGTCTGTGAAAATTATGCTAAAAACTATTTTACCATCAACAAGTCTTCAATCAGGCAATTAAAGTAATTTTCAGTTGATAATGACGTTTCCGCGTATGAATACATCACCGAAATATTGAACACAGAAATAGAAGGCCTAAGCAACTTGGAAATACTACTTGCTAACAGAACCAAACCTGGCCTGCCTAACATATCCACGTATGAATATAAGAGCTTAAATTAACTAAATTTAAACTGCCTAACCTATTTACATGCTTATTTATGCTATTATATGCCTACGTGGATAGAATAGAAAGGCATTGGCGCAACCACGAATCTGGTGGGGGGCAAGTATCAGGATAAACGTACCAATAATAATAATGACATTGACGTTATTATTATTATTATTATTATTAGTAGTAGTAGTAGTAGTATCAAAGACGGTGTTATCCTCGTAAATTTCGCAAAAAGGGGATAGAAGTCGGTGTAAAGCATTTGTGTTGGAACAATTTGAAATATTTCTTCAAGACATTCAATTTCACATTAACTAATGAAAGACACGCACACAAACTGTAATTTTGAATGGCAGAAAATGCATGATAAATGCATTCCGAATATAATTCTTTTTCTACATAGGATGTAGGGAACTTTCATGCATAACATATGTTTTACACATGTACAACATGGATCAACGTAAAATAAGAAAATACATATGAAACAAGCTAACACTAAATTGTGATTGTATTCAAAGCTTCTTTAATACATAGGCATATATACAACACATATTATTTAAATACATTACATAATCAATTCATCAACATCATAATAAACTAACAGCAAAAATTATATAAAATGTATTTTCCTCCAAACAATTGCATTTAAGACAGCCAATTAAGAGAAGTCTGCCTGGTAATCAGTGGAGGAGCTTTCCACTTCTTGGGCCCCTCCCGCAAAATATTATCAAAGGCCCCCTCTACCTACCTACCTTTACACACACACAGAGACACCACATACATGCATGCATATATATACAGGGTGTCTCAAAAGTAATGGCGCAAACTGACACAGTTGAAAGTACACGATAATAGAAGCAAAAAAGTCTCAGTAAACATGTGTCTGCAAACGAGCCGTTTTCGAAATAATTACAAATGTGTGGTTACAAACCGCTACTGACTTCATTGTTTGTAAACGTCGTTCTAGTTGGTAAAATGATAATAATGTGTGCGAATGTGTGGTTACAAGCCGTCACTGATTGCATTTTGTAAACACCGAGTGCTTTACTCTTTGCACGTTCCGAGGTTTGTTCTTTGCTTACAAAACAGAACATTTCCGAGAGGTGGCGTGGTAATCAAACAGGCTGGATACAATCAGTACAGAGAATTGTACATGCTTGTGACCAATTCCGAAATGAACCGGGGGTGTTCGTGTGTGTGTGTGTGTGTGTGTGTGTACAAGAAAAGCTACAACATTAACGTCTAAGGCCGTGGCGGAATGGTTAGCACAGCGTGCTACGACGCCAGGGGTCCCGGGTTCGAATCGCGGCCGTTGAATTGGTGTTAATTGTAAGTGTCCCTTCATCAATTTCATCGCATCGTCGCTATTAGCCAAAAGTGAAAGAAAAGCGACGCTAAATAACAAGAATTAACATCAATCAAGTAAAATCTAATGAACCTTTCAGACAAATGCGACAATCGTCACATGACAAAACAAGTTTCAGAAATAAATGCAACCTTTCGTACCGAAATGACACGACAAGCTGCGGCGTGTCTGGGACTGGGACGTTTTCCCAATATCGTGCATCGTGTCCTCTGTGTCAGGGTCTTGGGTTCGAATCCCCGCCTGGAGATAGGTGTTCTTTGTGAGTGTCCTTTCATCAATTTCTATCACTTACTTATACTCACCTTCCCGATTAGCAAAAAGTAGCAGACATAAACGGAATCAATCCACGCCAATCGCAAAACAGTTCATGGTTCTTGGTCAAAGAAAAAAAATATAAAGCTAACCATCCATTTCCCAATACGTTCGAGTGAAAACACGTTTCAATTTACAGCAAGCAAATTCATGGTTGACCAGTCCTAACCTCCTTTCACTATTGACCACTGCGCTATCGAAAGCAGAGATAAGCCAAGAGCATATCAGCACCAGAACTAATAAGAATTCCATAATAAAAACAGGCAAGAATCTGCGCTGAATCCCATTACCATTCGTAACCAGGGGTTCCGGGATCGAATCCTGGCCTGGACATGGGCATTTCTGTGTAAACACTTCGTCAATCTTGTTTCAACGCCACGATCCTTTCCAGCGTCTTTACCAGAAAAAAATAAAGAAAACTTAAACATAGTAAAAGAATCTGAACTATTTGCAATATATTGACATTTTTAAACAGTTGAAAAACGAATTATTTTGCCACCTTATAAATATGTGATATATATAAAAGTAACAAATGAATTCCTTTATATAGTTAATAATATATATATATGTATTAGTAGTTAGTAATATACTTTTATATGTAACAGCATAGTAAATATTGTACCATATAATATGTGTGTATATGTATATATCAGTGGCGTCGATTGGGTTCCATAACTGGGGGCAAGGTGCCAAATCTGGGGAGCAAGGACAGTTTACTTTCCTTTGGTATATGAGGTTTAGCATAATGTGGGAGTAAAAGTGGCAAAATGTGTGTGGGGGAGCTGCTCCCCTCGCCAACCCTAATCGCCGCCACTGATATATATACATATTTGTGTGCGTGTGTGTATGTGTGCGCGCGTGTGTGTGGATGTGTGTGTGGGTGTTTGTGTGTGTAATTCTTGATCTCATGTTGACAAAGTCACATATAAGGGCAGAGAGGGTGATTCAAAAGTCCCCTAACACCCCCTATAAAAAAGTAAAGGAGTTAGGCTGGGTACAATTGGTCCATGATAGAAACAGGTTATGCTTAGGGGAAACCACATTGGTGTGTTCCAAGCGGACGTGCGCCATATTGGTGACTGCCATATTGATTTGAACTCAAAATTTTAAAACGGGAATAGGGTGATTTGATATGCAGATATATGGCACTGTTTTCTCACGTCTGGAAAATCATGCAGTAGTAACTTTTCCTGATTAAAGAAAGGTTGAAGAAACTTTCATCACTGCGTTTCTCGTGAAATTCTAGCCTGGTTTGATTTTAGTCTGACTGGCAAGCGGGAAACACGTAGTGGGTGATCTAAGGTTGGAATTTTTCCGGCTTTGTTACCTCATAAAGCGACTCTAGGGTCCACCCAGCCTCAAATCAAATGGTTCCGGGGAAGGGGGAGTAAAGGCGGCAGCAGCGTGATGCTGATCACATCACCTCCAAAATGACTGACATCGAAGATATGTGGGGCCCACATACCCTAAATGTGCCTTCATGGCACGGTGCTATATGCACAGTGAATTTTAACTTTACCTTTACCTGTATAAATTGTATTCGTTTCTGTACCCCTGAGTAACTACGTTTATTTTTTACATACGCGATCCCTCTACTATGCCAATGGCTGAGGGCCCTCTAAAGGCTTACTTGTCTACGCCCCCCTCCCCTCCCCCTCCGCACTGCGGGGATTTGCGGCTTGTAGATCCGGCACTGCTGGTAATTTACAATGCATTTCAGAAAAGAAATATATTGCAAGCGACACGATATAGAAAATTTTTAGATTTAATGTTTTGGAAACTGAAAACAATTTGCTTAAAATTTGAAATCGAGGGGAAGAATCGCCTCTCTGTGCCCCTGTGCAGGTTCCCTTGGCTTGGTTATGTTGTTAGCATATAGCTACTCCCAAAGTGTTAAGGCTGGTCATAGCCGCTTGTCAACGAGCTCGTCACCGAGTTCGTCACCCTGATTAACATTTGAAATTTTGAATACATTAAACGTCGTCCTGTAGGATTACGCGTGAAATATAATATTATTTTTTATTTCTAAGTATTGCTTACAATGCTTAAATGCACACCCCGTCCCTGGTCTACACACAGTGGTGCAGGAACGTTTTTTTATAATGAAAAAATCACATAAATAGTTTTTTTTAGGCTATACCTTTACGTATTTAGAATGTTATGATTATTTCAAAGATATGTTTTTAAAGCCTGTTGTAAATGTTAGTTCTCGTTCTCGTCTCGATCTCGACTCAAAAGTTTGTTAAAATTTATTTTAGGTCCAGTTTATGTTCAGATAGGCTAATCAGGACAAAATCTAAGTTTAAAATTGGAACCACTGTGCATGTGCCTCTTTCCGGGATCGATCTAAAGACCTCTTAAAGGGCGAAGAGGCTCTTTATCTAGTCTCAAGTCATGAAATAGAATAAGCAATGTATACATTATGTCTCACAACGTATAGAGGTCATTAAAGCAAACATTTTTTCTTAATAATTTTTTTCTGCTTGATGCCTCATTTCGATGCTCTGAACTCTCGAAAAACGGAATTTTATCCTGAATATATGATATATCCGCTTTGTGTCTGAATAACTCGCATAGTTATGTAAATTTGAGGCGAAACCGAGAATCCGAAACTTGTATTGCAACATATTTATTTTCAACACAATAATATTATTTATATCCACGAATGAAGTTTCACTTCCAATATTAAACACGATTTGCATCTAACATTACTCACCGTTGCAATTAACAAAGATAGAACAGAGATAGTAAATAAACAAATTCCAACTCCAAAGGGGTGTTATTGAAGTCAGAACCCCACTTTGCACTTAATTTTAAAAATAAATCATTATAATTATTTTGCCCCATTTTCATGCCAATACTAACATTCAAAATACTTTTTCAGCAGCCTGACATTCGCCAAAAACTTTCTGCTTGGTCCTATGCACGCAAGCATCCACAGACACGCAAGGAATTTTTAGAAAACTCTCTCTGAAAACTATAAAGAGATACAAGAAATGTCTTGAGTTCAGGTTCCGAGTACAGCTTGATTGATTGAGTTGGCGTTTTAAGTCCACTTTAAGCACATTAAGGCTAATTGGTACCGGACCTACAGTTTAAAGTGAGATCTGAACCACTATCAGTGAGATCTGAACCACCTCCACCAGGTTTCGAACTCGGTCCCTCTTGATTACAAGGCGACGATGATACTCCGAGTACAGCTTGAATGACTGCTCTCATCACTTTCATTGGTTCCTTAGTCATCTTTATCGCCTAAATTAAGTGATTGATTGATTGATTTGCTTTATTTTACTTCGCTTTTTGTGCCACTTTTGGCTAATTTGCGAAGATGGGATGAGTGATGATTATGATGAAATTGATGAATAGACACTCACAAACATCCATGCCCATGCCGGGATTCGAACCCGGGACCCCTGGCGTCGTAGCGTGATGTGCTAACCACTCCACCACGAGTGCCGGCTCGTCTAAATTAAAGTTCGAAAACCAAAAAAGTGATGCAAAATGCCAAAAATGCAAATTAGCACAGCGAGAAAAGTGATAAGAGGTTTTCTGCAACTTGCTCCCTGTACAGTTTTTCACTGGGACATTATTCCATTATTTCACCACAGACAAAATTCAATACACCCTTCTTCCCACCAACACGTTCTCTCTTTCTGCAGTACATGATATACAGGATTGCCAGACAACTTGATTTTGCAGGATTGAACTGTATTTCAAAATGTATTTTGATATTCTATAAACGTTTACGTAACACATCGTTTTACTATACAGTATGTCCATGTATGGACAGTCAACGACGAAGATAATGGTAGGCAGTGACGTGCGGTGACGTCGACACTTGGGGTAGCAGTCAGTGGCGTGCTCAAGGGGGGGTGTTGGTGTGGGTCACACCCCTCCTCCCTTTAGGGCCAGTATTCCTACAAAAAAGAAGAATGTCAATAACAGGAAAAGATTGCAAAATTATGAATGAGTACTAGAAAAAAGAACACGTAACCCCCACCCACATTCGAAAATAAAAAACTATTTGATTTGACTCTAAGCCAGAGATCCTGGGTTCGAATCTCGGATTGGCCATTTGTGTTCTTTGTGTGTGTCCCTTCATCAATTTTGTCGTACCAAAGGTGGCGGAGAAGCGAAGTAAAATAAACCAAATTGAGCAATCAATCAATGATTTTATTATTGTCTGCACATAACATGTTCCCATTTCATAAATAATAAAACTACATCCCATATTATACATACGCACATATTGTACAACGTGTAAATGGTTGTGTAAATACGGAGAACATAAGTACTGCAGAAAATTTTACCTTGTGTTCTTTAGAGGATTTACAAACAAATTATGAGAAACCAATCCCCTATCTGTCCTATAGGAGATAGACTGGAGGACCTGAAAGCCTGGGCTTTCAACCATTGCAGCGGGGGGCGAGGGGACAAGGGAGGTAGAGGTAGAAATCTTCCTTTTCCTTGGGCCGGCCGTTTATACCTGGAAACTGGTCTGGCGGAAGAAGAGCGAGCTAGGGTATCCAGCCACCTTTGCCCGCGGAGAACACCGATGGACGAGAAGAGCGTGGGAAAGAAGGTGTTGCATATGAGCTGTGGTGGCTTTAACAAGACAATAAATATTGTGATTTGAAAATAATTCGAGATGTGAGATTGATTGATCTATCTCTGCTAGACTAGCTACTCCTCAGTGCACGTCACTGATGGTAGGCAAATTGTCCACCGCTATTTTAATTACATTTTTATTCTACATCCTGTGTTGTTTTAAGGAATGAAACTATGTTGATTCGAAGCAGGCATTGCTCTCTGCTTATTGACGTCATTATTTCAATTCATTGTCATCACAATGTGTAATACAGACCGAATTAAAATGGTGGTGGACAATTCGCCTACTGTTTCTTTCGCCGTTGGGTGTACAACACCGACAGACTTTTGCAGTGCGTAGGTGACATTAAGACGATAAATATTTCTTACTAATGAATTGTTTGTTTGAATTTTTGTTTTAAGTCCACTTTCTGCACAGGAGGTAAATTGGACAGTGGTTCGGATCCCAGTGTAAGCTGTAGGTCCAGTCCCGATTAGCCTTACTGAACATTTACATTGTGTGTTCAGCGAATCGAGTCTCATCGCCGCTGCTTTCTGGCTCTGGTGACCGGAGCCCGCTATTTTTTCTTAAGTAGCTCCCTAATTGTTCTTATTGAAATTCGTTGAAGCAGAGCCGTAGCTGGTGATTTCTACAGTCGCTAGGGAAAGTAGAGTCTTTATTTTATAACTATGCTCTGTCCTGGGGATCTCCGTAGCACACGAATATCTGCACAAGAAGTGATTCGACAGGCACGTATCTAGAAATATATTTCGAGGGGATCCGAACCAAGTGTAACAGAAATGATAATAATAATAAGTAATAATAATAATGTTTAAATTAAAACAATTAAATTATAATTTAATTAAATATTAATTAAAATATGTAAATTTATTAATATTGTATTTTTATTATTGCATGAATACTTAAAAGGATAGTATAAGACAGTGGCGACTCGTGGCTTTTTTGAAGTGTAGGAAGAAGTTATGGTAAATTGAGGAAGGTTTGAAAAATGTGTTCAATTACAGTTGCACAAATCGCTCGTACTATCCATTGCATTTAGAATGTTACCCGCACGCCCACGCACAAGTTAGTGCAAGGGGACCTTGCCCCTTTGAACTATGAAATTTTTTAATGTGAAGCTATAAAAACCAACGAAAATAGTATTGACGATATTTCAGATTTTTCAAAAATTTCGATCCCTGTCATGCGGATTAAGGATAATAAAAAGTGCTGCTTAAACTCTGAAATTATGCCAAATGCTTCTAAATTGTGCTAGGATTTATTATTAATTACTTTTTCGGATAACTGCAGTTTTAAGTTCAATTATGCATATACTTTTCGAGTTTTGAACTTGCGTTACTTATTATTCACTACACAAAATTGTGTAGAATGGCTCAACAAACGAAATGGGTTCAGCATAGAACTTGAAACGGTATGAGAAAATGGTTTGTTTACCCCCAACCTTCTATCGATTTACTGCCGTAAAATCTCCTCAGGAACAAGATCGACAGGTTAAAGAAAAGATAGAGGACGCATCGTCGAATGGTTGTAAGAAAAGCTTGTCGCTGTGTATGCATACTCCCTTTTATTTGAAACAAGTCCGCTGGTTAAGTATAAATAAGATTTGGATGTAATTGTATTTCTATTCCATGAAAACCTATTCCTTTGAATTCGATTTCCCTCTGCCAGGGACTCGCGTTTGCAGATTATTCTAGATTTGACCATTATGCCAAAAACTGGATGCTAGGGGCCAACGAAGATCAAACTGTGCTACGTTTAGTACCATTTTGATGGGGTTGGCACCACTGATTGAGGAACCTCTCGATGCTTCCTCGCTGGAACTTTAAAAACAGCAACCTTCCCCCTGCCTCTTTTCCACTCCTCGCCCATCTGTCTGTAGGATGACCGCCAATGTTCCTCAGCGAGCGGCAGCCAAGCCTGTGTGTCCATCGTCTTTGGGCTGTGGCTGGAAGGAGCGGCACCAGTCAATAGATAACGTAGTCAATTGTACGTACATTGCCCTCACAATTTTATAACGCGCATTATTATTAAACTCCTAGAAAGTAGAGAACTGGAAGTAAGTATAAATGAACTGTAAGACGTTCCTCACTTCCTACATGGAGTCGCCCCTGGTATAAGAATACAAATATAACAGCATATACTTATTATTTAGTTTGCATATACTTAAGATCGCCAAATTTGTGTAAAAGCAAGGAAATTAATGTCAAATATATAAAGAATTGAATATTTATTGAATAATAAAATAGGATGTTCCTGATTAATATTTTATGCATATTTTCATAAGTAGTAGAGTGCATAAATCTTATTTGGTACTGTCCTTCGAAGCAGTATGATCTCCATATAATAATTCTTGTCTTCCAAGTTCATGGGAAATAAATAGTGCATTTTCATTATTTTATTATAGTACTTGGTAAATCTTTCGGTCCGGACTTCCCTCCTCAATACGTCCTTGATTCGGGAGTGCTCGACCAGTGAACGCGTGAGAGGAAGAGGGATTGTTTGGAGGGGCAACACGAATGCAGTTACTGTGGAGCAGCGTGTACTCATTCGCTCCGCCCACTCCCCCCCTCTCTACCATCATGCGCGGCCCTGCTCCACAATATTCCTGGGACAGAGAATAGTGGTTGTTCCTGGGTAAACAAAATAAATCGATCAGACAATTCGATTATCGCAGGTGGAAAATGAACTTCCGGTTTACCAAATTCCCAATGTAAACAAGTGGGATAAAGATTATCTTCTGGCTTATTTTGATATAAAAGTATAGAAATTGAAAAAAGAAGCTACTATAAGAAACAACAGGCGAGGGCAGTAGCGGCGATTAGGGGGGGGGGGCGATGCCCCCTTACTTTTTGCCACTTTTGACCCCGTAGTATGCTAAACCTTATATACCAAGGGAAAGTAAACTGCTCCACCCCCCAGTTTTGGAACCCAATCGCCGACCCTGTTCATGAACTCATTTACAAAGCCCTCCCTCCTCCTTCTGTTCTGCCTGGAAGGAAAGAGAGGCGGTTTTTTGGGAGTATGCCATTTTTTATATGTTACCGGTTAGTGAACTAAACGATTGCCTTAGTACCTTAGAACAGAAATTCTAACCTTGGATATTAAATCTTATGATAACGATTACACATAATTAGGAAGTGTTACTAGGCTATATTTACATTCTAAGAAAACCCGAACTCATACAAAGAGTTGACAAAATTAACTCTACTTGCCATTGCTACGGGTTTCCTAGTTTAACAATGGGCAGAGGAGCTTTTTCTAAAATGTCTCCACCGGACAACAATACGAACAAGTGAACAATGGGTTATTTAACCCTGGAACCCTAATAGGTTACCAGTAACCCCAACGAGAAAATAAACTCACTGTAACTTCAGTTATTAGTTTTGTGTATCCCTTCCCCACTATTTAGCTTTTATATGATCGAGTCATTATCTCAGTAGATTCCTATCGTTCACGTCAGTAAGACCTGTTTTTGTAATAGTTCAGTTCTTGGGGTGATGAGTATGTAATCCCATGTTTGGGTTAAGGGTGTTTTTTTTTTTTCAACCAACTCCACAATTTGTCTTCAATAATGTTTAAGAGATCTCTCAACCCCTGTGCTGGGTCATCTAAGCACAGCAAAACAACTATTGCTACGTCCCGTAGCGATGCACTTCACAAGTACACTCTAGGGATGGCCAAACGGATCCGGATCCGAAAAATCCGGATCCATTCGGATCCGGATCCGGATCCAAAAGTAACGGATCTGGATCCGGATCCGAAAGTTCTGGACCCGAAAATTTCGGATCCGGATCCGTTTCTGAAAGTTTCGGATCTGGATCCGGATCTGAAAGTTTCGGATCTGGATCCGGATCCGGGTCAGAAAATTCCGGATTTTTTGGATCCGGATCCGAGAGTTTCGTATCTCAATCCCATTATAATAAATATTACCACACCTTAAAAGGTATTATGATCTTCGATTACAAAGAAATTTTTCATTAGTTAGTCCTACAAGAATTTTTTTCAAGTGTTGTTCCTAAAATACTTTGCTACGCATCGGCTAACACACTCGTGCACAAAAATAATCTTACTTTCTTTAACATAAAATGTCAGAGGTGATTTTGTAAATGCCATTGAAACGAATATGTATTCATTCGAATGTATTGGAAATGAAAACATACATAAATGTGAGACATTCAATTCCAGGATGAAACCTTTAACACATATAACAAGATTGAAATGTTATACAAAAATTATACAATTCTTCTACAGTTACAGTTTTACAAATTAAAATAAAACATTATAATATATGCAGTGTTATATAATTACAAAGTGTAAGACTAACAAGGGAGGTTATCTAAGTGTCCCCCTCCGATTTCCATGAAACTTGGCAGGCGAATAGTGGGACCCAAAGGAAGAAATACGTGTTTTTTTGTTTCAGCTAAAAACTGTTTTAGGGGGCAAAATCCCCTCAAATGAAAAGATGAGGACAAATTGAAGTGAGGATCTCACCCCTGTGTCCCTCCGATTTCCATGAAACTTGGCAGGTGTGTGTATAAACGGGCTCAAATGAAGAAATACGTGTTTTTTTTTGTTTCGGCTAAAAAACTGTTTTAGGGGGCAACCCCCCTCAAATGTCAATATGAGGACAAATTTAAGTGTGCATAAGACTTTTTTGTCCCCGTCCGATTTCCATGATACTTGGCAGGTGTGTGTATAAACGGGCCCAAATGAAGAAATACGTGTTTTTTTTTGTTTCGGCTAAAAATCTGTTCTAGAGGGCAACCTCCCCTCAAGTGTCAAGATGAGGACAAATTGAAGTGGGGATCAGACCCCTGTGTTCCCTTCCGATTTCCATGAAACGTGGTAGGTGTATAGAGGGGCCCAAGGAAGAAATACGTGTTTTTTTGTTCCAGCTAAAAACTGTTTTAGGGGGCAAAATCCCCTCAAATGAAAAGATGAGGACAAATTGAAGTGAGGATCTCACTCCTGTGTCCCTCCGATTTCCATGAAACTTGGCAGGTGTGTGTATAAACGGGCTCAAATGAAGAAATACGTGTTTTTTTTGTTTCGGCTAAAAAACTGTTTTAGGAGGCAACCCCCCTCAAATGTCAATATGAGGACAAATTTAAGTGTGCATAAGACTTATTTGTCCCCGTCCGATTTCCATGATACTTGGCAGGTGTGTGTATAAACGGGCCCAAATGAAGAAATACGTGTTTTTTTTGTTTCGGCTAAAAATCTGTTCTAGAGGGCAACCTCCCCTCAAGTGTCAAGATGAGGACAAATTGAAGTGGGGATCAGACCCCTGTGTTCCCTTCCGATTTCCATGAAACGTGGTAGGTGTATAGAGGGGCCTAAAGGAAGAAATACGTGTTTTTTTGTTTCAGCTAAAAACTGTTTTAGGGGGCAAAATCACCTCAAATGAAAAGATGAGGACAAATTGAAGTAAGGATCTGACCCCTGTGTCCCCCTCCGATTTTCATGAAACTTTGCAGGTGTATAGAGGGGCCCAAAGGAAGAAATACGTGTTTTTTTTTGTTTCGGCTAAAAAACTGTTTTAGGGGGCAAAACCCGCCTCAAATATCAACATGAGTAAAAATTGGCGTGGGGATCATCTGGCCCCTGTGTCCCCCTCCGATTTCCATGGAATTTGACAGGTGTATAGAGAGGCCCTATGCCACCTGTTTCTTCCTATGCCATATTTACGTGGTTTCGGGGTCAGATCCCCACTTCAATTTCTCCTCATCTTGACATTTGAGGGGGGGCCTCTATACACCTGGCAAGTTTCATGGAGACCGGAGGGGGAGACTTAGACATCCCTTGTAAGTGTATTAATTAATTACAAATCGCGCACGCGGGTACACACACTATATATATATGTATGTGTATGTATGTATATTATATATATATGTATATTAGCAGGTAACAATATGTTATAAGCACATTCTTACTTTCCAAAGAAACGCATGTGGGATGGCAAACAAATTCTGGATACGGATCCGGATCTGAAAAATCCAGATCCGGATCCGAAAGTACCGGATCCGGATCCGAAAATTCTGGATCCGGATCCGAAAGTTCTGGATCCGGATCCGAAAGTACCGGATCCGGATCTGAAAATTCCGGATCCGAAAAAATTTAGGATCCGGATCCAGAACCGGATCCGGATTTCGGATCCGCTAGGATCCGGATCTGGCCATCCCTAGTACACTCTTGTAAGTTCAGCAGAACATGATATGGACATCTCCGAGTTCGGGCTGAGATACTATATGTTCCTTCCCCTTTGATCCAGTGGTGAAGTTCCGTGACGGCCTCGTGGATGTTCTCCTATTCCTGCTCTGAACTAAGTATAACGGCTTTTAAATACAGAAATCCGCAGTCTATTCTAATCTAGCTTTATTAGAATATTAAACTGACTAGTATACTACGTAATAAAACCTAAACACAGACATTTCCGACCGTTATCCATGCGAGATACGTACGCGAAAACGCCCGCGATACGAGATCTCACCGAAAAACTGTTTTTTTGTTCTCTGGGAGACGGTTACACCTTCCGACTGCTACAGTGGTACCAGACACAACAACTTTTATATTACCAGAAATTGAATATGTTTGAACAGTAAAATATTAGAAGTATACATTCATCTGGCACAGTGAATTTTTATATGCCGTGGCAACAATGCAAGCAGGAACGCGTGGTCTTCTACTCGACAAAAGAATTTAAACAAATCAACAATACAATTTGAAATGATGCGCAATAGAATAGCATCTGCCAAAAACATGAACTATGTACAAATGAATATAAGGAATTTAACTTAGAAATTATTAACTTCGGCTTCAATTCACTGATCAAAATGAAACTTATAACACTCCTTAGAACAATTAGAAACGAATCGAACTATTGCTATTGAGTATAATAATAATAATAATAAAACCACGAAGTGATGGCCAACTCTGGGTCATTACACTATGAATGTGCTTGGTAGATAGGAAAACTAAAACAAGGTGTATATTTGAAGCAATTCTGCTAAAAAATAAAGCAGACATTGGTGTATATTTAAGTGGGGTTACAGGCAACCACACGTTGCAAATTTCATGTATAGGTTGCAGGTTAAAATTATAACTTCGGACTCGAAGTAGGATACAAAATAACTGTTCCCGAATAATTTTTAAATGATGTTTGTTCCGTAGTTAAGAAATGGTAAACTGCATGTTTTCAATTCCATTTGTTTTTTGAGGGAGATAAAAACATTGGCAGGGATTAAAAACAAATTCTTCTGCCGGGGTTAAAAAAGTTTGTGTTGGAGGGTGGGGGGGAACCCTGGCATCCCCCTTGTTAATTCGCACACTGAGATATGATATTGACTGCCATTTTCGAATTCGAAATGGCACATTACTTTCGAAAGATAATTTTCTGCCGAAATTCATTGTCTGAAAAGGTGCCAACACCGTTTCCGATTGACCTGAAACTTGAGGTGACTGGGAACAATGGGTCGAGGGAAAATTGCATGGATTTGTTTTCAGTCAGAGTTCTGTCGGAAGTGGAAACATTCCACACGTTTCGATCGAAGCACCCAGAGAGGTGAAGAAGTGGCAGAGTGCACCAAGTGATGGGTGGGGGAGGGTGGGGGGAGGGTGGCTGCAACTTAAGTGATTGCACGGTTGCGTGCGAGACATCACGAAACGGTGACGCGTTCTTGGTAGCTTCCGAGGGAAAGGGGCCACAGATATAGGATGATCCCGTTTCTTTGTTCCTCCCCTTGCACGGAAAGTGACTTCTCTAATCGATAGCTTCCGAATTCCTCTGTTGTGGATTCGGAACTTCAAGGGCGTACCGAAGAGTGGGGTAATGGGGCAGAAGAGTCCATTCAAATGTGTGATTTAAAGGGTTTAGTGCAACAACATGATGAGCCACATCCGGTAAATTTGTCAGTAGAGCGATTATTAACTTTCGAAAAATTCCATAACTTGTATTATTCATTTAATGTTCGCCAGGCTTCATAATTTCTAAATAAATATTTTATCTCTTCTCTGATGTAGCCGCGGTAGTCTAGTCGGCAGGGCATCCGACTGCCACGCGGGAGACCCGGGTTTGATTCCCGAGGTGCGTGATCTAAGATTGGAATTTTTCCGGCCCTGTCCTTCGCATAAAGCGGCTCTAGGGCTCACCCAGGCTCAAAACAATGGGTACCTGAGGGCAACCTTGAGGGGTAAATCTGGTGTACCTCTAAAGTGGCCGAGATCGACAAAGTGTGGGGTCCTCTCACCCACAGGGAACTCTACCTTTACCATGTCTTCTCTGACTCAAACGAAAGTATATTTTATGTGTTACTTAACTCGAATTAATTTTTTTGATAAAATAATACACGGTAGAAGTCTTCCATAGGCGTGCGCATACCCTCTGATTTGCGGAGGGGGGGGGGGCAATAGCCTTGATAAAAGTTCAGTCGGATATATAAAAACTAAAGACTTCTATCACATTCATAGGCGCCGACTTCATGGGGCTTGTGGGGCTCCAGCCCCCCCCCAATGTTAATGATGTGGGGCAGAGCCCCTCAAAAAATTTTGCTTAAGATGATCTAATGTATTATTTTGTTTCTCTTGTAAAGTTTACTCTGAATTGTGCAAAATGAACTTAACTTTAAATACACATTTGAAATGTTCTAGACCATCAACTTTGGGGGGGGGGGGCTGAGACCGCTAAATCATCAACTTTGGAGGGGGCTATGACCGGAGACAGCAAAACACATGACTTATTACTATATACTAAGCATATAATTATGAGTATTGTTAACATTTTTACTAAAAAGAGTTTCAAAATAAAGAAGTGATATGACAATTATACCAGTATGTTGTATATTCTGAACAATTTAAGCTCGTAAACACGACTTTCAGGCAATATTGATATATACGATATTTAGTTATCCTTGAAATCTCTTCCTCTAGTCCAAAGAATAAGGGGAAAATAATTCTAAAGTCTTTGAGTTTATTTAATACTGGCTTGCAGTAAAGTAAACAAGGAAAGCTTATGAAAAGTCTGTATTGCGAAAGCGAAAACGGCTATGATCAAAGTCATTATTGCTAAAGCACGGCGTGCTGTGTGTTTTTTTATTATTGCAAAATTAAATTTAAAAAGTAAAATATTGTAGCAAGAACAAAAACGTAAAACTAATTTTACTGCAATTTGTGTTAGCATTTTTGTAAATAATTAAATAAAACTGTTAAATATTGTAAATATTCGTTATTTTTATGGATACGTCAACACTAAGGTTGTTTGCACCCGTCACATGTCCTTTCTCTACAAGTCTGTTGCGGACATTAAAACACACCAGTAGTGTAAAAGTATATAGGATAAACTCGAGAAAGTATGAGCCCCTCTCAGGCAGATTTGACTACACTTAAAACTAGCTCAAGATGTGCATATGAGCTTATTGCTCAAGTGTGGTACTCTGTCTAACCCAAGATTTTTGTAAAAATGCCCTCGGGAATTTCCTGTGAAAGTATGACCCCCTCAGATTGATTTGCCTACACTTACAAAAGCTACATCTGCCAGATTGTTGTCCATAAGCTTGTCAAAAATGTGCCCCTCTTGATATTGTTATGGCTACACTTAAAACTAGGGCAAAAAGCCACCCACACCCACCCACACCTACACATATTTACTTCCGGTCCACTTCCGGTTTAAGTTCAATTGGACACCAGGCCCAACTTGCATATCTAGTACTAAGACAATGCATTTTGCAGAGGCTTTCTAGAATTGCTCTGTGACTCTCTCATTTCTTACATCATAAATATATGCTTTTTCACCTATAAGAATAACACTACATATGGTGTCATCAGGGAGTACATCATGGAATTCACAGATAATTTTAATGTTTGTCCTGTCATTAACCACAACTTGTTTCCTTTTTGAGGTGTTGATTACAAACATGGGTCTCTGTGCTTTGAATTCATCTGGTGTGTAATACATGTCAGTATTGCCAGTAGTGACCCTTTTGTATGCTGTAAATGCCTCGTATAATTTCAGAAAATCATCCTTGGACATGTTTAAATTATAATTTTCTCTAGGGAACACCTCATTTCTGCCATTTTTAAGATATATGTTCTTGATGTTGCAGTTATCAAACTTGCTTGATTTTTTTTCCTGATTATTGTGTCTTCCAGTCTGAAACAGTACCACCACAAAATCTGGCATGTCATATTGTATACTGGAGAATGAGTTTGTAGCATCAAATTCATAATAGCTACCAGTGGCAGGCTTCTGCACACATTGATATGTATAAAATTGTAAAGGCACCTGTGGATTTTTTAGGATATCTGCTTTGTATTTAAGAGCATAACTGGCTTCATATTCAACAACTGGAATTCTTAGCTCCATAGTCTGAATAAGGCACTTGCCTTCATCAGGTAGGGTATTAGGCAGAGCTTCCCCAGTAGAGTTTAATGTACTGTACCTCATCAAAGCATTATTATCATTGGCAGCTCTTCTAAATGTAATTATTAAACCACCCTTCTACATAATATCTTTGTAATCTGAGAAGAATCTTGGCAACAGGCGCATAGGAAACAGCACTGTGTGACCCTTAGATATTATTTTATCACCAGCCTCAAATCCACCTATTTTGTAGTATGATGCCTCGGTTTTGGATAATTTTAGTGTGGCCAAAGCTGTAGAGGTAATGCCAGGGTAATCTACTCTGTTTATAACAACACCATGTTTTCTGATCTCAATTTCAGAGAACAGATGTGGCACAAAATTGTCTACCAATCTTATATTTGAATTTGCCGGATAATCTGTACCATCGAGCTTTACAACATCAAATTTGATGTATAGATCTGCTCTGTGGGGGTGTATAAAGCCATCCCCTACATCAAGATCAACCTCAATCTCTGTGTTGGGTTGATTTAAATTTGCAAAGGTCCTCCTGTTTGGGGGGAATGATTGTAGCTCATAACTCTCAATATTTTCCATTTTTTTTGTATGTATTTTTATTTAAATATTAATCTCTATGATAGCAGTTGTTGTGGCTCCAGCAAAATCAACTAATTCTTCTTTTTCATTAGTGACCATCAACTCAATGTAATCTATTCTATTATGGCACACAGGAAAATATAATGTTGGTGATGGGGTGTAGATGATCGGCTCCATAAATTCAGAGTTAGGTTTGAATGTTGCAATGATGCCAGTTTGTTTGTGAGTGCCTATGCCATCTGATTTGGTGATCATACCCTCGGCCACATTACAGTGAATATTCAGAGTCTCTATGGCTAAGAATTTTGGTATATTAATAGCAGTGTGTTTGATGGCTGGTTCAAGTTTTGTGTTGTTCTCAAAGCCTAACAGCTCTCCTATAGTACCCAGATCCACTGTTTCTGTAACAGACACAATCTCTACTCTGTGAGTGAGAGAATTTTGAGTTAACACTATACCTCTGGGTAACTGAGCATTTAAAGTAGACAGATTATACTGCCCTGGAGTGATGACAATTTTTTGATCACCAACTGCAATTGTGTTTGATGGCTGGTTCAAGTTTTGTGTTGTTCTCAAAGCCTAACAGCTCTCCTATAGTACCCAGATCCACTGTTTCTGTAACAGACACAATCTCTACCCTGTGAGTGACAGAATTTTGAGTTAACACTATACCTCTGGGTAACTGAGCATTTAAAGTAGACAGATTATACTGCCCTGGAGTGATGACAATTTTTTGATCACCAACTGCAATTGTGTTTGATGGCTGGTTCAAGTTTTGTGTTGTTCTCAAAGCCTAACAGCACTCCTATAGTACCCAGATCCACTGTTTCTGTAACAGACACAATCTCTACTCTGTGAGTGACAGAATTTTGAGTTAACACTATACCTCTGGGTAACTGAGCATTTAAAGTAGACAGATTATACTGCCCTGGAGTGATGACAATTTTTTGATCACCAACTGCAATTGTGTTGTTGTGGTGTGTAATATTGGGGATCAAGTACATGCCATAAAATGCTCTGAGAGCTATTGTTTTGGGATACACTATATCATCATGTAATCTAAGTTTCAATATTGAATTTTGGCTGGTGAGATGGAATACCCCCATGATGTTTCAGATACCACAGGGCCTTTTGAAAATCTTCAATTGATGGTTTATTTATTTGAGACATATATCTAAGAACAGATAAACACAGATGTCCACAATTAACATCTTTGAAGTTTTGAACACGGGCATTATTGTAATAAAGATTAGTTGATTTTAGATATTTTATTAAATTTTCAGGTGGAACACCTCCAAATGAATCAAACACAAATGCCTCATCTTTTAAATATTTAAGATAACAGATCCAGTGAGTGCCCTGATTTTTGTACTTATCCAAATTAACTATGCCACACTCTTTGTTGAGTGGTTGTTCTGGTAAAGAATCAGACATGTACACACCTCTAAAATTTTTGATGCCCAGTGGCTTGATTAAAGCTTCAATATCTTGGTTTGTAAGCGGCTCTTGTTTTTTTAAACTTATTCATGGCTCTCTTAACACCTTTGCCTTGTTTTTCCATAGCTAGATTATGGCGCTCCATTTCATCTAATTCTGCCTTATTCTTCTTTGCATCTATTACTGTTTTTGCTATAGCAGCTGATCCCCCAGCCAAGCTCCTAACAGCCCCAGAGCTGCTAAGATGGCCGGGATAGTAAATATGAAGCCACCCACATGTGATTTTTTCCTGGATTGCTGTAATTTTTTTAATTGGGGGGTACTAAGTAATAATTTCATACCATGGCCCTTGGCAAGACAAGAATTTTTTTTCTTGCGCTGCTTTTTGGTTAAAAGAATATCAACAGTTTTAAGAGATTTAAGACCTGCATAAGGTATCTGATACATAACACCCTTGGCCTTCATTGTAGGTTTATTATATATATATTCACAACCCCCACCCCAGTTTTTGTTTGGTGTTCATAGCTATGGTGGTCCCCAATGCTGCTATTCTCTCACTTAAAGAAGCATCTTTGCTTACAAATCTACCAAATGCAGCCTCTTCTAATTTTTTGTCTGCAACATGTCTCTTGTCAAGATCAGAATGTGTGTTGTATGCTATGTCATGGTCTCTACAAGCAGCATCTAGGGGATTAACACCAGGATCACCTCTGTTTAATCTATGGTCCAGTTTTGTACCGGGGCCACAATATTGATAGCCTGGAATGTGTAGTTCAAATGACAGCTTGTTTATGATGTCATTAACCAGCCCCCGACCCTCAGAGATATTCCAAAATTTAGGTGGTAAAGTATTAATAATTTTTATAAGATATCCAATGCCCTTAGTGTCATTCACTATAAAATTAGACAATTTGGTGCTTATCATGTCCATAATTCCAACCTTTTCATTGTAAAAATTGTGGTTGCCAGCATTTTCTTCCCCAGCTATCACCAGCAACCTATCTACAAGTTTCCTGACATCATCAACCCACACAAATTCTTTAGGCAGGGTGTTGTATTGTTTGATTCCACTACCTGTCTTGATCTGTGACCATATGGGCTTGATTAAGTTGTTGTATTTTGCTCCACTGCTAGACTTGACTCTTTTTTGTGTAGGATCATTTTTCTGGTATAGAGCATCTGATTTTATTAATATTTCTTTGTAATGCTCATAATCTTGATCTGTATAGCTGCCAGGTCTCTTCCGAGTCATCAGTTCCCACAATCCAGGTGTGCCAGGATACTTAACAAAACCACCTCTTTCTCCAAGATGAGATTCTGAATATACAATCAGATCATCTCCCATAAATGTTACTCTAAAATTGCCAATTCTACGTATGATGCTACCATCACGCTCTGTGTCAGCATATAAGCCAAAGACCTCATCTTTGTTGTCTTTAGGTGTGCTGAAATATTTTTGAGCAAGAAGACCCAATTCAATAGGATCCTGAGTAGCTTCAATTCTTCGAGGAGCAACAGGACTAGGTGTATGAATACTAGAAAGTGGGGTGATTGGATAATCTAATATGTTCCTAGGAGCTACAGGTACAAGCTCTGTGATCAAATTTTGATTTTGCTCTGTAACAGTTTTGATATTTTTACCTAATTCACTAATAGCATCAATAATAGGTTGTTCTGTTTGCTTGTGTTGGTCATAGATTCCTCGGTTCTCTGATTTCCATCCCTTAAATCTTTTTACAAGATAATCTCTTAATTTAAGATCATCAATGATTGGCCTTTTCATGGTTATTTATATATGTTTCAATGTCTAGA
Organism: Lepisma saccharinum; assembly: GCF_977018435.1. Lineage (NCBI taxonomy): Eukaryota > Metazoa > Arthropoda > Insecta > Zygentoma > Lepismatidae > Lepisma > Lepisma saccharinum. Next base: position 80,131,476 of record NC_139234.1, read on the forward strand.
AAATTGTTGATTTTATTTCTGTATTTGCCACTATTGGGTTTCCTTGTCATATCAATTGTGACAAACCCATAGCTGTCCTGATTCCAGCACCTACAGCAAAACTTGGAAAAATCATTGTAGCTCAGGTCCCCACCTACATATTCATCATGTATGTGTTTGAGGTTGGTATGATCTTGATGAAACACACATATAAAATTGCTGTTGTCTCGGATCAGCTGCTTCGGTATTTTAGAAAAAAAACAATCTATGTTTTTGTGTCGGCCCTGTGTAAAAAAAATTCTAACCTTGTTTTGATTATCCAGTATAATATCATCAAACACAACAACAGAGTTATCAAGACATTCATGGAGTGGCTTAACATCTGATTCAAAAGTGGCTATATCCAGTCCATCATATAGCTTCATCAGCTGCTGATATTTTAATTGTTCCAAGCTCTTAAAGAAAACATACAAGTGCCTGTTTTTCCAGTCTAACCAGTTGGGTGCCAATAAAAAATTATCAATCATTAGTGTAGTTTTACCACAAGCCGATGGCCCAACAATAAGACATCTAATATTATCAGGCAGCAGCATTCCATTTATCTTATTCTGCTGTTCAGGCTCTGGCAGCCTTTTTATAACATCCCAGGTGTTCATAGTATCACTTTGTCTGCCACCAGTATCTTGTTGCCTTTTCTGCGGATGATTTTTTCTATGAGATATGTGTCAGGCTGCTTAGTTTTGCTGAGTTCTTCTTCATAAAACCTGCCTTTGAGAATTTCTCCTCGGTGATCTTTTATTATATATGTGTATCGGGTCCCAGGTTTAACTTGAACCACTGTAAATAATTCAGTGCTCCAGTTTCTGGTAAAGCCTCTTTTGAATAAGTGCTTATATTTGCTGATTCTTACTTGATCACCCACCTTGTATTTGGCTTTTCTTGTTGTTGGCTGGTATCTAGGATAATAAACAGTGCTGATCAATTTTTGCTCATCAGATGAAGTTACCTCAGAGGGTTTCATGTTGATTGTGGAATGGACCGAGTTGTTATATTTATGTAGAAGTTCTGGAAGAATATTAAGCCATTTATAATTGCCTTGAAGTGTAAATTGTTTATACATATGATTTTTTAGGGTTTTGTTGAATCTCTCTACAATAGAGGCCTTGAGATTACTGTAACTCGAGTAATGTTGTATTGACTGGCTTTTAATAAATTGTTGGAACACAGAATTATAGAATTCTTTGCCATTATCTGTTTGCAAATAGCACGGTGATCTTCCACTCTGATTGATGATTGTTCTGAAGGCTTCTGTAACACATTTTCCAGTCTTGGATTTGAGTGGCACAGCCCAGGCAAATTTTGAAAATGTATCTATGACAGTGAGTAGATACTTGTAGCCCTTGTTGATCTTGTCTAAGATTTTCAGCTGTCCACTTGCCATTTCAACCAAGTCACACTGCCATAAATCATCTATGCCTTTTGTGACTACTGGCAATCTCTTATAATTATGTCTGGCTTCTCTGTGTAATTCATCAACAATAATTTGTCTAGACATAGTATGTAAACAAGAATATTGCAACTATGGGATGTTCAGCAGCTGATACTACAGGATTTTCTAAATATAATTTGTACCCTATTTGTATATTAAATTCCAGAGAACCATCATCTTCAGCATAAGATGTTTCTAATGTATTGGGGTCTGTAAAATCCTCTAACTCTACACTGGTGACCTTTGCTTTGTTTTCAGCATTTGTTATTGATAAGGTAGGGTAGTGGTGTGCCTGTGGTTGAAGCCAATATTTGATCTTGATTGGTCTAAGTGTGCCTCCAACAAAAAACTGGTAATAAAATTGTGCAGGAGACAGCATATATATTTTGCCACCTGCAGTAAACGGTGAATCATATTCTTTGTTGGGGATACTGTACAATTCAAGAATTACTGTATGTTTAGGATTCTCGATTATGCCAGTTATTTCTTTTTCTGCTGTAAGCAATCTACTTGTTACAGATTCAAGGTGCTCATTGATAGTCCTAACAACATCATCATGGCCTGGCTTGATCTTTATGTCCACAACAAGTTTCTTGTATTGTTGCACAATCTCTTGTAGCTGGGTGCAAAAACAGACAAAGCATTTGCTTGATTGGATTCCATGGTCCCTAGCTGTTGCTTGATATTAGCTACAATTTGCTGTAAATTTTCAACAACTGCCAATTTTGAATTTTGAGCAGTAAGATCATGGACTTGTCTTCTGATATCCTCAAACAGGGCATGCAGTTCATTAATATGTTGATTAGTTGGTAGAGTGACCACTGTCTGAGTAAGTTGTTTGATCTCTGTCTGGATATTCTTGATATCTTCTGATTTCAATATGCTATTCACAGCTCTCTTAATATTTTTAAGTTCCTGTGATGTAGGCAGATTTGATACAGTATTCTGCAAAGATTCAAGTGCCAATTTCACATCATTTAATTCAGAAGCATCAACCACACCACGCATAGCATCTTGGAGCAGGGTTATGTCTGCCTGAGTGGGAGTTGATTGTTGTAAAATTTCAAGCTTTGTTTGGATATCATCGATCAAGTGATGAAAATGAGATAGCTCAGATTCAGTGTTGAGGTTTTCAAGTTTTGTGATCTGTTGCTGGACACTGACAAGGGTGTCTACAATACCAGGCAAGCGGGATTCTAGAGATTCTTGTACATTTGTCAGATCACTTTGCACTGCTGCTATTGTACCCTCAAGATGGGTTATGGTACTTTGAATTTTTCCAAAATCTTCATATGTTTCAAGTTGCAGCTTAATGTTGGCAACACTCCGAGTTATTGCACTCAAAGCATCAGAAGATGGCAAGTTGTTCATAAAATTTTCAAGTGTCTCAATTTTTTCTTTAACCTCGGCTATGGCATTGTTTAGAGGGTCCAGATTAGGTATCTGTAGTGATTAAATCTGTTCTTTTAGAGTGGAAATCACTAGATCAAAATCTTCTTGTGATTTTATGCTTTTGACAATTGTTTGGAGCTGTGTCTAGACATTATTTATCTGCTTTTCCAATTGTTGTTTCAATTGCTCAGAGTTGGTGGCCTGGGTCTTAAATTTGGCTTGAAGAGCTGCTACAGCCTCCTCTAAACTTTGAAAATTATCCAATGTAGCCAAATCAGTATATTTTTGAAGCAGCAATTTGAGTTCAGAATCAATTTTAAGAAGAGGGTCCATGCATTGTGATTGCAAATTTGTAATTTCTAGTTGAAGACTGGCATTGAGTGTGGTTTGTAAAGCTTGTAAATCACTTCTTAATTTTTTGACTCTGCCATCAAGCATCAGAATCTCATCACTGTGATCTTCATGTCTTGTATGGCCAAATATATCATTAGGCATTTTTGTTTTAGTGGTTATTTATTATTGAATATCTAATTCTTAATTCTATAAAAAAAGGTATCAGCTTGTCATAGGATCCCGGGACCTCAATATATAAGCAGTCACCAGCAGAAACAGTATATACAGTGCCAGAAATCATGTTTGAGTGCTTTATCCTGTAAATATTTCTTCCTATTGAAACCTTGACATCACCCTCAGGGGTTGTAATAAATTGTAATTGACCACCTACAGGTAATTGGTAATGATTTAAATTATTGTTAAATATGTACAATGTTTTACCTGTTTTATCATCAACATCTGTAAGTATGCTGTTCAGATAAATAATTAACAAAGCACTTAGTTTAGATATTATATCAGAAGAGGGTGCTGGTGTTGGCAGGTCCATAATAGCCTGCTTTTTGAACCCAAATAAGTTCATAGGCATGTTTATTTATTTCAAATCATGCTCTGTAATTGGGCATTGATTACCATTTTTCAAATCACAATGACCCCATGGTAGAGTATGTATGCCACATGACAAAATGCATCTCTTATCATCATGTGGGTCCAGAGCCACTTTTCTTACAACATTTGTAGTCAACAAGTGATCCTCACTCTGAATTCTGCATTCTGATGTTCTGATTGAACTCTGTGATTTGAGACAATTTTTGTAATCTTTAAATTGGAGCTCTTTGTCTACAGTTACTCTGCCAATGCCCTTGGCTTTTTTTTTGCAACAGCACCACTACATGTTTCAAAGCTGTACATCTTGGCCCTTAACCCAGCAAATGCCACAATAACATCACCAAGTGTCTCATCTTTTAACTTGCCAGGCACCTTTTTGTTGTGGGGTTGAATCTTTGTATGTTCACTGGTATCAAAATATTCAAGCAATGCAGGCTGGGACATATCTTGATAAACATCTTCTGTCTCAATATCAAGAATAAAGCTATCTGTGTCCATGTACATCAGTTTTACACAATCACCATAAAAAGGCTTCAACACATCATAAGCTCCAGCATGTGTAATTTGGCCAATTCTAATATCACAGCCCCTACATAAATAGGCTTATCAAACTTAATCTTTGTTTTTTTCATGTTGAAAAGTGCCATATGCTCATCATAAATTCTTCTATAATTGAAATTAGGCTTTGCTATCAATTTTTTGCTCAGGCTGGGGTCAGTAATTAATTTAACATCAGTATGTTTTCTGACATTTTCTATGGTTTTGCCATACACTGAATTTACCATCAATTTAAACAAGGTCTTATCAAATTGGCTCATTGCAGATGTTCGAAGCTCTGTGTTTGTATCAATATATGGCTTCAACCATCTTGAGTGCCTGAACCTCAAAACTTTGCCAACTTTGGTCACTTGAACACCATGATTCATTAGGAACTGGAGGTTTTTGTAATATATGACATAATCCTGTTTTGGCTCTAGAGTCATCATTAGCTTCTTCTGTTTAGAGCCAGGTGAACACTTAACCTCAGGAATTGGGGGCAGATCAGAAAATGTGTTGTGGAAATCATCAGGAATTGTCAGATCAACTTCTAAGAACAGGCCATAGTCACTGTCATCAAAATCCTGAAGATCTTCAATATTGAAATCTTCAACCCACTCAAGCCCTGCATATGGCAGTTTATCCATCATAGCATAACCATACAAGCTGTTGGCATCTACATACAGTATATAATTTGATGGCAGCGCTGGATCATAATCATTAATATATTTGTTGTTGGCTCTGGCATATCTCTGAGAACATTGCACCATGCCTCCTCTTATACATTGCTCCATAAACAGATACATGTCCTGATCTTGGATCAGATCCAATTGCATTTTAGTGTTTAAAAACATTGCAGACCATGCTAGGCCTGGTGCACTGTAAAAATACATTGGATCCAGCTTATAATTTTCCATGGAAGATTTTCTAAATGCCTGAAGTATATCAGCTAAGAGAGTGACATCAAGTTTTAAATATGCCTTGTGATAATCACCAAATGTCTGGCATTTTAAATTTTCCACATCAACTGGGCATGGTGATAATCATCATCAGTGATTCCAGATGCTCTGAGTTTGCTGTAGAACTCTTGTTGTGGTGGCAGAGAACACTCATCAAATTTAGAAAAACCTGTAACATAATCATATGGATATACACCCTTCCGCCTAATTAATTTCAGGTCCTGATTTGGAAACATAGCACATGTGATTTTGAATTGATCATCAGATAATTGACTGGCCAGTGTAGCCAGGCTAGCGGACAGAATTCTGTAGGAATCAAGAAATCTTAAGTGAATGGGAACACCATTAACTTTAATTATCTTGCTAATGGCAATATATTTCTCATTATTTTCTGCTAAAATATTTAAATTCTGCTTGTCAAACCCCTCGTACCTGATCAGATGATGAAAATCATAATTGGATGCACCATGGCAAAATATAGGGACAAATTTTGGTCTCTGGATCTTAATATTACAGCTATTACACAGGGCCATTTTGAATTTGCCATCTGTATGAGAATGGTGTTTCACCTTGATATTTGTATCTGAAAATTCAGAATCACATGCCGGGCATTTTTCTGCATTGTTGAAATTTTCAATCTGATCCTCTGTTAAAGGCAACATGGGTTTTGATTTTAATAAGATATTAGATGCTATGTCATGGCACTCATTTTCTATTCTATGTGCAAATTTTTTGATGGCATCTGGTCCCATGTATAAATATTCTTTACTAACCACACCATCCTGTACAACGACATAATAAAAACTAGAAGGTTCATGTAACTGGTATGATGTAATTGAAGATTCATCAGGATCTGGGCTGCAGAATGCAAGGGGTTTGAGGTTTGATTCAAAATCACAGACTACATATGCTGGGTGTTCCAACAAGGCTTCAAATTTTTTGAATTTGGCATTTTCACTTGGCATCACCATATGAACAGGTTTATGATTGCCACAGTATTTCAGATGCTCAATTAACTTGTTTTTAGCAATTTCTGCATTCACTTCACTAATCCCATTTATTATTTTTTTTACCATCAAATACAGTCAAACATCTTCTACACAACTTGAATATTGTATTAGATTTGTCTAGTTGTTTTCTGACTAAAGCTTCAAGACTGTGTATCAGAGTGTAATGGTGTGTGCCATCCTCTTCAATTAAGAGCAGATCAATCGGAACAGCAGAATCATCATCAAGTGTACTGATTCTGAGAGGTGCTATCAAGCAATTGCCACGGCCAGTAGAACAAATAAATACATTAATAGATAATTGTTTACCATTGATATCCCTGGCCTTTTTTTCAAATTTATCAATATTCTGAACAGACATTGGATATTCTAATCCCTCCATAGCTTCATCAAAATTGTGTTCATATTGTTTATAATAAATTATTCTTTGAGGATTCCTTAAAACTGGATACAAAGCAGCTAAAATACACCACAGAAAACATTTCTCATCGTTATTTTCTATGTTAACCACGGCTCTTTTGTTTTTAATATTGGCAGAAAATGGCAGATATGTAGATCCTTGTAGTGCGCTGAATTCAGAAATATTAACATAGAGCTTGTGTGGAGATCCGCATAGGCTCCATCCTGACTCTTTTGCAGCAAATTCAGAGTGTTTAATATTCAATTGCTCTATCAAACTGCTTATTATTTTGTCTAAATTTGCATTTGAATATACAGCCACAGTTTCTGTTATGTGGGGCTGTGTAAATTTTGTGCCATTTGGTTTCTTATATTGTGTAAACAATTTGAGGGACAGCTTATAAGAGCCATTTTGTGCATTTAGAATTGCCTGCACATCAGAATTTATACTGTTCAAAAAATTCTTAATGTCACATTTTTGCTCTGATACAAACCGGTAATCCCTAAGTTGGCCAGCAAAACTGCTTTGGATGGGTTCATAGTGTGGCTGCTTTGCTGCTCTAGCATTAACAGGTGTTTCATGCTTCCTTTTCAGACCAGATGTAGATGGTTGTGGGGGCAATGTTGATGACTGTGCAGAACAAGTATCTATATGTTTATATGTGAAATATTCCATGCTATATTTTCTATGGCATTTAGGGCATATTTTAGTGAGAGTTCTGCATTTGTCTGGATTACAATTCTTTTGGTGCTTAGCCCAATTGGGGCTGGATATATTTTTATTGCATTGATTACAATATTTTTGATTTGGCATTTTTGTTGTTTATTATATAAAATTTCTTGGGATTCAAATCAAAACTCTATGCTTAATAAAAAATATCAGTTGGGTTCAGCAGTGTGCTTTGTATATTTAGTATATATACTTAGTGTCTTAATATTTTTGGCTTTGTTGTTGGTTTATTATATAAAATTTCTTGGGGTTCAAATCAAAACTCTATACTTAATAAACCTACGACAGGTTGTAAAGCTGATAGCCTACATGCATAAAGGTAGAATAAGTATTGATCTACTGAAGCACTGACCTATCACAATTGCATGTCTGCACAGGCATGTCGTGGTGTGCATGGAAAGGCAATGACCTAATACCATGTGTCATGTATTGATCTTGTATAACAAACTAGGGCAGATATAAACCCTTTGTTCAATATATTAGAAAATTCTGTATATTAAATCAAACAAACCTATAATTCAATTTATACAAATCTGCTATATTTTTGTGTTTTTTTTAAAAAAAATAAGAGGAGCACTGCAACAACACATCTGTACTCCTCAGCCAGTCTCACAATACTAACTGATATGTAATGCAAAAGCTCTTGCATCATAATTTGTTGCACAACATAATGCAAAAGCTCTTGCATCATAATTTGTTGCATAATATTGGGTAATAATTTGTTGTACAACATGATACAATGGCTTAGTTTTAAGTATAGCCATAACAATATCAAGAAGGGCATATTTTTAACAAGCTTATGGACAACAATCTGGCAGATGTAGCTTTTGTAAGTGTCGGCAAATCAATCTGAGGGAAGTCATACTTTCACGGGAAATTCCCGAGGGCATTTTTACAAAAATCTTGGGTTAGACAGAGTACCACACTTGAGCAATAAGCTCATATGCACATCTTGAGCTAGTTTTAAGTGTAGCCAAATCTGCCTGAGGGGGGCTCATACTTTCTCGAGTTTATCCTATATACTTTTACACTACTCACACCCATGCCCCCGTCGGGACTCGAACCCGATACCTCCGGATCAAAGCGAGTTGAGTCGACCACCCAACACGCTCGGCTACCGAGGCCGGCATAAAACTGTTATGTTGGCCTATTAATGTAAATATATAGCCTACTTTTAAATAAAAATTTTAATTGTTATCTAAAAAACAAATGAGCAGACACAAAAGACATAAGGAGACTTTGAAACATTTTCTAAACGTTTTTCATGTTACATTTCATTTGCATGAGGAATATAATATAATAACTGCTTAAAAACTACTATACGAAGAAGTAATTTTTGTTTTTAAAAAAGGGAGGGAGTGAGTCATTCATTCGTTTATTTCAGTGATCCGAGCCCCCCCTCCCCCAATAATTTTGACAAGTCGGCGCCCCTGATCACACTCATCGTCATCAATGCACTTTCATTGTATTTTTATCACGAAATTTGTCTATTACATTTTGACAAGGTGGGCCAGCATTCTTGTGGACAATGTGCCACATTCTTGCGCCGCCCTTTGGTTCTATCAGTTCGAAACTTCAGAGCCTGCCATTAGTTTCGGAGCAAATACAGACAAAAGTTTCCAACTGCAGCGCATAGCGTGCCGGGACCAATGCCAAGAAGTACTGCGCTGATTGCTATCTCTTGTTGTGAAATCCCTCACGGGGCGTTGTTCTGTTCAACAAGACATGCATTCGAAGGAAACGTTTCCGAGTTGATCTATATCGCCTTCCTCTGAAGCGTGTTCGTGATTCTATTTCGGGTGAAGACACATTCACTTGATTCTCAGCTTTTCAATATAATTCAAGGGACAGCCAGTGGCGAATACTGCACTCCGAATAGGGGCAGCCGAAGCTAGCTGGAACCCACCCATCCACCCCCTTAAGTTTTAACATATGTGTAAGTATATTAAATGTAATTATTACCACATATATGTCTTGGAAATAATATAGGAAAATTTGACATGATTATTTGATTGTTATTCTAAATCTGTTCTCCTCCGTGGCCCTACGGTCTAAGGCGCTGTGCTTCGGACTCCGACTGCGGGACGGCATGGATTCGAGCCCGCCAGGGTTCAGTCTCTGAGTCCTCGGCTTGTGTATAGGACCGGTGGCAACCCAACATCGCGAGGAAATTGGGGAGCTACGAGTGAGTAGCGTAACCTGGTCACGGAATTCTACTAACAGATGGCTCAAAAGTCATCATCCTATTTGAACTGACCTTTATTTTGACATCTTGTTGTTTATATCAGTAGTATTTTGTCAGTTAAATAGAAGATACTCACGAAAGTTATTGTGTGCGAAAATGAATAAGTATACCCCACATACAGCCCGCGAAACATTGACTCTCTTGCGTGACACTTTTCTGGGCAGAGTAAGATCCCGTTTTGGTAATTTACCATGGCAGGCCAGGTCCCCCGATTTGACCGCTCCAGATCTTTTCCTTTGGGGATATTTGAAGTCATTGGTTTATCGGGTGGGCTGAAAAGTTCGTAGGCTGACTCATAGATGGCGTTACTAGAATTAAATCCATGTGATTTTTACTTAGTACTAACCTTCAAAAGATACGTGTATAAATTTCACAGCTGCCGGATAATTAGTTCGTGAGATATAGCATTGTGAGTGAAGCAGCTTTTGTTATTGTGAAAAAATGGATAAAAAAGAATTTCGTGTGTTAATAAAGCATTGCTTTTTGGCGAAAAAAATACTGTTGAAGCCAAGGCTTGGCTTGATAAACATTATTCGGACTCTGCACCAGGAAAATCAACCGTTGAGAAGTGGTTTGCTAAATTTAAACGAGGCGAAATGAGCATCGAAGACGATGCACGCAGTGGACGCCCCAAAGAGGCTGTTACCGACGAAAACATCAAAAAAGTCCACAAAATAATTTTAAATGATCGTAAAGTGAAGTTGATCGAGATAGCTGAGACTTTAAAAATATCAAAGGAACGTGTTGGACATATTGTGCATGAATATTTGAAAATGCGAAAGATGTGTGCAAAATGGGTGCCGCGCGTGCTCACAATCGATCAAAAGCAACAACGTTTTGATGATATGATTCGGAGCAATGTTTAGCGATATTCAACCGTAATAAACACGAATTTTTCCGTCGATATATTACAATGGATGAGACATGGCTCCATAACTACACTCCAGAGTCCAATCGACAGTCAGCCGAGTGGACTGCACGTGGTGAACCGAATCCAAAGCGTGGAAAGACGCAACAGTCGGCTGGCAAGGTTATGGCATCAGTATTCTGGGATGCGCATGGTATTATATTCATCGATTACCTCAAAAAGGGCCAGACCATCAACAGCGATTATTACATAGCGTTGTTGGAGCGTTTAAAGGATGAAATCACGAAAAAACGGCCCCATTTGAAGAAGAAAAAAGTGCTGTTTCATCAAGACAATGCACCGTGTCACAAATCAATGAAAACGATGGCAAAATTATATGAATTAGACTACGAATTGCTTCCCCATCCACCATATTCTCCAGATCTGGCCCCCAGTGACTTTTTCCTGTTTGCAGACCTTAAAAGAATGCTCGCTGGAAAGAAATTTAGCACTGATGAAGAGGTAATCGCCGAAACTGAGGCCTATTTTGAGGCTAAAGAGAAATCGTACTATAAAAATGGCATCGAAAAATTGTATGACCGCTATAATCGTTGTATCGCCCTCGAAGGCAACTATATTGAATAATAAAATCGAATTTTGTCAAAAAAATATTTTTTACTATGTTAGCCTACGAACTTTTCAGCCCAACTGTTATGTGAATAAGCCAAAGACGTTACAGCAACTAAAGGACAACATTCAGCATGAAATTGAAAACATTTCCCCGCAGATTCTTTCCAATACCACCAACCCAATAAAAAGAGCCTAAATTTGCATCAATTCGAATGGTGGTCATTTATTGGATGTTATCTTTAAAAATTGAGGACATGAAACTTACAAGTATCGATAAAAGTTTAACACAAAGAAAACCCTACTTTGTTTAATTTAAAACCCAAGCTATAGGCTAAGAAAATCAGGTGATGGCTCTTGCGACACCTTGTATCACGGCTGAGGGTTCGACGTGCTGACCGACCCCACGTCACCAGCTGAAGATCTCCACACCTCTAGGTAGGATTGTGGGAGGGAGACTGGCAGTTGGGAGATAGGCCAAAGCCCTTCGAGGGCTGTCGCGCCACGGATTGTTATTATTATTATTCTAAATATTGCAAGATCGAAAATTATCCCGCAAAAGTGCGGTTCAGAACCGCAGTTAGAGATTTCTTCTCTCGAGGCGGGAATAGAAATCGGAATCCTCATAATGTTTCTTTTCTTCACTTTTACCATGATTTTTATTATTTACATGTCAGCAGCAACTGTGCTGGTCTTGTTGTACTAAAATGCACGCGCATTTACTTTACCTTCGAAAATGAGTACACCAGATTCCATCATATCAGGCCTTCTCTGGTAAAAGATCTTTGTAGAAACCTTCTATACTAAGCTTCTGTGCGCCTCCTCAATGGCATAGTTGTCGCCTTGTAATCAATGGTCCCGCGTTCGATACCCAGTGGCGACACAATGCACAGGGTTTTGGAGGGGTGGTGGAATAACTGCGAAAGGGATCAAGGGCGAAATGGGCTAAGCGCGAAAGAGCACAACCGCGAAATGTAACACACGATTAAACGCGAAAGGAACAAGAACGAAACGGAAAGCGAGAACGAAATAAACGCGAAGGAACAAACATTAAACGTGAAACGGATTAAGCGCGAATGGAATAAGCGCGAAGTGGCATAAGCGCGAAAGTAATTACAGCGAAATGGATTAAGTGCGAAACCAAAATTGAACACCGGAATAAGCGCGAAAAGAACAGTCGCGAAAGCAATAAGAGCGAAACGGACTAAGCACGACCGGAACAAGAACAGTTCTGTACTGTAGTCACAGTCACGATTAGCCTATCTGAGAAAAGTGTACAAAATTTAAAATTCCCTTAAGCGTAATTTAGCAGTATGTTTAAGAAATGGGGACTGGAGAGGCTAACACAAAAAATACTTTGTATCGCCACTACAAGCAGAATTTTGTGCACAATGTCTTGTTAAACCCAAGAAAAAAATCATCAATATGTCGGAAATGTGCTTTAGTATTACATTTGGCCAAAATGTGAACAAAAACAAAAACATGGTAAACAAATGTATTTAACTGATTGAATGTTTTGGTTTATTTTACTCACGTTTTCTGTCACTGTTGGCTAATCGCGAAGATGAGGATGAGTGATGATATGAAGAGACTCTCACAAAGAGCACCCAGGCTAGGATTAGAACCCGGAACCCCGGATGTCGAAGCGGGCTGTGCTAACCACTCCGGCAAACAAATGCATTTATATGACTACTTAGTCCAGCTTTTCACAAAAAGCTACAATAATAATAAAGCAGAACGGAATTACTTTATTGGCGTGCAACAATATACTAGCTTAACAATGATTGTGCGTTCCCATAGAACTTATCTGACAAAAATGCCTAAAGCAAATGAGAGGCTATGGGTATATCTTGTGACATGAAACTAATCAGCAAAACTAGAAAGCAAGTAGGGATATTTAATTGGCAATTTGTATTGAGTGCTGAGGGGGAGAGAGACTTGTCCATGCTATCAACTCGGTCTCGTGAATCTGTGGAATTAGTCCCGCTTTAGATGGAAACATTTCCTTTAGCATTTTTGCCATCACAAATGCATCCAAAAATCTTATAACAAATAGTACTTTACACGGAAGGTTTTGCGATTACAATGTATAATATAGTTACACCATATATGGTGAGGGCACAGTGTTCACAATTGAAACAGCTAAAATATTCTTCCACATGTGTACATTATACGTTATAAAGTATGTATTTAAGCAGTGACATTGCTTTATACCTAAAACATTTTTCTAGGAAACGTTATTCCTCTCGGTTGAATAGTTATCGGCTTTTAAAAATGTGAAGCGATACGTTGTTTACATATCGCTCGGCCGCCATTACATCTACACTCGTGACCTAGAGCTCGTTTCTGATTGGATATGCCACGAAAAATGCTACGGAAATAGAACCGAATCTATCCTTGAGAAATGCCATGAAATATGCCATGGTATCTGAAATGCCATAAAATTTAAGATTTTTCACTTCACACGGTAGCATTTTGGTCATGGCATAAATGTTAAGAGAAATGCTAAGGAAAATGCTTTCGTTTACAGCGGGTCTAAGGCCTCGCATAACGGTAGAAAGGGGAGAAATCGAGTGGATGGAGCAAAGCAGTGCGCGCTCATGCAAACTGTTGGTAGCGACACGTAGCGCGTTTTTTCCTCCATGAACTGACTTTCCCTGTCACTGGTTCATTGTTTGAGCCCCTTCCAGTCTTACGCAGAGACTTGTTTTCATTCTCTTGCTCCAGAGATTCTCGAGATAGAGTGTAGGTGATATTAGGACGAGAGCAGAATAATTTATATGTATGTAAATACGGGACAAGATCGAGCATTAAGTAGAAATTTCATGTAAATCAAATGTAACTTTTTTTTACTATGGAACTTATTCTCATAAAGGAGGTGACTGTCTCGAGTAACTGAAAGAAAATGACAAGTTATGTTGTGAAACTCGTGATAAAACCAGCTACGACGTAAAGAATCCGGTTTCGAATCCCGGCCTGGGCATGGATGCTCTTTGTGATTGCCCCTTCATCAATTTCATCATATGAACACTCTTCCTCATCTTCACGATTAGCCAAAAGAGGCAGAAATGCGAAGTAAAATTAACCAAATCAACAACAACAGAATCGAGACAAAATCTAGTTGAAATTAATAAACGAGACGAGCGAGAACAATGCATGTGTTTGCATTGCCTCTTGATGTGGAACATGCGAGGATCATTAAAAAGAAAATGACAAAACACAACAATATGTCCCTCACTTGACATGTCATAGTTCCACATACTGACGTTTGGCGGCAGTACTGTGCTGACTGTAGTCTTATTGAATAGTGCGTATAAAACAATATTCTCACTAAAAGAACAAATACAACCAAATTCAGGTTGTACGTGGAAGAAATGCTGTAAAATGTCACATAGGAATTGTGCAAGGTTGGAGTGATGAGGTACTGCAATACCCAACGGTGATTCGCCGTATTGATTCGACAAGACTGCAAAAATTCCAACAAGCATTCAGAAATATTAAGGTGATGCTTCTTGTCTAAGACTACGAGGTCGTTCTCCTTGTTGAAGCCAGTTACTGTGAACAGTAAGTATTACAGTAACTTTCTGGAAGATCATATTCGTCCAGGGATTTGTCGGAAAAGACCAACATTTCTGGCGAGACATCCAATTGTGTCTCGGTATGTCAAGTGTTGAGGCTGAAAACAAAAAACATTCAACTTCCGAAAACATACCCTCTAGGTTCTCCACGGAGAAGAATTAAGAAACAAAGTACATAATACACATCTATGGGATGTTACCATCGTTGGTAATCTGGAAAGGGGCATGCCCCCCCCCCACCCCAAACCAAAGTCTAGCTGTAAAAATAATGGGCAGTAAAAATGTAGAATAGCATAACAACGCAAGGCGCCATGCTGCAAATTCAGTGGTGCAACTGACTGAGCTATGGGATTTGGAAGTGCTAGCAAACCCTCCTATGGTTCAGTCATGAATACTTACGACTCTGACTTGTTTCGGAAGATAAAAAAATCACTACGGAGCGACCACTCCAGTACCAAGACATATTAAATGCCATCAGTGATATGCGGATAAATTATTCTGCTGACGGCGTGAGAAAATTGCCAGAAATTTGGCAACGTGTGCTACACACGGCCGGAGACTATTACTAAGGAATGCAGTAACTTCGTCTTCCACAATAATGTATGAAGACAGTTATGAGCTCATGTTTTGAAAAGATCCTCATATATTGCTGGTCATCCCAAAATGCGAAAAGATTTAACTTGTTAAGGGACAGAATAGACACAATATTTTTATATATATATATACATTCCTAATATTATTATTGTTAGTCTTGACGAGGAGTTTTATATGTGGCCAGAAACGCTAATCATCGAGCTGGAAAGTTACGGCTACGTGTGGTGTGGTTAGCACAGGTAAACACCGCCCTTCAAAAAAGAGAGCGTTAATGAAAAATATATGTTCCAGAGAGAGGTATAGTCGACGCGCTAGCTACGTTAACGAGAGGCTGGCTTTGAAGTCGACGGATCGCGCCCACCAGCTCCAACAATACATTCACAGCACGGTTGAGACTCCACGTGGACTAGACGAGCAAAATGACAGCAGCGCCCATTGGCTCAAGGAGTACACGTGGAGTAGACGAGCAGAATGACAGCTTCGCCCATTGGCTGAAGGTTGAGTGTGATTGGACGAAAACATCTCGCCTGCTGTTTATCCCCACCCACATTCGTGGCGGTATCTCGCTTCAGATCTTACACGTTAACCAAGTACACACGTCAACTATAGTAAAGAGGATAATAAAATATTCAATACAGAGAGAGAGAGAGAGAGAAATAGAAATAATGAAATAGGAGGAAGGAAATGAAACTACGCTCGTAGTTACTTAGAGGGAAGGAGGGGTGGGGTGGGAGAATGAGAAAATAACTGAAGCAAAAGAGAGAGAAATTTAGAGAAATAATAGAAATGAAACAGAGTGTGTGAGGAGAATGAGAACCAAAGAGAGAGATAGTAACTGAGAGAAATTTTAAAAAAGGTTCGTATGGTTGGCCGTTGTGCCACTATTTCTTTTTCCCACTTCAATAAATCCGACATTTCGTCACATGAACATCTGTGTTTATTTTCACTTGTAGAATCACCTCCTACGCGTTGGAAACGAACTTTAGAAACACCCTGTATATATACAGGGGTTGGACAAAATAATATGAACACCCGATTAGATGAGCCCCATTTTTGGAGTTGTGTGCTGACTGCACTGGCATTCACGGAACGCGTCTTTTGTTTTCTCCGTGTCCTATGATCTCTGCTAGAGGTAAGAGCCACCAGTAAGCCTGTGAACGGCTTCGTGTTTTGTTGCGCTACCATTATGTCTGACCTTACAGACTCCCAACGAGGGCAAATTGTTGGTGCCCGATTAGTTGGTGCATCCGTAACAATGGTCGCAAAGTTAGTAGGGTTATCGCGAGCTACTGTATCTACTGTCATGACAGCATACAAATTGCAGGGGAAAACGACGTCCGCGAAACAGAATAGTGGCAGAAACTGGAAGAGAGAAACAGGAGGTCATTAAGGAGGATTGTTGGCTCTCAGAGGAAGACCACCGCAACTGCTGACGCTGCATGTCAAGAATGCAACGTCAACGAAAGCAGTGCGCCGAGAACTGCATAAACAGCAAAGCCATGTCAGAGCCGCTATTGCCAAACCTGTTGTAACGCAGGACAATGCCAAACGGTGACGTCAGTGGTGTCAGGAGCACAAAACCTAGACTACCGACCAATGGAAACACATCATGTGGTCCGACGAATCAACCTTCACACTATTCCCTACCAGTGACGAACACTGGAAGAAGCATACAATCCAGACTGTCTGGTGCCAACAGTGTTGACGGCAGTGTAATAGTATGGGGGTCATTTCATGTCATTCACTGGGTCCTATTGTCACCCTGAAAGGAAGGGTAACTGCCAAGGTGTATGAAGTCATTTTAGGTGATCATGTCCATCCAATGGTGCAGGCATTGTTCACAGCAGGGGATACCATCTTCCAGGATGATAATGCTCCTATTCATACCCGCTGCCACTGTCCAATATTGGTTTGATGAGCACGGTGACGCCCTTTCACATCTTCCCTGGCCTGCACAATCGCCTGATTTGAATCTTAGTGATTTGAATATTATCGAGCCATTGTGGTCAATATTAGAAACTAGAGTACTGGCGCGTTTCCCACAGCCAGCCAATCTCAAGGAATTTGTAACGACCGCCTCGTTAGCCAAATTGCACTCGTAAATTGAAACATTTCTTATTTGTATACTTTTAAGTTAATAATTTGCATTATAGTATTTATACTTAATTGTTTTCATAACTCATGTATATATTTATGTTTTATCTTTTGCTATTATATTATTCGCGTATTTTTGCAACATGAAATCCAAGATGGCTAGGATTATTTCTTTAATACTTTAACACAAATGTTGTTGTTTAAGCGCATATTAAATATATTTCTTCTTAATATCAATCTTTGTTCAACAATAGACAAGATCAAAGTATTTTAATCTTCGTTAAAAATTCAAATACTAAATCTTTCTTTATTCATTTTATGTGCAAGGGCAAATATGAATTGTTTTATAAAGTTAGTTTCGTTATTTGTTGTCCTAGTTTAATGTTTTAACATGTAAGCATATAATTCACTATCTCACTTTCAATAATATATCGTTTTCCTACTGGCTGTTAATTTTAGGAGTGGGGGAACCAGGCTACGTGTTTTTGGCGATGTAAAAACTTCCACGTTGGCATTTTTAATTGTCGCCAACCTGAACTTTAGCTTACTATCGCTAATTAACATTGATGTGGTTATATAAATTATCAGTTCTTCTTGTGATATTTTTATGTTATGAGTTGCTAGCATTGTAAAAAGAACAATCTGTTACGCTGCGCCTCCCGCTTGGGGTGGCAGTTGAAGTCTTGTTATCTAGGGTAGAGGCAGTGCGCGGTTTCTGTCGTGACGTAATTTTACTAATCACTGCCCAGGAGCCAACAAGACTCAGCATATGATTTATTAGAACTGTGCGAATAAGTATGTAACGCGCGTGAGTCGGTATTAAAGTTTTTGAACTTTATAAACTTAAAATACTTGGTTTTAGTTTTATTTACGTTGACTTGTCACATGTCGGTGGTTACCTTCCAGGAAATGGGTGGATCGTCTTAATCCCGATCCCTGAGTGAGAACTCTTGAGTCCAACTGACCAGCCGGAGCAAGGAGCAGAGCGTTGCCGTTTCGTGGCTCCGTGTCCAGGAGTTACGAGTGATGGCACGTTGCAAATTGGAGCAGTTTCTTGTTGAGGAATGGTATAGCATCTCACTGACTATCATCCAGGATTTGTATGCCTCCATTCCCAGGAGGATTGGGACTGATCTCAAAGCCAAAGGCGGTTCCACACCATATTAGGTGGGTGTTCATATTATTTTGTTCAACCCCTGTATGTGACACTGTTTTGTCACACCTGGAAATTACACATTTACTATGTATTACAAACATGCAGTCATAACTTTTTCCTGATTAAATATAGGTTGAAGAAACCTTCACCACTGCATTTGTCGTCAAATTCTAGCCTGATTTGATTCTAGCCTGACTGCAACGCAGAAAACCCGGGGTGGGTGATCTAAGGTGGGAATTTTTGCGGCTTTGTCCCCGCATAAAGCGGCTCTAGGGCCCACCCAGCCTCAAATCAAATGGTAACGTGGGGGGAGGGAGGCAGCGGCAGCGTGGTGCTGATCACATTATCTCCAAGATGGCCGACATCGAAAAATGTGGGGCCCACATACCCTAAATGTGCCTTCATGGCATGGTGCTATATGCACAGGAAACTTTACCGTTACTGTATACAGGGTGATTATAAAGTTTCAATCCATTTCTGTGAAAAACAGATATTAGAATGAAACCAATAATGAGAATGGAAAACCTAACACTTAGTAACACATAATCTATCAAAACTTCTACAGATAATGTAAACCCAACCTCAGACTAACACATAATCCATCACAGGTTGGACTGAGCCTTATTCTAAATGACCATCCTGCACGTCTACACAAAACTCCCAGCGACAAACCGCTGCACGAAACACCTTTTCTAGCATTGTACAATGGTGGAAAAAGTTTCAAGGAGTAGAAATCGAAAATGGAAAGGGTAAAATAGATGTAAATAAAAGGGGGAGAAGGGAAGAATAAGCAAGATTTTTTCTTACTCCAGTGGGGGTCAAGGGGAGGGATCACTAGACCCTCTGTGCAGGCGCCTATGGCTGTTTGTAACTTGAGACAAACCTGTGCTAAGTCTCGTCTCGTCTCAACTCGATACCATCGATAACAGAAAAAATTGTTGCAAGAATAGAAGATAGAGGCTGTGTCCGAAAGGTAGTACAAGCAGCAGACTTAAAGTATGGTCTTATCGGAAGCGACGTCATCTATTGCAGTTCGAAAGCGCCAATTAAACGTGCAATCGAGACCACAGCGCGGAGCACGCATCGTTGAAGGCATGAGTGCTTGACTCCTGCACTCGTTGTTGATTTGTTTGAAATCACGGAGGCAGAAAGCAGCGGCGGCGCCAGAATTTTTCATCTAGGAGTGCAGGGCGTGCGGAAAGGAATTTAGGGGCTGCGATGCTGAAAATAAGGAAAACATGAAACCCACATGAAACCTTTCAAAACTGGGGGCAAGGACAGTTTACTTTCCCTTGGTAGATAAGGTCTAGCATAGTGCGGGGGCAAAAAAGCAAAAAAGCGGGGGGTAACTGCACCCCTAATCGCCATAAATTACTGACTGAAATTAAATTATATGTGTGAAATATATAACTATAGATTCGCATTCATTTTCCAGGGAGGCTGTGCGCCCCTTGCCCTCCCCCTGGACGCCATGATGATATGTATTAAGTCTTCTACTCAAAGAAAGTGGTCATACAGTGTAAACATTCACATGCATGTTGCAGTCCAGAGGCGTGGCGTGCATGTAGCCGGTGTTACCGCAGGTAACAGCAAACTGTAAAGAATTAAAAAGTTGTTTCAATAAAATGACAACATTGTTAAATACGTTAATGAACACCGTTGCCGTCGAGTAGATATTGCCTAGGACATTTTTTCTGCAGCCGACAGAAGCGAAGAGGGAGGCCGTTCCGCTACCCTGAAGAGGCAACAAGGGAGAAGAGGGCGCCAATGCAAGGAAAGAGCGGGGAAGGACTTTGGTGTATTATTCATATACCTGCTAAGGGGCCCTGTTGCCGTTCAGACCCACCGGAGCAGCCACTGTTGTCACATCGGATTGACAGAAAAGAGCAAAATCCCGCATAAAATAGGAACACAATTTCTGTGAAGCAACCAGAGTAGACTGCAAAGCCAAGGCTGGATTGAACTATAACTGAGACCAGTTAGGTAATAGACGAAAATATAGTTCCTTGGTGTGATTCGTGATTTGGACAAACCTTGCTCCAAAATACTAAGTTGGCAACAGTAGTACGTACAGCTGGGTTTCCCTTCCACGAAGGAGCGGAGGTCTGTCGTCTGCTCAGTGCTCACCACACAAACGTCAAACTGACCCGAGAAAAGTGTGGTTCTTCTTCTTCCCCTTCACAGCTCATTTCAAAGAAATGGAGACAGATGAAGAATTGACAAAGGTCTACCAGTATTCATTGGATTTTTGTGGTAACTGTCTCATGAGTGGTAGTTCTTTCTAGGAGTGTTTGTGGCTAAATCAATTTGCTGATTGCAAAACAAGAACGAAATAAACAAATATCTAGCTCGAAGACATGTTTTCTTTACCGAAAGGGGGGGGGGGTTGTAATAACGTCTAACAGGCATAATTGTCGTACTGACAGCCGGTAACACTTTTTAAAAAGTCACGCCACGCCACTGTTGCAGTCTTATTGAGATTTGTAATGAAATACAAAATTAAATTATCCTTGACTTTAAAACACAATTTATGAACCTTTTCTAGTACATAATATGTATCTTCCGTCTGCCACAGGACAAAACGCGAAGTGCACAGCAACTTCGTCTTCGTTAAAATCCCTTCTGCTGCACTATTACCAATAACGAGCTGTAAAATTTCTTCGCGAACATTGGGCCTCTTCCTAACAAATTTTTAAAAAGCCTGAAATGAATGGTACGTTTACTAGACATATTACGGGAACAAATACATAGAACGCATTAACAATAAAGGTGATACACTGAAAGCAGCTAAAATTCTTGCTCCAGTGCGAGGAAGAAACAAGCAGACTGAAAATAAACCATTTATCAACAATGCAATGAAGAAAAAGAAAAATAAGAGACATACCTCACATTAAGCTATAGGCAATTATCGAAAACCACAAACAGGCCACTTGAAGAAACAAGAGAAGAAAAAATAATAACGGTCTTACTTCAGTACCTAACATTCGGCGCTCAATATGACGACATGACATATTATGACATTGTAAGGGTTAGTGTTTTCAGTTGAACGTAAGGGGTGCTGAAGGGGTGCGGAAGAAAATTAAGGCGTGGGCAAGCATCCCCTCGCGTCCCCCTGGCGCCGCCCCTGGCAGAAAGCCAGCAAGTTGTTGGTTGAAGTTCTTCTAATGAGTGGAAACGTATGTTTTAGAACATTTTAAAATGTTATGTGATTTCTATTGTGAAAAATAAATGTTTAAAACGAGGCATAAACAACGTGTCCTCAGTTTTATCTACCGATCGTATTTGGCGCTGCACGAAGTGCATTTCGAAAGACTTTCACTTCCAGTCTACGACTTCAAGACCGCACTTTAAGACCATACTCGGAGGATGCTCGCTTCAAGTACGGTCTTGCACCTTTCGGACACGGCCTAAGTAATTGTGGATGCATCTATTAATGGTGAACAGAGAGATAGGTGAACGGGAGTATGAATCACAGTTGCCTTTTCTTTATTCCACGAAGTAACCCTGCACCTTGTTACCATTTATATTTCATTGCAACCGAGCTGCAGAAAGTACGACACAAGACATGGTCGAGACAGGTGCGCAGCCAGAATCGATAGAACCTCGACCACGAAGGGGGAAGGGAGGAATTGAATGTCAGGCGAATTTGCATGTATTATACATGAAACATCATTTCAGTGACAAGACATTGCATTAATTATTATAGAGAGTAAGACTGATACAGATGGCAGAATTTCAAATTTGGGCACCGCTGGGAGGGAATATCTTCCTTGTCCTTATCTTGTAGTGGCCAATGTGGACACGAAAATTCAGAAAAGCGGCTGCCCATGGAAAAGCGGCTCAAACCCCTCAAATAACTTGCGTTGTTTTGTATTTGCAAAGGACTATAAGTATAGTACAGTAAAATCTCGTTAATCCGGACCCCGATAAGCCGGACTTCGCTTAATCCGTACAGCCAAAAGGCCAAAAGCCCCCCCCCCCCCAAAAGAAAAGAAAAGCAAAATGCAATTCTGTTTCCCGCAGACTTTGAATTGTACTGTACAGTGTATTTAGGCCCATGCCGTTTAAATACACCATAATAAACGTGTTTTGTTGCCGTAAACGTTGTTTTAATGCACTTTCTACTGTTCTTCTAGGTTATTTCAGTTAATCCGGACTTTCGTTAAACCGGTCAACTTATCCCCCCCCCCATTAGTCCAGATTAATGAAGTTTTACTGTATTTCAATTTTATGTACCATATTACATATATGTCCCGCACCGTGGCCGTAAGGTCTAAAGCATATCGTCCACTGACACGAGGGGAAAAGCGGAGAAGCGCCGCAAAACAACTCTGTTGTCTGCTTATATTGAAATCAAATGGTATAATGCCCACTACAGCGAAATGCGCGGAACCGAAGCTCGGAATTTCCGTGCCTGTAGGGTGGAAAATTTCCGTTCGCCGGACCTTCAAATGCCCTCTCGTATAATTCCGCGTCTCTTCGTTTAGCTCCGGCAAGCGTCATGCTCGGCCCCGCTGTAGCCTAGCATGGAAAATGTTCTGCGCGGTTCAGCGCGGTACATGGGCAGACTACCCTCGGAAAGGCACATGGATCATTACCTTCTCAATCTGAAAGCCTCATGGCTTGCTCCGGTCACGTGACTAATCGTCATCAACTGGAGGCGAGATAGCCGCCATATCAGATTTGCTTCTTCGGAATCAATCATGGACCTTTTTAGTGAATATGGAATTGTAATGCAAATTTAGGAACTGTAATCGAGTTTACATGGCTTGTAAATATGCTTAAATGTGCAAGAGGTATGGTGTATAAGTTTTGTGTGCTCAATTACACAGGCAATTATGATGAAAAGGGTAAGAGTAACGTTCACATTTCTTCAAGATGTTGCTGAAAATGAGAAATGTTTATGGCAATTCCACGTGATTCGGTCCCTACGAAAAGATACAAGTTAAGTAACAAAGGTTTTATACTCATAAATAAATAAGAGTTATAGTTCATGATGAATAGGCATCTAATATACTCTTAAATGTGGTCATGTTTTATCTCTTGCCAACATTTGTTTTTAGAAATATCAAATAATTTATTATGAATTACAAACATTGGTTAACGTTAATATTATTGTTTATGATTGCAAATTTATTTGTTTCAAGATTTAGGCAACGTTTAAAATGTTACGTTCGTGTCTACTAAAGCAATTTGTTAGTGAAAATTTTATGCAAGCATTCGATAAAATTTTCATATTATTTACACAAATTTTCAGTTTCAAAATGTGCTTAATGAAAGAAAGCTATACAACGGTGTAAAGTTGATACATGTGTACATTTACATTCTTATTTTATCTCGCTTTATGGTTCTTTATGCTAATCGGAAGATATGTTGTACATTCAAATACAAGGGTGCGATGTGTAACAAGAACTTCGATGAAATATTCGTGTGAAAAACTATCCAAGAATATATTACTTATGTTTCAAATACAAATGTTTTCACACAGAAAGCCTTTTGTTACCTAGCTATGTTAATATGAACTACAAATGTATTAAATTTTATAATACTGTTTCATATGAACTGCTTTTTATTTTTTGTCTTTGTGGAGCTTCAATGTTCGTAACTTTGATTATTAAATCAGTGATAATGTTTATTGTTTCATAATTTATTAACATTCTTCACGATGTTATTAACAGAATGTAAAAACAGTGTAAGGAAATATTCCAAATGTTTATATCCCAAGTGAACGCTAAGATCGAAATATTAATCTGTTTTTTTTCAATGAAACTCTTAAGTTATTGTCACAGATCTTACTAACGACAATGAAAAGATTCAATTTGTATATTTTCTCTCGTTCAATAAAGTCAATAGGATCGAAATTACAATATGACAAATGATTTAGGTTTAGTCTTTACAGAAATGTAACATTGCCCTTGTACCAATTTATTTCGCTTTTGCTGCAAGGATATAGAAATTAAGCTTTTGTATTGAGATTGTATAGCTAAGCAGAATACCTGCTTTATCTGGATGATTAATTTTGGGTAGAGTTAAAGACAATTTAATTAATTAGGTAACTTGGAAAGTTTACGGTCAACCTAACACGGCTTCTTTTTTATTTAATCAATTGATTTTACATACAAAAGTTCATACAAAAGATGTTACGAGTTTTACTGTATCTGACAAATATTCCCGATAATATTTTTCAAAGATATACAATGCTTAAATTTTTCCGCCAGGAAGTTTCTAACGGTTATCAACTCTTTCCTTGTGCTATGGTAGGAATTTTTGTGGTGACCTCAATGAAAATTTTGGTGTAAATATTCAATATTATACATTTTTCTTCTATATTCGTCGGGAGGGTAAATATCAAAATTTAACTTCATAAAAGAAAGAAATATACCTTCATTCTCTAAGATAAAATTACGACAAGGGGTTTACAGCATTAAGACGATCGCCTCCAAATGATGACGTCTTGACTGAGCGCTGTGGCCTGAACCTCAAGATGGTCTTGCATGGATTTTCCACTCGGAGGTTCCCCGTGGCGCTTTTTCGCGGCGAAACACGGCAAAAAAACTTCTGTTGTCTGCTTCTATTGAAATCAAATGGTGTAACGCCCACTACAGGGAAAAGCGCGGAACGAAAGCCGGAATTTCCGTACCAGAAATCTGCAGGTTATCTTAAGGGTTATCACCCACTGAGACGCCGGAAGCGGGTCTGTTGCGTCCTGTTGCCGTTTCAGGTGCACTGGTTCAAGTCTCCCGGAGAAAGTTTAACAAGTTTTCCTGAGATTTCGGCCTGTGTATGGGACCGGTGGCCAGCCACCCTTGTGAGAAAATTGGGGAGCTACGAACGAGAAACGTAACTCGATCATGGAAAACTTACAACAACAACTGGGAGAGAAAACTGTTTCTTCCTTCCGTTTAATATTCAGCGCTTGGCTCACATTGCGAAACCGATTTTATACAGTAAAGATATACGTGGCAACATCTCTCGGACTGCCAAGTAGTATAATTGATGCCATAACCATTTCGAGAAATGAAGAGCCCCCCTCAAGCAGATTTGGCTACACTTAAAACTAGCTCAACATGCCCATATGAGTTTTTTGCTCAAGTGTAGCACCCCGTCTAATCCAAGATTTTTGTAAAAATGCCCTCGGGAATTTTCTGTGAAATGAAGAGCCCCCTCAGATTGATTTGTCCACACTTACAAAAGTTGCATCAGCCAGATTTTTGTCCATAAGCTTGTTAAAAATATGCTCTTCTTGATATTGTTTTGGATACACCTGAAATTAAGCCAAAAACCCACACCCACCCACAAATATTTACTTCCGGTTTAAGTTCAATTGGATACCAGGTTCAATTTGTTTATCTAATATTAAAACAATGTAATATGCAGAGATTTTCTAGAATTGCTCTGTGATTCTCTTATTTCTTACATCATATGTTTACATGTTTCATATTGATTGATTCTCAGTATTTATGGTATTGAGATCAAAATGATTAATATGCACAATTCCCGACACGGTAGTATTGAATTTTTGCTTTGCATGTTTCAAGTGATTCTCCTCTGCGTCAGTTTTTAGATCAAAGTGATTAATGTGTACAATTTCCGAGTATTGAAGCTTTGCGTGCAATTTCCGAGTATTGAAGCCTTGCGTGCAAACAAAATTGCATCAGCCAGTATTATGAGAGTGGCTGAGGAGTACAGATGTGTTGTTACAGTGCTTCTCATACTACAGGCTTGTTTGTTTTAATATAAAATATTTCTTATTATTCAATTTCTGATATATTGAACAAAAGGGCTTATATTTTGTATAAAAAAATCTGATAGCCTATTTGTTACATCCAGCTTGTTTGTTGTAATCCACTCATATTTAGAGTCAGGCTTATATCTGTCCCAGCCTGTTATACAAAAATCAATACATAACACAGTGTAAGGTCATTGCTTTTCTAGGACATGCATGTTTGTGCAGGCATTTGTGCTAGGTCAGTGTAGATTATTATTTATTCTCTTTTTCCACTTGTAGGCTATTGGCTTTACAACCTGTCGTAGTAAGCATAGAGTTTTGATTTAAAACCCAAAAAAATTTATATAATAAACCGAGGATAAAATTAATAATAATATTAATATTAATAATATTAATATTAAGTATATACACTAAATATACAAAGCACACTGCTGGACCCAACTTATATTTTTTATTCAGTATAAAGTTTTGAATTGAAGCCCAGGAAATCTTATATAATAAACAACAAGAAAAATGCCAAAACAAAAATATTGTGACCAATGCAATAAAAATATATTTAGCTCTAATTGGGCTAGACACCAAAAAAATTGTGACCCAGGCAAATACAGAACTCCCACAAAAATATGCCCTAAATGCCATAGAAAATATAGCATGGAATATTTCACATATAAACATAAAGATACTTGTTCTGCACAGTCATCAACATTGCCCCCACAACCATCTACATCTGGTCTGAAAAGAAAGCATGAAGCACCTGTTAATGCTGGACCTGCAAAGCAGCCACGCTATGAACCACCTATCCATAGCAGTTTTAATGGCCAATTAAGAGATTATCGGTTTGTATCAGAGCCAAGATGCGGTATTAAGAATTTTTTGAACAGTGTAAATCCTGATGTGCAGGCAATTCTAAATGCACAAAATGGCTCTTATAAGCTGTCCCTCAAATTGTTTACACAATATAAGAAACCAAATGGCACAAAATTTACACAGCCCCACATAACAGAAACTGTACCGGTATATTCAAATGCAAATTCAGACAAAATAATAAGCAGTTTGATAGATCAATTGAATATTAAACACTCTGAATTTGCAGCAAAAGAGTCTGGATGGAGCCTATGCGGTTCTCCACACAAGTTATATGTTAATATTTCTGAATTCAGCCCATTACAAGGATCTACATATCTGCCATTACCTGCCAATATTAAAAACAAAACAGCCGTGGTTAATATAAAAAATAATGATGAGAAATGCTTTTTGTGGTGTATTTTAGATGCTTTGTATCCAGTTTCAAGGCATCCTGAGGGAATAAGTTATTATAAACAACATGAAAATGATTTTGATGAAGCAATGGAGGGTTTAGAATATCCAATGTCTGTTCAGAATATTGATAAATTTGAAAAAAAGGCCAGGAATATCAATGGCAAACAATTATCTATTAATGTATTTATTTGTTCCACTGGCCGTGGCAATTGCTTGATAGAACCTCTCAGAATCAGTACACTTGATGATGAATCTGCTATTCCGATTGATTTGCTCTTAATTGAAGGGGATGGCACATATCATTACACTCTGATACATAATCTTGAAGCTTTAGTGAGAACACAACTAGACAAATCTAATAGAATATTTAAGTTGTGCAGAAGATGTTTAACTGTTTTTGATGGTAGAAAAATGGTGAATGGTGTTTGTAAAAAGAATGCAGAAATTGCTAAAAACAAGTTAATTGAGCATCTGAAATACTGTGGCAACTATAAACCTGTTCATATGGTGATGCCAATGCCAAGTGAAAATGCAAAATTCAAAAAGTTTGAAGCCTTGTTGGAACACCCAGCATATATAGTCTGTGATTTTGAATCAAATCTCAAACCTCTTGCATTCTGCAATCCAGATCCTCAAGAATCTTCAATTACACCATACCAGCTACATGAACCTTCTAGTTTTTATTATGTTGTTGTACAGGATGGTGTTGTTAGTAAAGAATATTCACACATGGGACCAGATGCCATCAAAAAATTTGCAGATAGAATAGAAAATGAGTGCCATGACATAGCATCTAATATCTTATTAAAATCAAAACCTATGTTGCCTTTAACAGAGAAACAGATTGAAGATTTCAATAATGCAGAAAAATGCCTGTTATGTGATTCTGAATTTTCAGATACAAATATCAAGGTGAAACACCATTCTCATACAGATGGTAAATTCAAAATGGCCCTGTGTAATAGCTGTAATATTAAGATCCAGAGACCAAAATTTGTCCAAATATTTTGCCATGGAGCATCCAATTATGATTTTCATCATTTGATCAGGTACGAGGGGTTTGACAAGCAGAATTTAAATATTTTAGCTGAAAATGATGAGAAATGTATTGCTATTAGCAAAATAATTAAAGTTAATGGTGTTCCTATTCACTTAAGATTTCTTGATTCCTACAGAATTTTATCTGCTAGCCTGGCTACACTGGCCACTCAATTATCTGATGATCAATTCAAAATCACATGTATCATGTTTCCAAATCAGGACCTGAAATTAATTAGGCGGAAGGGTGTATATCCATATGATTATGTTACAGATTTTTCTAAATTTGATGAGTGTTCTCTGCCACCACAACATGAGTTTTACAGCAAAATCAGAGGATCTGGAATTACTGATGATGATTATCACCATGCCCAGTTGATGTGGAGCAATTTAAAATGCCAGACATTTGGTGATTATCACATGGCATATTTAAAACTTGATGTGACCCTCTTAGCTGATATACTGCAGGCATTCAGAAAATCATCAATGCAAAATTATAGGCTGGATCCAATGTATTTTTACAGTGCGCCAGGCCTAGCATGGGCTTCAATGTTTTTAAACACTAAAATGCAATTGGATCTGATCCAGGATCAGGACATGTATCTGTTTATGGAGCAATGTATAAGAGGAGGCATGGTGCAATGCTCTCAGAGATATGCCAGAGCAAATAACAAATATATGCCTGATTATGATCCAGCACGGCCATCAAATTATATATTGTATGTGGATGCAAACAGCCTGTATGGTTATGCCATGATGAAAAAATTGCCATATGCAGGGCTTGAGTGGGTTGAAGATTTCAATATTGAGGATCTTCAGGACTTTGATGACAGTAACTATGGCCTGTTCTTAGAGGTTGATCTGACAATTCCTGATGATTTACACAACACATTTTCTGATCTGCCCCCAATTCCTGAGGTTCAGTGCTCACCTGGCTCTAAACAGAAGAAATTAATGATGACTCTGGAGCCAAAACAGGGCTATGTCATATATTACAAGAACCTCCAGTTCCTGATGCATCGTGGTGTTCAAGTGACCAAAATTGGCAAAGTTTTGAGGTTCAGGCACTTAAAATGGTTGAAGTCATATATTGATACAAACACAGAGCTTCGAACATCTGCAATGAGCCAATTTGATAAGGCCTTGTTTAAATTGATGGTCAATTCTGTGTATGGCAAAACTATTGAAAATGTCAGAAAACATACCGATGTTAAAATAATTACTGACCCCAGCCTGAGCAAAAAATTGGTTGCAAAGCCTAATTTCAATTATAGAAGAATTTATGATGAAAATATGGCACTTTTCAACATGAAAAAAACAAAGATTAAGTTTGATAAACCTATTTATGTAGGGGCTGTAATATTGGAATTGGCCAAATTACACATGTTAAAATTGTATTATGATGTGTTGAAGCCTTTTTATGGTGATTGTGTAAAATTGATGTACATGGACACAGATAGTTTTGTTCTTGATATTCTAACAGAAGATGTTTACCAAGATATAGCACAGCCTAAATTGCTTGAATATTTTGATACCAGTGAACATCCAAAGATTCAACCCCACAACAAAAAGGTGCCTGGCAAGTTAAAAGATGAGACACTTGGTGATGTTATTGTGGCATTTGCTGGGTTAAGGGCCAAGATGTACAGTTTTGAAACATGTAATGGTGTTGTTGCCAAAAAGGACAAGGGCATTGGCAGAGTGATTGTTGACAAAGAGCTTGAATTTCAGGATTACAAAAATTGCCTCAAATCATGTAGCACAATCAGAACATCAGAATCCAGAATTCAGAGTGTGGATCACTTGTTGACTAGCAATATTGTAAGAAAAGTGGCTCTGGACCCACATGATGATAAGAGATGCATTTTATCATGTGGCATACATACTTTACCATGGGGTCATTGTGATTTGAAAAATGGCAATCAATGCCCAAATACAGAGCATGATTTGAAATAAATAAACATGCCTATGAACTTATTTGGGTTTAAAAAACAAGCTATTATGGACCTGCCAACACCACAAGCCTCTTCTGATATAATATCTAAACTAAGTGCTTTGTTAATTATCATCTGAACAGCATACTTACAGATGTTGATGATGAAACAGGCAAAACATTGTACATACAGTAGAGCGTCGATTATCCGAAGTAATTGGGGGACATGGGTGTTCGGAAAACTGGTTTGTTCGGATAATCGAACTGTACATGTTTATTTGCCAAAAAGAAGTACTGTACAGTAAATTTATTCATAAAAACAGGCATCTCTTTAAGTATGTATTACAAAGTAACGTACAAAGGCAACTTTAGTAGGAATATATAGTATGTGGTACAGTTTATTAAACAAAAATATGTACATATTACATACGCATTTTACATGAACAATACACACAGTACACAAAATTAACGTTTAAAAAAATCCTTTATTTTGGTCTGTCTAAGCAAGCCTACACGCTTACGACCAGGTAACTCACGTACTTTTTTCATTACAGATATCTGAAAGTGAGCGAGTACACAGTTCGGTTAAGCGGTCGTTCGGTTGACCGACCTTCGGATAATCGACGCTCTACTGTATTTAACAATAATTTAAATTATTACCAATTACCTGTAGGTGGGCAATTACAATTTATTACAACTCCTGAGGGTGATGTTAAAATTTCAATAGGGAAAACTATTTATAGAATTAAGCACTCAAACATGATTTCTGGCACTGTTTATACTGTTTCTGCTGCTGACTGCTTATATATTGAGGTCCCGGGATCATATGACAAGCTTATACCCTTTTTTATAGAATTAAGAATCAGATATTCAATAATAAATAACCAGTAAAACAAAATGCCTAATGATATATTTGGCCTTACAAGACATGAAGATCACAGTGATGAGATTCTGATGCTTGATGTCAGAGTCAAGAAATTAAGAAGTGATTTACAAGCTTTACAAACTACACTCAATGCCAGTCTTCAATCAGAAATTACAAATTTGCAATCACAATGCATGGACCCTCTTCTTAAAATTGATTCTGAACTCAAATTGCTGCTTCAAAAATATACTGACTTGGCCACATTGGATAATTTTCAAAGTTTAGAAGAAGCTGTAGCAGCTCTTCAAGCCAAATTTAAGACCCAGGCTAACAATTCTGAGCAATTGAAACAACAATTAGAAGAGCAGATAAATAATGTCCAGACACAGCTCCAAACAATTGTCAAAAGCATAAAATCACAAGAAGATTTTGATCTTGTGATTTCCACTCTAAAGGAACAGATTCAGTCACTCCAAATACCTAATCTGGGCCCTCTGAACAATGCCATAGCCGAGGTTAAAGAAAAAATTGAGACACTTGAAAATTTTATGAACAATTTGCCATCTTCTGATGCTTTGAATGCAATAACTCGGAGTGTTGCCAATATTAAGCTGCAACTTGAAACATATGAAGATTTGGGAAAAATTCAAAGTACCATAACCCATCTTGAAGGTACCATAGCAGCAGTGCAAAGTGATTTGACAAATGTACAAGAAACTCTAGAATATCGCCTGCCTGGGATTGTAGATACCATTGTCAGTGTCCAGCAACAAATCACAAAGCTTGAAAACCTCAACACTGAATCTGAGCTATCTCATTTTCATCACTTGATTGATGATATCCAAACAAAGCTTGAAATTTTACAACAATCAACACCCTCTCAGGCAGATATAGCCCTGCTCCAAAATGCTATGCAAAATGTGGCTGATGCTTCTGAATTAAACAATGTAAAATTGGCACTTGAATTTTTACAAAATACTGTGTCAAATCTGCCTACATCACAGGAACTTAAAAATATTAAGGGAGCAGTGAATCGCATATTGAAATCAGAAGATATCAAGAATATCCAGACAGAGATCAAACAACTTACTCAGACAGTGGCCACTCTACCAACTAATCAACATATTAATGAACTGCATGCCCTGTTTGAGGATATCAGAAAACAGGTCCATGATCTTACTGCTCAAAATTCAAAATTGGCAGTTGTTGAAAATTTACAGCAAATTGTTGCTAATATCAAGAAACAGCTAGGGACCATGTAATCCAATCAAGCAAATGCTTTGTCTGTTTTTGCCACGCAGCTACAAGAGATTGTGCAACAATACAAGAAACTTGTTGTGGACATAAAAATCAAGCCAGGCCATGATGATGTTGTTAGGACCATCAATGAGCACCTTGAATCTGTAACAAGCAGATTGCTTACAGCAGAAAAAGAAATAACAGGCATAATCGAGAATCCTAAACATACAGTAATTCTTGAATTGTACAGCATCCCCAACAAATAATATGATTCTCCATTTACACCAGGTGGCAAAATATATATGCTGTCCCCTGCACAATTTTATTACCAATTTTTTGTTGGGGGCACATTGAGACCAATCAAGATCAAATATTGGCTTCAACCACAGGCACACCACTACCCCACCTTATCAATAACAAATGCTGACAACAAAGTAAAAATCACCAGTGTAGAGTTAGAGGATTTTACAGATCCCAATACATTAGAAACAGCATATGTTGAAGATGATGGCTCTCTGGAATTTAAAATACAAATAGGGGACAAAATATATGTAGAAAATCCTGTAGTATCAGCTGCTGAACACCCTATAGTTGCAATAGTCTTGTTTACATATTATGTCTAGACAAATTATTGTTGATGAATTACACAGACAAGCCAGAAATAATTTTAAGAGACTGCCAGTAGTCACAAAAGGCATAGATGATTTATGGCAGAGCGACTTGATTGAGATGGCAAGTGGACAGCTGAAAAACTTAGACAAAATCAACAAGGGCTACAAGTATCTTCTCACTGTCATAGATACATTTTCAAAATTTGCCTGGGCTGTGCCACTCAAATCCAAGACTGGAAAATGTGTTACAGAAGCTTTTAGGACAATCATCAGAGTGGAAGATCACCGCGGTTATTTGCAAACAGATAATGGCAAAGAATTTTATAATTCTGTGTTCCAACAATTTATTAAAAACCAGTCAATACAACATTATTCGAGTTACAGTGATCTCAAGGCCTCAATTGTAGAGAGATTCAACAGAACCCTAAAAAATCATATGTATAAGCAATTTACCCTGCAAGGTAATTATAAATGGATTAATATTCTTCCAGAACTTCTACATAAATATAACAACTCGGTCCATTCCACAATCAACATGAAACCCTCTGAAGTAACTTCATCTGATGAGCAAAAATTGATCAGCACTGTTTATTATCCTAGATACCAGCCAACAACAAGAAAAGCCAAATACAGGGTGGGTGATCAAGTAAGAATCAGCAAATATAAGCACTTATTCAAAAGAGGCTTTACAAGAAACTGGAGCACTGAATTATTTACAGTGGTTCAAGTTAAACCTGGGACCCTTAACACATATATAATAAAAGACCACCGAGGAGAAATTCTCAAAGGCAGGTTTTATGAAGAAGAGCTCAGCAAAACTAAACAGCCCGACACATATCTCATAGAAAAAATCATCCGCAGAAAAGGCAACAAGTTACTTGTCAAATGGCTAGGACTCCCAGAACACAGCTGGATCGATGCAAACAAAATAATAATATGAACACCTGGGATGTTATAAAAAGGCTGCCAGAACCTGAACAGCAGAATAAGAGAAATGGAAAATTGCTGCCTGATAATATTAGGTGTCTTATTGTTGGGCCATCTGCTTGTGGTAAAACTACACTAATGGTTGATAATTTTTTATTGGCACCCAACTGGTTAGACTGGAAAAACAGGCACTTGTATGTCTTCTCTAAGAGCTTGGAACAATTAAAATATCAGCATCTGATGAAGCTATATGATGGATTGGATATAGCCACTTTTGAACCAGATGTTAAACCACTCCATGAATGTCTCGATAATTCTGTTGTTGTGTTTGATGACATTATACTGGATAATCAAAACAAGGTTAGACATTTCTTTACACAGGGCCGGCACAAAAACATTGATTGCTTCTACCTGGCACAGACTTTTTCAAAAATACCCAAGCAGCTGATCCGAGACAACAGCAATTTTATATGTGTGTTTCATCAAGACCATACCAACCTCAAACACATACATGATGAATATGTAGGTGGGGACTTGAGCTACAATGATTTTTCCAAGTTTTGCAGCAGGTGCTGGAACCAGGACAGTTATGGGTTTGTCACAATTGATATGACAAGAACACCCAATAGTGGCAAATATAGAAATAAAATCAACAATTTTCTAGACATTGAAACATAAATAAATAACCATGAAAAGGCCAATCATTGATGATCTTAAATTAAGAGATTATCTTGTAAAGAGATTTAAGGGATGGAAATCAGAGAACCGAGGAATTTATGAAAAACACAAACAAACAGAACAGCCCATAATTGATGCTATTAGTGAATTAGGTAAAAATATCAAAACTGTTACAGAGCAAAATCAAAATTTGATCACAGAGCTTGTACCTGTAGCTGCTAGGAACACATTAGATTATCCATTCACCCCACTTTCTAGTATTCATACACCTAGTCCTATTGCTCCTAGAATAATTGAAGCTACTCAGGATCCTATTGAATTGGGTCTTCTTGCTCAAAAATATTTAACCACACCTAAAGACAACAAAGATGAGGTTTTTGGCTTATATGCTGACACAGAGCGTGATGGTAGCATCATACATAGAATTGGCAATTTCAGAGTAACATTTATGGGAGATGATCTGATTGTATATTCAGAATCTCGTCTTGGAGAAAAAGGTGCTTTTGTTAAGTATCCTGGAACACCTGGATTGTGGGAACTGATGACTAGGAAGAGACCTGGCAGCTATACAGATCAAGATTATGAGTATTACAAAGAAATATTAATAAAATCAGATGCTCTATACCAGAACAATGATCCCACACAAAAAAGAGTCAAGTCTAGCAGTGGAGCAAAATACAACAATTTAATCAAGCCCATATGGTCTCAGATCAAGACAGGTAGTGGAATCAAACAATACAACACCCTGCCTAAAGAATTTGTGTGGGTTGATGATGTCAGGAAACTTGTAGATAGGTTATTGGTGATAGCTGGGGAGGAAAATGCTGGCAACCACAATTTTTACAATGAAAAGGTTGGAATTATGGACATGATAAGCACAAAATTGTCTAATTTTATAGTAAATGACACTAAGGGGATTGGATATCTTATAAAAATTATTAATACTCTACCACCTAAATTTTGGAATATTTCTGAGGGCCGGGGGCTTGTTAATGACATTATAAACAAGCTGCCATTTGAATTACATATTCCAGGTTATCAGTATTGTGGTCCCGGACCATTGGACCATATTGGACCATAGATTAAACAGAGGTGATCCTGGTGTTAATCCCCTAGATGCTGCTTGTAGAGACCATGACATAGCATACAACACACATTCTGATCTTGACAAGAGACATGTTGCAGACAAGAAATTAGAAGAGGCTGCATTTGGTAGATTTGTAAGCAAAGATGCTTCTTTAAGTGAAAAAATAGCCGCATTGGGTACCACCATAGCTATGAATACCAAACAAAAATTGGGGTGGGGGTTGTGAATATGTATATAATAAACCTACAATGAAGGCCAAGGGTGTTATGTATCAAATACCTTATGCAGGTCTTAAATCTCTTGGGCCTATTAATAATCTTCTAACCAAAAATCAGCGCAAGAAAAAAAAATCTTGTATTGCCAAGGGTCATGGTATGAAATTGTTGCTTAGCACCCCCCAATTAAAAAAATTACAGCAATCAAGAAAAAAATCACATGTGGGGGGATTTATATTTACCATCCCTGCCATCTTAGCTGCTCTCGGGGCTGTTGGGAGCTTGGCCGGGGGATCAGCTGCCATAGCAAAAACAGTAATAGATGCCAAGAAGAATAGGGCAGAATTAGATGAATTGAAGCGCCATAACCTGGCCATTGAGAAGCAAGGCAAAGGTGTTAAGAGAGCCATGAATAAGTTTAAAAAAAACAAGAGCCGCTTACAAACCAAGATATTGAAGCTTTAATCAAGCCACTGGGCATCAAACATTTTAGAGGTGTTCAGGTGTTCCACCTGAAAATTTAATAAAATATCTAAAATCAACTAATGTTTATTACAATAATGCCCGTGTTCAAAATTTCAAAGATGTTAATTGTGGACATTTGTGTTTATCTGTTCTTAGATATATGTCTCAAATAAATAAACCATCCATTGAAAATTTTCAAAAAGCCTTGTGGTATTTAAAACATCATGAGGGTATTCCATCTCACCAGCCAAAATTCAATATTGAAACTTAGATTACATGATGATATAGTATATCCCAAAACAATAGCTCTCAGAGCATTTTACGGCATGTACTTGATCCCTAATATTACACACCACAACAACAAAATTGCAGTTGGGGATCAAAACATTGTCATCACTCCAGGGCAGTATAATCTGTCCACTCTAAATGCTCAATTACCCAGAGGTGTAGTTTTAAGTCAAAATTCTGTTACTCACAGAGTAGAGATTGCATCTGCTACAGAAACAGTGGATCTGGGTACTATAGGAGAGCTGTTAGGATTTGAGAACAACACAAAACTTGAACCGGCCATCAAACACACTGCTATGAATATACCTAAATTCTTAGCCATAGAGACTCTGAATATTCACTGTAATGTGGCCGAGGGTATGATCACCAAATCAAATGGCATAGGCACTCACAAACAAACTGGCATCATTGCAACATTCAAACCTAACTCTGAATTTATGGAGCCCATCATCTACAATCCATCCCCAACATTATATTTTCCTGTATGCCATAATAGAATAGATTATATTGAATTGATGGTCACTAATGAAAAAGAAGAATTAGTTGATTTTGCTTGAGCCACAACAACTGCAATCATAGAGATTAATATTTAAATAAAAATACATACAAGAAAAAAATGGAAAATATTGAGAGTTATGAGCTACAATCATTCCCTCCAAACAGGAGGACCTTTGCAAATTTAAATCAACCCAACACAGAGATTGAGGTTGATCTTGATGTAGGGGATGGCTTTATACACCCTCACAGAGCAGATCTATACATCAAATTTGATGTTGTAAAGCTCGATGGTACAGATTATCCGGCAAATTCAAATATAAGATTGGTGGACAATTTTGTGCCACATCTGTTCTCTGAAATTGAGATCAGAAAGCATGGTGTTGTTATAAACAGAGTGGATTATCCGGGCATTACCTCCACAGCTTTGGCCACACTAAAATTATCCAAAACCGAGGCTTCTTACTACAAAATAGGTGGATTTGAGGCTGGTGATAAAATATTATCTAAGAACCACACAGTGCTGTTCCCCATGCGCCTGTTGCCAGGATTCTTCTCGGATTACAAAGATATTATGTGGAAGGGTGGTTTAAGAATCACATTTAGAAGAGCTGCCAATGATAATAATGCTTTGATGAGGTACAGCACATTAAACTCTACAGGGGAAGCTCTGCCTAATACCCTACCTGATGAGGGCAAATGCATTATTCAGACTATGGAGCTAAGAATCCCTGTTGTTGAATATGAGGCCAGTTATGCTCTTAAATACAAAGCAGATATCCTAAAAAATCCACAGATTCCTCTACAATTTTATACATATCAATGTGTACAGAAGCCCGCAACTGGTACCTATTATGAGTTTGATGCTACAAATTCATTCTCCAGTATACAATATGACATGCCAGATTTTGTGGTGGTATTGTTTCAGACTGGAAGACACAATAATCAGGAAAAAAATTCAAGTAAATTTGATAACTGCAACATGAAAAACATATATCTTAAAAATGGCAGAAATGAGGTATTTCCTAGAGAAAATTATAATTTAGACATGTCCAAGGATGATTTTCTTAAATTATATGAGGCATTTTCAGCATACAAAAGAGTCACTACTGGCAATACTGACATGTATTACACACCAGATGAATTCAAAATACAGAGACCCATGTTTGTAATCAACACTTCAAAAAGGAAACAAGTTGTGGTTAATGACAGGACAAATATTAAAATTATCTGTGAATTCCATGAGGCATTACCTGATGACACCATATGTAGTGTTATTCTCATAGGTGAAAAATCATATGTTTATGATGTAAGAAATGAGAGAGTCACGGAGCAATTCTAGAGGGTCTCTGCATATTACATTGTTTTAATATTAGATAAACAAATTGAACCTGGTATCCAATTGAACTTAAACCGGAAGTAAATATTTGTGGGTGTGGGTGGGTTTTTGGCTTAATTTCAGGTGTATCCAAAACAATATAAAAAAAGCATATTTTTAACAAGCTTATGGACAACAATCTGGCTGATGCAACTTTTGTAAGTGTGGGCAAATCAATCTGAGGGGGCTCTTCATTTCACAGAAAATTCCCGAGGGCATTTTTACAAAAATCTTGGATTAGACGGGGTGCTACACTTGAGCAAAAAGCTCATATGGGCATGTTGAGCTAGTTTTAAGTGTAGCCAAATCTGCTTGAGGGGGGCTCTTCATTTCTCGAAATGGTTATAGCATCAATCCTACTACTCTGCCAGGCGGCAGTTTCCACGGTTCAACGGACATTGCTGTGTGTGGTGTTGCCACGTGTACATCTTTACTCCGTTGAATAAAAATCTGTTTAAAATCGGTTTCACAATTTGAATTGATAATGATAATTGATTTTGAAATCATGTGCAAAGAGCTTCAAAACAAGACCAATATTGCATTTGTAGGACTACCCAATACTAAGAAAAAGTTGTTTCGCAAAATTAATGATAAAGGTTTTTTGACAACTTTTAAAAATCTGAAAGTTAAGAGTTGAGTTTAAAACCTTTCTGCCTGCACCATACTAAAATTTCATCACAATCGGAACACCCGTTTTTGATTTATACAATTTCAAAGAGAGCGATCGTTTGCAAAACTTTAAAAAAGGCACCTTTTTTTGTTCTCATGACGATAAAACATAGAAGGTATACTCGAAAAAAAAAATGGTTAGCATAGATTAACGCAGAATTGAATAAGCTAAATGTTGATGAAACCCGTTTATATGTAGGTTTACTGGTTAATTGTTAATTGGAGTCCAAACTCGAGTATCTGAAATTTCTAATCCGACCTCCGGAGAGTGCTGAACGAACATTCTTCTACTGTGCAAGTGGTGACTGGAAGGGAAATAAATGTTTCTATTTCAGTCGCTACACCAAGGGGGGTGGGGTAGAGTCCTTACCGTGCTGTAGTAAATCTACATAGGAACACTAATCACTTCCATTTTCATTTTCCCTGACAAATTGTGGAAATTTTCAACACCCTTCCCGAATTGCATGAACTTATCTTTTTCAATTGCCTTTATATACCGGACCGAAGTGTTGCAGCGAATAAGCAACAATATTGACTCGGTAAAAGGACGCTTAAAGGGACGTATTAATGGAATCCATACCCGCGATTAATAAGGACATCCTGTAATAATCTTCCACTGTAAACTGATGGTTCAATATTTTTAATGCGGATAGTAGTTGCAACTACACGAGGGGCTGATTTTATAAGGAATTATTGGACTAACATTGAGCATAACAAGAGTTCGAATTTGTTATTTGCACATATTTGTTTCAAAAACACTAGAAAAATTAAGGAATACAAGACATATGCAAGTAGTAGTGCAGTCAAACAGAAAGTACTTACGGTAACATA
This sequence comes from Lepisma saccharinum, assembly GCF_977018435.1. NCBI lineage: Eukaryota > Metazoa > Arthropoda > Insecta > Zygentoma > Lepismatidae > Lepisma > Lepisma saccharinum. The sequence continues at coordinate 80,171,756 of NC_139234.1, forward strand.
GACAATGAGTATATCATATAAAGGTTTGCATTAAAGTTATCAATGTTAGGTGTCATTATTGCGTATCAATCCCTAAGATTATATGTTTATTTTATTAAGTCTCTCTGAATGCTTCACGTTGACCAGGGCATTCACTTGTTTTTCTCAGTTGTCTCAACCTCTGAGGCATGTTTACTATGCACAGTGTTGTGCCATGCAAACCTCCTGAGCATTCAGGAAACAGGTAATTCTTCTGGTTATAGAGTCAGCGGTTTGCATGGTGGCAATTAAAAAACACGATTCGGCATAGAGGAAGAGCTCGATGGCCTAGTGATATAGAGGTGAGACAAGCTGAGATGGGACTGACTTTTGGGATTGGAGTTGAGAGAAGAGGTGGTTAGCAGAGCAGTAGGTCAGAAGTGGAACGACGCTCTGGTCGACAAATTGGAGAAGCTAACAGAGGACTTCGCATATTCTATTCAGCCTAATACTTCAGATAGACAGGTAATTATCCTAACACCCAGCCATGATTCAGGTTCAACGGTTCACAAAACCCAACGAGTGACCATTGTCTTTTCTGTAGTTTAGTTCCTTAGTGTGATTTTGTACCTTTCGCATTGCCAAGCGTTAACTCGTCATGCCAATGACGAGTGCTCTCATCAGAGGATGAATGATGAGTAATTTACATCACCCATTGATTAATTGGTTAACATTCTAGGTACTCGTAAGATCCCACGAACTTTACGGTTCGTTACGTGGTGGAGATTTGGGCTTCTCATTCATTTCCTCGGAAATGCGATGAGAAAATAGAATGTTATCTAGTACAGGTTTCAACAATCAGTTTTAAATTCAAACCCACCCCAAAATTTTGCTCACTTGTTTAGTTTTTTTTAGTATGTCCTTGCCATATTTGATTTTGAAAATACATAGGGATTAGAGTTGCTTTTTTTACATTAATGGGGGGAGAAGAATTTATATATGCCATGACAGATGTCGAGCTTTCACCTTGCTGAGGAACTCGATGAAACATTAGACCAGTTATTAGATATAGCACGAGGGAGTACAAGTTTTAATTTAGATGTCAGCGGTCCAACTGCAAGTTCAACCCCCAAATTTAAACGTAGCCCAATATTAACTAGACGCCTTCAGCGACAGTTATTAGAAAAACAGGAAAAGGAAAAGCAATTAGAGCACCAAGGTCAGGATATTAGAGATTTAGGCCCAACACAATTTGCAACTATGGCTCAGTCTCAGTTTGTTACCCCAACTATTTTAGAGGGTATCCCATTTCAGGGGATAGCCGGGGAAGACGTTTCGAAATTTTTAGATAAAGTAGATAGCCTTGCCATCTTAAATGGTTGGAACAGCGCCAGAAAGCAGGAATTGTTCCCAGCCCTTCTGGCCGGGCCAGCGTTACGATGGTATCAGACTTGGAAAGATGTTCCAGAAAATCAAGACAGTTCTTACGAGGATATACGACAAAAATTTAAAGATGAATTTACAGGGTCCTTGGATCAACTCCAGATCGAGGAACAAATTCGATACAGGTTGCATAAGGAAACTGAGCCGGTTACAAATTATGTTCGGGACAAGCAGCTACTTTTACTTAAGGCAGACCCCAAAATGAGCGTTCAACAGCAGATTAAACAGATTATATTAGGACTGCAGGTGGATTACATGAAAGATATCCATCATAAAGAATATGAGTCAGTGCATGGGTTGCTTAAGGATTTAAAATCCTTTGAAAAGCTTCAGTTTTTGATGAGGCAGCGCAAGCTGAAAGAGCTGAGGTGCGAAGATCAAAGGGACAGTTTATTCCTTCCTTTACACAGTGCACCAACACTTTCGCAACAGCAGCAGATTTTATTGCAGAATAATAATCTGGCTACTGCTGAGTCTGCACAATTGCAACCTACTTCAGAGATCGACGCAAGATTAAATGCCTTGCAAAAGGTGGTCGAGCAATTGAAATTAGCTAATAATCCTCCAAGTAACAAAGCTCAACTCCAGGCTCAGGAAACTGGTTTGGAAGCAAGATTAGCGAGTCTTACTTTTAGACTGGATAGCATGGAGGATCAAAAACAGCACCCTGGCACCGACTCATCTAGTCAGAAACAATTTAGAGACCCATGTTATAAAGATTATTATCAGACAGGAAATAATTATGGAGGTTCCTACCGGGGTAACAATAATAGACGACCACAGTACAATAGGGGGTATAGGAATACACGCCCTAATAATAACAACAATTCAGATCGCAATAGGCGATATGGCAATACCCAACAATGGCGAGGACGTGGAAACTTCCGCGGACAGAACTCGCGGGGTTCCTCGTCTTCAGCAGGGCGAGGCCAGGAATATAGACAAGAGCAACGCGGAAGACCACGCTGCTCTATTTGTAATTACCCTAATCACTCGGCAGCCACTTGTTTTCAAAACAAGGAGGCTTTAAAATAGCAGTGACTGCCCATAGAAGAGACGTATGCGCAGATTTTGTAGGAAAGCAAATTTCAGTCTCTACTTTCCCCTATGAGGAATTAATTTACATTAACACAGTGTTAGGGGGACAACGTCAGAGGTTTCTTGTGGATTCCGGGAGCCAAGTATCAGTTACTAGTGATCGAGGTATTCCTTCAACCGCCAAACGTTTTAAAATTCATACGGCCATAAGGGGAGTAGCAAAAGAACAAATTGAAATTAAAGAGACTGTCCTGTTAACGTTTGCAATAAACGGCCGCAATTTTACCCATCCTTTTCGGATGATTCCAAATTTTGAACATGGGACAATCTTGGAAAATGATTTTTTAAGAGCTCATAAAGCAAATTTGGATTTTGATCAAAATCGACTCACATTGAGGAGATTTGGTACTCCTCCGCGGAACCAGTTAAGGACGGAACACAGAAAAACCTTTGACGTATCCATAAAAGTTGATAGTCTGATCAGGGATTTATATGTGCCAGAATTTGTTACTTCCAGACAAATTAAAATTAAACCTAGGTCTCATTTGTGTATTCCTGTCAAATTGACTAATTCTAGTAATCAGAAATTAACTTATTTAGAACCAGATTTACAGTTTCAAATGGACACAGGCTTAATGGTGCCTCGAGCCATTGTAAATCCGGAGTCATTTTTAATTTGGATTACTGACCCAAATTCTTACAAAATTAAAATTAGGAAAGGGGCACGCTTAGGTACCGCAGAGGCATGGCAAAATCCAGTACCAGCTTCGCGTCATATTGCAGGGGACGAAGGACCTAACGTTATGGTGACCAAGGAAACTGGCACCATGACAAAACCAGTGCACGATATTACCAAATTTGACATTAATCCAGCATTAGAACCCGATCAGAAGTTGCAACTTAGACAATTACTAGAGAGGTATGTAGATGTGTTTTCTTGGTCTGAGCAGGACATTGGTTGTGCCACTAATTATACGTATCGTATAAAGTTAAAGGACGATTCTGAATTTCACGTCCCAGCCTACCCTATACCTGTACACCTGCGTTCGGAAATTAATCAGCAAATTCACAACTTGCTAGAAGCAGGGATCATCAGTCCTACAACATCACCCTACAATTCCCCAGTTTTTCTTGTTAAGAAGAAATCAGGAGCTTATCGCATGGTGCAGGATTTTCGTTTACTTAATGCCAGGTCTGTTTTCGATGCAGTTTCAATAGGAAACATTTAAGAGATATTGTATAATATGGCCGGTAAGAGCTACTACTGTAGTGCCGACCTAAAACAAGGATTCTTTCAGATTCCATTAGCAGAAGAATCGAAAAAATACACTGCCTTTACTATACCAGCCAGGGGACAATTTGCCATGAATTTTACACCTATGAGACATGTGACATCTCCCGCGGCGATGACCCGATGTGTTCAGCTCGCTACAGCGGGTATGAATGATAATAATTTTGCCTTTTATATTGATGACATGTTTGTATTTGCTAATACATTTAAGGATATGCTGGCGAATTTAGAGAAAATGTTCCAATATTTACGATCTGCCGGATTGAAATTAGCTGTACCTAAATGTTCATTTGGATACTGCAAGACACTTGCCTTAGGCCACAATGTGGGCAGATATGGGTACCGTATCAGCGATAGAATATTGTCATCCATTAAGAATTATAAGATTCCTACCACCACAAAAAAGGTTAAAATGTTCTTAGGACTTTGCAGCTACGTAAGGAAGTACGTCAAAAATTTTTCTGACATTGCATCACCATTACAAGGTTTAATTCGTAAAGGCAAGAAATTTACATGGGGTTCTGAACAACAATCAGCATTTGAGAAATTAAAAGAAGCACTAATTACTGCACCTGTTTTGTTACCTTACGATCCAGCGAAGAACACCAAGGTTTTTACCGATGCTTCATCTCATGCGGTCAGTGGCGTATTAATGCAGCCCAATGCAGAAGGAGAGTACTTGCCATGTGCGTACTGCAGTAGAACGTTGACGGACACTGAACAAAAGATTGAGCGTCATTGAACAAGAACTAACAGCAATTTTATATGCTCTCAAATCATTTAGATTTTTTCTTGTGGGACGCCATTTCGATTTACATACGGACAATAAAGCAATTACGTATATTAGGACATCCCGTAAATTAAGCTCAAAGCTTCTTCGATAGAGTAACCTTTTGGAGGATTTTTCATTCACTCCTATACATGTCAAAACTACGGAGAACATCGCCGATCCCCTCAGCAGAGAATGTGGAGAAAATGTAGAGGATGGCAACACTGAAGAGGACATTCCCGAACCCAGGACACTTACATTATTTGATGCAACCACAGATGTCGCGGATCATCAGAGACAGGATTCCTTTTTTGGCCCAATTATTAAGATTTTGGAGGACCCAGACAGGGACGATGGAACACAACCTTTATCCATCCAAAGGCAGGTTTATCATCATGTATTGGAGGATGGTGTATTATATAGACAAGAGAAATTAGGAGCCACTACCAGGAAATTATTATGCATTCCAATGACGTTACGTGATTCTGTGATTGAGACACTCCACGCTTCACCCATAGGAGGTTCTCATCTTGGATTTACCAAATGTTACAATGTTGCATTATCACGAATTTATTTTCCAAATATGAAATTATTTATTCAAAGGAAAATTAGGGAATGTATTACATGCCAGCAGAATAAACGCCGTCCAGGTCTACCAGTAGGAGAACTGTGTACTTTTCCCGCACAGAAGTCATTCCAGCGGATTTGCCTAGACTTTTCAGGTCCATATCCTCCTTCATCCAATCTTCGTCACCGATACATAATTGCCGCAACAGATTTTGGGACGCGGTATTTAATAGCCAAACCAGTTGCGGATTGTACGACCAGTACAGCAGCTGAATTTGTGTATGAGGAAATAGTGTCACGCTTTGGGAACACACATGATATTTATACCGATCGCGGATCAGCATTCAAAGCTAAGCTTTTTCAGGAACTTGGCAATAAATTGGGAATAACCATCAAGTTTTCGCCAGTAGGTTTATATAATTCGATAGAACTTTCCGAACGTAACCACGGCGTTTTACAGAGTATAATGAAGTGCTATATTAATTCAAAACACACTGATTGGGTCCAATATTTACAACCAAGTGTATTCAGTTATAACACTACAAGGAATCAGAATTTACGGTATATCCCATTCTTTTTAGTACATGGATTCCAACCTACTTTACGCTGGGAGCTTGCGTTACACACACCTAGCTGTGAAAACGTGGAGAATGAGGTACGGTTCCGAGTATTGGAAAAAGCAAGAACCAATGTTACGGATAACCTGGCGAAGCGACATGTTGAAGTAAAGAAATATTATGATCGGAAGAGGAAACAGATCAAATTTCAACCAGGTGATGAAGTATTAATTTTTGACAGCACCCAGGAAATTGGAACCGCACGGTGCTTTTCGGGTATTTATAAAGGCCCAGCCACAGTTATCCGAGAAGAGAATCCTAACACATACCTGGTGGAATTCCAAAACAAGCGCGGAAAGACATTAGTGGACTCTATTGCCGTCCAGAGACTCAAAAAATATTATGCGCCAGATGATGGTGAAGGCGAAGAGAACTTGGCAGGTCAAGAGGAAGATGAAGGTCATCAGGAGGACAACGCGGACTCACGCATGGATAATGGTCACTAAAAATGAAAATTCATATAAGTAACAGGTTTAACATTTTTAATTTCACTTGCATGATATAATATTAATTTATAATAAAATGGCACTAATAATATTAAAGGTTAAAAGCAGACTTATTATTTAATAATGTGCTTTAGGCACAAAATTTTTTTTTGCAGTATTTGAAAATACTAGCTCAGCGAGTACATCACTAGAATTTTATAGTTACTCTTCAGAAGAAGGTATATAGTTATATTAGCAAAGTTTATTTTAAGCGCCAGTTATGAGAATATTTATATTACATGAATATGTAGACGTCGACGTCATGATTTTTTGCGCTCCAATTACAAGTATTTTCCTTCGGATATTGGATCATGACCAATAATCCTGGAAATGCATTCTGCCATCGCAGAATGATAATGATTAAACCTCAACGGTTTTAGTTTCTAACTTTGCCACAATAATATGCTAAGCATATTTTAGAATGAGTTGAGAGAATTAAAGATTCTTTAAGTTTTAGTGATGTTAGCATTTTAATGCATTTAAAGATCGCATAAATAATAATTATTATTTTATTTCAGGTAGTCAGGAGTAAATCAGTCTCAATTTTTCCATTACCTTGTACCTCAGTACGGTTCGACTGATTTTAAGTATTTAAAAATAAAGATAACACCTGAAATTAAATAAGATAAGTTTGCAGTAAAATTTAAAATAAGATAAGTTAAACAGTGCTAAAAATTTTAGAGAATAAATCAATTATATCAAATAAATAAATTAAGCAGATAAATTGAGCCTAGTATCAGAAATAATCAAGTTGAGTTAAAATACCTACTAATTTAAACTAGGCAGGCTTAAAGTACGTGTTAGTTTTGAAGAACTGTTTGTTTTGATTGCCTAAGCAACATGAAAATCATAGCGATTTTAGTTATTTTAAACGGATTTCTTCCATACGTAAAAGCTTCTAATTTTATTTATCTGTTGAACAAGTCCTTTGTCTATCCTTATAATATTATTACAAGTTTATTATTAACAACATTTATTATTAGTATTTTTTTAATTTTCATAATTTGTTACTGTCAATGTCAACGCAAGAAATCTATTACTTATGACCATGAGTGTACCAACAATTTAGCGTTAAGTCAACTTAATAATGATTCACCATCCATTGACCAAATTTACGATGATGTTGCATCAATGGTTGAAGTGGTACCATTAAAAACGAGTCACCCGCCACTGCCGCCTCCACTGCCCCAATCTGTTATTATTCAGCATAGTGTACAAAAAGAAGTTCAAGATTCATTCCGAAATACATTAGTCACCAAAGACGACATTTTAGATTTGCCGAAGAATATTGTATCTGTTAAAGATAGAGTTCAGAAGTTTGCCGTAAGCAAGGGTCCAAGTTTTGTTCAAAACAGCCGCAAAATTGAAAGTGAATTGACTATTTCACCCTGTGTCCAGGCAATTGTAAAAGTTAAAGATTTATTTATGAATCAGTCAACAGCAAAAGTCGAGAAAGTTCCAAGTTTCACTCTAAAAGCAGAAAGAAGCCAAATTCTCAGGTTTCCGAACCTGTTGTATCTTTTACTGATCATATTTTTTACGATTATACGTTTGCCTAGAATTTTTATTATATTCATTTCGTATTAAATTTTAAGTTATAATATATTATTGAGATTTTATTGTACTTTATGCAAGGTTTATTAGTCTCTTATTTTGCTAGCACCTTCCCGAGTTTTGTTATTGTATGATCACGGAAGTGTTCGATTTTAATAAACACGCTGTCGCAAGCGCCACGAATTTTCTCTCTTTGCATCCCGCCTATGACGTCATTTCAAAGTCCTTGACTTCATTTAGATTCTCGCAGCTCTTACTAAACCTTGTTCGTAGTAATTTAAAGTTTTGTAAACATTCACGCATCACTCAGCGTATCAGCGAATCATAGCGAGTCATTTTCTTCATCCGCCTGTTGGATTGTCACCTTTGCCCGCTGCCCGAAGCAACGATTTTCCCCCTCCGCCTCTCCGACGGAACCCGAAGTCGCCGATTACGGCAGCGGTAGAGAAATTTTCAGTTACGTCCAGCGACCACAAAATGCAACTTTGCACAACTTAGAATATCTGATGTCAGCAAATTCCTTTCTCCGCGTTTACGCCTTCCAGTGCACGCTAGTAGCTCAGAAAGATTTAGCATGGAAATTTCAACGAACCAGTGGCGTTCGCTTATTAAAATTTCATGGAACCAGTTTAGTTAAGGATATACCCATCAGAATTTGATTTTCACGATAGAATTTCATGTAAACAATGTTAGGGATATTTTATTTTACATAGATAAATTTTGCCATAAAACGTCGCATTTATGCACTTAAGATTAATCACGACCAATAATTTTAACAAAGGAACAGCAAGACGAATTTTTTTTTGAGTTGTTCTTGCAAAATTTTCCCGTTTTTATAAAGATATTTATAATTAGTCCATTTTTTTGGGAAATCGACGTATATTTGATTAAAATCAGGATAAAGTCAAACGAAATTTTGATAGAAATCAGGGAAATTTTAGCATTTTATGCACATAGAGTAATCAAAATTGTTAGCAACATGCCCAGGCTAAGCCTCAGTGATTAGCACAGGCATGTGCAGCAAAAGTCGCCACGGCACCGTTAGCCTTTTCAAATTTAAACAGTGTGGTCTACCACAAATGTTATAATTTGAGAATTTATTATTATTATTAATATTTAGTTTAGGAAATTTAGCTCACTTACCCAATTTGCACCTTATTTAACAATGCAGCAATAAATTCATTACTTCTTACTGATTAACTTCATGTTACTTTTAGTACAGTAGGTAATAATAATAATTTGTATTTATATTTTAATATATTGCATAACTATTCTCGATCTATTTTGTTTGGTCAAACCTAAGGGATTGACACACCATTCTTATATGAGTCAAGTATACTTTTCCGCGGCGGGTCTGTCTATAAGACCAAGTGATTTGAAGTATACGGCGGATTCCAGAAGTTTTGATTGGTTAAATTTCTTTTGCTTAAAGAAAATGTGGAATTGAGACAGTTTATTATCCTTATTGTGTTTAAAATTTGAATTTCACTCTTTTAATTCCCTGATGCTATATTTGTTACCGCCTGGAGTTTCAACGAAAGTCAGAAGTAGCATTTACTGAATTTTTTGTTTTACATTGCATAATATGAACCACGGAAAATTGCACCGGCCTATCATTTATTAGGAGGCCATTAGAGGCTTGCCAAAGAAACCTCTTAGGACACTAATAGCTTGCTTTGCGCAACTCAAATTTTATATTTTTTTAAGGGTTCACTACATAATATTTTTTTACATTTAAACAGAATTTAGAACATGCTTGCAACACTTACTTGTGTTTATTAATTCTACATTTTGTACTTCGAAGTGAAGTCTATTACTGACAATAAATTATTTCAGTTTATCAGAACACGTAATGGTATTTTAATATCAGGCTCAGGTCAATTTATTGTCATTCAGAATTTGAATAATAATTTGAACACCCACAGATCAATTCAGATTAACGAGGGGCAATCTTTATTTTTTAATTATCAGGATTTTTCCCAGATTATTGTGGATCAACAAATTTTACATACCAGAATTTTAGCTTTTGAACAGGTAAAAATGAAGGAAGTTGAGTTACCACTTAATATTCCCAAGAATTTATCTGATTTCACTATTCCCCAATAGACTCCGCTTGAACTTGCCTTAAAGCATCTTAATCAATCTGTTAGTAAGGGCATTTCATTTCAGGAATTAGTTTTAAACCCTTTGCCCATGTCTATATTAGTTTTTATTATTTGGAATTTATTACTAACTACAGCACTAGTGTATTATTTTTATAAGCGTCATCAACTTACGAGACAGGTTCATTCAGAGCAACACAGTAATAATTAATAATTTAAGGCAACACATCAATTATGGACATTAATATTTTAATTACGGTTGTATATTTTATTTAAATTTTCCTTATTTATTTTCAAAGAGTTATGGCAGTTATTTAATCAATTTATTTTAATCTTATTTTATCGTGATGAGGCAATTTAATTTAATTTAATTTTAAGAAAGGGCAATGGAATAAGTTTGGTCTTGTGTGCATAACCGTGAATTATATATACCTATCCCACGCAGTTTCCTTTTCTTATTATAATTTTTCCCTTATTTAACCTAACCTGTCTATACAAACGACGTGGACGAGCAATGCTTACACCAATCATGGGCATTTTTTATGAAGGACCTCCGCAGAAGCTACCTTGCAGAAAGACTCATCACCATACTACAAGGAGGCATGCAGACATTTTAAGTCATACTACAACAGTACTACATTTTTACCAGGAAGGCTGTATTCAACCAGGAATTTTTCCAGTTTAGTGGATTACAGACTATCAACGACACCAAGTAACGAAATCAGATTAAAACTTCCCTCCACATTGTTGGGACAATTTTTCCCCATCTCCCAAGTTTTACGGGTAATTTATTACTAGAGTCCGGAAGTTCAGGCATTTATTTTCGTTAAAATAGGCAGGCAAAAAGGCATTTATAATGTGGTAAATAGGCACTAAAAATGAAAAAAAGGCAAAATAAACCGAAAAAAGGCACATTTCGAAGTCGCTTACTTTTATCTATAATTTGTGGCAAAATGTTAAAATCTAAATTGGAAAGAGCATTTCAATTTTCTCCGTCTTGATTGCACATAACTACAAGGTGCTTTTTAAGTTCTCAACATTAATTGATAATTAGTCGTCTGTCAGAGAGAATGTTTTTCATAATAGAAAATGATCTTTCTACTTCGACAGAAGTTATTGGAGCATACATATAAAAGCTAATATAGCTGGACTCATTTTGGTAACAGCATTTTCACCTTTTAGAATATCACAAATTGTTTTCAATTGTTTCAAGTCCTCATTTGCACTCGCTACCCGTTAGCCCTTTTCCGCAACAGCTGACCCCTTTTCTCCTGGCACTTCCATCATCTGCTGCATAGATTCCTCGAAGATTTTCATGGATGCTATAATTGTAATTGTCTCTGGCAATGCACCATAATGTGCAAAAGTAAACTTGAATAGCACAGGAGTTTTTTCACTTCACGAATTAAAGCCGCTTCATTTTCTGGAAGAGCATCGATCACCTCACTGATTTTTTGAAGGTTGTTAGCATAATATATAGCTGCTGATATCCAGGTTCCCTATCTCGTCAAGACTGGTTGCTGAGGTAAACTAAGCTCAATCGCAACTTCCTGAAATTTTCGGGTTCGAGAGGGAGATTTCAGAAATATTTTCTTTGTGTTCGAAATCAACCTGTCCACTTCAGCAGTCAATCATGCACAAGAAATGTTAACCGAAAGGCAATATCCTGACTCAGCATGAAATACTTTTTTCTCACACTTTTCTCCTTCAGCAATGTTGAAACATGCATGAGTTCAATATTACTTAAAGAAGGCGAAAATTATTCACATAATAAACGGAAGAGAAATAAATGCCAACAATGTTTTTTGGAGAAAAATAATTTATATACGCACTTTTTTAAAAAAATGTCAAATTTCATTGAAAAAGGCAAAAAAGGCATTATAATTAAAAAATAGGCAGTGGGGTCCCAAATAGGCAAAATAGGCAAAAAGAAAAGGCTTCCAAAACATTCGAAACAACATAAAAAACGTATATCCGGAAAAACTTTATCAATATATTCAGTAGATAAAAAGAGGCATTTTGCCAAACTTCCGGACTCTATTTATTACATATTTTACATTGCCCAAACTAAGTCAAGCAGACAAACAATACAAGAAGAAAAGAAGCAGAGAATATATATTCTACAAGCAGCAGTTTCGGTCACAACAATAATTACAGAATTGTTGTTCAAATTGTGCTACAGTGTTTTCCCACACATACACATGCAAGCTCATATCATGTGTATTTATGTGGATATTTACCGTGCATTATGGGAAACAATACTTTTCCATAGCCATTCTTCCCATGCTCAATTCCGTACCATGCATGCTAGCCAGTTTTAACATGCATTATAGTTCACATCATACTACAAGGAGGCGACAAGCGCCAGTTGTGTCAATTAACCAACGCTAGCTACAACTAGTGTATATATATATATATTTTTTAAGAAGAAATTTTCACAACGGATAACCAACCGTACATGCAAGCAATAACAAGCATAACTACAGCACTTTCGAACATTTCAAGAAGTATGCTTTAGTGTCAATGTTTTATGCAAATGTTTCTTCCAAGCAGTTATTTTTGTTTCACTAACATGGAACATAGTAAGCAACACACTTGTACACCGGACAGTTTCTGATGTTTACAATCAGAGCAGACAGTTGGTGGATACTTGCAAGATTTTTTTTTTGTATGCAGTTACACACCAGTATTTGCAAGGCTATATAAGTACAAGGCTATATATACACACTACAGTGTACATAACAACATAGGCAAGGAAATCAAACGTTATATTTAGGTTTTTTGCCTGCGACAGTTATTCAGTGTAATTAATTATGTTCATCGAACATTTCACACTCATATATAGGAATAACCAGGATAGCCATTGAAAGTTCATATCTTTAACGAGGCTTATTTGGCTTGCAGAGAAGGGAAGATTTGATATAAACAGTGCATACCAATATTTTTCTTTCATCTTGTTATAAGTGAAGTGGCTATACATTTAGCAAACATATTACATTTTGGTGTACCTAGGTTTTTACTTGCAGAAAAAATGAGATGTGTATATAATGATAATGTTACAACAAACATTTGTTTCCCTTAGATTTCAATGATACGTATTACGTCCATTTCTTCAAATATTTTACCCACTTCTTGAAATGTTGATTTTAAAAATGAACTTCTGTCAGCGTAACAGCCTACGAAAATTACCCCATTTCAAAAATCCCTGTGCGCGTCCATAGTTGGAGAACAACAATATTCAAATATTCAACAATACATGACAATATCTATGGAACCACAATGAATTCACGGTTCACAGCTCTGCTGCTGACAGATTCCATAGTGCTTTCAGGTGAAGTAACCATAATTGATTTAATTTTAATTCGAGTCCAGTGAAATGTCTTCACGAACAGAAGGAAGTTTTGATATCGCCAAATTCTGATAGGTATGGTAAACCACCTAGTTATTGGCACATTAAGCAAGCAGTTTACGAAAAATCCAATTTTCTTCCTTTATTTTAGTTGAATGTCATACAAAAAAATCACACCTTGTCGAATATTGAGGAATATATTTTTCATGAGGCACGGATCGGAAACACACTTGAGCCATTAGGAAAAAGGAAATGAAAATAACATAAATAAATCAGTTACTGGCACAGTATAGGATTAGATATGTAATGTACAATTTAAGATATACGACTCATTTTAACTGTCCTCAAGGCTAAATAATATTTAAATTTTGTGCTACAAACATCAGTAATAATAATCCTAATTTATTACAAGCTCTCTACTCTGGAACACAAAATTGGTGTAGTTTGAACAGTTATTGAGTGTTCAAAAACTGATTGCAGCAAATAAATCGGCAATGTCGTCATCAACAGGAAAACATTCATCTTTTGATGTTTCTTATGGATGCATTTTTCATGGTAGAACTTGTTACAGGTAATTTATTCGAATCCTTTCTGTTGATATCCGACATTACGAGCGCACATACAGCAAACTCCGTTGGTAGACTTCTCTTCTAGTGGAAGGTTCAGGAATATGAGTTATTGAAGTCTCCTGCTCCACAACTGTATCAGTGAAAGGTCCCCTTACAACCTTTGCGTTGTTGAACATGCTTGTAGCCGTTCTCTTAGTAGCAATTCCTACTCTAGAATTCTGATGCTATGTTTTCTTTCCTTTTTCAATTTTTCTCTCTTAGTTTCATCCTTCAGAATTTTCATGAAGTTAAAACAAATATAACCCTGCCATTAACTAGACCATTATTTGATTCCAATAATTGGCACCCTTCAAACAACATGCAGGTTGCGTTTTCGAACTTCACAAAGTGTGCTGATAATAATATATTATATATACAGTAAAACCTCGTTAATCCAGACTAATGGGGGGATAAGTTGACCGGTTTAACGAAAGTCCGGATTTACTGAAGTAACCTAAAAGGACAGTAGAAAGTGCATTAAAACTCTGTTTATTGCAACAAAACGCGTTTATTATTTTGTATTTAAAGGGCATAGGCCTGAATACACTATACAGTACAGTAAAATGTAAAGCAATACGACAATGCAGTACGTACATACATTATGATGATGTGCCCGACGGACCTGGCTCTGCATCACTCGAAACTCTTGTTGTGGACGTTGGATGTGCGTATTCTTAGCCGTTACGGAACAATATGACGAATGCGATTGTTGACTTCTAGCCACATTTAAAACCTTGCAATATGCCTTTTTTTTCCTGTCCGGATTAAGCCAAGTTCGGCTTATCGGGGTCCGGATTAACGAGGTTTTACTGTAATATATATACATATTTCAGTTATAATTATAAAATGAAACAATGCTCTTATCCTATCTATAAGACAAAGCCCCCATAATTCAACAGCATGCAAACAACTTCACAGGCAGGGAGTTAGCCGCTAAACAGATGTTGACTGTTGGCGGGAACTACTCAACATAGTATTATAGTAGTCACTAGAGGTGCTTCCTAGCACTGAACGGTGTTCCCAACTTCTTACAAATTCGTAATATCGCTTCGTGAATAACAGGGTTCCAATAACTGGATGGGTGCCAATAATAGGGTCATTTGCCAAACTGTAAGATTTTGATTTTTGCTGTTCATGACAACTCACTTTCTTGTCTATTTGCTTTGTTGTCCAATTCACAAAAATCGAATGTATAACAAATCTAGGGGTTTGGTATAAAGAGCTGAAATTTTTTTTCATGCTAATAGATGATACAATTTTGTGCTCACTTACAGCTTATTCAAAGTCTATTAGTTGTTTTTTTGTTATTACCCTTATCTTCTACGCCATCTGTCTGCCTCATTATTGTAATGTCGACTTTGAAATGAGAGGATATTAATGTTGTGACATTCACAAAGGGACACCTACGTCCATGCTAGGACTCGAATTTGGGACCATTGTTGGTGACATCTTGAGTCCAGCACTCAACGCCAGGGTTGCCAAACGCGCTAGATTCCAGTTTAAAATTCACCAGAAAAGCGCTAGGCGAAGTGAAAAAATCACCAGAAATAGCGCTACATCATAAAAAGGTGAATTAAAGCATAAAATAGTATATTTTCCTTTATAAAGCATCATCATCATCTGACAAAGGAAACGTATTTTTTATAAGAATATTGGGCCGTGGATAATTTGTTAATCAATTCCGAAACGTGTGCATTGTTCCGATAGTATTCACAACTTCCCGTGGTAAAGTGTAATTGTGATGAAAGCCATAACTGATGGTAAGGAAGTGGGAGGGAGGTTGCAGTCGCCCCAGGCATCAAAGTCAGAGGGTGCTAAAGGAACTAAATACAATTGGAAACAACCTGGCGGCCTAATTCTTTAAAGTAATGATAGTTACAAATAAATTACATTGCATTGATGTATATTTTTAATTCCCCAGTGAAGCTATTATGGCTCATTGCAAATTGAATATAACATAACAATGAGATTCTTCGCACCAGAATTTACACGAGAAAATCTTTATTAAAAAACACAAGAATTAAGCTTGTCGCAAAATAATGAAATCATCGAGCTATCAAGGCCATCAAGGCCATCACTGCTGCTTGGCGTTCCTCGTCTCGGACACAGCCGTCTCACACATCGTTATCTCCGTTGTCTCCTACTTGTAACGTTGTTTTAAGTGTCCGGCACATTCTTCTCGAACGTACCGATTTTAATGACCTCAGACAGAGTTTTAAACTTCCCAACACTTTGTCATCTATGTTGGGAGACGATGGCATTGTTTTATACAATGTTTTTAGATTGTTTAGAAGAGAAAGCCTTTTCCACTGTTTCTGACGTAGTTTTTAAATATCCTTACCTTTTTAATGTGTGGTGTTTGTCCTATGCAGGTCCGTTTACATCCTACATGTTTGACCTTTCTAAAGGGGCTTTTTACACCCCTCTTTTATTTTTTAAAAATTTGAAGTAAGGGTTTTACATAAGGAGATCTTCCCCAGCATACATTGAAGGGTGCAAAATAGCCTAATGTGCCTACGCACGCAACATTTTTAATTCAATCAATCAACTTTACTGATCAAGAGATTGTTCTTTAAATTTGTACTTCGTAATTGAGACTTGTGTTATGCACAAATATGCTAACCGGAATTAAACCTACAGTTTAAAATGAGATCCGAACCACTCGTGGCCCCCACGAGGAAAATAACCTATATATAGGTGTCATATATGACACTTGATTTGAGTATTAATCGTTGCGTCTTTGTGGGGAATGACACATTTTTCAAAGTTGGTTTTTAATTCACGTAATTCTCAGATAGGCTAATCGTAACTGGACCTACAAAGTGAGATACGAACAAATGACCACGTTATGTGTCATTTCCTGAGCCAACACAATTAGCTGCAATGCCCGATGCCTCGTATATTCATATTCGGGGAGTAATTTAATATCTTTAATGCTCATTTGAGGTCTACAATTTAAGCTAGTCTAGGAGTTCTTAAGTGCCATACTCGAAGTGGGGGAAAAAGAAAATGATTTTTGCCCCGTTGTTTGCACAGAAAGTAAAGTGCGTAAAATAGAGTGGTGCATCGAGGCCTTTTTGTTCGATCGTGTAATAGTTCGCACTGATGACGCTAGATGGCTTACAGAATTGACCGTTTTTTTGCCCGAGTGAATAACGCTCGAACAGGCAAACGATCGGTATACGCTCGTTCCCGTATAACCGTAATTTCTCTGTGGTAGTGGGCCTTTAAATATGGATCGTGAAGTGAAACATAGTCATCATCTCCATGTTAAAATATAATTTAGTCTATCTTTATCATAGCAATGAAAATGAATAGATGATTATGAGCTGAAACTACCAGGACGAATTATTACACATATATTTGTACGATTATTGTCACATTGAAATGATATTGTATATATTCGAGCGTATTCGATCGAGTATTTCCGAGCGAAAGTGGTCCAACGCAGTACTCTAGCGTAAAAGTTGACAAATTTCTAATTTGTGGGCCATATAAATTCTACTCTGAATCCACGAGCTCTTTAATTCCAAGTCTAAACGGGAGACGAAAGGGTGCTGTTCGAGTAGCCAACCCCTTCCTGTTTACTCGGGGCCTTAGTAGAAGCTCCATCGACCCCCCCCCCCCCAATCCCCTGGTGCCAGAAGGCTGGTAGAATTAAGCTTGACGCTCACTGAGACGCAGAGAAACGCGGCAACAGAACGCAACAGCGTTCTCAGTGGGCGACAACCTTTAAGATAACGTGCATACTTCTGGAACGGAAATTCCCTCTTCGGTTCCGCGTGTTTCCCTGTAGTCGGCGTTATACTATTTGATTTCGATAGAAGCAGACAACAGATGCTCTGTTGCTTGCTGTTGTCACATTTCTCCGCGTCTCATGAGGGAAGCATAATACATGGGAAGCACTAGTTTCTACACACGCTCCAGGTGTTTTTCCAGTGAAGAGGAATATGTTATCTTTAAGACAAAACCCCTTCGTAGATCATGACCACAGATAAAGATATATATATATCTGTGGCATGACCTTCCCCTACCCCTTCTTCTGGACGCCCCTTCCACTGTGTCTACCAGGAATTGAACCCCGAATCATTGATTGAAAAAAACTACAACATGTATTAGCTAAAATATCATCTTTAAAGGGCTGAATGCCATGTCTGGAAACTGAACGTAAGTCATGTTGTGATTAAGCTAAAAGTTTTCATATCTTGCTGTTCGTAATTTGTATCGAGTCTGTATTCGAAAGTTCGTAGATTTTCTTTTGGCACTTCACGTGCACAATACCTTTCAGGGGGAGTATTGTTTCTTTTCTATACATCCAGTGGATTTCGACCACAACGAGTATCTTCACCAACGGTTTGTTGGTGTATAATAAGTTATTAACTTTCATTCCTTGCATACTATTAATCTATTCTTCATGGCGGTTTGGGAACGCCTACATCTAAGACTATACTAAGTTAAGTGTCATATGTTGACTTTTTCTCAGTTAGGATGACCCTGAACGATTAGAGGTATTCTTGATGTCTGTGTTCATTTGGAGGCAGACCTATCTTACTCTTTCTGCCCTTGCAACCCCCCCCCCCCTCCTCCACCCTTTACTAGGATTGCTTTTGCCGTATCAAAATTCTATTTTGACTTCCACACCAGACGCTGAGATATTTGTAGAAGAGTGCATAGGAGAAGGTGGGTGACGTAACTGCACTCATGAACGTTAAATGAAGCTATCCGATTGATTTAGATGCAGTACGTTCTCACACCATTCGCCTGTTTACTAGTTATATACTCTGAATAACACAGTGATTAACTGTGTGCTGTTCCTTATTTGTAAGTGCACAATTCTTCACTTTTGGCCTGTCAAGTAACTTGGCTTATAGATTAGAATAAGTTGTATTATTGACTTAGAATTATACATTTGATGAGTCGAAATGAGGTGCTATTACAAGATCAGTTGTAATGTTAAAAATTTCGATCTTTCTTTACATTGATGCAATCGACATTTATGTCGAATATATCTGCAATCGATATATCAATTCGATTGCAGTTGGTTATCCGGTGGTGGCCCTCACAGATGGTAGAGACGTTGACGGCGTTGTGAGACTTTCCACCAACACCTACCTGTACCATTATGAGCTTTAGTAGTCGAAGGCGAAACTCTTATTTCCTCTTAGAAGTCTTTCTGGAAGGAATTGTTGAATGAAAGGCCGAACTTACTTAATTTCCTTTGCCTAAAATTACTAATGAAGAGGAAAGCACCAGAAGTTGACACCTTTAAGCATTTAAAGTGTTTGAACAGGTTAGTAGTTGACATGCTTAATTTTAGATAATTCAGTAGTTGGCATTTTGGTTTTAGACACTGATGCTGCACAAGCATCATCATTGACTCGCCTCATTGCCATCGTGTTAAACATGGAAGCACCCCCCCCCCCCTTTCAGCTACTCTCAAAGCTTGAGCAAACATCCTCCTTCCTAACATTTTCCACTCCAAGGAATGATAATGGGCATACTTAGCCTTACCTGTCAATGGGATGCCTGAAGATGCTGGTACAAATTTTAATGTTACAATGATATGTTTTGCGTGGATAACTTATGCAAGAAAAACACTAATCGCTGTTGGAAATGGCCAACACAGGACCTGAATCTCATTGGCCACGGATCGATTAAGTTATACAGTTATACAATCAGTAGTGGAAATTTAATTTGGCATATTCATCTCAAGTCACTGCTGGTTTGTTCGAGAATTATGAGCTGGTGCCAAATCCCGATGAAAGCTCCAGTCGTGAGTATCCACGTTTATCACCTTCAAGCAGAGCATTGGCACTTTATTTTGCTTCTCTAACACGATTCGAATGACATTTCAGACGTCGAGAAGAAACAATTTAAAGATTTCAGAAAATAGGTCTTACAAGATCTTTGTTGACAATTGACTCCAAGTTTTTCTGATTGCAGCGAATGCAGTGGTGACGACAAAATCAAAATACTGTGTGTTTTTTTTAAAAGAAATTACGACTTCTGATTCGGACAATAAATACTCTTGCACTTACAATAAAGGAGCTTCGAGACAGGCACTTATCTAGAAATATATTTCGGAGTGTGTCTCAGAAATGAAAATAATAATAAAAATAATATAATGTTTTAATTAAAATAATTAAATTACATATTAACTAAAATATGTAACTTTATTAAAATTGCATTTTTTATTATTACATGAATACGTCAAAGATGGTATGAGAATACAGATATAGCAGCACATATTTATTATCTAGCTTGAATGTACTTAAGATCGCCAAAATTTGTATAAAAAACAAATAAATTAATGTCAAATAGAAAAAGAATTGAATATTTATTGAATAATAAAAATAATATTAGATGCAGTTGACGAAAAGTAAAGTTCCTGATTATTATTTTATGCAATATAATAATCCTTTCCTTCCAAGTTCAGAGGAAATAAATAACCATCCAATATAAAGAACAAATGCTAAAAAGTACATTTTCATTATTTTATTTTAGTACGTGGTAAGTGTTTAGGGGATGGGTCCCCTGGACCCAGTGGCGGATCCAGAAATCACTGTTGGGATTGGCGAATTTCAGAGTCGGATACCACCGAACATACGAGTACATTTGTACTGTTTTATATGAACAATAGCTATATGGTTCTTTTAACAAGAGACAACTATGCTCAACAGATTAGCTCTTTTAAGGGGTCCAGGGCGGAATAGATGGTTATTATTGTATATTGTTATCCACTGGCGTACTGGGGGGGGGGCTGGGCGAGATCAGAATGCAAAGCCCCAATCCTTTCTTTAAAATTTACATCTCAAAGTGCATAGATACAAAGTGGGTCTTCTGGGTCGCATTCGTCAATTTGGCCGTATCAAGTTCTCGTGAGAGATTATCCCAATACTGGTCTATCTTTCCAGCTCTGTTCTTGAATTAGCTTCCATAACAATTATTAGGTGATCTGCAAAGTCTATTGTGATTTTGATCTCCGAAATATCTCCAAATTTTTTTAGAGATGTCTCCAAGTTTAGATTTCACAATTCGGGATCTAGAATGGATCCTTGCGTTGTTGATTTTGAGGCGGTGAAGTTAGACGTCTGATGTGCTTTCCATCTGGTATGCTTCGTGGGCAATGTATGTCTCTCAAGATCCTGAAAAGATGTGGTTAACTAGCATCGGTACAGATCGATGTCAGTTCAGCGCCCCACAACGTCGTCAACGTCTCTACCATCTGTGAGGGCCTCTTTTTTTTCAGTTGGAAGAGGCACGCACGCTAGGTCATTTGTACCTTACAGCCTTGCGCCGGAGAACCAACAGCAATGAACTTGATATATCGCTTGCAAATACACTTGATATAAATGTAGATTGCATCTGTGTATAACAAGATCTCCCTCTCATGTACACAGCGATCTCTTGTAATACTTCCATTCTTCCTTTTGAGTCTGCAAATACTGATATGTTTAAATATAAGGTAATAAAAATTGCACAAAGCACTTCAAATACCTATTACTCAACCTAACCTTCAAGCTTAAGGAATTACTTCGCAAAATCCAAATGGTAGAACCGTTAGTGGTATTATCGCACCTAGTATAGGGCCACCAACGCAGAGGCAAGCCCATTGTCCTAGGTGGAACACCCACGACGTCTCCTACAAACGTAGGGGAAAAACCTTATCGGGAGAGATCCTTCAGTTTTTCTTGCCATCCGAATAACAAGAATCAATGAGATATAGGGTTGAAACGTAACATGTAAAGTGCTTTTAATTTTTTTTTTTAAAAAAAGAAACTGCCTTGGTTAGCAACTATAGTGTGTTTAATATGGAAAGAAGGCATAATCGTGTTACAGCAAGAATCCAAGATACTTCAGGAAAACCCTGTATGCTTTATTTTGTTAGCACAAAATATAACACACAGGATATAACTAGTAGATGAAACAGCAGATAAAGAGAATAACTAGCATTCATTTTGCAATCTAATCTATCAAGCTGTATACAGCAGCGGCGATGGGATTCTATGAGTTTACTAGGTGCCATCTAACTGAAATCTGGTTGGCAGACCTGTTGGCACAGGGTTTATCTGTTTTACAGACAAACACCTTTGAACATAAATAGCAGTAATAAGATACCTGGTTCGAATGCTGGCCTGGGAATGGGTATTCTTTGTAACTGTCCCATCATCTTCATCTTCGCGAGTAGCCAAAAGTGGCAGAAAAGTGAAGTAAAATAAGTCAAATCAATAATATAAAAATTAATAACATAAACACGCCGATTCGGTGACCGAGTGTGTTAGTAGTAGTACTTGTGCTATTATAAACCCGAGAAAGGAAGAGCCCCCCTCCAGAAGATTTGCTTACACTTAAAACTAGCTCAACATGCCCATATGAGCTTTTTGCTCAAGTGTGGAACCCCCTCTAATCCAAGATTTTTGTAAAAAAGCCCTCATGGATTCCATGAGAAAGGAAGAGCCCCCTCAGATTGATGTGCCTATACTTACAAAAAGGCACTTCTGTGAGATTGTTGTCCATAAATTTGTTAAAAATATGCCCCTCTTGATATTTTTTTTGGCCACACTTAAAACTAGGCCAAGACACATACCCACACACACACCTACACCCACACACACACACCCACACCCACACCCATACCTACCCACATACACCCACACACACCCACACCCACCCGCATTGACCTTGACCCCGACCTTGACCTTGACCTTGACCTTGACCCTGACCTTGACCTTGACCTTGACCCCGACCTTGACCTTGACCTTGACCTTGACCTTGACCCCGACCTTGACCTTGACCTTGACCTTGACCTTAACCACACCCACCCACATACACACCCACACCCACACCCACACCCACACACACACACCCACCCATACCCACCCCTCACATACACACATACACATGCACACACACACACACACACATAGTTACTTCTGGTTTAAGTTCAATTGGATACCAGCTTCAATTTGTTTATCCAAATATTAAAACAATGCAATTCTAGAGACCCTCTAGAATTGCTCCGTGACTCTCTCATTTCTTACATCATAAACATATGATTTTTCTCCTATGAGAATAACACTACATATGGTGTCATCAGGTAATGCCTCATGAAATTCACAGATAATTTTAATATTTGTTCTGTCATTCACCACAACCTGTTTTCTTTTTGAAGCATTGATTACAAACATGGGTCTCTGTGCCTTGAATTCATCTGGTGTGTAGTACATGTCAGTATTGCCAGTAGTGACACGTTTGAAGGAAGAAAAAGCCTCATATAATTTAAGAAAATCATCCTTGGACATGTCTAAATTGTAATTCTCTCTAGGAAATACCTCATTTCTGCCATTTTTAAGATATATGTTCTTGATGTTGCAGTTATCAAATTTACTTGAATTTTTTTCCTGATTGTTGTGTCTTCCAGTCTGAAACAGTACTACCACAAAATCAGGCATGTCATATTGAATACTGGAGAATGAATTTGTAGCATCAAACTCATAATATGTACCAGATGCAGGCTTCTGTACACATTGATATGTATAAAATTGCAGAGGAACCTGTGGATTTTTTATTATATCAGCTTTGTATTTAAGACCATAACTGGCTTCATACTCAACAACAGGGATTCTTAGCTCCATAGTCTGAATAATGCATTTGCCTGCATCTGGTAAGGTATCAGGCAGAGCTTCTCCTGTGGGGTTTATTGTACTGTACCTCATCAAAGCATTGTTATCATTTGCAGCTCTTCTAAATGTGATTCTTAACCCACCCTTCCACATAATTTCTTTGTAATCTGAGAAGAATCCTGGCAACAGGCGCATGGGGAACAGCACTGTGTGGTTCTTAGATAATATCTTATCACCAGCTTCAAATCCGCCTATTTTGTAGTATGAAGCCTCGGTTTTGGATAATTTTAATGTGGCCAAAGCTGTGGAGGTAATGCCGGGATAATCCACTCTGTTTATAACAACGCCATGCTTTCTGATCTCAATTTCAGAGAACAGATGTGGCACAAAATTGTCTACAAGTCTTATATTAGAATTTGCCGGATAATCTGTACCATCGAGCTTTACAACATCAAATTTGATGTATAGATCTGCTCTGTGGGGGTGTATAAATCCATCCCCTACATCAAGATCAACCTCAATCTCTGTGTTGGGTTGATTTAAATTTGCAAATGTCCTCCTGTTTGGGGGGAATGATTGTAGCTCATAACTCTCAATATTTTCCATTTTCTTCTTGTATGTATTTTTATTTAAATATTAATCTCTATGATTGCAGTTGTTGTGGCTCCAGCAAAATCAACTAATTCTTCTTTTTCATTAGTGACCATCAATTCAATATAATCTATTCTATTATGACACACAGGAAAATATAATGTTGGGGATGGATTGTAGATGATAGGCTCCATAAATTCAGAATTAGGTTTGAATGTTGCAATGATCCCAGTTTGTTTGTGAGTGCCTATGCCATTTGATTTGGTGATCATACCCTCAGCCACATTACAGTGAATATTTAGAGTCTCTATGGCCAAGAATTTAGGTATATTCATAGCAGTGTGTTTGATACCTGGTTCAAGTTTTGTGTTGTTCTCAAAGCCTAACAGCTCTCCTATAGTACCCAGATCCACTGTTTCTGTAGCAGATACAATCTCTACTCTGTGAGTGACAGAATTTTGACTTAACACTATACCTCTGGGTAATTGAGCATTTAGAGTGGACAGATTATATTGCCCTGGAGTAATGACAATTTTTTCATCCCCAACTGCAATTGTGTTGTTGTGGTGTGTAATATTAGGGATTAAGTACATGCCATAAAATGCTCTGAGAGCTAGTGTTTTGGGATACACTATATCATCATGTAATTTGAGTTTCAATATTGAATTTTGGCTGGTGAGATGGAATACCCCCATGATGTTTCAGATACCACAAGGCCTTTTGAAAATCTTCAATTGATGGTTTATTTATTTGAGACATATATCTAAGAACAGATAAACACAAATGTCCGCAATTAACATCTTTGAAGTTTTGAACACGGGCATTATTGTAATAAAGATTAGCTGAATTTAGATATTTTATTAAATTTTCAGGTGGAACACCTCCAAATGAATCAAACACAAATGCCTCATTTTTTAAATATTTAAGATAGCAGATCCAGTGAGTGCCCTGATTTTTGTACTTATCCAAATTAACAATGCCACACTCTTTGTTGAGTGGTTGTTCTGGCAAAGAATCAGACATGTACACACCTCTAAAATGTTTGATGCCCAGTGGCTTGATTAAAGCTTTAATATCTTGGTTTGTAAGCGGCTCTTGTTTTTTTTTAAACTTATTCATGGCTCTCTTAACACCTTTGCCCTGTTTCTCAATGGCCAGGTTATGGCGCTTTAATTTATCTAATTCTGCCCTATTCTTCTTGGCATCTATTACTGTTTTTGCTATGGCAGCTGATCCCCCAGCCAAGCTCCCAACAGCCCCGAGAGCAGCTAAGATGGCAGGGATGGTAAATATAAATCCCCCCACATGTGATTTTTTTCTTGATTGCTGTAATTTTTTTAATTGGGGGGTACTAAGCAACAATTTCATACCATGCCCCTTGGCAAGACAAGAATTTTTTTTCTTGCGCTGCTTTTTGGTCAAAAGACTGTCAATAGTTTTAAGAGATTTGAGACCTGCATAAGGTACTTGATACATAACACCCTTGGCCTTCATTGTAGGTTTATTATATACATATTCACAACCCCCACCCCAATTTTTGTTTGGTGCTCATAGCTATGGTGGTTCCCAATGCTGCTATTTTTTCACTCAAAGAAGCATCTTTGCTTACAAATCTGCCAAATGCAGCCTCTTCTAATTTCTTATCTGCAACATGTCTCTTGTCAAGATCAGAATGTGTGTTGTATGCAATATCATGGTCTCTACAAGCAGCATCTAAGGGATTAATACCAGGATCCCCTCTGTTTAATCTATGATCCAATTTTGTGCCTGGACCACAATATTGATAGCCTGGAATGTGTAGTTCAAATGGCAGCTTGTTTATAATGTCATTAACAAGCCCCCGACCCTCAGAAATATTCCAAAATTTAGGTGATAGAGTATTAATAATTTTTATGAGATATCCAATCCCCTTAGTGTCATTCACTATAAAATTAGACAATTTGGTGCTTATCATGTCCATAATTCCAACCATTTCATTGTAAAAATTGTGGTTGCCAGCATTTTCCTCCCCAGCTATTACCAATAACCTATCTACAAGTTTCCTGACATCATCAACCCACACAAATTCTTTGGGCAGGGTGTTGTATTGTTTGATTCCACTGCCAGTCTTGATTTGTGACCATATGGGCTTGATTAAATTGTTGTATTTTGCTCCACTGCTAGACTTGACTCTTTTTTGTGTGGGATCATTGTTCTGGTATAGAGCATCTGATTTTATTAATATTTCCTTGTAATCCTCATAATCCTGATCTGTATAGCTGCCAGGCCTTTTCCTAGTCATCAGTTCCCATAATCCAGGTGTGCCGGTGTACTTAACAAAAGCACCTTTTTCTCCAAGTCGAGATTCTGAATATACAATTATATCATCTCCCATAAATGTTACTCTGAAATTGCCAATTCTATGTATGATGCTGCCATCAAGCTCTGTGTCAGCATATAAGCCAAACACCTCATCTTTATTGTCTTTAGGTGTGGTTAAATATTTTTGAGCAAGAAGACCCAATTCAATAGGATCCTGACTACCCTCAATTCTTCTAGGAGCAATAGGACTAGGTGTATGAATACTGGAAAGTGGGGTGAATGGATAATCTAATATGTTCCTTGCAGCTACAGGTACAAGCTCTGTGATCAAATTTTGATTTTGCTCTGTAACAGTTTTGATATTTTTACCTAATTCACTAATAGCATCAATTACAGGCTGTTCTGTGCGCTTGTGTTGTTCATAAAAACCTCAATTCTCTGATTCCCATCCCTTAAATCTTTTTACAAGATAATCTCTTAATTTAAGATCGTCAATGATTGGCCTTTTCGTGGTTATTTATTTATGTTTCAATGTCTAGAAAATTGTTGATTTTATTTCTATATTTCCCACTATTGGGTGTTCTTGTCATATCAATTGTGACAAACCCATAACTGTCCTGGTTCCAGCACCCACTGCAAATCTTGGAAAAATCATTGTAGCTCAGGTCCCCACCTACATATTCATCATGTATGTGTTTGTGGTTGGTATGGTCTTGATGAAACACACATATAAAATTGCTGTTGTCTCGGATCAGCTGCTTCGGTATTTTTGAAAAAGTCTGTGCCAGGTAGAAGCAATCAATGTTTTTGTGCCGGCCCTGTGTAAAGAAGTTTCTAACCTTGTTTTGATTATCCAGTATAATGTCATCAAACACAACAACAGAATTATCGAGACATTCATCAAGTGGCTTAACATCTGGTTCAAAAGTGGCTATATCCAGTCCATCATATAGCTTCATCAGCTGCTGATATTTTAATTGTTCCAAGCTCTTAGAGAAGATATACAAGTGCCTGTTTTTCCAGTCTAACCAGTTGGGTGCCAATAAAAAATTATCAACCATTAGTGTAGTTTTACCACAAGCAGATGGCCCAACAATAAGACACCTAATATTATCAGGCAGCAAGTTGCCATTTCTCTTATTCTGCTGTTCAGGTTCTGGCAGCCTTTTTATAACATCCCAGGTGTTCATATTATCACCTTGTTTGCATCGATCCAGCTGTTTTCCGGATGACCCAGCCATTTGACAAGTAACTTTTTGCCTTTTCTGCGGATGATTTTTTCTATGAGATATGTGTCAGGCTGTTTAGTTTTGCTGAGCTCTTGTTCATAGAACCTGCCTTTGAGAATTTCTCCTCGGTGATCCTTTATTATATATGTGTTAAGGGTCCCGGGTTTAACTTGAACCACTGTAAATAATTCAGTACTCCAGTTTCTTGTAAAGCCTCTCTTGAATAAGTGCTTATATTTGCTTATTCTTACTTGATCCCCAATCTTGTATCTGGCCTTTCTTGTTGTTGGCTGGTATCTAGGATAATATACAGTGCTGATCAATTTTTGCTCATCAGATGAAGTTACTTCAGAGGGTTTCATGTTGATTGTGGAATGGACCGAGTTGTTATATTTATGTAGAAGTTCTGGAAGAATATTAATCCATTTATAATTACCTTGGAGGGTAAATTGTTTATACATAAGATTTTTTAAGGTTCTGTTGAATCTCTCTACAATTGAGGCTTTGAGATCACTGTAACTCGAGTAATGTTTTATTGCCTGGCTTTTTATAAATTGTTGGAACACTGAATTATAAAATTCTTTGCCATTATCTGTTTGCAAATAGCACGGGGATCTTCCACTCTGATTGATGATTGTCCTGAGGGCTTCTGTAACACATTTTCCAGTCTTGGATTTGAGTGGCACAGCCCAGGCAAATTTTGAAAATGTGTCTATTACAGTGAGTAGATACTTGTAGCCCTTGTTGATTTTGTCTAAGTTTTTCAACTGTCCACTTGCCATTTCAATCAAGTCCCCCTGCCATAAATCATCTATGCCCTTTGTGACTACTGGGAGTCTCTTAAAATTATGTCTGGCCTGTCTGTGTAATTCATCAACAATAATTTGTCTAGACATAATATGTAAACAAGAATATTGCAACTATGGGGTGTTCAGCAGCTGAAACTGCAGGATTTTCTAAATATAATTTGTCTCCAATTTGTATTTTAAATTCCAGAGAGCCATCATCTTCAACATAAGATGTTTCCAATGTATTGGGATCTGTAAAATCCTCCAATTCTACACTGGTGATTTTCACTTTGTTATCAGCATTTGTTATTGATAAGGTAGGGTAGTGGTGTGCCTGTGGCTGAAGCCAATATTTGATCTTGATTGGTCTCAATGTGCCCCCAACAAAAAACTGGTAATAAAATTGTGCAGGGGACAGCATATATATTTTGCCTCCTGGTGTAAATGGTGAATCATATTCTTTGTTGGGGATGCTGTACAATTCAAGAATTACTGAATGTTTTGGATTCTCGATTATGCCTGTTATTTCTTTTTCTGCTGTAAGCAATCTGCTTGTTACAGATTCAAGATGCTCATTGATAGTCCTAACAATCTCATCGTGCCCCGGCTTGATTCTTATGTCAACAGCAAGTTTTTTGTATTGTTGCACAATTTCTTGGAGCTGGGTGGCAAAAACAGACAAAGCATTTGCTTGATTGGATTCCATGGTCCCTAGCTGTTGCTTGATATTAGCTACAATTTGTTGCAAATTTTCAACAATTGCCAATTTTGAATTTTGAGCTGTAAGATCATGGACCTGTCTTCTGATATCCTCAAACAGGGCATGCAATTCATTAATATGTTGATTGGTTGGAAGAGTGGTCACTGTCTGAGTGAGATGTTTGATCTCTGCCTGGATATTCTTGATATCTTCTGATTTCAATATCCTATTCACTGCTCTCTTAATATTTTTAAGTTCCTGTGATGTAGGAAGATTTGATACTGTATTTTGCAAAGATTCAAGTGCCAATTTCACATTGTGTAATTCAGAAGCATCGGCCACATTTTGCATAGCATTTTGGAGCAGGGTTATATCTGCCTGAGAGGGTGTGGATTGTTGTAAAATATCAAGTTTTGTTTGGATATCATCGATCAAGTGATGAAAATGAGATAGTTCAGATTCAGTGTTGAGGTTTTCAAGCTTTGTGATTTGTTGCTGGACACTAACAAGGGTATCTACAATCCCAGGCAATCTGGATTCTAGTACATTTGCCAAATCACTTTGCACTGCTGCTATTGTACCTTCAAGATGGGTTATGGAACTTTGAATTTTTCCAAAATGTTTCAAGTTGCAGCTTAATATTTGCCACACTCCGAGTTATTGCATTCAAAGCATCAGAAGATGGCAAATTGTTCATAAAATTTTCAAGTGTCTCAATTTTTTCTTTAACCTCGGCTATGGCATTGTTCAGAGGGTCCAGATTAGGTATTTGGAGTGACTGAATCTGTTCCTTTAGAGTGGAAATCACTAGATCAAAATCTTCTTGTGATTTTATGCTTTTGACAATTGTTTGGAGCTGTGTCTGGACATTATTTATTTGCTCTTCCAATTGTTGTTTCAATTGCTCAGAGTTGTTAGCCTGGGTCTTAAATTTGGCTTGAAGAGCTGCTACAGCTTCTTCTAAACTTTGAAAATTATCTAATGTAGCCAAATCAGTATATTTCTGAAGCAACAATTTGAGTTCAGAATCAATTTTAAGAAGAGGGTCCATGCATTGTGATTGTAAATTTGTAATTTCTAATTGAAGACTGGCATTGAGTGTAGTTTGTAAAGCTTGTAAATCACTTCTTAATTTCTTGACTCTGACATCAAGCATCAAAATCTCATCACTGTGATCTTCATGTCTTGTATGGCCAAAAATATCATTAGGCATTTTGTTTAGTAGTTATTTATTATAGAGTATCTGATTCTTAATTCTATAAAAAAGGGTATAAGCTTATCATATGATCCAGGGACCTCAATATATAAGCAGTCACCAGCAGAAACAGTATAAACAGTGCCAGAAACCATGTTTGAGTGCTTAATTCTATAAATATTTCTCCCTACTGAAATTTTAACATCACCCTCAGGAGTTGTAATAAATTGCAATTGCCCACCTACAGGTAATTGGTAATGATTTAAATTATTGTTAAATATGTACAATATTTTGCCTGTTTCATCATCAACATCTGTAAATATGCTGTTCAGATGAATAATTAAGAAGCCACTCAGTTTAGACAGCTTATCAGGAGAGGCTTGTGGTGTTGGCAGGTCCATAATACCTTGTTTTTTAAACCCAAATAAGTTCATAGGCATGTTTATTTATTTCAAATCATGCTCTGTAATTGGGCATTGATTGCCATTTTTCAAATCACAATGCCCCCATGGTAAAGTATGTATGCCGCATGATAAAATGCATCTCTTATCATCATGTGGGTCCAGAGCCACTTTTCTTACAACATTTGAAGTCAATAAGTGATCCACACTCTGAATTCTGGATTCTGATGTTCTGATTAAACTCTGGGATTTGAGGCAATTTTTATAATCTTCAAATTGGAGCTCTTTTTCCACAGTTACTCTGCCAATGCCCTTGGCTTTTTTGACAACAGCATTACATGTTTTAAAACTGTACATCTTGGCACTTAACCCAGCAAATTCCACAATAACATCACCAAGTGTCTCATCTTTTAACTTGCCGGGCACTTTTTTGTTGTGGGGTTGAATATTCAAATAGCCTGGCAATTCACTGGTATCAAAATATTTAAACAATTCAGGCTGTGACATATCTTGATAAACATCTTCTGTTTGAATATCAAGAATAAAACTATCCGTATCCATGTACATCAGTTTTACATTATCACCATAAAAAGGTTTCAACACATCATAATACAATGTTAACATATGTAATTTGGACAATTCCAATATTGCAGCCCCTACATAAATAGGTTTATCAAACTTAATTCTTGTTTTTTTCATGTTGAAAAGTGCCATATCTTCATCATAAATTCTTCTGTAATTGAAATTAGGCTTTGCAACCAATTTTTTGCTCAGGCTGGGGTCAGTAATTATTTTAACATCGGTATGTTTTCTGACATTTTCAATTGTTTTGCCATATACAGAATTTACCATCAATTTAAACAAGCCCTTATCAAATTCGCTCTTTGCAGATGTTCGAAGCTCCGTGTTTGTATCAATATATGGTTTCAACCATTCTGAGTGCCTGAACCTCAAAACTTTTCCAAGTTTGGTTACTTGAACACCATGATGCATCAGGAACTGGAGGTTCTTGTAATATGTGACATAGCCCTGTTTTGCCTCCAGTGTCATCATGAGCTTCTTTTGTTTAGAGCCAGGTGAGCACTGAACCTCAGGAATTGGGGGCAACTCAGAAAATTTGTTATGTAAATAATCTGGAAATATCAGATCAACCTCTAAGAAGAGGCCATGTTCACGGTCATCATAGTTCTGAAGATCTTCAATATTAAAATCTTCGACCCATTCAAGCCCTGCATATGGCAATTTTTGCATCATGGCGTGACCATAGAGGCTGTTGGCATCTACATACAATATATAATTTGATGGCCGTGCTGGATCATAATCAGGCATATATTTGTTATTTGCTCTGGCATATCTCTGAGAACATTGCACCATACCTCCTTTTATATTTTCCTCCATAAACAGATACATATCTTGATCCTGGATCAGATCCAATTGCTTTTTGGTGTTTAAAAACATTGCAGACCATGCTAGGCCCGGGGCACTGTAAAAATATATTGGGTCCAGTCCATAATTTTGCATAGAAGATTTTCTGAATGTCTGCAATATATCAGCTAAGATGGTCACATCAAGTTTCAAATATGCCATGTGATAATCACC
Source organism: Lepisma saccharinum (assembly GCF_977018435.1). Lineage (NCBI taxonomy): Eukaryota > Metazoa > Arthropoda > Insecta > Zygentoma > Lepismatidae > Lepisma > Lepisma saccharinum. The sequence continues at coordinate 80,203,964 of NC_139234.1, forward strand.
AAATATCTTGCATTTTAAATTGTTCCACACCAATTGGGCATGGTGATAATCCTCATCAGTGATTCCAGATCCTCTGATTTTGCTGTAAAACTCTTCTTGTGGTGGCAGGGAGCACTCATCAAATTTAGAAAAATCTGTAACATAATCATAGGGATATACACCCTTCCGCCTAATTAATTTCAGATCCTGATTTGGAAACAATGCACGTGTGATTTTGAATTGATCATCAGATAATTGAGTGGCCAGTGTATCCAGGCTAGCAGATAAAAATCTGTAAGAATCAAGAAATCTCATTTGAATAGGAACATCATTAACTTTAATTGTTTTGCTAATAGATATATATTTTTCATCATTTTCAGCTAAAATATTTAAATTCTGCTTCTCAAACCCCTCGTATCTGATCAGATGATGGAAATCATAATTGGATGCTCCATGGCAAAATATGGGGATAAATTTTGGTCTCTTGATCTTAATATTACAGCTATTACACAGGGCCTGTTTATATTTACCATCTGTATGAGAATGGTGATGTGCCTTGATATTTGTATCTGAAAATTCAGAATCACATATCGGACATTTTTCTGCATTGTTGAAATCTTCAATCTGATCCTCTGTTAAAGGCAACATGGGTTTTGATTTTAATAAAATATTAGATGCTATGTCACGGCACTCATTTTCTATTTTAAGTGCAAATATTTTGATGGCATCTGGCCCCATGTATGAATATTCTTTGGTAACAACACCATCCTGTACAACCACATAACAAAAGCTGGAAGGTTCATGTAGCTGGTATGGTGTAATAGAAGATTCTTCAGGATCTGGATTGCAGGATGCAAGAGATTTGAGGATTGATTCAAAATCACAGACAATATATGCTGGGTGTTCCAACAAGGCTTCAAACTTTTTGAATTTGCAATTTTCACTTGGCATTGGCATCACCATATGAACAGGTTTATGATTGCCACAGTATTTCAGATGCTCAATTAACTTGTTTTTGGCAATTTCTGCACTCACTTTACAAACCCCATTCACTGTTTTTCTACCATCAAATACACTTAAACATCTTCTGCATATTCTGAATATTCTATTGGATTTATCTAGTTGTGTTCTCACTAAAGCTAGAAGATTATGTATCAGAGTGTAATGATTTGTGCCATCCTCTTCAATTAAGAGCAGATCAATCGGAACAGTAGAATCATCATCAAGTATACTGATTCTGAGAGGTGCTATCAAGCAATTGCCACGGCCAGTGGAATAAATATATACATTAATAGATAATTGTTTGCCATTGATATCCCGGGCCTTTTTCTCAAATTTATCAATATTCTGAACAGACATTGGATATTCCAAACCCTCCATTGCTTCATCAAAATCGTGCTCATGTTGTTTATAATAACTTATTCGCTCAGGATGCCTTGAAACTGGATACAAAGCAGCTAAAATACACCACAAAAAGCATTTCTGGTCGGTATTTTCAATATTAACCACGGCTCTTCTGTTTTTAATATTTGCAGGTAATGGCAGATATGTAGATCCTTGTAATGGGCTGAATTCAGAAATATTAACATATAACTTGTGTGGAGAGCCGCATAGGCTCCATCCAGACTCTCTTGCTGCAAATTCAGAGTGTTCAATATTCAATTGATCTATCAACCTGCTTATTATTCTGTCCGAATTTGCATTTGAATATACCGGTACAGTTTCTGTTATGTGGGGCTGTGTAAATTTTGTGCCATTTGGCTTCTTATATTGAGTATACAATTTGAGAGAGAGCTTATAAGAGCCATTTTGTGCATTAAGAATTGCCTGCAGATCAGAATTTATACTGTTCAAAAAATTCTCAATGCCACATCTTGGCTCTGATACAAACCGATAATCCCTAAGTTGAGCATTAAAACTGCTATGGATGGGTTCATAGCGTGGCTGCTTTGCTGCTCTGGCATTAACAGGTGCTTCATGCTTCCTTTTCAGACCAGATGTAGATGCATGTGGGGGCAATGTTGATGACTGTGCAGAGCAAGTATCTTTATGTTTATATGTGAAATATTCCATGCTGTATTTTCTATTGCATTTGGGGCATATTTTTGTGGGGGTTCTGTATTTGTCTGGGTCACAAATCTTTTGGTGTCTAGCCCAATTAGAGCTAAATATATTTTTATTGCATTGATTACAATATTTTTGATTAGGCATTTTGTTGTTGTTTATTATATACAATTTTCTGGGTTTCAATTCAAAACTTTATACTGAATAAAAAATGTAAGTTGGGTTCAGCACTGTGCTTTGTGTGTGTATGTGTGTATGTATGTATGTGTGTCAATATTTTTGGCTTTGGTATTTATATACAATTTCTTGGGGTTCAAATCAAAACTCTATACTAGATCAGTTGGGTTCAGCAGTATGATTTGTAATTCAATTTATACAAATCTGCAATTAAAAAATATAAGCAGCACTGGAACAATACAACCTTACTCTTCAACAGCTCTTACAATACTGGCTGATATGCAATGCAAAATCTCTTTATATACCCTAAGCACGGACCGCATTGAAACAATAAGCCAATCAGAATATAACACATCATCACATTACGTCATAAGCAACCAATCAGAAAACGACACATCTGAAACAATAAGCCAATCAGAATATAACACATAATCACATTACGTCATAAGCAACCAATCAGAAAACAACACGTATCTAATAATTTATTGGATGTTGCACAGCATGATGCAATACAGAAATAGGCCACAAGTGGACCGGAAGTGGACCGGAAGTAGGCAAACCGGAAGTAGGCAAACCGGAAGTAGACCGGAAGTGGACCGGAAGTAGACCGGAAGTGGACCGGAAGTAGACCGGAAGTGGACCGGAAGTAGATATGTGTATGTGGGTGGGTATGGGTGTGTGTGGGTGTATGTAGGTAGGTATGGGTATGGGTGTGGGTGTGTGTGTGTGGGTGTAGGTGTGTGTGTGGGTGTGGGTGTGTATGTGGGTGGGTGTGGTCAAGGTCAAGGTCAAGGTCAAGGTCAAGGTCAAGGTCAAGGTCAGGGTCAAGGTCGGGGTCAAGGTCAAGGTCAAGGTCAGGGTCAAGGTCAAGGTCAAGGTCAAGGTCGGGGTCAAGGTCAATGCGGGTGGGTGTGGGTGTGTGTGGGTGTATGTGGGTAGGTATGGGTGTGGGTGTGGGTGTGTGTGTGTGGGTGTAGGTGTGTGTGTGGGTATGTGTCTTGGCCTAGTTTTAAGTGTGGCCAAAAAAAATATCAAGAGGGGCATATTTTTAACAAATTTATGGACAACAATCTCACAGAAGTGCCTTTTTGTAAGTATAGGCACATCAATCTGAGGGGGCTCTTCCTTTCTCATGGAATCCATGAGGGCATTTTTACAAAAATCTTGGATTAGAGGGGGTTCCACACTTGAGCAAAAAGCTCATATGGGCATGTTGAGCTAGTTTTAAGTGTAAGCAAATCTGCTGGAGGGGGACTCTTCCTTTCTCGGGTTTATAATAGCACAAGTACTACTACTTGTGTTAAGTGTCCGACTTTCGATCTTGCCACAGGAGTTCCCGTGTTCTGGGCATGTGTGTCCTTGTAAGTGTTCTTTCTTTAATTTAATCACATCATCACTAAATTCGCATCGTCGCTATTAGCCAGAAATTACAGGAAAGTTACTTAAAAAACTAAAACTAAAAAACTTACGTACTATCCTGCAGTTTCCAGCATCTCTCCACTTTTGAATGGAAATTCACTATTGAAGCTATAGTACAATATGATTCTTATGTGTGTCTGGTCGTCAGGTTTTGGATGTAGTTTCATAGCTACTGTAATGAGCTTCAACAACGAACAATAACTGTTGCATGTTAAACATTGTTGTGCTGTTTTGTGTTAGGTCACGTTCACTTACTAAATAATCTAGAATGTAAAAAAAAGAAGTTTCGAACTTAAAGTAGCTAAATATTGAAACTTAGTAAATCTCTGGACTTAGCTCTTTACCTATATCAGTTCATTTTGAATTTCAGAACGTGGATAATTATTGTGAATCTCATTTTATTGTGTACGTCTGAAATGTGCTTGTGGTAATTGGTCACATTTCAGAAGGAATTTCATCAAATCTCTGAAGTTTCCATAATTTTCTGTCGTTTCTGCTGTGTATAATGTATCTCTATGTTCTCTAACATCAAAATTATTTTATTTAAAATACTAAATAGTTGACGTATTCATTCAAATTGTAATGTTTCATTAGAATTTATAACAGGTTAAAAATATAATGTTGTAATTTTATCGCCCACAAAAATTAGCCCTTTCCATATATTTTTCTCACATCTATTTATTACATTTCTTTAAAAAAAATAATAAGCCCATGGGCCCCCTGTCCCACCCTTTGCTACGCCTCTGTTGTTATCATAATTCCTCCAGATGTCACGGTAAACTGAAGGTCAGATATGAGGAGTAAAAAGAATAAACAAAGAAATAAAAACGCATTCTCTGCAGTGGTCTCAGGTCGGATTCCCTCTTAAGGCACCTTGTAGACTCGTTCTGTTCCAAATTTAAACTGTAGGTCCAGTCCCGATTAGCCTATCATGAGGATACAGTGGACTTCTCAAGCCTGTTAAACGTGGTAATAAAAATACAGGACGAATGAGTCTTGAATATTATTAGGCATAATAATACAGGGTCCGGCAGAGGAGTTAGACAGTTTTGAAATGTTAATAACACACCTTATTTTCAAAGCTACAGAAATGTATTACTTGCTCCAGAAACACAGGTTATTGTATGCCATTTTTATTTACCACGACAGTTCGTGTAAAAAAATGATGCCTTCAATTTACTTTTATACACATTCGAAGGCCTTTTTTCCTTTCCTTTTAAATGACCTACGTAAGATCTTGAGTCAGCGCTTTGTCCGTTTGAACAATTGAAATAAATTCAAATCAACAATCGGTGATCCGGTGAGAAGTTGGTGGCCCCAGTTAGCGCCCAAGTGGACTGACGAAACTCCGCTTATGGTAAAGGGCTGAAACAGTTTTGAAGAGAGTTAATGTTGTTCCAGCAGTGGCGGCTCGTGGTTCAGAATGTTGGTGGTTGCAGCAAATATATATATAATATATAACTTTAATTTGTATATATTTATAATGTAATTATATGTATTTATAATTTTATATGTGAGTGACTTGGGGCACTTTCGAGGAGTACAATTAATAATCATCATACAAAATTTGAAGTTTCCATTTATTCGGCAGCAATATTATGCAGAATTGTGTTTTTTGTGATTACATAAGAAGTACTTTAATGTTCGGATCCCACTTTAAACTGCAAGTCCAGTCCCGATTAGTCTTTCTGTGCATAAAGTGGATTTAAAAAACAACAAATCAAATCAAATTGTTACAAGTTTTCAAGCATAATTTTAATTAGGTTAAGCTTCTCACCAAAATAAAATATTTATCTTTGCTTAACTTGGACATTTTGTCTGTTGCTCTACGACACAAGGCAGTGAGGACTTGGTTGCTGTTCGAACGCTGCTGCTCTCTAACGGTGTATGAAAGAATTAGCAATCAAGCGTTTGTTGCTGGTCCGTCCTCTTCTTCCCTCACACGCCGGGGGATCCGACCTTGACCTTGGTGTGTTGTAAACCCATTTCAACGACCAAGCCGACTGAAGCAGGGGATAGGAAGAACAGTGTTGAACTTCGCTCCAATACTCCTCGCTGGAGAGATCAGGCCGTTGCTCCGGCTTTGCAACGCCTACCTGTGCGTCTACTCTGTGAAATCTCGCAGGTTGCCTCCTTCTATTTTAACAGATCATAATGGAATTTGCTTTATGAAGCAATGAAGGGCAAAATTGTTTGTTTATGTTCAATATATTTAATAGAAAAACAAATGAAAAAATATACTAACAAAAAGTATGAAATTTTGTTGTAAAATATCCGGTCGTTGTGCAACACTGCAACAATATGAGTAACCGCCCCTGTGTTCCAGTATCTTCAATATAATGTGAGAGGGGTTTTAGCAAGATGGATCTCATCTTGACAGACTTGCGGAGTTATCATTGATGGCACAAATCCTATTAATGGTCCAGTCATCAAAGATTTCCCTGTCGAAAAGTATGCAGCCCTTTTGATAAAAGAAGAACACCATTCTGCAACTGACTAATATTACCGAGTAGTGATAACAGAATTAGTTCATCGCATTGCACACTCAGAGAACTAAATGCATCACATCGATTGATACACCAGAATGCATCGATTGGTGCACTAAAGTGTGTTTTATGACTTCTTCAAAGAATCAGATTCACATTTGATGAATTTGGGTGCATGTCGTGAAGGAAATACCAAAGTTCATAATTTGATTCAAGTGAGGATTTCTTTCAGTCGAGATGCACCTCAATACATCAGTTTATGCGTTTTGATGCACCTTGATGCATTTTGATGCACCAAAATGCATCTTTTTCGATTATGCACATAAACGTTTCGTCTGAGCTACATAAACTCTGTAGCTCAGACCAGACGTTTAAGTGCATCATCCAAAAAGAAGCATGCAGGAAGGTGCATCAAGGAACATCAACTGATGCATTGAAGAGCATCTCGACTGTAATATGTCCGCCCTTGAATCAAATGATGATGCACTTTGTTGTTTCTTTCACGACATACAAAAATGCACCCAAATGCATCAAATGTGAATCTGGTTCTTTGAAGAAGCCATAAAACACACTTTAGTGCATCAATGGATGCATTCTGGTGCATCAATCGCTATGATACATTTAGTTTTCTGTGTTTAGTAGGCTGTTTTCCACTTACGTTTATCGATGTTATTTTCCGTTTATTCAGGCGTTCACAAGAAACTTGTAGGCAGAGACTGACCCTGAGTTTCATCTCGGCAATAGAAAGTTTGTCAAGTTTCGGTGTTACTAGTTCGATAGCTCTTTTTGTGTATGAGTTTGGATTTTCTTAGAATGTAAATATATTGTTGCTAAAGAACGTGTAAATGATATCCTAACATTTAATGACCAATGTTCTAAGGCACTTGGAACCACAAGGTAATAGTTTAGTTTACTGACTGGTAACACATACAAATTTTCATACCACAAAAAACGTACCTCCCGAAATGAAATTACAAATACGCCATTGAGTGGGCACCCCCAAAGCAAAAATCTTAATTCGTGCAGAGCAAGACGTGTATGAACAGAAGCCCCTTTTGCTTCAAACCAGGGTGGATAAAAATCATAATTTTTATATAATAAAATATTTTTGATGATTTTTAAAAAATTTAGATCCATTATTTTGATTTAAAAACACGCTTAAAATTGTTTGTATGGGTTTTGGCACCTTACACATAGCTATAAGTTTTTTTTAATATAGAAATGTTTTGTGGTAAATGGTCCTGTAAAATATTTGAACAGTTTGTTAAAGCAAAGAAAAAATATATGTAAATATACATTTTTCTGTTTTCATACTGTATATATGAACCTGCTATGGAAATGTTTGTTGAGTGTGTTAATGAAACTATAATAATTTCAGTAACTTATCTTCCAGTGAAAATAAAACATTATGGATATACTAATAATTGCAACATAAATATTTTTTTATAGTCTTTGTGGCTGAATTTTGGCATTTTTCTTAATAATAGTTTGCAACATATCAGATGCCATGTTTATTTACAGTTTAATGATAAACTCTATTTACGGTTTAACATGATTAGTACGTGATCATGATTAACATGATCGTATTTTGAATATTATTGTACAAAAAATGTTTGCTAATTTTGCCTATAAAACTTATTGAATTATAAATAAAGAGAAATTTAAGTGTGTTTAGTTTACATATTACATTTCCTTTCGTGTGAGCTTCACCTTATCATTACATATATTTCGATTCCTTTCTTTTTCTTTCTTAGAGCCTAATAGACACCTTTAAGTGATTTCGAGATGAATGTACTTTCACCAAAAGTGATTCTGATATCTACAAAATCCTTATGTACATTATTCTACAAATTATTTCTTTAAAAATCACTTGATTTAAATCGCGATTTAAATCAATTTGATTTAATTGATTCATTGGTTTGCTTTATTTTATTTCGCTTTTTGTTCCACTTTTGGCTAATTTGCGAAGATGGAGATGAGTGATGATATGATGAAATTGATGAATGGACACTCACACACATCCATGCCCAGACCAAGATTCGAACCCTGGGCCCCTGCCATCGAAGCGCGATGTGCTAACCATACCGCCACGGTATAATTTTTGAATCACACAGAGGTATTGTCTTACTTTGGTACCGAAAAAAGTCAATGATTAACGTGTTTGAAATACACACAAACACACATACATACATACATGAATTCACACATAGGCGATCGGAGATGTAAGGACAACACATAACACCACAGAGGATTATAATAGCTGTGGGACCAGGCGCCAGATATTTTTTGGGAAAAGTAAGCCGTAATTTTTCCTTCCAGGGCGGTCAAGTAACCTTTGAACTTCCCTTTGGACGCCCTACAGATTAATTAATTAAAGAGTCCCTGGTTCAGCAGCAGGTGAAAGAATTTGACAGTGAGAAGTACTGTAATATTCCAATTTATACTGTAGCATTTCTCTCGATTATCGTATTAAAATCAAGAAAGAAATTTTAGGGGATATCCGGTGCAAAGAAAAGTATTACGTAAATACGTCTTGAAGTTTTATGCTGGTGAATTATGTTAATTATCTCGAGATATCGTTGTTGGGATGTTAACAAGTTTTCGGGGCTTATGATAATAATGGAGCTAGCTCTCAAAAGCCTATTTATTTAGCCTGGTCGACATCCAGGGGAAATTATCTTTTAATTCAATTTTTGACGCATTTTTATTTCTTGAGTTAATCGCGATATTGACAATGAATAATTATTAGATTAAGTAGATAACACTACAACAACAATAACACACTCATGCATGGCTCAGGATCCGAACCAGAAACCTCCCCTCCCCGATTTAAAAATATCAGATGCAACCGCAAGGGAAGTCAAATTCTTGCTTGCAGGCATTAAAAGCATGTTCCCTACAAGCACTTTGCTATGTATACAGGCCATTTAAATGTTCAAATCATTTATAAAAAAGAATGCATTTTCAAAGCTAGAAATTCACGAGGGCTATACTGTTTGAGCTTAAGGAACTTTCTTATCGACTACAGTAATTCTTGTTATGTATTTTTTTGCGAATCATAAACACAAGACCTAAATTTTTTTAAAAAAATGTCTGGTTTCAATTTTGCATTGATATTCCATATAGAAGAGGGGATAATGTAACTGGCATTTTACCTTGCAGGTATTGTTTATACTTCCACGAGTGGCAGGTTATACGATTCCATATGGGTACAATTGTTCTAAATTGCTGCCGATGGCTTTCGGCTGATTAAAGATGCCAGACTGTTCAGTTATATTTTACTTTGATGTTGCACCCTTAATAATTAATAGACAGGGACATTTCTCTCCTGTTTCATTGCCTGTTTTTCAACAGTGAAGACTCCAGTAGTATATAACCTGGTAGTTTAATGAACTTTCGTTCGCAAAAGAGAAATTTGCATGTGATATTTAGGAATAGGAGGCTATATAAAATTGGAATCTCCACTCACAAAATAGTCTCGGTCGCCGCCTACCTCCTCGCTCCTTTTCTGGATATTCACTCATTTAGTGGATCCAGTACTCCCCAAGAATATAATAATAATAATAATACATTTGGAATAAAAATTGTTTTTTGTTTTCATTAGTTTATAATAGTTATTTTATAATAATTACAAGCAATATAATAATAATAATTATTATTATTTCAACTATACAAGTTTCATCAATTGTCTCCCCCTGCATAAATTTCTGGGGAAACCCATGATTGCGGGCCTCCCCCATGGCGCAGTGGTAGCGTCATTGCCTTTTAATCGAGGGGTCCCGGGTTCGATACCCGGTGGAGGCACAAGTGGTTAAGATCCCACTTTAAACTGTAGGTCCAGTCCCGGTTAGCCTTACTGTGCATAAAGTGGACTTAAAACAGCAACTCAAACCAGCAAACCAAACCCATGATTGTATTCTGCATACCGCATGCAGACTTCCTCACAAAGTTGAGAGACGAGACTCTACCAAAGCTTGTCTCTACACAATCTGTGCATGAAATGAATAAAAAAAATCTTATCCTTTCATCCATCTCTATTACCGAGATAAACACAGAGAAACATAATTCTGACGGAAGGTAAATTAACCAAAATGCAAATAAATCTTGAAGACGAACAAGGCACAGGGCAAACCAAACTCCTTCGAAAACAACGCTCCAAACTCGTTTTGAGAAAAGGGGGTCATTGATTGGCAAAGTAAATGGAGTGAAGTCATCAGGTTTTATGGAACAGCAAATATCGACCCCCTTCGGTGCTAATATTTTATGGGGATCCGTTCCGAGACAAAAGGAGGAGAGGTAACCGACTGTCTGACTGTCACTCGATTCGCCAGTGGGGAACGAGTTAGCGTTTTGCAATTTACCCTCGGTCGATATTTCCCCTCGTCCCAAATCAAAGAGAAAACACGTGAGATGAGTCGAATCAAGTCCCTAAAAATAGCCTTAGTTCCAACAACTCTTTTACAAGCAGGTAGACTTCAAAAGGAATAATTGAATGAAGATCTTATGCTTAAAGTACACAGAGTTGTGTGAATATGGAAGAGTTAGTACGGTAAGAAAAAGTAAAGCGCTCCCCTGTGCTTACCACCACGCCATGAAGGCGTATAGGGGGTGTGGGGGTAACGTCCCACACTTTCTTGACCCGGTCGTGAGTAGGGGTGATGTGATCAGCATCACGCCCCTGACCGCCTTTACCCCGCAGGGTTTCCCCCAGGTACGAATGTTATTCGGCGCCGGGGTCGCTTCCAACGTTAGAAAAGTTCCCGGATTTGAACCAGCCGGGCATCGAACCCGGGACCTTGAGCATGGTAGTCAGACGCGTTACCGACTGAGCCACCGCGGCCACGAGTACGTTAGTACGGTATCTCCACTATATTTGTCATTATTATGGAATTAGGCCATGTATATGTAAAGCTCTACGTATTCTCGACCGTGTCAAGATTTGTCATCCGTACCATTCGTGGGTATAATTTCAACTCGGAAGTCTTCGGAAGTAACACAGTTGAAAGTAAGAGTTAGGCTTCCCTGATTAGCGCCTTGTAACTGTAATCTAGGGATTTAGGATACTTTTTTTCATTAAGTGCTTCCATTTATCCGTTTGTCCTCTAGCAGGACAAACTTATTGTTATTATTATTATTTTGGCAATGACTGAATCAAAATAAATTTTACTGTTGAGTTTGGGAGCGCAATCCATTGACTTATAACTTGCATGGTTTCTCTTTGTTCAACTGAAATAGGTATTTTCTTAATTAATATTATGTGACGCTCAAAATGTAGGACATTTATATTTTTCAAATTCCTCCTGGAAGCCGGACATGAGGCTAAAGTGTAGGATATTCCCGGGACAAACTGGACGTCTGGTAACCCTAGGCCTGGGCATGGGTGTTCTTTGTGACTGTTCATTCATCAATTTCATCATTTCATCACTCTTCCTCATCTTTGTGATTAACCAAAAGTGGCAGAAAAGCGAAGTAAAATGAACCAAATCAATCAGTCAATCAAAAAACCTTGCTGGGGGGAGGATACTTGGTCGAGTTTGGATATAGGAGGAGGAATGCTTGTGTGAATGAACATGGGGGCAGTATATTATGAATGGGGGTTGCTTATGCAGATTATCCTAACTGGGGGGATGTTTTAGGAACATTTTCTGAACTGGGAAGATAGCATTCCTCTCGCTTCCCCAATTTCGATCACTGCATCCAAAGGCAGAAAATCGAAATTAAACACAGAACACCAAGCATTGTGGTCAGCGTTGCCGCAGATGGACTCGACATTCGTTCTCCTCAGGGAGCACTTAATTTATGCTACATTAGCTACACGTCACGCAAATGGTTCTAAAAATACGCCCAGCAAGTCATGTAACCAGTTATTTCCCCCTCAGACGTCAGCTCATTGAGTTTTCAAGCTATTTTTGTGATTAGCAAATAATTCAAGGCCTCCTTCTCAGAGTTTGGCCGCGATTAAAAGGCCGAACAAGCTTGTCGAATGTTCAGGAAGTAGTCTGACGCGGATACAAGTTAAATATGTAGCATACAGGCGAGTCTTGAGATGAAACCAAGCGAAGAGACGTGTCAACACGTGTATCACGTGGATTCCTGAGAAAAAAGTAACTTTCATTTCCAAGCACTGCTTGTTATATATTACTCTGTTTTAAGGCAACAATAACAATTAATTAATTTTTTTTTTATAATTTTTTGTCCATAAGCTGCGTAGATTCCCACAATTTTGCGGCAGTTTGATATGTTGCCAGCAGTGGCGGCGATTGGGTTCCATAACTGGGGGTGGGCAAGGTGCCAAAACTGGTGGGGGGGGGCAAAGATAGTATAATTCCCTTTGTATATAAGGTTTAGGATAGTGCGGGTGCAAAAGTACCGAAAAGTGGGAGGGGGCAACTGCCCCCTCGCCCCCCTAATCGCCGGCAGCGATTGTTTACTTCTAAGAAATATGTTTGCTTGAACAAGTTTACACTGGGAAAATACGTATTACAAATGGCGACTCTTATTTATGGGAGATCGCCGTTACCCTTTTTATTAAATAATCTGTTGTAAATATAAGTTTGTCGCCATAGAAAAATTCGTCTGCCTCAACTTTTCATCTCTTCGCAACTAAGCAATATAATGGCTTCACCTTTGCGCCGTAAATCAGTACATCCAGTTAATTTCCTATTTCTCAATTCTACCCTCTCTCCCTTTTTTAGTCTTTCTAAATTCTTACACTACGTTTTTAATTTCAATGGTTTCATAAAGCTTTTCATACACGATCAAATGTACATCGAACAACACATTGAATTACATGATTAAAGGAAGTGACGTCGTAGCACATCTCATATTTCTCCCGTAATTCGTGGTTAACGTTCATTAATTCTTATTTAGGAACGGTTCTAAATAAAGCCCTTAAAGACAAACTCTCGACCAATCAGAGCTTGTGCTAATGAAATTGATTAACGAAAAACCATGGATGCATAGAATGCAGTTTATTTTGTCGGTGAAGAGAAAGCGACGCGGGAAAATGTAAAAAGAGGGGAAATGTGGTGGAAGATTCTTGTCTGTGTTTATTTAATTGCAATTATACAGCAAAGAATAATGCATATTCCTGCAGCAGTAACCGATGTGATAATAAATTAGATTAGAACGTAAAATATATTATTGTGATGTTGACGATTTCAATAGTACTTTAGCTAAACAAAATGAAAGACAACTACGTAAATGTCTATGAAAATGGTATGTTGTGAAGCTATTTTACATTTTGATCACGAAGTTCTTTAGTTTCTCAGATTACATTCATAATACCGAGGAAATATATCACGCTTCTTAGGAGTATGCTTCCTTTGGGGAGAAAATTATTATCTTCGTTATGGCTAATCTATTTTTTTTTCATGCAATACACTGCCACCTTTCTGTAAAATGTGAAATCGTTGTCAACATTTTCTTTGATCGAGTACCAGAGCAATTTCAGACCTTTCAAGAATGAATGAATGAATGAATGAGTGAATGAATACGTAATTTTGGGTGCGTCAGCACTTAAGCTATTTTGCACCCGTCACATTATACGGGGTCCAGCTCCTTACCTTAACTAAAATATAACTATATAACATAACGTAATGTATGACTAAAATATTTTCAGCACACATAAGGATAAAACACAGGACAACCACACACACACACTCACACAGCCTTACAGAGGATTATACTGGCCGTAGGTCCAGACGCCAGAGCCTCGTTAGTCTGAAAAATGCAGTCCAGGCTGTACTACGTGAAAGTGAGGTTGACAATTGGGTGTACTACTCTTACCAGACCTATAAAGATTAAGTCCACTTTACGCACAGTAAGGCTAATCGGAACTGGACCTACAGCTTAAAGTGGAATCTGAACCACTCTGTGCCTCCTCCTCGTTTCGAACACGAGACCCCTTGTTTACAAAGCGACAACGCTACCACTGCACCATCGGAGAAGCCAAGATTTGCAATAAGATTGGAATTGTCGATTTTTTGGCTCTCTTTCATCTTCCTTTCCTTATTTTTGATACATAGGGGTTTCTGATTTCACCATATTTCTTAACAGGACATACAAAATGCATGGTTCTGCTTTATTTCAGGAGTACCTTCCCTTAAAATATCCGAGTGTCATAGATTGCCACCTGTGGCAGTGTTTCTGAAGTACCCGGAAGGTGTTGGCCTCGCCAGTGCCATCTTCCGTGCGTTTGCAGAAACTCCAAAGCAAATAAACGAACTTGGAAATCTAGAATCGGGGGGAAATTGGAATCTATTATTCTGCAATCGGGCGTCCGGGGCTGGTCTCTCTTGAAATAGTACCAAGACACCAAGATTTTTAAGATTTCAAGTTTTTGATTTCCACGAAAAAGTCAAAGATTATGTTGTGAAGAATGAGCAGGAGAATGGTTGAAAGCAGGGTGCGAAATCATTGAAGACTGGTTGGGGGGGAGAGAAAGATCTTAATATATACACACGAGCACGCAAATATATATATATATATATATATATATATATATATATATATATATATATATAACTAAATGATATACATATTCATCATGTTAAAAATCTAAAATAAATTACTAAATATTTTTTTTTAAAAAAAGCATTATGATTAAATACATATAAGCAAATTAATTCGTTACTTTTACATATATATCAGATATTTATAAAGTAGCAAACTAATTCCTTTACTAACTGGTTAAAGATGTCAATAAGTTACAAAATAATTGCAATAGATTTATTATGTAATAGTTTAAATGAATGCTTTTTATTTAGTTTCTGCTTTATATTAATATAAATCAATTAAATTTCATACTTATATTTGTCTTGCATTCCTTTTTTACTTTTGTTTTGCATATATTGCTTCGTCCTTGGTGTAGATCTGTTATTGCTCTATTGAAAGAGAGAGTGTGTTTTCGATATTATCCTTTGTAAAGTATATTTGAAGTCTAACTAATTGCCCATTTTTTGTTGTTATAACTCCCGCTGGCTGGAAATTTTTGTTGATGGGGTTTTTTGAGGCCAAGGTTGTGGGAGGGATCCCCCCTGTCCTTACAGGATTGCGCACCCTGGTTGAAATGTATTGCAGAATTATAATTACTGTCTCTCAGGACATTGATCGGACTATAGTTTGGACAGTTGGGGGCACATACTCCTTCCTTTAAAGCGTATCCTGAAAGTATTTTTTTTTCCTTCAATATCTACAAGCATATCGAAACAAAACTATTGTACAGAATGTATATTTTAAGAAAATACAGCTACACCTTACTATTTTTCTGATCCTATTAATATACCAAGTCAATAATCCCGCAAATTATATTTTATAGATCATCGAATAAACTACTAAAGGAATTTAGTGTCACAGAGAAATCACACTTCTTTTAAATTCTTTCGTGGTTGCTCCACTTGCGCTTATTAAACAATTATTCAATTTGATCTCACTCCAAAATAGCGATTCTGTTTTCATCGTTAGGTGCTCAGCCTGTTCCGAATTGCGTTGCTATTCCCTTATTCCTTCTCAGACAGTATACGCCCTTGTGTGATGAGGTGTGAACTTCTTTCGGGGGTATCTTACCGAACCAAGAATGTCTTCTCATCTGCATTATTAGCACTGTTCCTGGATCACAGAATGTTTTTTTTGATCTGATTGACTACCCACAACCCCAATAATAAAATCAAATATATATGTCATAAATCGTCACAACAACAAAAATATCACAATATTCCATATATCAAATTTCAAACCATTTAACCATTCATAAATTAATAGGAAATTCTTGTTCTGGATACTTCGCTTTTGTGCCACTTTTGGCTAATTTGCGAAGATGGAGATGAGTGATTATATGATGAAATCGATGAATGGACACTCACGAACATCTATGCCCAGGCCAGGATTCGAACCCGGGACCCCTTGCGTCGTAGCGCGATGTGCTTACCATTCTGCCACGGTGGCCGGCCACAATTAATTATAACAACATAAAATATATTATAACCAAATTATATGTGTAACCCTGTTTTTCTTTTCATTTTTGGTAATATATAGGTTATTGTACAAGTATGTTACAAATAAAGAAAAGGAAATAAATAGGCGGGGGGAACCGATACAATTTGCAGTTAAAGAACGTCCTGGTTTTAATTAAAGGACGCAGAGCATACCCTCGAATGTACGCACTTGCCCCCCTTTCCCCAAAAGAAATTCAGGTTGATTAAAATTTACAAGTTTGGGGGACTTGAGGAGCAAAGTAATAAAGATTAATATTTGCGATTTTCCAACCGTCACAGTTATTTATCAATAATTCTGAAAGCTATTTTTATGAGATGGAAAAGATATCGAGTCCCCCCCCCCCGCAAGTTAAGCCAAAGGTTTGATTCTGTCCCCTCAAATTACGCTCCAAGTTTGATTCTGCCCCTCAAAATTACGCCCCAAGGTACGCCCATGACCATTTCAACGAGATATCCAATAGATAAGTAGAGAGAGGGCATAATTTTAAGCAGTGATTGAAGTGGAAAATGTTAGCTGGGAGGATGTTTGGCCGAACCTTGGGGTTAATAGAGGGTATGTTCTTATGGTTTAGCACGGTGACAATGGGGCAGCTGGGGTATGCTATGCGAAAATTTTGCTAGCTGGGGGATGCCATCTCTACTCACTTCGAGCACTGATTTTATTGATTGATTTAGTTTATTTTACTTCGCGTTTTGTGCCTCTTGTCAGTGCCGGATCTACAAATCTTGTCCCCCCCCCCCCGCAAAATATTGCCAAAAACTCCCCTCTACCTGCCTACCCTTACACACACACACACACACACACACCATCCTACGCACATATATATATAATATATACGTATCTCGTACACACTTACATACATACACAATTCCACACATATATATTGTATGTGTATGTAATTCTTGATCTCATGTTGATAAATAGTATATATGACCCTAGAGGCTGATTCAAAAGTCCCTTTACACCCCCCCTATATAAACTAAAGGAGTTATGCTGGGCACAATTGGTAATATTAGAAACAGGTTAGACTTAGGGGGAACCACATTGGTGTGTTCCAAGTGGAAGTCTGCCATATTGAATTCAAGTCGAAATTTCTAAATGGGAAAGGGATGATGTTATATATATATATATATATATATATATATATATATATATATATATATATATATATATATATATATGACACTGTTTCTTCACACCTGGAAATGATACATTTGTTACAATCATGCAGTCATAACTTTTTCCTGATTAAAGATAGGTTGAAGAAACCTTCACCACTGCATTTCTCGTGAATTTCTAGCCTGATTTGATTCTAGTCTGAATGCCACGCTGGAAACCCGGGGTGGGTGATCTAAGGTCGGAACTTTTCCGGCTTTGCCCCCGCATAAAGCGGCTCTAGGGCCCACCCAGCCTCAAATCAAATAGTACCCGGGAGGTAAAGGCGGCCGCAGCGTAGTTCTGATCACATCACCTCCAAGATGGCCGTCCTCGAAAATATATGGGGCTCTACCCCCACATACCCAAAATGTGCCTTCATGGCACGGTGCTATATGCACAGGGAACTTTAACTTTACCTGTAGGCCTATATATTGTATTCGTTTTTGTACCCCTGAGTAACTACGTGATTTTTACATACACACATACGAATCTCTACTATGACTATCTGAGGGTCCTCTAAAGGCTTAATTGTCTCCACACTGCGTGGTTTTGCGACTTGTAGATCCGGTACTGACCTCACCTATATCTGTATACCTAGGTATATTGTATTCGTTTCTATACCCATGAGAAACTACGTGTAATTTTTTTACATAAGCATAAACCTCTACTATGTCAATGGCCGAGGGCCCATAAAGGCTTACTTGTCTCTGGGCCCCCCGCACTGCGGGGTTTCGCGGCTTGTACATCCGGCACTGCTCTTGGCTAATTTGCGAAGATCGGGATAAGTGATGAAATGATGAAATTTATGAATGTACATTCACAAACAACCAAGCCTAAGCGGGATTCGAACCCGGGACCCTTGGCGTCGCAGCGCGATGTGTTAACCACTCGGCCACAGGGTCCGGCAACGCAATGATTTTAATTATTTCAATTGCAATATAATGAAATACTTGCTATTTTCAATCATTTTTATGGCTCTTTATCTTCTTCCTCTATATTGGGAAAAATGTTCAATACGCAGATGGTATTTTTATCTGATCTCCCACCCTCTAGATCAGGGATTCCCAACCTTTTTACGTTTGTGGCACCCTTGAGAATGAGATTGAAAAGTTGGGGCACCCTTGTTAGAATATTTTTTTAGTCATTTATTGAAAGATATTATAAGGTACAATCTTCAGAAGAGAATACAGTTTACTACAAGTACAATGGAAATCACTCAAAAGAGTTTTATTTTATTAATGTGAGACTTGCGATTGATGCTTACAGCATAAATGTTTGATACCATTTCACAGCCGCCTCTAGTAATTACCTTCTTTTCGCAGATGACTAAGATTTTCAGAGAAATCTCCACTTCCAACGATGCTCATCTTCTCCAGAATGACATAACAACGTTTCTTCATGGTGCCTGACATGGAAACTTACATTAAATCCTGAAAAATGAACTACTCTCACCATCTCTCTCAAAAAGAACCTGTTAAAGTCATCTTACTCCATCTTTGGCAATAACATCAAAGCAGTATCCTCTCATAAAGACCTAGGCATTGTTTTCGACCAAAAACTCACATTTGAAGAACATATTACAGGCACGACAAAAAAGGCTATGCGTCTCTTAGGTTTACTGTATCGTTTTACCGAAATTAGTGACATCTCAGCTCTCACCTTGTACTTCAAATCATTCATCTCCCCAATAATAGAATACTGTTCTCCCGTATGGTCCATGGCATGTCCCACTCAGCTCTCCAGAATCAATTCTGTTCTTAACTTTTTCCTGGCTATACCAGGTGTAGAAGTATGAAACCGGAATTTGTTTGCAAGAAGTAAACGGCTGGTGTTTGCAACTGAGAAACAATATTTTATTCAAAGTAAGCTCCATTGCTAGTTACACATTTCTCCCACCTTTCCGGCAGGTTATGAATGCCACGCCAAAAAAAAAACGTTCTTCTTTTGAAGCGAACCAGTCCGCGAACCATGTTCGTACATCTTCATACGAATTGAAGCGCTGTTCTGCAAGAGCGTGTCCCAGTGAGGCAAATAGATGATAATCTGAAGGAGCCAAGTCGGGAGAATACGCCGCATGCCCTAGTATCTCCCATTTGAACGCCTCGATCGTTTCCCGGACCCGTTTTGCTGTGTGTGGTGAGGCGTTGTCATGGAGCAGGATGCCCTTGTGTTGCCTTGCTTCATATTCCGGCCGTTTGTCACGTAATGCTCGATGTAAATTGATCATTTGCTGTTGGTAGTGATCTGCGTTAACGGTTTCACCGGGTTTTAGCTTGCAATTCGTTGTCTTCGAACTTTTTCGGAGGTTTCCCACGTTCATCGTTTCGCAAGTCAAAATCGCCACTTTTGAATTTCTTGAACCACTCGAAACACTGTGTTTTCCCGAGAGCATGTTCGCCGTAAGCTTCGACGAGCATTCGATGCGATTCTGCGGCGGTTTTCTTCAAATGATAACAGAACACCAATGCTGTCCGCAAAATCGTAGTTCGTAGGCACAAAACTCGACATGTTCCGGGTGTGCAACACCTTCCTCTGTCTGACACTCGGGTTACTGTGTTCCGATATAACGTCCTCGGGAGTGGCGGGCAGCAGCTGGCGCTGCTTACGCGATCTTCCGCGCCCTCCACTGCCGGCTAGCACCATCTATCGGCCAATTCCGGTTTCATACTTCTACACCTGGTAGTTCGTTACAAGGTTCCCTCATTACGCAACTTTCCAACACCACATCTCCTGTCCTTTCTAAACCTACAGACTCCCTATCAGCGCCGTTTACTGAATGATTTTAGTTATCTTTACAAAATTGTCAATGGCAAAATCGAAAATGAAGTATTCCCGGATAACAATATTACGTACTCTGTCGTCGCCTATCAAAAATTCTCGACCCTTCCGAAAAAAAAAAATGGCGACCGGAAGTGGATGTATCTCGAAAACGATAAGAGATAGCGCGAAAAATCTCTTCCGTCGATTTCGGTAACATAGAATACGTGTACAAAAATTTGGTGGTCCTATGAGGTCAAGAAATGGGTCAAGGGCCGAATATTTTTTTTTTCGATCACTTTTTTCAAAGGATGGTGATGATCGTAGAAACATGGGGTTTCTGCGATAACTTTTTGTCCTCCCAGACTGGAAGGAATTAAAAAATGGCGACCGTCTCTCGAAAACGGTTATACACTTGATCGAAAAAAAAATGTTTCTTGCAAATTAGCAAGGACATGCATACGTAGGTTAGATTAGTCCGTAAAAGATTTATAAAAAACACATCGTAAAGGGCCCTGGGCCTCATCGAACACGTCGAGAAAGGGCCCATGAGGTTTAAAAACATCGTGAAAGGTCATGGGACCCCAAAAAATACACCGTAGAAGATTACTCTGAGGGCCCATCGTACTTAGGATGCGATTCGTACCAATGATGACAGTTGAACCGACCAATTTACGCTACTACGCTCTCTCTCGCTCTCGTCTTAGTATTTAAATAATCTCTTGGCATCCAATAAAAAGAAACGGGTTAGGTAAACGGTCATAAACACAGATGTAATTATTTGGGCAAGAGAACGCGCGTTATGATTGTTGTTTGTTGGGTTTATTTTACTTCGCTTGTCAGCCACATTTGGTTATCGCGGAAATGAGGATGAGTGATAATATGATGAAATTGATGAAGTTACCTCACTAAGAACATCCATGTCCAGACCGGGATTCGAACCCATGACGAGTGCGAATTCTTGTTCCTATGTGTTGTACTCTGCAGTGAATACTGAAATAATTTGGAATGAAAAATGTATCCCAGAACTTAAGAAGCCAAATGAATTTTTATTGAAGAAACTACAAAAAAGTGTATTTTGTTACCAGTTTATCCACCTTTAATATATTGAATTTTTGCCACCTCTCATTACTTGTTTTTCTAGCCGGATCCTATGGCCGAGTGGTTAGCACATCGCGCTGCTACGCCAACGGTCCCGGGTTCGAATCCCGCCCGGGCTTGATTGTTTGTGAATGTCCATTCATCAATTTCATCATTTCATCACTCATCCCCATCTTTACAAATTAGCCAAGAGGCACAAAACGCGAAGTAAAATAAACTACAGAATGAATCAATCAATCAGTCTAGCTGTATAGATTTAATCGCGATAAGTAGTTAATGAGCTTATGGAAGTCATGAGGGACAATCGTGAACGGAGAACTCTGGACTCCTGATTTTGCAGTGACCTGCAAATGCACTGGGAAGAAATTATTTGTATTTTCTTAATGTTGCTCTTCCATCACTTTACCTAATTTCTGCTACTACGATGAACAATGAACATAGATTCAATTAAACAGGTGAAGGGTGGATACAAGAGAAAGACTCATGCAAAGGCCAGGGCTTGTCTTTATTGTCGGCAGATGTCCCTGGGGTAGTGGTTATCACAGCGGGCTACGACAGAACGGGTTCTGCGTTCGAACCCCGATCTGGGTATGCGTGTTCGTTGTGTGTGTCCCTTCATCAATTTTATTTTATCATCTTCGCGATTAATCAAATGTAGCAAAAAACGACGCTAAGTAACAAAAATCAAATGAAAATCATTGATTGATTGATTTGCTTTATTTTACTTCGCTTTTCTGCCACTTTTGACTAATAACGAAGATAATACGATAAAATTGATGAAGGGACACAGACAAGGAACACCCATGGACAGGCCTGGATTCGAACTCGGGATTTATGGCTTAGTAGACAAATCAAATCTTTTTTTTATTTTCGAAAGGGGGGGAGTTGAATGTACCTTTTTTAGTAGTAATTCCTCAATTTGCAATCTTTTCCCGCCTTTGACTTTCTTTTCTTTAGGAAAACTATACGCTAAAGGGGGGATTGACCCCATCATCCCCCCTTGGGCACGCAACTGATTGCTATCCCAAGTGTCGACGTCACCGCACGTCCCGGCGTTTAGGCCATATATTTTGGTTTTTCACATCAAAAACTTCAACAGAAACTGTAAAGAAAGCACCATAAAGTTGTTTTTGTAGGTAGATAAGTATATTGATACACTTACATTTTATTTACATTACGACATAATGAGATTACACAAAGAAATAACATTGTTTACAAACCAATATACAAAGAAATGACGTGTCATATATTTGTCTCCAAAAGACCTTGGATTAGATATCGCAGTCTGGCCAAATGAAAGGTCCTTCATCATCCTTAGTGACTCCCACACACTATACGTGAACATAAGAATGAGAAATGTCAGATTTGCGCATGTCCTTCCTATGTAGGCCATATTGAGAATACCTTACAAAGTGTTCTTTTTTCCTTCGTTATAAACAGTTCTTTAGATAAAAGTCTAAACTAAGTACCTACATTGTTGTAAAGTACAGTGTTTCAAAGGTCGCGCAGCCCACACTTTGAGAATTCATATCATAAAAACCGTAAGAGATATTTACACCGAGTTCTCTGCATTATAATCCTCATCCATTGAGATATTTTCAATGCTTAACATTATCACTTTACAGATAAATTAATATCTGACGGAAGGCAGCGTTAAATTTTTTCCAAAATGCACTTTTGAGTGAGGTATAAGAAATTATCAAAGGGTCATAATTAGACGTCTGATCACTGATGCCATTTCAATCTGTCATTTGCAACCAATATTGATCATGTGCAGCATTTGATGGATTTATGAACGGCGATTTTACGGGTTGACTGAAAAAGTACCATTTTGGTGACATATCTCCATAGTTGGCAACACTAGCAGGTCGAAATTTTGTCAACCGACGCACGAAACATGTGATTAAATATTGGCCCTAAATTTTCATGAAACGTCATTTGTTGAATTCACTATGTAATGAATACACTATGTAACTACTTGGAAACAGCAAGCAGGCCATATTGGGTACTAAACCATATTGGGTTCAGGTGCCTTTAGGGTGACCAGATATTCTGAAAAGAAAAGCAGGACATTCATGGATGCGTAGGGGGGGATTGCAGCTACAACTAAAAGAGCACAGGGTCAAGTGCACGCCCCTCTTTTTGACAAAGAAAAAGTCATGCTGCTTACATGTCTCCTGAAATATTACACAATTCTCTTTAATCTGTTTTCTATAAGGAATTACTTGCGTTCTTCCTCGAGTCAAGAAAAGCTGACTAACCTGGCTATTTTGTCTGTTGAGAAGCACAGAGTTCAATCACTTGTGTTCGATGATGTTATCGATGACTTTGCTGCTCGAAAGGCAAGAAGAGTGAAACTGTAGCTAGTATGTTCGCATAAGAGAATTGTCAAATAATCATGTACTGATTGTAGTTCTTAATACGTTTTTGTTTTTATTGTTATTGATTTCAGCTTATCAGTATAACATTTTGCAGTGTAAATAGGTTTTACTTTATAAACATTACATTAATACTGAACGATTTTAGCTAGTTTGTACAATGACTTTGCAGGGTATTTGAAAGGGTTTCATGTATTTTAAAAAACATTACATTAATGATCTTTCTTAGAGATTCTTCTGCTACATAAGAAATATATATATATATTTTGCATTTTATTAGTTTCATTTCTAGGATTTTTTATCATCGCACACCGAGAGATTAATAATGATCCTTTATTCAGAAGAATACGTGTATACTTACAAACAGCTCGGTAGTTGTAATTGCTACAATTACATACAATTGCTACAATTATTAGCATAAATGAAACGTCAATTTGAATGAATGACATAATTTAAGTAAGGCACAACAATAAATGCTTCTTACCCTCCATTAGAAAAAAAAACAATGGTAGAAGTTCAGCAAGGCGAGTGTAGGGGGGCGCCGAAATTTGTTCTTGTCCCGGGCGCAGAAATCTCTAGCTACGGCTCTGATTTAAAAGTCCTTTCTTTTCTAGGAAAACTGGGGCAATGGGCTGTATAATTTATTTACCCCCCTTTTTTATTATCTGGAGTGTGATCGCAGACCGCAGGATATGACCCTCAAAAAAAGGACTGTCCTGCGAAAATCAGGACGTCTGGTTACCCTAGGTACCTTACTTCATTGACTTCCACTTATCGTGATATGCTTGCTTCATGTCCCAGTCCCTTATTGTCCGTCACGTTACAGTAGCAAAGGCGGAAGAGAGATCGTTTTCGGAATTGAAAATTATATATATATTAAAAAAACTATTTACATAGTACTATAGGCTATAGGTCAGGAACGCTTTAGTGGTCTGGCTTTACTTTCAATTGAAAATAACGGAGCCAAAATAATAATAATAATAATGATTTTAACAAAGTAATTGATTTTTTTTTGTAGACAACGGAACAGAATCATTTAAGTGTTAAGACTAACACTGTAAATGATAATCAATTAATTAAGAATGCAAGCATTAATCTTAATTTGTTAATGAGTAAAGAATGTATTACATTTCACAGCATCTATTTTATTTGTGATTTTGTTATTAGTTTCTAGCAGCGCCGGCTCTAAGGGGAGAGCCGCCGTGCCATGGTTCTACCCTAAGAAAAAGAAAAAGCACTTGCTTTGCCAACCTTGTAATACAAACATCGAGATTTCCAGATAAATGGAAATTATCCCAAATTTGTCCCATACCAAAAGCATCAGATAAATCTCAAATTTCGAACTACAGACCAATTGCGATACTCTCTGCGCCAGCTAAACTATTAGAACAGATTTTTTATAAACATTTTTTTGCTCACGTAAAACCAATACTCTCCTCGCACCAGCACGGATTCGTACCAAAGAGATCTGTCGTGACGAACCTCGTAGAAATTTCAAACTTCATTTCCACCGAACTTGACAACAGAGGTCAGGTAGACGTTATATACACAGATTTCTGCAAAGCGTTCGACACTGTAAACCATGATATTCTCTTGAAAAAATTAGCATTTTGTAACTTCTCCTCTTCTCTCGTAGATTTAATGTGCTCGTATCTCAAAAACAGAAAACAATACGTAAATTATCAAGGTTGCTGCTCCGATGAATTTGTAGCTGGCTCAGGCGTACCTCAAGGTTCTAATCTTGGTCCCTTGTTGTATTTAATATTAATTAATGACCTACCAAAACAGCTTAGAAATTCCGAGAAACTCTTATTCGCTGACGATTTAAAATTCTATACGACCATCCACAATGAAGATGATTCCATTAAATTACAAGAGGATATCGAAAATCTCAACGCATGGTGTAAAGCAAATAAAGTTAATCTAAACCATAAGAAATGCAGGGCCGTAACATTTACCCGATTGAAATCCCCAATACACTATAACTACGAAATAGCACACACACAAATAGACAGGGCAAACTCAATAACAGATCTTGGTGTAGTGTTCGATGATAAATTATCGTTTCAGTCACATATCACAAAGACTGTTAATGACGCGCATAGAAAACTGGGGTTCATTATGAGAACTGCAAAAGAATTCAATGAAAATAAAGCGTTGTTATCATTATTTAACCTATATGTTAGGCCCAAATTAGAATACGCATCTATAGTGTGGAGTCCACAAACCAGTAAACAAATAGATCTTATTGAAAAAGTTCAAAATAAGTTCACTCGCTATATAGTTTTTAGGATAGATGGTGCATATCCAAAGATGACACCTTATAACGAATTACTAATTAAATTACACATTACCTCCCTTGCAAACAGAAGAACCATACATCAGCTCCTTTTTCTTTTCAAACTTCTTAACGACAAATTAGATTCTTCCTCTCTGCTTTCAAAAATAGCTTTCTATGTCCCCCATCCAAAGTTGCGATCAAGAAAGCAACTCTTTGCAATTTCCCGCACCCGTACAAAATCCGCAGAAATGGCTCCCCTGCGAAGAATGTGTAGCTTGTATAATGAATGGTTAGAGAGGGGCATACACTTGGACATATATGCTAAATTTTCTGAGTATAAACGCTATTTAATGGACAACATTCTTGCTTAATTTTTTAATTTTAATTATTTTTTTAAATTATTATTATTACTATTATTATTATTGTTACCTTCTTTATGTGTATATATATACTCGTACATATATGAATGTAATTGTATAAGGTTTGATTCATTTTTTTTATCCACGGTAATGTTTAAGGACGATATATATAACCCCTATATGTATTTTTTTTTATATCTGAAATGTGTATAAATCCTGTGTAAGACATTTACTGTGCACTGTAAAAGGGCAGATGCCTGTTGTGCGCAGGATAATAAATAAATAAATAAATTAATTAATTAATACATTTACGAACGAGGAAATTCGAATCTCGTAAGCGTTCGAGCTTACGGCCGCCTCAATTCCTGCGCCGCATCCCCAGCTGTTCTCTCACTTGCTCTGGGCCAGCATAGTGTGCGCAGAGGCATGAAAAAGTCTCCGCAGTTAACGAGCGAGGAGGTGGTAGCCCAGTGGTAGCCATAAGACAACCAGCCGTATCCCTTTTCGGTTAGCACGACGCGAGAGCTTTCGCATTGTGTTGACATAGTTGCAAACTTCACAGAGAAGTGACTAATCCTGACCGATTTGTAATACTAGTTTGAGAATTAATTCGCGAGAAAGATACTTTCTTGCATACTTGGCAAGAACGAACGTAATATCTTCCCCAAATTTATATAACCATTTAGATAGATGCGTCTAAAGAGCCATCCAGACTTTTTTGTTCCTTAGAAAAAACCTTGTTCTCACGCACACAGACACTCATGTGTTGCAACTGACGTTGACAACATTGAAGACATTTTCTGTACAAAAGAATTGCTTAAATATCAAAGGGAATTCGCAACACCAGGGGATTTTTTACTTTAATATTTGTAAAAAAAAAAAAACACGAAAAATCTATCAGTATAAGAATTTCACTTGGAGATATAATTCAATTTCTTGCATTGAATTCTAAAAATTGTAGATCTACAGTTCATTTAGCAGATAATCATATTTCAGTTGTTAGTAACACCGATTGTTGTACCGTCTGCCGTGCTGGGGTTGCAAATTATAAAGAAAGCAAGGCGAGAATACCATGATCGACTCTGTCTCTCTAATTGTTCAGTGTTTTTCTTTTTAGTGAAGTGAAAGTGTCCGATGTTGTGTGAAAGGAAGGGTAGTTAGTAAAGATGAGTCAGATTAGAGCATTATTACATACACCTTTTTCCAAGGTACTATGCGCTATTAAATTTAAAGTTAAACAACTTGGCTGTCCCACGCCAGATTTAAACATCAATTCTATTTAAAAATATATATAAAAAAAATTGGTAAAGGTGACAGGCGTCGAAATTTTAATAGTCGCATTTATTTCCTAGAAACTCTGGCCGACCTCCGCATAGCATGCCACGACGCCGGGGATTGCGGGTTCGAATCTCGGCCTGGGTATCGGTGTTCTTTGTGAGTGTACACTCATTCTTATCTTGGCGATTAGCCAAAAGTAGTACAAATGCGAAGTGAAATAAACCAATCTTAGGAATTTTTGTCTGCAATTTCAGTAAACAAAGTTCCATAAAAATTACCTCTTTCATTAGATTTCTATGACATTTGCTAGCAAAAATTGTTCGATTTCTTGATCACGTTGGCACTACCCATCATACTAGCTGCCAGCCGCCACTGGTTTTTAGCATTTGTCAAAAACAAATAAATACATCCTTAATCATGATTAAGAGATATTTGTTTATTACTCCAAATGCTTAAACTAATCATTTATTTTGTATTCGAAGATCCAGCCATTATAGCCACTATATTAGCAGTAACTGGGGGGCACTTGATTTATCTGCCCCGGGCCGGGCCACTTACGGGTCTCTACGCCTCTGAACGGAGAATCTATGACTGACTGTGACATAGTGTGAGCAGTAGAAATAAAAAGGTCAATGTTCCGAAATGTTGCTGCGAGAACACAGCGCACCGTGATTTTTATGTAATTCAGAGAATTCCAGACAAAAAATACCTTCAATAGATCCTTGTGTTCACTGGTGCCATCTTACGACAGTTAGCTGAAGTAGAAGGAATGAATGGTTGAAAGAAAATTGAAGTTCGATATTGCGCATGCCGTAAACTTACAAAATACAGGTATATGCTAATTCGAAATTTAGTGCGCTTGTACTAAGTACGGATTTATTGCAGTGTTCAAGTCGATGTCACTTTATTGACTCCCTTATCCCTGCACTTGATATCAAAGTTTGTTGAGGTAAGTTATTAATGCTTTTAATTTACATTTGTTAATTTTGCTTGTGTTACCTGTTGGCGTTGATTCGGGGTTCCTTTCAAACTTGCATTTGCATGACAACTGTGCGCATTTTTTAACAAGTTAAATCAGTTTTAGAGCTGGATAAAAAAAATGTTATTTGTATTGAGGACAGTTAGCGACAGGTGAAAACTATTTTTTTCTTGTTCCCATTAAAATACGTTTGTTTATTATTTTCTGGGCAGAGTGAAAGTGTGAAAATTATCGTAGTCATTCCTTTTTGTATGGGTTTTACATAGTATCAAGAGGTTTCTTTAATTAGTTGTAGCATATTTGATGAACGTACGCGTTATAATGCGCGTGTTTCGAGTTTCGTTCTACCGTGCTAACGTCCTCTTATGATGTATCATGAATGGTTACGCCCACCCAGCTGGGAGAATATCATCTCGTCAATAATTCGGTTACCTCTTCTGGTAGGATGTAGCCCTTACAAGAAAGCACGCTTGATTGTGAAAGTTATATTTCAGAAGGGATATACATCACTTTTAAAATTGATTTAGTGTGCGAAAGAGACAATGCAGTTGACAATGATTTCTAAAGCATTCGTATGAGCACAGGTAAATAATTTATCTTTGATATGGGGTACTTACCTATCAGTACTCACTGTAGTGCAAAACCTTAAGGACCTGATAAAATATGAGAATTATGGGTGTACTGAATAATGTAGCGATCTGTGACAAATAATACAAATGAAGATATTTCTAGCTAGAAAAGCTGGGACAATATCCCTTGCACTAATAGTCAAATCCACTTATGAATCTTAACTAACAAATGCAAGAAAAATATCTGTGAATCTTGTAACATACTTTCCGTGAAAATATATATTGTTATTCAAGTGAATATTGACAGTTGCCTTTCTTACAATATGATTGTACTGCATGGAGTGTATATTACAAATAATCCCAAACACTTTTGTACTTAAACTTTGAAAAATTCCCATAGCACTCTTTATGGTAACAGTTTCATACATCGGAGACACATTTCTTCAATTTTACACAAGAAACTACGGTACCAGTTGTATAAGCCGGAGACACATTAAACTTGTTTATTTTCAAATAAAAATAATTTCTACTTACCTCATATGCATACCGGAACATTTTTCAAGCTGGGGATCACTTTTTTTTCCATGAAAAAAGTGTTATTTTTAATATTATAATCATTTATAGGTCGTTGCTAATTCGGCGGGCAAATCTTTACTCACGTTGTCTATCGTCAGCTGATATGGGGTATCGTCAGCTGATGTGCAGTGTTTCCAAACTTATGAACCGATAAATGCCTCACAAACTATTCACAAAAGGTTTTGAAGCGAAAATTGAGGCTAGACTCTACTTTACGTCCTTATCTGCATGGTGATTGCTTCTTTGCGTTCGTGGTGTGGCACCTGGCATCTCTTCGGGTAAGTACCTTTTCTTTTTACACTTTCTGTTCACGATAGCCCCACTATACATTCACGGGGTGGAGGAATGCCTACGAGGTTAGGTTAGGCCTGTTAGGTTATGTTCCATTAGCACTCATTTCACCCCTAAATATGTGCTGCATCATCTAAAAATTCCTCAGTACATTCAATTATGCATATCCGGACAACATCGGTTTTTCTCGATTTACTCCTTCAGGAAATTTTTCCCTGTTTTGGGATTTACGTTGTTGAATTCCTTATAAAATAAGCTTTCCAACAATATATGACACATATTCCTTAGGAAAAGGACGTAAACTAGAGTCTTACCTTAAATTGGAAAAAAAAAACCCGCTCAGACGTCATCTTGTAAAACTACCGCGTGGTTGCTACACTGACAGGGGGTTACATAATCGAATGCACGGAACATTTGATTCACGTAGTCGGTGGTAATGGCGGCACGAGCTATCGTACAATGGAGATGCATGAATGACGAAAAATACCTTACTTACAGGCCAAATAAGTTGCACGATTCGAAAAAACAATTTCCCCGGCTTCAGAAAGTCCTCAAGAACGCAATTCCGTAAGTACTTTCTCGTCTTATCTCCTGTAAATTTGAAGAAATCAGTCTCCGACTTATACAATCGTTACTGAAACTACTTACGGAAATTAGTTTCTCCTAGGTTTACAACGTTCGTCAAGGTATTTTCTTTCACCGTGGAATATATTTGACCAGGAGATCATGTATTTTTCAAGGGAAATATCTCACCGATGCACAATTGCCTTTGCTTTCATTTGCTTGGCCTACGACAATCGGATGCTGCGTACATTTGATGACGTAAGCCTCTGTCAGTGTTTCAAACCCCCTTTTTTTTTGCTATGCTTGCCTAACATAACCAAACCTAACCTAACCTTATCGGAAATGGTTCGTGGGGCTATCCGTGAATGGTTTGTGGAGCTATCGGTCAGCTACCGTGCATCATGGTTTGTGGGGCTATTGGTCAACTACCGTGCATAATGGTTCGTGGGGCTATCCGTCAGCTACCCGTGCATAATGTACAATTTGCACAAGTGACTAACATCATAGTAGGTATTTTTCGGTGAAGGATGTTGGAAACACTGCATGCCCACTATGGTAGTCAAGATTTGCTCGCCATATTCTGTGTTATGGAAGCGAAAAAAAGAGTCAAAAGAAATTACTCTCTATGTGAAAAATTGTGTCCCCCCCCCCCCCCCTGTGTAAAAAAGCATAATGGTACCTTGAACTATGTTCCGCAATACACAATTGGTAAGTACGAACCATGCGAAACACAAAATATGAATGATCTAAATATGATCTATGAAATTGGTACCCTCTTTATTTCACCAAAATTTATAGTAGTTATGCAGATAGCAATGAGATTATAGTTTCAGAAACATTTTCAAGCTAGTTGAGAAGGATTTAGGAAGCAAATAATGTATTTTCTGCTAAAAACCGAATAACATGCTCTGATTCAATTATTGTTTTGCAAGACATTACAGAAGATGTAGAAATTCTTAAGCTCAGGGCGATAATATAGTATGGTTTCATCTTTCAAAAACTCATCCCCACCCCATTTTCTTGGGGTAAATATAATTATTTTAGAATCACATAACAATATTTACTTGGATTTTATCTTCAGTGCAAATTTAACTTGTTAAAATAAAAATTTTCTGTGATGAGAAGTTAGAAATGCGGATTCGATATATTTTTGTTCCAATTATGCACCTGCTTTAAATTAAACAGTAGTCTATACCAACATTAAACATTATAGTTTAAGAAGTAACGTTATTAATGAACATCGAGAATATTGCTTATATCTTGTAATGTAGCTATAGTATAAAACTTCACATCTACCTGAGTAAATCGCCAAAACACACATTCTCGCAACATATTAATGCGAGCGAAGCTAGCAAGAATATTTTTACATCCATTTTTTGCAGTATTTCAAGAATATTGATTTAATGGGGTGTCAATACTTTCTTAGGATCCCGAGGTATTTAGTATTTTCCAGCTTCTCCTTTGGCACGTTCGGGGTCGAAAATGTGTGAATACCATATCGCTAAATTCAGTCTCCAAAATTTAATGTTCGAACTCTCTCTCCACTATAGAAATCCCTTGACAATCTAAGATTTGGCAGTTGATCAAGAGCTTTCCATCTCCCCCTTTAAATTTTATACTCAATCCTACCACCAAAATTTCCATGCCAATTTTAGACTTACTGTTGATATTGAAGAGTGGATATTGCCTTCTCCAAAAAAAATAATTATCAGTCTCGACACCAGAATTTCCACAATAGTCTAAGACAATAGTAATACACAAGAATTGGATACCCTACCTAAAATACCCACCATAATCT
The DNA here is from genome assembly GCF_977018435.1 of Lepisma saccharinum. Lineage (NCBI taxonomy): Eukaryota > Metazoa > Arthropoda > Insecta > Zygentoma > Lepismatidae > Lepisma > Lepisma saccharinum. The sequence continues at coordinate 80,236,174 of NC_139234.1, forward strand.
AAGACCTAGAGTTGGATACTGCCCCTCATTCGATAATCTCCTTTAACAGTTTCTTTTCTTCATCTAATGGATTAAATATGGTGCATTTAAGGTGTACAATTTTGACATATATTTTGGAAAAAAATATATAAATGTTGAATTTTATATTATTTGAAGGAAAAAATCCCCCCCAAAAATCTCAATGTCTCAATGGCCTAGCCTGCACCATGATCCCTCCCCCCCCAAGTGGGTGTTTCTCATTAGAGGTAAAAAGTTCTTTCTTTTTGGCATATAATTAAAGAAGCAATAGATGTTAAATTTCAGTGGTGATTCTCATGTTGAATGCACTCTCATTGTGAATGCCCATTACAGTTTATGGTCCAGGTTCCAATGTATCATGATTACACACGCATTTTCTTCAAGAATCAAATTCTATACATGTCTATGAGCACATACTGAATAAGTTTTCTGATTACTTAGTGCTTTTTTTGGTAACGGTTCCGATTGTTTTATGATTTCTCCTAGCACAAAGACTAACTATCGTAGAATTTTTGGAAATTTTTGTCACACACAATATGAACATTCCTTAAAGTAATGAGCACTGTTTGGACTCGAAAAAGGTAATTATGTTGAAGTAAACAACTTGAAAATTACCTTACGCACTTCTCATGGACAAGATATTCTCCGTCGACAAGCGACAGTAAATATCGTAAAAGCGTGGGAATGAATGTAGAAGTAAATCAGAACCTTAGTAGAATGCATTTAGGTACTTTATGTTAATGCTAAGGGAACCAAACCTAACCTGCCTAACCTAACCACGAAAGCATATATTGAACAAAACCTTAAGTAATCGCTAAAATTCCGCAGTATGTGTAAACAGACGTACATCGAAATCGACCCATGTGAAAATTGAATTCAGATCTCCCCGATGGCGCAGTGGTAGCGTCGTCGCCTTGTAATCAAGGGGTCCCGGGTTCGATACCCGGTGGAGGCACCAGTGGTTCGGAACCCACTTTAAACTGTAGGTCCAGTCCCGATTAGCCTTACTGTGCATAAAGTGGACTTAAAACAACAAATCAAATCAAAAATTGAATTCGTAGCATGATGAAATCACAATAAAACAAAAGGAACTTGGGCCCTTTTTTTGTGCAATACAATTTTTCCCATTCTCTCCTTTATGCTTACGTGGCATATTCTGAATATTTGACCTAGCTTATGCAACAATTCTGATTTATTGTATATGTTAATTAGATATAATATAAATAAGTCCTGCACCATGGCTCTGAGGTCTAAGGCGTCAGGCTTTGGGCTCGGGCTATGGGATGCGCACAGGTTCGAGTCTCCTGGGGGCAAGCGTAACAACTTTTCTTCCCAGATTTTGCCCAGTGTATGGGACTGGTGACCACCCACCATTGTGAGGAAATTGAGGAGCTACGAATGAGTAGCAAAACCCAGTCATGGAAACCTACAACAATGACTGTTGGTTTGTCGTGCTGACCACCCGTCATCCCGTAAATGCTTGGATGATTGCACACCTCTGCTGAGGCATATGAGTGTGAGGCCGGCAGTTGGTTAGGTAGACCCTGGCCTTCACAGGCTGTTGCACTGTGGGTTATAATAGAAATAAAACACAAGTGTAGAGATGCAAGTAAAACAAAAACAGAAGTCTGACAGCTTCAAATTTTGAATTATGAAAAGGTAAATTGGGAGAATATGCCACTGAGGGGCAAGACAGGTTTGATGCTCTTAGCACTATATTTACACTCCCGTATGCTTACTGCAGTACTGTTTATACTTTTGAAATATGTTAGGAATGATAGGTTTGATTGCCTTAGTATTTCCACATATTCCATCATCTCCTTCACGTGCATACAAAATTTTATTACAAAAAGAGATCTTCAGGCATTGCCAACTTGCAAGCTTGGCCACTTGCACACTATTCGTCCTTATCGAGGCAGAAAACTAATGTAATGTAAGATGAAGTCACTATAAAATATAATGTGAAAGGGCCGTTAATACACACATGGTTGAATACAACCAGAGAAGTACCTTATTTTGCAGATGTATTTAAATGACTATTTTAAGTAATAATTTAAATGTGTATGTGTGTGATTATTTTAATAAATAATTCACCATGAGCAATAATAACCTGACACTACCAAACAGTAAACTCATTTATTGATTTGCTTTATTTTACTTTGCTTCTTGTGCCACTTTTGGCTAATTTGTGAAGATGGGGATGAGTGATGATATGATGAAATTGAAGAATGGACACTCAAAAACATCCATGCTCAGGCCAGCATGATGTGCTAACCACTCTGCCATGGGGGCCGGCCAGTAAACTCATTCTATGGGAATCAATCAACATATAGGGCCTCCCTGATGGTGACAGTAGTAACATCATCACCTTGTAATCAAGGGGTCCTGGGTTTACCCAGTGGAGGCACATAGTGGTTCAGTACAGATCACACTTTAAACTGTAGGTTCAGTCTCGATTAGCCTTTCTGTGCATAAAGTGGACTTAAAAACAAAAACTAAAGAAAAAAACTATTAACATAGAACAAGGTCAGATGAAATTCACATTAACTTTTGGCATTGACAGCATTGATCCCAGTGGCTGTAATGGTTTTAGGATGGATGGGATTACCTCTGTCCCAGCACCTCACCAACATCTAACACATTTGTAATAAAAACAGACACGTAGTTGTTTTTTTTAAACTTACTTACACACAACAGTATGACATAACTATACTCAGATTTCGACCCAATGTGAGTATAGGGAAGTGTGTCAAAAGCTGGTTTTGTTTGTGATTAGTTAAGATTGAATATACCTAGTCTGGCCATAAATACTGTTACACACTATTTTGTGAATAAATTTAATATGGTTTCAGATATTTAAATGTTCTTTTAGTATGTTACACTTACATATATTACACACAAATAGCACCAATCAGTTTGCAAAATGTACACTTTTCGCCCTCACACAGGCTCGAAGTCTCCCTGGCCAGGCATCTATTACAGCATGCATGGTCTTGATGGGAAAGTCCGCCCCTGCTGCTATCAAGGAGCGCTTTTAAGTTTCAATTATAGGGTGCTTCTTCTTGCAGACAGTCCCCTCTAACTCTGGGCAGAGTTTGTAGTTCAAGGTACTGAGATCATGGCTATCAGATGGCCAATCAAAAGTGGAGATGAAATCGAGTACACTGGTCTCCAGTCACCATCGTGTCATCCTTGCCTTATGAGCTGGGGCAGAATATTTCTTGAACATCCAGGATTCATTGTGAAACATTGTTTGGTTCAACAGTGTCACGAGAGGGTCCAGAACACTTCCACAGACACTTTCGCACGGCTTTTAATCCCTTTTCTTAAAAATGAGGCCTGGTGAAACTCTCATAGCTCACACCCCACCAAACCATGACTGAGGAGGGCTGGTGGCATCTCTGATATTTGGGAACTCTCTCACAAACTTCTCTAGAGTTTGAAGCATACACTCTTGCATTTTGGCGGTTAAAATTTTATTCAGTGATGAACAATTTCTTATCAGTGAAGAGACACCTGCAATGCCCATTGGCAATGTACCGCTGCAGGAGCCGTCTCGATTTCAGTTCCCTCTGCTTCTTCACTTGTGTTGTCAGGAAATTTCCAGTACTCCACCGGTAAGCTCCAATTCCCAGGTCTTCATTAAGTACCCTGAACATTGATTGGTGTGAAATGTTCAGCTCTTGTGCCATTATCACTTGCTTCTGGAGATTTCGGCAGATGCGAGCCATCACTGCTTTAACAGCCGCCGCTGTTCATACGGTGTGAAGTTGACCAACTCTTGGGCGATCTTTCATGCTACCAGTATCAGTGAATCTCTGGATTGTCTGATACACAAACCTTTTGCTGATCTTCAGGATTTTTAGGGGCTGGAAAATCTCAGTGAGTGACTTCCCAACCATATGCAGAGCAATTACAGCTACTCTGTTTTCATATTTGCCCCACTCCATGCTAATCACAAGAAGATACACGCTTGCTCTTTCACAGCTGAACACACAATGGTCAGGAGTGAACTTCAGCACAAGCATGGTTCATGAGCCTGACTACTGGATGTACAGTCCAAGCCCAAAGTTTGTAACAGTATTTATGGCCAGACTAGGTATATGAATTAAATAAATCTGAAGTGAATAGGAAATTCCAAAATGTAGCAGTATTAAGTACCTACAATCGTGCTAAGTATATTTGAAAATTGTCCCATAGTCTATGATGTGTGTTATGCAGTAGGAAATAAGTAGTGTTACCATATATTCATAAGTAGGCTATTGGGTCAAGAAATGGCTATGTAACCTTGTTACTTGAATTTATGAACCACCGATGACTATTCTTTGAGAAACTATTATTTTTTTTTTCGTTTTTTTAAAAATCTGGAAAAAATATTTTATAACCCCTCCTCCCTCCAAAATATATTTTTTAAAACTTCTATCCACCCCTGTTTGACTCCTATTTAACCTGACAGGACTCATGGTCTTTGCTAGGATGCATCCTGGGTAAAAATTACCCACAAGCAAACTTGTTTCATAAATCGGAATTATAATTGTTTTAAAGCATGTAAATAATAATAGGTTCATTAATGAAACAAAATTTATTAATTTGGAACATTTTTATTGAGTTGCGTAATTGATAGATGAGAAAAAATGGTAAGATGAGCACACACTACCATAACGTAAGGATGCATGTTAGGCAAATATTACCCAGAAGCAAAATTACTTAGTAAGTGTATTATAATTGTTTTAAAGCATTTAAATAACAAACCTTAAACCTTAATGGATTTATCTAATTTTATTAATTTTGAACATTTGTGTTTTATTACATAAATGATAAAAATAAGAAAAAAGAATGTGTTGAAATACCAATCTAAAACGTATGGGTGAAATTTGCCCTGGCACTTTTTCTATCGCCCTGTGAGCTGAATTAACACAGCCTCACAGTAGGTTTAAGGTCCCGATGGTCAGAAGAGTTCACTGTAAAGGTACTGAGAAGGGCACTTATAGGATATGATCAAAACATATATATATATCATCACAATTGCCTGGGTAATTTTTACCCTTACACGCATCCTAATGGGTTAATGCACAGCAAGACAGTAGGACATAACATATGGTACCTACAATAAGAGAATATTTACCTAGCTTACTTATAAACTAAAGTACTTATCAGTACCTATCATGCTTCTTTTTAGTATTATATAATCCATTTTTTTTCTTGTGAACTATGAGGGATGATCGAAAAAAAGGTTACAAAGCCTATTATGGCGTATGTGTTAGACATAGCTGGAAGATCAACACACCTGATGATGGAGGGCACTCAACACTAGTCCTCGATGTAATCACCTTTTTTGTTCAAGCACTTGTCACAACATAGATGAACATAGATGAGGTTTTCCATACCGGTTACACAGAAATCCGCGTCAAACTCTCGTAGCCACCGTGAGGCAGCTCTTTGGACATCATCACATGTCAGATAATGGTGGCCAGCCAACCAAATGGTAGTCCCAGCTCAGCTGATATTGAGCGTAGTGTTCTTCTTCTGTCCTCATGAATACACTCGTCCACAAGAGCACAGTTCACGTCAGTGGTTGAGGTACTGGGCCTACCGCTGTGTCCAGGGTTGTCATTAACAATACTGGTCCGTTTTTCTTTGAATGCACGACACCACTTTGCTACATGTTGCCTTGAAATTGTCCCCTCCCCATACACCTCCACAATCTGCCTATGAATGTCAGCAGGTGTAGTGTTTTTGGCCCACAGGAACCGCACCACTGCCCTCACTTCTCTTGACCAATTTTCTAGACGAGTCACCATTTTAAATGTCTGCTTCTCGGGTATACATGGTCAGAATCCGAAGTCCTCAAACTCGCAACAAGACAAACATGTTATTAATTTACACATAAATTTTTGTTACGTTACAGTGAATAAAACAAAAGTTATATGCTTTGTAACCTTTTTTTCTGATCATCCCTTGTAAATTTGGTCAACAAAATTTTGTGCAGTTGTAGGACCCTAAGAGTACTACGTTTCAGATATTTTTTTTATTCACATCAGTGTATTGCAGATGTCACAGGGCACCTGAAATAGGATTCTTTTTGTAAAAATTCATTTTTGTTCTTCAATTCTGTTTTATGAAACAGGGTACCACAATTTCTTTCTCACAAGAGTGCAGTACTGTAAGGAAAAAAAGAACAGAACCAATTGTAACTGTCTGCAATAAATAGTTTTCCTTCTACGATTTTTTTTTGTACAGCACTGCACATCTGAAAAGTGCATGCTTGAAATCCTCATGCTTAGTAAGACATAAAGGTACTATTTAATAATAATATTAAAAAAATTTAAATGCTTAGCGTAAAATGTCAATACAATTGAATTCTTTATAAAAATTATGGAGGCCATTGGAAAATATGAACAAAAATCCAGTCTTCATTCCTCATTGACAACCTCTGTAACAAATTCACATGGGCGTCCTATAGTGGGACCACAAGCAGAGAAACCTGTGAAGACCCGCAACTCCTGTGCATCGTACTCCAGCGAGGAGGGGAGGGGGAGAGTGGACCATGCTTCCTTATGGCCCGAGCTGAAGGGAAGAAGGGAAAGCTGCGTGGGGACTTTTTGTCCAAGGTTTTTTTTTCTTGTCACTCTATAGCATGGGCATAACTTTAGGCCTAATTTTGAGGAAACAGAGTCGAACGTGGGGCTTAGCTTTAGAGGGAAGACACTGGAAAAGGTTTCCATCTCATAAAAATAGCATCTAGGATTATTTGCTGAATAACTGGGATGTTTGAAAATCACAAATATTACCCTTTGTTACTTTGCTTCTCAGGTCTCCTAACTTGTAAATTTCAATAAACCTGAAAATTGAGGGGAGGGGGGGCAAGTGCTCCTCCTTGCCTCCGCCAAATTACGCCTATGGGTCCTAGAGTTGAATGCTGGGTAAGGCATATACACTTTCCTGTTGTTGTTACTCCTTTTGTACCATCAGTTCTTGATTCACCCTTATTGCCATTACGTAGCATGTATGGTCCAGATACTTTAAGATCTATGTGCTTTAATTTTAAAAATAATTTGGCAATGTTACATTATTCCCATGGTATTTTTCATATCAAGTAACTGCAATAATTTCCACAAGTAAAAATGCTAATATTTTACACATACTCAAAACACACTACAGTAACAATAGGCGTAATATTAAATTGTCATTGTTAGCAATCAGGGATGCAGACACTAGGCAAGATCCTAGTGCATTCTTTTACTATGGTACCCTGCATCTGTTAAGGTGCGAATAACATCCCTACACTAGGAGCACTTGCTGTAAAAAGCATAGATCACCATTAATCTGCTCTTGATTGGAAATAAATGAAATTTAACTTCAAAAATATCAAGCTTGCATTTTTTTTTGTAGATGGCAGTACAGTAAATCCTCATTAATCTGGACTAATGGGAGGAGGCAGTGGCGTTGCGCAGCTCTCTGGGGCCCCCCTGCAAGTAAAATATTGGGGCCCCCCTTACTGACAAAAATGATGATGCCAGAGTGGGACAGACGTACAATTGTTAGCTAGTGTCCCTTACCACCCCCCTCCCCAAAGTTTTACAAGAAATTAACTTTTAACCCAAATACTCTCTTTTTTTGTTATCGACTTATATATCAGTGTATTACCTCCTTGAAACTAAATCAGGATGATCTGAATCTCTGATAAATAACTGGAAGAAAAATCTGGAAATCTTTTCTCATATTTAAACGCAGTGGTACTGCCAGGAATCTTTTTTGCTTGTGATCATTTGTTTTTTTTTTTTGCTTGAAACATTTTTTAATGAGATTACATATAATACACAGATATTTAAAAAAAATACTGTTTTGGGGAAATGTTAAGGGACAGTAAACACTCATTTCATGACTTTGAGGTGGTTGCACCTTCAGCCCCTAAGATTCAACATAAGGGTTGCTCACATTAGCTTTCTAATACTAATAGTGACCAATATACTCAAGCAAACTTATCACTGCAGTTATGGGGGTTGAACCAGACCTCTCGATTTTCGGTGGTGACCTAACATCACACAAAGTCAATTGCTATCTGGTATGAAAAAATGGTTGCGGTCTCTGTTCTTGGGAGATGAAGCTGCGATAGAACTCTATTCACCGGAAATTTGCCACTTGGAAGGACTGTACCACTCCCCTCACCAAATAAAAGTTCAACCTCAATATCATTATTCATAATTTTTAACGCTGCCACTTCTTTTCGATAGACCATTGATCATATATTTCTTAAATAATTTTTAATAAAACAATAACCTTTTTATTAATAGATCATCAGTGCTCTAATTTACATAAGCACCCTCCTTCATATATACTGCAGCTGCATTGTCTTCAAGTTGATCCATGCAAGGATCCTTCCTTCTATCTCCAAAATCTGAACAAGGAAATTCGCAGACAGGAATTTTCACTTCGAACACTGCACATCCGAAAATCGTAACACATTGGAAAAGAAAAACTGGTTCGACAAAAATGTCCGCATAATTTCAATATGTAAGAAAAATGAACTTCACAAAATTACACAAAATAATGGACACATTTAATTCATACACTGTATATACCCTGCATGACAGAGGAAGGGATAATGGCCCTCAGGTCAGGGCAAGGTGGTAATTGCCCCTGGGCCACCTCCTACTGGGTTTTTGGGCCCATTTGAAGTAAAAACAGGTTACTTCATCATTGTATATCAAAATACAGCACAACATGGTTTTCTTCCAGGAAGCTCTTGCCTAACAAATCTTTCAGTCTTACTTTCGCATGCTGCCAGAGCTATTGATAATAACTCCCAACTTGACACTATATATTTGGATATTTCAGAAGCCTTTGACAAAATTAATCATAAATTTCTTCTACGTAAATTATCATCCAGATTTAACATCCATGGAAAATTTTTCTCTCTCTGTAGGACTACCTCCATGAGCGTGAACAACGTGTTGTTCTTTCAGGTACCTCTTCTAACTTTCTTCCCGTTTTGTCTGGAGTTCCTCAGGGGAGTGTCTTAGGCTCACTCCTATTCCTTCTGTACATGGATGACCTCCTTGAAAAACTGTCCTCTCTCCCTGTCTGGTAGCCTGCTTCACAATAATTCAGCAAAGAAATGTACAACATAAGTTTGCCATCGTGTTGACATAGTCGATTAAAGAGTGTATTCAAACTGAAGGGTCATTCAGTTTGCCATGAAATTATATAGCAACCACAGACAAAAAATCCTTTGGCCAGAAGCCTTCCCGCATCTTCTTCTCCATCCGTTCAACTTGGGCCATAAGGAACCTGCTCCACTCTGCCCCTCAACTACACGCGCGAGTACTATGCACAGGAGATGCTGTCTGCGCATGTTCTTTTGCCTGTGGTCCAGCTATAGCATAGTTATTCAAAGAGCACGTGCGACTATTTACTTTTGAACTTCTGATCAATATGTAGGTTCAAGACTTTGTGGGTAGCATGAGCATACTACTTTTTATCCTCAACAATGTACAGTCAACGTAGTTAGTAATAAGGTGTTTTTTATACAGAGTGTATTGATACAATTGTAGGTTGAATTGTATCTTCTGCATATATGCTGTACAACTTCCTCCATCTGCCAGTGGCGATGCTTTATCATCACCACAGGTAAATAGTGAAATTATGAGGGTGCATCTCACTCAGATAGACAGTCCATACATATTATGAACAAGGATGTATTTCGAGGGTGATGTAGGGGATCCAGACCCCCTCCCCCCAAAAGACTTATAGAAGTCCAAGATTAAGTAAGCAGAATACCTGTTGACTGTTGTATAATGTGAAGTTGATGTATTTCTGCTGAACTTACGTAAAAATAAAGAGTAGGGTGTGAGCTTTTCTTTGACCATGCCTGTGAAAGTGCATGCATACCACTACTAATAATAAAAATAACAATCATGGACTTCAGTTTTCATTCAGATAGACCTAACAATCTTTTTGGTATTTGATAAATCAACCATTTAAAAAAAAAATTGACATTAATTTCTTTGGTAGGACAACTGTATTTATGCAAATGTTAGTGATGATGACTACATGCTGTTATATCTCAATTCTTGTATCATCTTTTTATGTATCATATGATAATAACTATAAGCAATTCACCTATTTTAATACTTATATTGTTGTTATTAATGGACATATTACAATCTTATTAACCTATTAATTGTGAAGTTTACTATTATTAATAGTAATAATTATTATATGTGAGACTCTTGGTTTTGACCCCTCCTGAAATATAGTTCTAGATAAGTGCCCAACTATGAAAGTTGATGCTGCACCCACAAGGGAGCAAGTTGTAGTGTAGTTGATATGTAAAATTGGATTTTCTTAATGATTATTTAATCTTGCGTTGGTTGCGCATGGTCTCTAGTTCCGGGTGTGTGATTTTAATGTCGCCAATTATCAATGATTGTTTTGTCAACCCCCCTTCCTCTATCTAGTTGAGTTTCTAACCTTCCTTTTTTACACCACGATTTTGTTTTAAGTGTTAGCCAGATCTTCGAGCCCCTATGGAGGGTTTGTTGAAGCCCCTTGTTGCGTGAGTCCATGGGTGACTATAGGCGTACCTGGTTTTACTGAAAATCTGGTCGTGCCTTTTTGTAGTTTTATAAAAATTCAATTTTTATTCTTTTATTGAATCTGAATTGTTTGCAAGAAGAGATCCAATCATAATAATTGAGGGTTTGGCACTTTAGACCATTAATTTAATATATTTTAAGAACCTGGTCCCTGACCATCAACGTAATTTTTCTCACGAAGGGTTAATGTTTCTTTCAAATCTCTCTCTATGTAATTGTGGCAATGTGAATTAATGGTGAATTCATGAAATAGATGAAGTAACAAATTCAATGAAATGACCATGACTTAACCAGGATAACTTGGAACCTCCTGACTTTGTAGCATACAACGTTTGTCAGAAAAGTTCCAGGACAGCTCGTAAAAATAATGTATTCAACTTAGGAACTAATGGTCCTAGGTTTTGTCAAAATAGTCCCCTTGGCTATCTATACACAGCTGCCACCATTTCTGGAGGTCATGGAAGCAAGCAGGAAAGGTTCATCTAGGATGCTTCTCAGCACATCTGTCACAAAACCGTTTGGATTGCTACCAATATCTTCATGATGCTTCGCTTTCAGCGGTGTTTGCACACTGGGAGACAAGAAATAATCACACGGTAATTGGCCGGGTAAATATGGGGGATGTGGTAGAGTAGAGATATGATGATTGGCCAGATATTCCTGGACTGATAAAGCAGTATGTGACCTTGCATTGTCGTGCAATAAGAACCACTGCACAGATGCCCACAAATCAGGATGGCGCTGCAGAATTGCTTGACGCAAATGTTTCAGGATGTCAATATAAAGGTTTTTGTTTATCGTTTGTCCTTCAGGCAGAGATATTGATGGTGCACCAAACCTTTAGTATGAAAAAATGGGATCAACATTGTCTTTGGATCATCTTGCACTGAATCTCTGCCCTTCCGAAACCCTTTGTGCCATTCAAACATACGGCTTCTCGATAATGCCTTGTCACCAAATGCTTGCTGTATCATATTCCATGTTTCACTAGGGGTTTCCCAGCTTAACACAAACCTTAATGTGGAATGCACGTCCATCACGACACTTGTGTAACTTCCAACTAAATGTGCCAACAAGCCAAACAGTGGGCTGCTAAGCACAGCACTGCCACCTAGTGTGTTTACATGGAAACACTTCCTATGCCATTATTCAGAACACATATCAGGTGACTGCATAACCCATTTCTTGTGTGTGAATATCACAGGTAAAGAATAAAAAAACAGTCCTGGAACTTTTCTGACAAATGTTGTATTATGGAGCTTGAACTCTTACATGGGTGTTTTTTGTTCCGCATCCTTTTGGAATAGCTAGCACATCTGAAGGTTATCTCTGAAGAAAGCAGTACATTTCTACTAATTGGTTTAAACCTGCTAGGTAAAGTGGTCTGATATTCAATGCAGTACCCAGCTGCTTGTCTGAGGAAAATGTCTCCCACTCTTCTTCCCTGTTGAAAGTCAGTAAAGAATGCATATCAGTCTCATATATGGTCTACACCTTTTTGGTGAAGCCCCGCCATTCTTCTTCTGACTTAAGTATGGATTGCTTTTGTTGTTAGGTTAGGCATGTTAGATTTAGGTCTCTTACACTGCAATTTTACCTGACTACTTCCTATTCTTTATTCCAAGACCTCCCTGATGGCATAGTGGCAGTGTTGTCGCCTTGTAATCAAGGGAATAGCAGGTGGAAGCACGTGATTTGGTTGATTGTATTAGGTTTCTTTACGTCACTTATCTGCCAATTATAGGATGAGGATGAGTGATGATATGATGATATTGATGAAGGGACTCTCACATAGTTTGCCCAAACCATATATGAGAATAGAAGCATATCCTTCACTTTATGAACTTTCAAAGCATCTACTGGCAACACTTGGAAAGAAAACTAGAATTTCAAAATTTCAAGAGATAAAATTGACATCCAGGATGAGTCTAAATGAATTTGCAATGGGATTGGTCTTCTTGGGTAACAGGTTTGAATTCGATCCACTGTGCTGCTCTGAAAGATCACAGATAAATGGATAATATAGCAATAACTATCATCCAGTAATCTGCAATGCAATTTAGTTAGTTAAAACTAAGTAATCAAACTATAACAATTACAACAATTGTTTCATATCATCATTTTTATTACTATGTAAGAAAAGAGCTCTCTTTGCAGTTTCTATTTCAGAAAATTGGAACTGTTTGAGATTACCAAAATGACCTTTTTCACATGTTTTCTTGCGTCCTTTTTCATAATAGAATTAGTTTGTCTTCAAAGGAGTGAGAGTTCTTTAGTTCCTTGATTAGAATTCCACTGCTCAATGTTCTGTTTCAAGAAAGCAATTGCACGGAGTTTTTACTTAAGTATGTTTATTATGCTATATAAAAAACTCAATGCATAAGTTGATTGAGAGACAAAGACAACAGCACACTGAATACAGGATGACAGTATTTTTTATGGAAAATCTTAAAATGTTGACTTTGTTAAAGAAATAATATTGTGAACTGTTTATCATAAAAGGATATATACATTTTCTTACAACAGGAAACCCTTCAAATTATGTAGTATTAACGTATATTGTTGCATAGCTTAGTGACTTGCATCGTGTGATCATTGTTATTCAAAATACTGAACAACTTTTAAATGTGCTGCATTACATGTGATATATGCTTGTATGATTCAGTGGCGTAGCGTTATGGAACGCCAATACTCCCGGCGTTTCCTGATTTAATATGGGTAAAAATGCTGAATGCTGTAAATAAAAAGTAAAACATTACTAATTATATAAATATGTGTTCGAGCTATATGGCATTATAATAGCTATTTATCGCGGTACGCCTACAACGCTCCACTAAACAGCTCTCCTTATAGCATATTTCTAATGCCTTTGATGGCCGGACGCCGGCTAGGTTTGGCGTAATGGACTCTGCTTGGCTCGAGGGAAAGCTTGGATCTCTACAGCACAGCACGGGCGACATGCTCTCTCGAACGCCGGCGTGCGGAGCACCTGATTGGTTCTAGGGCTCATGTGACCCTTCCTGTTTTCCGATGCAGACGACAAACCTACCCGGTTCTTCGCGCTCGTGCTGTGTGATGTTATACAATACGCAATATGACTCATGTAACTTTATCAAACTCCAATATATAACTTCTTTGTATAATTTATCGCACGAACAGCGATGTGCATTTCAGTCCTCGTGGTGTGAAAAGTTAGAAACAGATTATTTATTCATGGGCGAAGTTCAGCCTGTGGCTGCTCTACCACTTAACCCGCAAAACAAATATATCATTAAGAAAGTTTATTTGTTCGTTAATATCTAAATCCTTTATATTTTGTCAATGGAAATGTTGAGCATTCGTTTGAAAACTCTTAACATCGAATTATCTCTGGAGGAAATGATTTTCAAATGTTTTTTATGACGCAAGGTGGTCATACAGTAGTCTGAATTACTAATCGGCACTATTACGTCAGTAGAGCGTACGATAGGTGGATCATCCGCCGACCTCTGTGGCGGAGTGGTTAGCATGGGTATTCTTTGTGAGAGTCCCTTCAACTTCATCAATATCATCACTTATAATATTCATCTTCACGATTAGCCAAAAGTGGCAGAAAAACGAAGTAAAATAAACCAAATAAATCAATAGTTAGATCATCCACAATAATAATGCGTCTATTCTTCTAGAAGCGCTTATGATTCTCGTAGGTTTTTTAATGACTTGTGTCATGCCGAAAGGTTACCTTGGTTAGCTGGGTGTGCTGAGAGAAACAAAATATAGTTTTGCTACACATGCACTATCTTTTGGGCAATAGACTCCGAATGGCGTAAGGTGTTCTTAGTTGAACAACCTAATTTAAAAAGCTATAAAATACCAGTCTTCCAAACCTTTGTTCCATAGTAAGGCATCTCATTTGTTATCTTTTAAATATGCATAGATCATGATTTATCGGAAGCCGGCCGACTTCAGGCAACAAAACACCATGAAATTGTTCTTTCAAATAGACAATACTTGTATCGACTAAACCCATAAATAAACTATTAGGCAAGAAAGGGCATAGCCTTCCTTTGGACTTGCCGTTCCTACCCGAAATGCTCATGCTACGCCACTGGTATGATTACAAGTCTGGGAAGTTTGTACCCAACAGTTCACTTAAAGTGGGATCCGAACCACTTTGTGCCTCCACCGGGTAAACAAACCGGGGTCCCTTGGTTACAAGGGGTCGACGATACACTAAGCCTTCTCGAGGAGGGTAATATGTTAATTCTGAATGGCAAGAGGGAGGTGATTACCTTTTTATTAAACCTTATAATTTAGAATCAACATTGATGCTCACATTAACTTTTTTTAAAGTTTTAGTTAACTTATACTCCGTCCCGGGAATCTGGAGCGATCGAACGAAAACAAGTCTCTGCGCAAGTAGTGACTCGAGACGGCTACACCAATGAACACGCGGAGGGAATGGGATTGCGTGGAGGGGTAAATCGAATGCAGCAGCGTGTACTGCTTCGCTCCACCCATTTGCTTTCTCCCCTTCTCTGCCGTTATGCGCATCCATGCTCCACAGATTCCCGGAATTGAGTGAAATGCTTAATCCTAGATGTCAAGAAGGTAAGTGTTTTCAGAATGGGCAAAGATTTGCCGACTATCATTCGCTCTTATGCTGATCGTTCGTTTAAACGTTTTTTTTTTTTTTGGGGGGGGGGGGAGGTCCACATGTGATTCACATACTTTGTAAGATGTGACAGAAGATGTTCACGCATAAAGTAGCAACCCTGTTATTGGCGTCGGGACGATTCCCTTGGAAATTGTCATTCTTCATTTCAACTTACAAAAATACAGAAAGCTTGTTACTTTTACTATTAATAACAGAAATAAATTTAAGTTAGTTATTATTCGAACAGAATAACGAAAGAGAAAAAAACGACGTTAAATCGAAAGAAATTAATATAAAAATCAGGAACCAGTTTATAAATCGTTTCACAGTTTTCAAAATTCCAAAAATTTGAGTTTTATGTGAGAGTTCACACACCATAAACACTATGGCAAAAGTTTTCTCCTAAATATTTTTGACTGAGATGCGTAAAAGTAACTATACATTTCGGCACACTAACTGTATGAAATCGTAAAAAAATACGAAAAAAAGCTGTGCAGGATATTCACTATTTGGTGGATCAAGTAGAAACGTTTTTCCAAGGATAAAATAATAATAATATAAATAAATAATAATAAATCTGGAATAAAATTTGTTTCTTTTCACTAGTTTTCTTATTATTTCTACTTTTCAAGATTTTCAATTGCCTGACTCCCCTACAAAATTCTGCGATGCCGATGAACTAAAGTAAACACGCGTTAATTCGTACGCCCTTCGCTTCATTCTCGGTGAAGACACGTTTCAGTGGCTTCTTATTACACTTTAGGTCCAGTTCCAACTGGCTTTTGTGTCCATAAACTTCGACTCGATCGGTATGGACATCATCAGTTACACTCAATGACAAGGCTGCATTTTAACCTTAGGTTCGCTGACTGGGCAGTTGGTTACGCGGAAGGAACACGAGAGCGAGTTCCGTCCCGCAGCGGGTAAATAATTGGCGAATTAACACGGTTGTTCACCCTCACCAGTTTCTATCATCCCACAGGAAACCCAATCAACCGGTCGGACGCTTTTAATTTTAAATCAATAGCTGTCACATTCTTTTTCGTCGGTTTTATGTAACGTCACCTTTGCGGAGACCTCCATACGAGCCGCGGCGAAATGACTCAGTGTTCCGTGCATTACTGTGAGTAGCGTGGTCAGGTTGTTCCTAAGGGAATGCTAGACTTTTAGATTGCGACACTAAATTGTTGTGTTCATCTTCTCCCCCCCCCCCCTGGAATCTGCAAAAATACTATAATTTCTTCTTATATTTTATTCCTTTTTTCCTTTGTCGCTTTTGTGATCATCTTTCTCTAGATTTTTGTTTTCCTTCATGCGTTTACTGTTTCTCCGTCTCTTGTTGACTGTTTTTATTGCATTTTCTCTTACTGTCTCTGCCTTCTTTATTCTAGGGCTTCCCTGATGGCATAGTGGTAATGTCGTCGACTCTTGTAATCAAGGGACCCGGGTTCGATAGCCGGTGGAAGCACGTAGCGGTTCTGTTGATTAGGTTATGTTACGTCGCTTTCTGCCACTTTTGGGTAATCGCGACGGTGAGGATGCAGGCCCGTAGCTAGAATTGATCTCTAGGGGGGCTCACGGGTTATCAGGGGGGCTTTGTAAACCAATTCCATTTTTTTTAAAAAAATATTAACAGTATTAAATGAAGGTAAATTATGTGTGGTGGGAGGGGTCATTACGTTACATAAAATTTATAAATATCACACAAATACTACATCTTTTAAAATATCGCTTTAAGTGTTAATTTACTGGTACTGAAATCATCCCTTACACACTCCATACTGTTTTAGATGATACAGATATTTATTTCACAGAAAAAAAAATGCACAATATTCAATCACAGTGCCTACAGTACATTCCACCCCCGGCAGAAGCAATGAAACTCCCCTTCGTTCCCAAAACTTAGGAACTGTTGACCTTTGATGCAGATGCGAGGGAAATTTGCATGATGACATCAAAGTCAGAGATTTCTGTCTAAATGGAGGCCGTAACATGGGCAGTGAAGGTACAGATAAAGAAGCTCCCGCATGAAAGAACTTACAAAGTCTAGATAATCTTCTAAATACTTGCAGCAACTTAGACTTCAGCTCATAAAGAAAATAAGCGAATGTAATAGCAGCTGTTCATGTTCTGTGGATTTATCCTTAAAGTTGTGAGCTGTCTAAAATTTCACTCAGCCCCCCCCCCCCCGGCCCCTGCCTGGCTACGGGCCTGTGAGGATGTGTGGTGATGAGACACTCGCAAAGAACAAATATGGCCATACTATGTTCCAGCTATCTCTGGAGGAAGGCCGCGAATAGCGGTATGAAAAGGGGGGGGGTCGAGTGTGCAGAGCGAAGCAGTACACACTGCTGCGAAGGCTGTTAACTGCAGTCGCTTTTCCCCCTCCACGTAATCCCTTCCCCTCTCACATGTTAATTCGTGGAGCCGTCTCACGTCACTACTTGCGGAGAGACTTGTTTTTGTTCGCTTGCCCTAGAGATAGACGGTAGAGAGTATAACCCATTAACTGCTAGCTACAGTCGCGTTTTCCCTTCCATGCACTAACTTTCCCACTCGCGGGTTTATTGGTCCAGCCCTCTCGAATCACTGCTTGCGCAGTTACGTGTTTTCATTCGCTTGCTCCTAACATTCCAGGGACAGAGTGTAGATTAATTTATTTATTTCCTTCTCTCGTTTCTTTATCTCCCCCCTTCTCTGTTGTTCTTTTATTTCCTTGTTTGTTTTTCATGAAGCATTTCTTTTTTGCGATGCCAAGAAAATAGTGTCGTCAACTCTTGTGCTATGAGAACGCAGGGATGGTACTGGGGCAGCCTCTTAAGAATCGAGATAAGAATGAGGCCAGACCCTTCGAGGTTTCTTGACGAGACTGTAAAATCGAAACGCAGTTAGTTTTTGTATATTTTGTTTTCATACCGTTAATATACCTCTTTGCTTTATTTTCATTGCTAGTCTGACTTGAAAAACGTGAAAAATTTAGGGATATCATTGTACCCAGGTTTGATTCTCAGTGGAGGCACATAATGGTTCGGACTCCTCCGTGGCGGAGTGGTTTTCACAGTGGTGTCGGGTTCAAATCTCGGTCTGGTCATGGGTGTTCTTTGTGAGTGCCACTTCATCACTTTGATCATATCATCACTCATCGTTGCGATTAACCAAAAATGGGACACTAAATAATAAAAATCAATCAAATCCATTTTGACTTTAGACTCAGTTTCGATAATTATCCTACCTGTGGATAAAGTGGATTTACAGAAAACTTTAATGATCCGGGCGCCAAAGCCTCGTTAACTGTAACACTGTAGATTTGCTAATAATAATTAGTAGACAATTATTTTTCCTTGGTATTATTGTAAATGAGTCAAATCCTATCATTTTGGGAAAGGTGAAATATGTTGTAAAACTTAAAAACTACAGTTTTTTAGGAGATATTACTCATATTGTAATACAACGTGAAAGGCAAAACGACTGATCTGCATTTTATCCCTAGCATTATTTTAATCATATTTTCCCCTATTTTTCTCTGCTGTAGACAGAGCTCAACATCATGTAATATTTGGTGAAGGTTTTCTTCGAATATGAAATATATTTTTGATTAAATTTAGCCGAAATTATTCCCTTTACAATAATGAAGAAAACAGATGTGGAATTCGGAAATTAATTGCAAGACAGTACATAATTATCTGTATATTTTATGAAATACAATTCAATTATAGATTTTAATATTTCAAGTAATAGTTAATAGGTGTAGGTAATTAAAAATAGGTATTTTTTGTAACGTTAAGCCAGGGCTGTACTCAAGAGTATACGGCAGTATACACCGTATACCCTCTGGTTAACCTCGCTCGTTAGCGTATACTTTCTGCTATACGCAGTTTCTAGTCTTTTCATTTGTACGTATTTTTATATGTAATTTTGGACTATAAAGGATGGATTACGGCCCGTTTCGCCTTATTGCGTTTTCATCTCCCCCAATACAATTTCGCGTGATTTATGTGACACTAACTTTCTAAGGCGAAATGGGACATCCCATTTCGCCTTATCTTGATTCGCCTTACACACAAAAAATTTCCCACCAGGGAATATTATCGACATGAAGTGTCATTGTTATGAATGTATTATTAACCTAACCTAACCGACAGGACAATGGGAGCCAAGGTAGGCAACATCACAAGCTCTGTTCTCCCATTATGAATTACCTTTCAAGTCGAGAATATTCCCAGGTGGGAATTTTTTTGTGTGTAAGGCGAATCAGGATAAGGCGAAACGGGATGCCCCGTTTCGCCTTAGAAAGTTCGTGTTACATAAATCATTTGAAATTCTATTGGCGGAGGCAGGGGCGGATTAAGGTGGGTGCTATTGATGCTGCAGCATTAGGCCCATTCCTGAAATAGGCCCAGATGAAAACAGACGAGAATTTTCCTAAAGCTGAACAGTTTTCTTTTGCTATATTAACCTGAAAATAAATCTTAGAATGAAATTTAGAGCCCTATTTCGGACGCCTAGACACAGCGTTACTTATTATACAGTTGCTATTATTCTTTGCGCTGTGACGTAACTATAACGTCTTTTTATAACACCATTAAGCCTTGTTTCCATTATTATGAAAAAATATAAATATGCTGACCAAGGCAGTAATTTATTTTATTAAAAACATAAACTAAACGTAACGTTTCAACCTTCTAGCAAGGTCTTCATCAGACTCTGTATCAAGTACAAAAGTAACAAGATACCAAAATCAGGGCATTATATACACAAAACATTACTCCCTCCAGACTAATAGAAAGTTGTTTTGGAACTTTCTCGCAGGTGGCTTTCACTATACTTTCACCTAAAAGGCGAAAAATATATACTTTCATATAGAATGTGGATTGGGCTTTATATATCACGCTCTTTTTCCTTCATTTTCCTCCTTCTCCTCTCCTCTTTCTCTCTTGTCCTTTCCACTCTTTCTAACACTTTCTTCCATTCTTTGTTTAACTTCAGTCCCCCATTCCAGTTCATTGTGTCTTCTTCACCTTTCTTTTCTATTTCCTTGGCTTCCTTCCATTTTCTCACTAGCATTCTCTTCTCCCTTCCTATCTGCTTAGCCTCATCCCACTCTATGTCATGTCCTGTTTCTCTCGTGTGTTTAAATATCGCATTTCTCTCTCTCTTAAGTCGTACATCATCCCTATGTTGTTTCAACCTATCTTTCAGTCTCTTTTTCGTTTCTCCTATGTACACACTCTGACATTCTTTACATTTTACTTCGTAGATAATCCCTTCCTCTTCTCTGTTTTCCTTTTTCTTGTTTGCATTCTTCGCTATTCCTAAGATGCTTCTCCCTCCCTTTCTGTAAGTTTTAATGCCCGCTTTCCTAAGCACTTTGCATATCTTTTCTGTGGTCTCACCCATACTCCTTATTCCAAACCACCTCTCTTTTTCTTTCTCTTCATCTTTCTCTTTCTCTTCCAATTCTCCCCTTCCTCTTTTCTTCCTTCTTCTGTTTATGTCCAGTCTATCCTGCTTCTCATAGCCATTCTTTTCCAGCTGTTTCCATAGGCTATTTATTTTGCCTTCTTTTTCACATTCCTTCGTGCATATTTTCGTTATTCTGTCCTCCATATTCTTTATGAAATTTCTTTTTGTCACCTCACTTACATCACTTCTTTTGTGGCAGAATACCCCTGCTGCACACTTCTTCTGATGCCAAGCGGTTTCAATTTCTTCTCCTCTCTTCCTTTTCATCAATATATCAAGGTAGCTTAACTTGCCTTCTTCTTCTATTTCAAGTTCCAATAAAATCCCTCTTTCTTCATCTTGTATTTCTTTGGCAAAAATGTCAAGCTGCCTCTTTGTTCCCTTCCATATGCCAAAACAATCGTCCACATATCTGCAAAACAAAATTATTTTGTCACCTCCTTTTTCTATCACTTTCTTTTCCCATTCATTCATAACCAATTCAGCCAATGCTGGGCTTAGGCTAGAACCTATATTCAGTCCTTCACTCATTAACATTATTTTATCTCCCATTATACTGTAACCGTTATTCCAAATGGTTTCCAGCGCCTTCACTACCCTTTCACTATCCCATTCTCCTATAATTTCCTTTCCCATTCTCTTTTTAATAATGTCCAAAACGTGTTCCCTCTTGATGCTTGGGAACATACTTTTTACATCTAAGCTAAACATTGTCGTCTTCATCTCATTTAACTTAAGTCCTTTTATGAGGTCTACTACTTGCTCACTGTTCTTAACTGCTCTGCTTTCTTGCTGTGTTACTAACACTTCAATAACTTTCTTTAATTTCTTTTCCAAGGGTTCCAAAATATTGTTTCTGCAATTCATTACTGGTCTTAACTTTATCTCCTCTTTGTGTATCTTTGGAAAGCCCTTCAAACTTGGTAGTCTTCCTGTCTCCTTTATGCATTTCTTGAATCCACTCTTCCTACAGTCTTGTATGACCCTTTCTTTTATAGTTTGTTCTTCTTCTGTTCCACAAATCTCCTCATATCCATTTTCTTTTAGGTCTTCAAACTTCCTCTCGTACCATTCTCTTTCCATCACCACATCCACATTCTATATGAAAGTATATATTTTTCGCCTTTTAGGTGAAAGTATAGTGAAAGCCACCTGCGAGAAAGTTCCAAAACAACTTTCTATTAGTCTGGAGGGAGTAATGTTTTGTGTATATAATGCCCTGATTTTGGTATCTTGTTACTTTTGTACTTGATACAGAGTCTGATGAAGACCTTGCTAGAAGGTTGAAACGTTACGTTTAGTTTATGTTTTTAATAAAATAAATTACTGCCTTGGTCAGCATATTTATATTTTTTCATAACGTCTTTGTGTTTATTGTTCACCGAAGATTTCAAGCATCAGGCCCAATTTCGTCTTAATCCGGCCCGGGGGGAGGGGGGAGGTAAACTCAATAAGGCGAAACGGGAGGACACGAAGAATCTTATCTGTAAACCCGAGAATTGAAGTCTTTGTATTTTACTTTTAAACACGTAAAGAACGAAAAAAAATGAGAATAGTTACTTATGTTAAGTCTTCAAAGTATTTTCTTCCAAATTTTTCTTTGTTAGTGTTAATAGCAGTATTATTAAAGTTATTAACTGTATGCAAACTGATGATTCATGAAAGGAATACCAACAGGAAAATAAAATACAAAATGCTGTACTGTAGCGTATAAAATACTACTGTAGCCTTTCATTAAAAAAAAAAATAATTAAAAATGCTTCTTTATAGGAATTTTTTTACCGATACCTGTCGATATTTTCCCGGTATTTTGGTCTTCCGCGGACTCCGGAAAAATGTGTGACACTTTCACCGATTCTAATTATCCTGAAAGTTGTTCAAAATGCGAAGTTTCTTTCATTTAGAACCAGTTTTGTGTGCAAAAACTGAATTTTGTGATAACGTAACATGTATTGTAAAATGCTGTAATTCTCAAATATTTTAAAGCAGAAATCCTGGTAAATTGATGCATATAATTAAAGCGAAAGACTTACACACTAATATTAATCTACAATTTTGAACAGCTTCTAATAATTACAATTTTCAAGCATCGGTATGAAATAGTCTACAGGGTGGCCCAAATGTCCCGCACCATATGCTCTATTACAATATTTGTTCAATATGTTGGCCACCATTGTCAAAACACAACTGTATGCGGTCACCCATCACTCGCAGGATGTGGGTCACCTAGTCCTGCGAAATAGCACGACACTCAGAAGCAATTCGCTCACACAGATGCTGTTAGTCCCTGATTTTCACACTGTATCACTTTCGTCTTGCATGGCTTCCCGATCCCCAGAGTTGAATTCAATGGATTTTACAGTGTGGGACTACCTAAAACCACTGCGTCAACATAGCAGAATGACTTCTACACCTGTAAGAAGAAACATCAACCATTTACCGTCATGGTGCGCGATTTTTGTGCCACCCTATATATATTATACGTGTAGATTATGGTATTCGTATTTCTATTCTTTAAGGAAACTGATGGTCACCTTTAGTTGGAAACTATATATTTATGTGGGAAATAAGTCTTACTTTCTGCAAGCAGGTGCTTCCGTGCTCTTTCGGGACGTTGATTATTTATCTTTCCGGGACGGGAGAGTTTCTTTTGGCATTCATATCGCCACGTGGCAAGGTAAATTGCTTAAAATGTCAGGCGTCACCGCATTTTATTGAGGAAACGCGAACTCTGGAGCTTTTCTTCTCAGGAAAAGTAGTGACGTCAGGATGGCTTCCATGACGTCATCACAATGGATCGTGCGTTTGGTTTTACAGTGGAGAGGGGGAAGGGGTGTTCGATATCCTTCTCTCTCTTGTCTCCAATATGGAATCTGTTCCTTCTTTCTCTCACCCATTCAACTACAGTACAAAATGACTACTCGGGCGTCACCAGAAATTTTTGCAGAGCATATTAAATTAAATAGTAGAAACACACTCACACACACACTCTCTCTCTCTCTCTCTCTCTCTCTCTCTCTCTCTCTCTCTCTCTCTCTCTCTCTCTCTCTCTCTCTCTCTCTCTCTCTCTCTCTCTTTCTTTTTCTGGCTCTTCAGCTTTTCGTGGGCAACATGTGTTCTATCCATTATTGAGTATGACTCTTGTTGATTCATTGATTGATTGATTTAGTTTATTTTACTTCGCGTTTTGTGCCTCTTGATGGGTAATGAGTGATGAAATTGATGAATGGACATTCACAAACAACCAAGCCCGAGCGGGATTCGAACCTGGGACCCTTGATGTCGCAGCGCGATGTGCTAACCACTCGGCCACTGGGTCCGGCGAAGTATGGCTCTTGTATTCGGTCCATTGGTATCGACAATATTATAAAGAGAACAGTCTAAAAATTTTCATGAGAATAGTTCAACGTACGTAGATGGCGTGCACTTGCAAATTTTCCTGAAGTTGATTTAGTTTTCTAATCTTCAAATACACAATCTTTCTCTTCACCATCGATTTTCAGAATTAAATTCGTTCCACAATTATGATTAATTGATTGATTTGGTGTTTTAAGTCCACTTTATGCACTGTGAGGCTAATCGGGACTTATGTGCCTCCACCGGGTATCGAACCCGGAACCCCTGGATTACAAGGTGACGATGCTATCTTTGCGCCATCGGGGAGGCCCCGTTCCAAAATTATGAATGGTCAACTATTAACTAGTGAACTATTGTCTCTTTTTCGTATCCGGATCGCACGCACCAACAGCAAATGTTATAAATACTTCTACACAAAAGCTCCAAGGCTCTCCTTAGAACAAAGGTAATTTCTTAAAAACTTTTTACGGGTAATAGCTATCCCAAAACTTCCATCACGGCGTGCGTCAAGTGGCCGAAAACTTCAGGTTGCTTGTTTTATTATTGTTGTTGGCACTGTGCGAATTAAGCTTTTTGCTTTGGGAGGGGGGGATGCCCAATCAGTGAGATATTTGTGATTCCATTTTGGGAAGTAGTTTTTTTTTTGGGGGGGTGCGGTATGCAAATTTGTATATATGTTACCAATCAGTAAACTAAACTATTACCTTGCGGTTCTAAGTTCCTCAGACTATTGGTTCTAACCTAAGTCTATTGGTTCTAACCTAAGTCTTATGATAACATTTACACGTAACTTAGAAACAGTATGTTTACATTCTAAGAAAACCCAAACTCGTACACGAAAAAGCTGTCGAACTAGTAACACAGAAAACTTGCCGGGTTCAAACAGTTTCCATTTAATCTACCTACAAGTTTCATGTGAACACCTTAATACATGCTCGGTGAGGTTGGTTAGTTGGAGAATGGTGTTCTCCTTTAATCCACAAGCTTGCACACTTGGAAATCTTTAGTGATTGGACCACTAATGGACACGAATGATTTTTCAGATGTGTTTGTGACATTGTTAAGAGATAGTAAATGACATGCTTTCATTTCCATTTTATTTTAGGGGATAAAAGCATCCCTAGCAGGGATGAAAATAATGTTCTTTTGCCGGTATTATTTCTTTCGTTTTTATAGAATACTCTGTATTTAGGACTTTTCAAGGAAAGGCACCATCTACGATATGTGACCGAAAGGATCACCAAAGGACGGAATACAGTGTTGCTAAGTTAGTAAGAAATAACTAAATATAGTACCTGTGAGAGCAGCGGCGGCGCTAGAATTAATTACCTAGGGGTGCTAAGGGGATGCGTAATGAAATTTAGGGGGTGCGATGTTGAAAATGAGGAAGACTTGAAACATACATTCATGCTTGAATCACTTTGTGGAGTCCCCCGACACTACAGTTAAGTATAAGACATTAAAATACTGACCAGGGCAGAAACATATTGTATAATATATATATACACTAATACACTAAAAAGGTAATGTTTCCACCCTCTAACAGGGTCTTCTTCAGACGAATATTCACACTAGAATCTAGAATATTAGTCTGAAAAAGACCCTTAGAGGGTGTAAACGTTACCTTTTTAGTGTATATATATTTTTTATACAATAAATTCTGCCTTAGTCAGTATTTTAACGTTTTGTTAACATGGAAGCAAGGCTTAACAGTGTTACAGTTAAGTATGTGTTGCTTCAGTTTCAGATTAGGGTCAATGGCTTGCCTGTTGTACACAATAATAATAGGTTTTTCATGTCAAAACCTAACATTTTGTACTGAATATAACATTGTTTAACAATTCGTAACGTAACATGACACTGTGAGAGTTAGTGCTTTTAGTTTAACATGAGGTTTGAAAAAGCCACCGCAAGGGGGTGCGAAATAATATTAAGGGGTGCGCGAGCACCCTTTCGAACTTCCCTGGAGCCGGCCTGTGCGGGAGTTTCTACATCCCACCGGTCTAACGCAGGAGTAAACGAGTACAAAATAACTCGCTAGAATACCTTTATTATATGAACCAACACCATGGAGCAGTTGAATGATCCTAACTCGCTGATTTTCGTGACCACTGTTGCGTATCCTCCAAGCACCCGTCTTTCTTACTTGCTATTTACTCCAAGCAAATATTCCTCAGGCTATTACCACAAACGTAAACATCGTAAATATAGAAAGGAAACCATAATGTTTATTCTCCGATTTGAGCATTGACTTGCAAAGCGTTATTCGGTCGTGAACACCTCGCAGCAAGAACCTCGTTCATAAATTATGTCGTAAAGGTGTGCTTATTGCGGCGTGATTAGCAGCTTGACTGTCGCCTTATCTCAAGGAAAAGGGGTCATACAGCACGTCCCCCTCGTCATCGGTTACTCCAAGCTGTTTCTGCTAAGTGACAGCGATTTCCTAGCGACGTGAGGCAGCAGAAAGTTTGACGGATTTTTGTATTCATTAATTGCTGTTTTTTTTTTTTTTTTTTTTTTTTTGCATGAACATTCTTTTAGAGGCAGGGGCACGACTGAAATTGGTTTGGTTTGGTTTGAATTGGTGTTTAAGTCCACTTTGTGCACAGTAAGGCTAATCGGGACTGGACCTACACTAAAGTGGAATCCGAACCACTATGTGCTTCCACCGGGTATCGAACCCGGGACCCCTTGATTACAAGGCGACGACGATACCACTGCGCCATGGGGAGGCTCTAGGCACGACTGAAATGTTTCGATATATGCAATATATGTACAATTCCTGTTTATCTTATCCGGTGGCGCTGACTTTCACGTTTTTTTCGTTTTTTTTTTCGATTTTTCAACTGTTAAATTTTTTATAAAAAAATGAAAATAAATTACATTCATAAAAATATTACTGTAAATTAAATTAAAGGCAAAATACACTATATGGGCCTATTAGGCGCCATCTTTGAATGCTTGTTATTCGAGTCACTCATGCCAGTGAGAGTGTACAATTGGTTGGTAATAATGGTAAATTATGTGGCCGCGGTGGCTCAGTCGGTAACGCGTCTGACTACCATGCTAAAGGTCCCGGCTTCGATCCCCGGCCGGTTCAAATCCGGGAATTTTTCTAACGTTGGAAGCCCAAGCGCCCACCCAGCGTCGAATAACATGCGTACCTGGGGGAAGCCTGGGGGGTAAAGGCGGTCAGGGGCGTGATGCTGACACATCACCCCCACTCACGACCGGATCAAGAAAGTGTGGGTCGTTACCCTCACACCCCCCTATACGCCTTCATGGCGTGGTGCTAAGCACAGGGGAGCACTTATTTATGATGGTAAATTTGGTAATTATTATAATGAACAATTACACCTCTATAAACAAAAATACATTAATGAAAAACTATTGTTTTAGAGAGTTTTAGTGCATGGTAAAATATGTGTGTGACACTCACGCAATAATTGGTTATTATTTCTTATTAATGATGATAATTTTCATAATTATTGTAATTTATAAATAACTTCACATGTATAACAGGGTGGCGACAGACCAGGAAAACCTGGAAAACCGGGAAAAGTCAGGGAATTTGAGGTGTCAAAAAAAGTCAGGGAAATGTCAGGAAATTTCGTCTTGATTGAATTTTTAACATTTTTTATTTATTTATTTATTTAAAGATATCGTTATGGAACTCTGCATGGGAACAGGAAATCTCGTTCGTAAGATTCGGTCTCAACTTTTAGGCCCCTTTTATGCGCAACACAACCACGACGCCCGAAACCGGTGATGGCAGGAGGAGAGAGAGAGAGAGAGAGAGAAATTTCTCTCGCCCGGGCTTCTCGGCGGGAATTTTAAATTCGAACACTCTTTGGAGGAAAATTGTTATAACTTGGGCATTATGGGAGCAATCTACTTCGGATAATTTTTGTTTTGCAGCTATAATATCAGCACATGCAACCTGTACAATTCAGAACACCAGACTGAGGAAGGGGGGTTTGGGGGGGGGGGGGGGCACGTCACTTGAGTTACAATGGAAAAGACATAAAAATCTGGAGTTTGCCCCCTCTTCTCCAGAAATTTTGGGAGAAGGCGCCAAGTTCAGTATTCTTTACAAAGAATGGACATTTCTCAAGAGAATGAAACATGTTTCATGTTCTTGGGTGCCATACAAGTTGAATAATAAGCCAAACTGTGAATTTTTGTTTTTACGAAAAATAGGTAATTTGAATTTTTGGAGGAAAATTTTTATAACTCGGGCACTATGGGAGCAATCTACTTCGGATATGTTTTGTTTTTCAGCTAAAACATCATAGTATGTAACCGTGTACAATTCAAAACGCCGAACCGAGGAGTGGGGGTTTGGGGGCGCGACCACCGAATTTCAATGAAATAAAACACAAAAATCTGGAGTTTGTCCCCTCTTCTCCCGCTATTTTGGGGAGAAGGCGCAAACCTTAGTATTCTCTTCAAAGAATGGACGTTTCCAAAGAGATTGAATCGTGTTTCATGTTCCTGGGTGCCATACAAGTTGAATAATGAGCTAAAATGTGAAACTCTATGCGGAAATGTGGCATGGATATGTTGCGGAGAGTGAGGGAGGTTGGTCATCAGTATGAATTTCCCAGGCTTGCTCCAGACATGTGTCAGAGTGTCCACCCAAATATAAGAGTATGAAGGTCCAAAAAGCACATTCATTTTGTAATCAGCACCATGATACCATATGGTATCATCGGACCAGTACGACCTTACTCTGCTGATACCGTATGGTTTCATCGGGGGAGTAAAGGTTAAGCCTCTAAATATTACGTGGTAAATTCATTGAATTATCATTTTTTCTTGTCCGGGAGTAGTAAGGGGACCTGTCAACAGATGGAGGGGATAAGAGCGGGTGGCGCCGTCCGATAGTTGTTGGACGTCATAGTAAGGCATTTTGTTGGGCAAACTGAAGGAACATAGAAACAAATAGGTTCCATTGATACATACGATTTTTGTCGAATATCCCCACCCGACAAATCATCTCACTACAACATGCGACAGAAATTGCATGGACTGCAACATCCAACAAAAATCGCATTCATAAACAAGAAGAGCTTTAGACCGCAAATATGCTGCTGGAATTTTATTACTCTTCTGGTTCACTTCACCTTATTTAATGTAGCAGTGCTTACGAAGGTTTTCTTTCATCATCCTGACGTATTACTGGTTTCGCACAAGTTAACATACGTTTACAATGACATTGCAGTAGTCTTAGATATCAAGAAGAATCCAACCAAACGGGATATAGGCTATATTGAATACTATCACGAAAAAGTGAAACATAAATCTGCATTGAACGTTATAAAAATTGGCAAGTGCATGCTCCCAACCTCAAATTTACTGCAACACTAGTATTGCAATGAAATTAACAAAACTCTCTGTCCTCTCTGTTTAAACTCGTGAGAGATGGTCATTAATCTCTCACTGAGTAAGGTTAATGTCCAATATTATGAAACAAAATACTAATAATAAATACGTAAATATTTTAATATCATATTTCCTCGAATCATTCAATCATAAAAGCAAATCACTTTCTTCAAGAATTGACTTTTCTCTGTCAGCCCTGCTCAATTTTCACTTTCCATCTACTGATTTATACGAGGGGTGGCCAGATAGTAATTTCCGATTAGTAGAGACATTAATTTTTCGCAAACGCCAAAACCGTAAAAAATGGTAATTGCTGCGAAGTTATGTTTAGGAATGTGCAGTGATGTCTGGACACATTTTTTGCCCGTTCAAAATATCGAAATAATGCGAATTTGGCATAAAATTCAAATTGTTGACGTTTTCAGCGATTTTTTTTAAAGAAATGTCCTAAAACAACGAAAAATTCCATGAAATCCAACATTCTTGTGTTTTCTAGGCCATGTTTGTGTACATAGAACATGCAAGTTTTCCAACATTTTACTCAAGAGTAAACTATAGAGTTATACGTACATGGAATAATTCCGACAGCCACATTAAATCATGTATTTCCCACGATTTTTTCAACTTCTACCAAAACCATTTGCATCACAGAGTAAAGTGGCAGGGTTCTAACAGGAGATCGAGTGCGTATCTACCATCACACGGGAGCCACATCTTCGTATTTGTCGCACGAGATATGTTTTGAATTACCAAGGTAAGTGCGCACCATCAGCATTTGTCGAGCGAGTAATAATGGAGCTCAGTCGTTAGGGTGTCTGACTACTATGCAAGAGACCCGAGGTCGATCCCCTGCAGGGGAGAACCGGGATGTTTTCCACCTATTCAAACTGCTCCGGCACCCACCCAGCATCATATGAAGCTGGTACCTTGAGGAAACGTTAAGGGATAAATGTAGCCAGGAGCGTGGTGCTGATCACATCACCCCTATACACCTTGACGGAAAAGTGCAAGGGAGCACTTTACTTTTACTTCCTCAAAAATCTGTTCCAACATATCAAACTGTCACGAAAATACGTAGACCATGTGACCTACAAATTAAAATAATAGTTTAAAAGCATAATGGGGTATTAAGTTTCTTTGTTTAATGCAATTAAGTTTGGCAGATAAATGTTCCAAAACAAAAACACGAATTTTGGGAAACGTAACACTAACAAGTCAAAAAAAGATTTGGTGCCATAATATATCGGTATCTGTCACGTGAGATTGATTGATTTTAATTGTTTGGATGCGTCGCCACTTATGGTCATTATGCACCCTTCAGTATATATATGGGGAAAATTCCATTATCTAAAATTCTTACTTTAAAATTGAAATAAGGATATGGAAAATAACTTTTCCAAAATAACTTTCAAGATATCAAACTCTCAAGAAGAGGCGTAGGCCATGTGACTTACAATTTGAAACAGTAGTTTAAAAACACCATGAAGGTAGTATAACTTCAGATATTTGCCAGAAAATGCGCTAAAATGAAAATGTGAATTTTGGGAAAAATAACACCGTATAGTAAAATATAAAAAATAAGAAAATGCACCAATAAAAAAAGGTAAAAGGCTAATCTGTGCATAGCACCACGCCATGAAGGCGTATAGGGGGTGTGGGGGTAATGGTGTTGCCCACGAAACGAGACTTTTGCCTGTCTCGTGGAAATGCTGTCTCGTCTCTAAAATATTCGTTTGTCTCGGGACACATGATCAATCTCGTCTCGTCTCGAATTTTTAAAAGCCTGTCCCGTCTCGTCCCGTGGGCAACACTAGGGGGTAACGCCCCACACTTTCTTGATCCGGTCGTGAGTGGGGTTATGTGATCAGCATCACCTTCCTGATCACCTTTACCCCCCAGGGTTTCTCCCAGGTATTCGACGCTGGGTAGGCGCCGGGGCCGCTTCCATCGTTAGAAAAGTTCCCGGATTTGAACCGGCCGGGGATCGAACCCGGGACCTTTAGCATGGTAGTCAGACGCGTTACCGACTGAGCCACCGCGGCCACCAATTTGAAAAAAAATAACAAAATATCAAGGTCCCTACCGATTAGGCATAAATAAAACATGAATATCAGTTGTAATTTATTGCATTAGTAACAGTGAGTCCTAACCTAATTTTCAGCATATTCACCGCCGTTGTTCTGGCATTTGTCGTAGCATGGCACTAAATTTTGTATGCCCATGGTATATGTGTCTGACAGCAAAGACTGTAGCATCGTCGCCTTGTAATCAAGGGGTCCCGGGTTCGATACCCGGTGGAGGCATATAGTGGTTCGGATCCCACTTTAAACTGTAGGTCCAGTCTCGATTAGCCTTACTGTGCATAAAGTGGACTTAAAACACCAACTCAAACCAAACCAAAATCAAACCAAAGACAGCAAAGACTGGAACTATCTCTACTGCAGTGTAGCTGTCAAATCCTTGCCCTGCCAGAAACCTCTTCAGTTAAACAAAGAGATGAAAGTCGGTACATTCAAGGCAAGGGCTGTACAGGGAGTGGTCCAAGATCTCTCACCTGAAGTGATGCAAAGGGCCCATGTGTACTCAGCTGTATGGGGTTGTGCACATTCGATTGGCCTTCCATGAATTGTCTGCACCATCGTCTGACCATACTATCACTCACAACGTCCGGTCTGCATATCTCACAGGATTGCTGGTGGCTCTGTGCCAAATTCTGAACGTGCAATGTAGGCTTCATCGCATTCGGCGGGAGACTGTATGAGAGCTGCAGTCTTTAACCTAGAACTGTCCTAAAACTGCTGCATTGCAACTGTACCAGATTACAGTTACATGCCACTTCTTCCTGCCTGCATGTGTGTGTGTGTGTATCTCTGACCACTAGTGCTGCGTATTGGCACCATTGGAGCTTTTTTCAGGATGCCCCTCGTATATGAACTTTCAGAAGCTTTTATTATTAAAGTGTTCCTGTTTTAATGTGTGGTTAGCTAAATCAGGTACCTATACAATGCAATTCTATAAATTCCTTGCGTTAAATTTCTAATACCTACATACCCTTTTCGTCAGCATTAATGGTATAACTGTATGTTGTCAGTTTCACAGTACTTCACTTGGATATACTGTACTGAAGCAGAAATCTCATTGATAATGTAAGGAAATATGACACTTTGTTCGATTCAATTGTTTCACTTATATGCAAGAGTTAAGTTGTTTGCTTTACAGAGAAGTAGCTGTATGCATCGAGAAATGAGTCAGCACTCACGGTTCTTGCAAGCAGAGGGTTGCAAACCTCAGTGGAAATATCCA
This sequence comes from Lepisma saccharinum, assembly GCF_977018435.1. Taxonomy (NCBI): domain Eukaryota; kingdom Metazoa; phylum Arthropoda; class Insecta; order Zygentoma; family Lepismatidae; genus Lepisma; species Lepisma saccharinum. The sequence goes on from NC_139234.1 coordinate 80,268,934, forward strand.
TATAATACCGAGAATGTATAAGGAGACTGATAAATTACAAATTGTATTTCTTAATCAATCACTCTTCACTCTTATCTCATTTAGTCGTAACTTTAAAAATAATCAAGTATTTTATTTTAAACTTACTGCGTATGACAAAATTCCGTAATCCTTCCCTAGCTTGTGAATTGTAATAATTTTCCAAATTCACAGTTTTGCAGTTTGAATTCAAATCATAGAGAATAGAGAAATTAAGTCAATTTCATAGAAGATAATATTGGTAGTTAACAAAACCATATCTGGATCTGTATGAGTTTATTATTTCCATTTGCAAAAACATCGATTTAGTTTAGTTTGTAATTGTCAGGGAAAAATGTAAATTTTGTCCTGGAAAACCTGGAAAAGTCAGGGAATTTCATTTCTGATTGTTTGTAGCCACCCTGGTATAAGCAACAAAGAAAGCAGTGATTCAATAACAAAATGGTTTATTGAATTTTAATGATAAAAAAGTGTGGGCCTGTGACCCCATCCCCCCTCAGGTAAGTTCGTTTCCCGTTCGGTACGAGTAAGCTAGGGTTACCATAAAGAAACATGACAAGTAAAAACATCACTGCAAATTGAAAAATATTTGCATATTTATTTACCTAAAGTTTCCGATACAGTACTGAATGACCATTTTATACTGAAACAGTATCAGCCTGAGAACAAAACAAAGAATACAAGATGGCACAGAAAATAAATAAAAAACTTACACATACATTCTTAACAACTGTCGGAAACTATGTTCAAGCATTTCAACACTATAAAAGCGCAAAAACAACGCTTGTTTTAAGAACACAATTGTCTTCGTAGGGATGGATGGAGAGATATTCCTTTCAGGTTCGATCAAAGACCTCCCTCTGAAGACGAATTGGTGTTACACCCACATCATCTACTATAACCCTTATTGTGTAGGAAACGTACTTTAAGTTGGTTGCTATCTGGTCTTCATGTAAGTTCTCTGAAATGATTTACTTTTGTTGACTGTTTTCTAGAGATTAAAAGCCTCTGCCTTCCGAAGTTTTGCAATCAACCTCATAACTCAAGAAATGTAAAATAATTCAGTATATGATTTAGACAAGTAACGCTTACTAACTTTTACCATATATTTAACATAAAAATTAGAGGAAATTGCCTAAATTTGGAATACCAATCGTCTTTGTAAATTTAGCTAACTATAGCAAATTTCAGTACTGGCAAAGAAAATATGTTACACTTTCGTATGTTTCTTAAGAGTATTCACCATCCAGTTACCTTAAAAACACAACAGGAAAAAAAAATTGAAATCGTAAAGAAGAAATGTCAAAATTCCATCATAAGATAAAGTGCTCCAAATAAGAAATACCACAGAAAATGAATAAAATAGGGCTTGTAATATAGAATACTAGTAAAAATTCATAACTTACGCAAAGTTACTAGGCGGTGTCCAATTTCTGAAAATCTACAGGACTATCTTCAAAATTACGGGTTAGGATTGAACCTCCCAAATTTTCAGAACCATCTTGAATTGTATTATTGGCACTGGAGAAACCACCCATAAAATTATTTTCTTTGCCAGATGTGGTAGGTGTAGGCAAAGTTGAAGGGATATCATGGTGGGCTACGATTGGATTACAAACATTATATGTAGATGGGACAAGAGCGAGAGGTGTTCCAAAAGTACGAACTCAAAACTTTTGCTGTCCATAACAAGATACTCCATCATATTTTTTTGCAACAACGGGAAAAACACACAAGTCTTGGGACATTTTTTATTTTAATCTGCACACATTGATTGGCTCACAGGAAAAAAATCATGGAGCTACGAACGTTGCATGCTGAAATATATATTTATATTTTATCGATATACTACACTCCTGCAGTGAGCTGTCGGGAGCGACACATAAGCAAATCCTAAAACTTTGACGTCCTGTAACTGTAAAAGCATAAGACTCAAGAGAAGAAAAGATGTATGTGGTTTCTTACCTAGATCAAATTACAAATACACAAAATTTCGTTGAAATCAGTGTCGGTGGACGACATTTCAATTCTTTATTGGGCGAATTGACATGGGATACACCAGTTCGCCATTAGCGTTTTTCATAAATTAGCATCGATTTTATACATAAGCCATTTTTTCATAACTTGTTAGAACATAGCTAAAGGACTAGTGAAACATAAATATAGACAAGTTCAAATGACCGCCTTTGACCAAAATATTATTATTTGTAATTTGATGTCTTTTGCAGTACGAAACGTGCTTTGTTTATGTAAAATATTTTTTTGCAACAATGAGAAAAGGCACATAAGTCTTCGGGAAAATTTTTATTTGAATCTACACAATTTGATTGGATAACAGAAAAAAAATCCATGTAGCTACGAACGTTGCATGCTGAAATAATTTTATTTTATCAATGTACTACGTTTCTCCAATGAGGTGTCAGGAGCAACATGTAGGCCTATAAGTAAATCCTGAAAACTTTGGCCTCCTGTAACAGTAAAAGTCTACGACCCAGAGAAGAAAAAAATGATATTGTTCCTTACCTAGGTGAAAGCTACAAGTGTACACAATTTCGTTCAAATCCTTGTCTGTGGGTGACATTTCAATTGTTCATTGGGCGAATTGTCATGGAATGACCCCCCCCCCCCCACCTTCATCAGTTTCATCATATCATCCCTCGTCTCTTCATTTTCGCGATTAGCCAAAAGTGATAGAAAGGCGAAGTCAAATAACAGCATTTATTTGATTTGACTTGCCAGGAATCGAACCCTGAAACCCTGGCGTCGTAGCGCGTTGTGCTAACCACTCCGCCACTGAGGACGGTCCTAAAAAAGAGTTCCGAAAAATCAGCTTCCCTCTGACAACCATGTAAAGCCCACGTGGAGCCCAGTAAATCCCCCCCCCCCTCAAATCTTTCCCACCAATAGCATCCGTTTTAGAAATTGACAGTGCTTGTCAATTTCCGCATGGAGTAAATCGTCAACCTCATCACAAAGTGCCGTATATCAATTTTTGCAATTTTTCAAGAGAGCTATTTCAAGGTTTTCACACATTTTAAAAGTATTACTACAGAAATAATATTTTACTTCTCAATATTTAGGATGCGTGTTTACTGAAGATTAAAGTTTCTTTTAAAACATTCTCAAAAATGGTGTTATATCTAGTGGTATATATAGGGGCATAAATAAGATACGACCATTTGTGACGAGTGTGGTATGTCCAAACGCTTGAGATACGACACCTTTTTTAAAGTGCGTCATTACTTGATTGAGTAACTTCTTGCATTATGTGTTAGCTTATTGACTTGTTGTTATTATTATTGTGATGCTGTATCATTGTGGTAGTTTATCACTTTATTTTTCCTTGCTTTTCCATGAAAATATGAAACATTTTATTACAAAATACTTTACATACCTGTAGAAAATGAATGCAATTTTTCGATTGAAACAAAGTATTCAACTATAAGAATAGAACTTTGATACTGTGCTTCAACACATTCATTTCTCTATTGTTATCTGATTTAGGTTAGAAATGAGAAATATAGATCCTAGTGGCAGCGAAACACAGTGATTGATTCATAAACATTTCTGACGAGGTGATGATGCATTCATACCATTAGCAGCAATTACAGCCTTTAGTACTTACATACCGTGAAACTGTAGTTAGCAAATCGTCGTTTATAACATAGTGCAGTTTCCTGGCATTTGGACACGTAAATAATTTGTTGTAAAACACATTCAACGCATCCATCTCACATTACAGAGTCCAGCACGTTTCGGTTGAGAATTCGCACATAGGGGCAGGCCTGTCATCATACACTATATAGCCAAAAGTAACCGGACAACCAGTTCTGTTCGTTGCCAAGACACCGGCCAGGTAACTAATAAGATGTCGGACCTCCCTTCGCTATTATTGCAGCATTTACTCTTCGACGCAGGTCTTCCACTAAGTTCTAGTACGGTATATTGCTGGTGGAATTATTTTGCATTCGTCCTGTAGCCTCGTGAATAGTTCATGGGTTGCTTTCGCTCGAGTGGGTCTAACACGCAACCGACGCTCCGGTTCATCCCAAAGATGCTCTATGGGGTTCCAGTCGGGGCTTTGAGCGGACCAGCTAAGCACATCCACCTCATTGTCCTCAAACCACGATGCAATGGACTGTGCTTTATGGGCAGGTGCATTATCGTGCTGATGGAGAAAAGGGCCCATTCCAAACTGTTGCCACAGTGTGGGCAGCATGCTATTGTCTAAAATGTCCTCGTAAACACCACTGTTCATGTTGCCATTGAGCAGAACTAATGGCCCGAGCCCAAACCAAGAATAACAGCCTCAGACCATGACCCTATATACCTCCACATTCAATTGGGTGTCCGGTGACTTTTGGCTATGTAGTGTACACTGGCGCCTTTGAATCACTATTTTGCTCGTTGCCTGACTGATCTTGATGAAAGCATTTCTGAAAGCACTATCCTCGGTATCCCCTCCCCTGCACCTTTTATCGTTCCAACCAGGATGGCAACCACGATCTTCAGACTCACGTTCCCAAGGTTGCGTAAACTCGAGTTCACAAGATAGCTCGGGAAACAAACATCGTTGCCGAAAACCCAAAGGTGAAGGCCTTGGTGAAGATTGAAGGGAGCATTATGTAATCGTTTTATGGCGAGTGCGTTCCCATCGTGGAGTGGTCGTAGACAGTAATAGAGTGACTCGCGGGGCGTTGTGCAATCCGTTGCTGGCTGGCTCTGGAAATTGTGATACTTTGGTTTGTGATGAAGGAAGTGTGGTATTTATTTGAGGTGCCAACGGACTTCGTTTAAACTGTTCAGGCTTGCTAAGGAATAATTTAGAAGGTAGGTGATTTTGAAGCTGGGGTGGCCTATCTTCGGCTTCTTTCCGGGGAGGGGGCGGGGATGGGTAAGTTTTTGTTACCGCTGGTGGTTGAGGGTTCTTTATACGTGACCTTTTCCTAATAGAATTTCCGGACTTTTTCACGGAAAAAAATTACTGTTCTGAAACTACAGGATGTCCACATGAAACTTCCCTCATTTGAAATTACAATTGTGAGGAAACTATTCGACATAGAGCCTTGTAGTTTGTGGCATCATGTAGAGCAACTCAAGAAGTTATTTATTTCTTTCATTTTTTTGGGTGCTGAGTAATTATGCGCAGTGCGTGTTGTGGTACGCTGAAACGAAGTCGCCAATTTCAGTCCAAAGTCATTTCAGACGTGCGTTTGAACGGGAGCCACCAGACGTAAGACTATTAAGGCTTGGTATGACAAGTTCCTAGTATTAACGGTCAATCAGGTTGACATTGGGTCAATATTGAGTATCGGCTAGACCTTTTGAGGTTACGAAAGGAGCCCACGTAGAAGGGCACTAAATTAAGAAAAGCAATAAAAACTACAACTTTGAGTTGCATTACATGATGCCGCAAACCGCAAGCCTCTATGTCGAATAGTTTCCTCACAATTATAATTTGCAATCAGTGAGGTATAATGGACACCCTGCATATCAGGACCGAGGTTCCTGGATACGAGTCCTGTCCCTGGCATGGTTGTTATGCGGAAACGTAAACGGAATTATGTAAGTTCGGAATATAATCCTAAACAGAACATCCTCCTCGATGGTGTAGTGGTAAAGCTGTTACCTTGTAATGAAGGTCCAATTAGCCCATTTGAGTATAAAGTGAACTTCAAACGGAAACTTTATTCCGAAGCAGTTAACACTTCTCGCTCAGCGGGACTGTAAATTTAGATTTTTTGTGACGATTTTCGCCCCATTTCGCAACTTAATCTTAACTGGCATCACTTTCTAACATTTGATATAATGAAATGCAACATTTAACAAACTTGAAACGAAATAGTTGCAAGTACTATCTGCAATAATGTTATTCCCTAGACACTCATAAGTGAGGGAAACATCTTTTGTAGCAAAAATGGCGACACTCTAAAAGTTTAGAGGGGTGGTTAGTATACAGCGTTTCCTGTCCACTTGCTGCATGCGTTTTGCAGGTTTCCAAATTATAATATTTGTGGTGATTTCCATCCACAGAAATGTGTTCAATCTGTTGATCATGGCGAGTTGTTGGATATACTCTATGTGATCAGAAGTATCCGGACACCCACCTGAAAATAAAGTACAAGTTTGGGCAACCCTCCATCGGGAATACTGGCAATCAATACGATGTTGGCCCACCCTTAGCCTTGATGACAGTGTTCACTCTCACAGGCATACTTTCAATCAGGTGCCGGAAGGTTTCCTGAGGAATGGCAGCCCATTCCTCGCAGAGCGCCAAAATTAGAAGAGGTATTGATGTGGATTGGTGTGGTCTAGCATGAAGTCGGCATTCCAAAACATCCCAGAGATGTTCTATGGGATTCAAATCAGGACTGTGCGCAGACCAGTGCATTAGTGGGACGTTGTTGTCGTCAAACCACTCCCCCACAAGCCCTGCAGTAAGAACGGGTGCTCGGTCGTGTTGAAAGACATAATGGTCATCCCCGAACTTGTCTTCAACGGTAGGCAGCATGAAAGCTGTTAAAATGTCAACGTAAGCTTGTGCCGTGACATTGCCATATAAAGCAACAAGGGAGTCAAGCCCCCTCCAGGAGAAACATGACCACACTGTAACCCCACCACCTCCGAATTTCACTGTCGGCACTATACAGGCTGGCAGATGTCGTTCACCAGGCATTCGCCACACCCACACCCTACCATCGGATCGCCACATTGTGTACTGTGATTCATCACTCCACATAATGGTTTTCTACTGTTCTATGGTCCAGTTTCGACGCTCCTTGCACCACACGAGGCAGCGTTTGGCATTTGTCTGTGTGATGTTTGTCTTATGGGCAGCTGCTCGGCCATGGAAACCAAGTTGCCGCACCTTCGCCAAACAGTAATGGTGCTTGGAGTAGATCCTGATGCAGTTCGGAATTCCTGTTTGATGGTGGCGATGGATGATTGACGATAAAGCTGTACGACTTCAATACTCGATGGTCTCTGGAGGTCAACATGGGAGGTTGGCCAGCACGCTTTTGGGTTGTACACATCCCTTCACTATAACATTGGAAACAGTGGACAGAGGGATGTTTAGGAGGGTGGAAATCTCACACGCAGACTTCCTACACATATGGCACCCAACCAACTGACCACACGTTGAAAGTCTGTGAGTTCCTCAGACCATCCCATACTGCTGTCTCACACTGTGTGCAGACTACTGAGTTCGCTGACTATGTGCTCCACGCGGTAGATGGCAGTACTGTGTCGCCCTCTATGATAAACACACATTTCGCAGTGTGTCCGGATACTTTTCATCACATAGAGTATATAAAGTCTGTCCACTGTATCGAGAAATGTTGATTTTTTTAATCGCCAGATTTCGATGTTTTACGTAATATAAAATTGGTTCCAGCGAGCGGGAAACACAAATAACTGAGATATTTGATCCCAAAGTATGTCTCCCGCAAGTAAAAACCTGCCATTTCGGAGTACTTTCGCAGCTTTTTTATTGGTATAAACCATTTGTATGCACACTAAAACAGCGAAAGAACACGTCGGAAATTCCTATCAGCTTCAAACCTAACACTCCTAACTTAACGACGTAAAATTATAGTTGCTGTTGTGGATTGTCGTGTTGGGTGCTATATTCCCTTGCGGGAAGCCTTCGGGCTTTTCTGCCTCACGATAATGTAACACGCTAAGGTTACAGACGTACTTTATTTCACAATAACATAACTTCGCAACGGAAAACTTTCATAAACAACATAATTTTCTTGAACCATGCAAAATATTAACTTTCTCGAGGGTATACAGAGGGTGTATCAAAAAGGCAAAATATGAACTTTTTATGCTTACTATAAAATACATTGACCAAGGATCGAACAGTATGGAAGGGTTTTGAATCTTGTGCCACATAGGAGAGACTGGAGCAGAATTAAACGTCGGGAATTTCCCGGCAAAGCAAGGAAATTGTGCGGATTGACAGCAGGCCCGTAGCCAGGAATTCTTTGTAGGGGGGGAGTCAATCCTAGAGGGGGCAAATTTTTAATATATTGTGTCGCATTGGCAGATATAACAGGGTACACAGAGGCACTTGCCCCTCCCCCAAAATAGATAAGTAACAGAAAAGGGATGATATCTTGAAACTGCAACGAACAAAAAAAAACCTTCGAGCAACATCAAATAGTAATATTTCGATAATGACCTTTCCAGATGGATAGAATAAAGTTTAACATAAATAGGCTAATAGGGACTGTATCTACTTCATATTTAAAGGTCCTCTCTGCAGAACTGATTAAGGGAGCCCTTTTGTAAATCATGCTTCATAATGATTCCCTCTAGTTTCCAGTATGCAAGATTTTTACGCACAAAGGAATCTAACGAGAATCCAACAACGCCATTGTGTTGTGTTATGCAAGAAAAATCGAGTTAATTAAATAATAATGGTTACATATTATCTACACTTTGATGAATTGTGTAGAAATTTGTAATACATTTTTTTGTACTTGTTAAAACATTAAAACATGGGTACCTTAGTCCACCACGGACTCTTTATTTCCTTCAAAAGGGAGACTCTTGCATGACTACAGACAACGTTTGCCTACTTGTTATATTAACCATTTTGCAAAATATTGTGTGAATTGTATTATATTATAGTTGAAATACATGTTTTCATACCTGACAAACAAATAGGAATCCCTTGATTGATCAATGACTTCATGTATTAGTGTCATCAATAATATTTCATATTAAGTTTTATAGAGAGAAATTGATTTACTAGGGCGCAAATAATTTTACGGGGCGCCATGGCATTCTCTTTAACATTTTTTTTTCCATTTGGCTCCCAGGGCCGACTCCCGCCGCCCCATAGCTATGGTTATGAACTTGGACCATAATTAGCCGCCTGGAAGAAAAATGCAAGGAACACGTAAAAACTAATTCCATCATAAGTATCCAATTGTCCTGCTATTCTTAGATTATCCTAGTCTTGTTTTCTTACTTCAATGTTTGCTTCCCCTAGTAGGCCAGTCAATAAGAGGGTCCAATAAGGAAAAAATCAGGGAAAGCTGGAACAAATTTTATTATTTTTCTAAAAGGGTTCTTCACAACACATTAATTTTGCACCTTTGTACCAACCCGGATTTGGCCTCCATCTTTGAAAAATGGCGCACAAAATCAGTTTTTTTGCAAATATCTCGCTTGGAAAGCACTTTACAGCAAAAGAGGTTATGATAAAAAATAATGTACATAAAATTCTCTACAAAAAAGGTTGGTTCTGTGTTGTGTCTAGGGTGTTCCGTTTGAGTGTTAGATGACCGAGAAAGTTTACGTTATTTTCCCACCTCATTTTGCAAGCGCGAAACTCAAGGAAGCACCTGGTACATGATGTTTTGCAGTATATCTCTTCCATAAAACTGGACTTATGATATTTGTTCTTTCTTAAGAATGTCATTTATGGTTCAATTGCTTTTATCGTTGCATGCAGTACTTTATAGGAAATAGTTTACTGTGTGCGGGAGATAATATGTTTGGTTGGAAAGTCAAGGTATCTCCAAAGGAACATGTTGACTTTGTCCAAAAGAGCTATTTAACAATAAAACGCCAATCTAATCGAGGAGTCCCAGGGTCGTTACCCGGTGGAGGCACATTACACAGTGGTTTGGAGTCCATTTTGACCTGTGGGTCCAGTCTCGATTAGCCTATTCGTGCATAAAGTAGACTTAAAACAACAATTTAAGCCACAATAACACGATCACAAAAGTTTTGGTCTCTGAACTGGTCAGATATGACGACTGAGCCGTGATGTGCCCCATGAAGAGTTGTGGGAGAAGTGACTGACTCAATGCTAACCAAGTGGATTTTTGGCTTGTCTGCTAGTTCACAGATAAAATAGATGAGCTGCATGTCGATGTACGAAAGTCTCTTATATCAAGGGATAAGCAAAGACTTCCAGTTCTTTTGCCAGTGATTCTCTTCCACCATTCCCTGGTTTTAATGGTATAAAGTCAATAATTACAGGATTAACAGGGAACAAGAAAACCAATCCTTCGGCAGCTCATGATGTTAGAATGTCTTCAATGTTCAGTATTTGGCAAATGTCAAGTTTGAACGAAATAAGAGAGATAATCACTGGATCAGTCAATTCTGAAGTGAAAATCAGAGATGTATTGTATTCAGTTGATCCAGAGTTTTTATTTAAAATAATATTTTGCTAAAAAATCACAAGACCTATTCAAAGAAAGGCCACGCATTGCAGTAGAGAAGTGAAGAAAGCTAGTGGGCGGAGCGAAGCAGTACAAGCTCCTGTAAATGGCTAGTAACTACAGTAGTTTTCCCCCCACCACGCAATTCTGTCCATCTCACGCAGAGGTATCGAGTTAGGGCCCCACACTTTCTTAAGCACGACCGAACGTGGGGGTGATGTGATCAGCACCATGCCCCTGGCCGCCTTGACCTCGATTTTCCTCCAGGTACCCCCTATATACGACACTGTGTGGATGCCGGAATCGCTTGAGCAGGTGGAAAATATCTCCGTTCTCCCCTGCCGGGGATCCAACCCAGGTCTGTCGCGTGATGGTCAGATGTCCTAACGACTATTTTTCTTTCCTTAAGGAATACTCCTATGCGGTAGTATTCCCCGTCATTCACCATTTTCTCAATTTTCACACATACCACTTTTTACTAATATTCTAGGTTTTTCTCATTACGGACATACACAAACATCCATGTCCTAGCCGGGATTCGAAACCGGGGCCCCTGGCATTGCATCCTGCTGTGAAAACCACTCCGCCACGGAGGTCGACAGGACTGAGCTACCGCGGCTCGTACATTTAGAATAGGTATTTTCATAAGAAATAAGCCCTCAAGTTACCTTGGAAGGAAGTTTCCTTGTCTTTCGCTCATGTAAAATAGAGTGGAGAAAAATAAGAAATTACTCGCTCCTCTAGCACCCCAACGGTGCTTCTTAGAACAAAAATGCACAGAACCAACCTTTATTGTAGAGAATTTTATGTAGATTATTTTTTATCATAACCTCTTTTGCTGTAAAGTGCTTTCCAAGCGAGATATTTGCAAAAAACTAATTTTGGGCGCCATTTTTCAAAGATTGCGGCCAAATCCGGCGTGGTACAGGGGTGCAAAATTAATATGTTGTTAAGAATCCTTTTAGGAAGATAATAAAATTTGTTCCAGCTCTCCCTAATTTTTTCCCTTTGTTGACTGGCCTATAGAATGGACTTCTGTCTAAGCCGGGGGGGAGGACAATACCTCTTGCCCCCCAGTGGTTGCGGCACTGTTTATGAGTGTCTCTTCATCAATTTCACGTCATCATTCATTGTTGAGATTAGCTAGAAGTGGCAGAAGAGCAACGCTAAGTAACAAAAATCAAATATCCACTCCCTCTCTCTACCACATGAATCACTATTACCAAAAGGTAGATTTTGCAAACAAAAATTTAAGCAGTTTCAAGTTCATAGCAACACATCCAAGAAAAACATCCGAACACCTTAGGCACCTGTAATACAAAACTACTCAAAATGTCACAACTGTTCTACATACTGAAAATTGCGAAATCATTTCCCAAAGTCTCAATCTGGAAGGGAATTTTCCCCCCAATCCCGATACGACATTATAGGGAACCCTATACACACTAATAAATCACAAAAATATAAGTGTCTTTGTGTTATGTTGCTAGTGTAACACATGATATAATTGTAAAGATTAGTGAGAATTCCAGGTAAGAATGTGTTCTGTATTTTTCACAGGAGGGGCAAAGCAGGCTCTCAGAGGGGCAGTTTTTCCCCTGCCCCGCTCTAGCTACGGACCTGATTGACAGTAGTGATATTAGATAACAGCCCTTTAGATGCTCTGTCAGCAGGTAGTTGGACCATTCATCACTTCATAAACATTCAGGGTGAGATCGTGTGTCTAAAAATAATTCTTCTCGTCAAAAGTTGTAAGAATATAACAACCACGTAGAAGAACAAGATGCGAGTTTGATTATACGTAGAATATTATTGCTTACGGATAGGTGTGTGCGCTATTATTTGTGAAAGGCTCTATTAGCTTTTCCCTATGATGCGTGGAATTTTTTGTCAGTGGGACACATTTGAACAGTGATCAAAGTTTCAAATGTGTCGTTTGCTCCGAGTCATTTGCGCCGAGGCTTCTTATCCGTTCATTTCCGCCGTGACATATGTCAAGACCTTCCTTGGCTGGTTTTCTCAAAATCCAGAGTGTCATCACCGCCGCGCGCACGTGTGTTTTTGGGCACATGGTGCATAGTGCATAAAGTGGACTTAAAACATAAAATCAAACGTGTGTTTATGACGTTGCACAGCTGTGTTTACACTGAAAAGTTAAACCTATCCAGAGAGTCAAATATGACTTTTCTTTACTTATTTCAAAAGACGTTACACAGGATTACTTGCATCAATTTTATACAAAAACATGAATCAGCATCAGCCTATTAACTATTAATAATTTATTCGTTAATCGTCCAAAAAACATTGTAAATACAGTATTGTTAAAATATTGCAAGCATTCTACAAGTACTACGTAAATGTACACTTTAGAAGCAACTTAAATGTGCCAGTCTATTACACTTAATTATTATACACAACATAAAATCGTCAAAAACATTATAAATACAGTGTTAATTCTTGCAAACATTATATAAGTAATAGCTACATATATATAGACACAATATTTCGATACACTTGCACAACAACAATACAATCGTTATTTGAATTGTTTCCACGCGTTGCTTCTATCATTTCCATATTCTCAGCCATCTTTTCGTCTCTCTCAAGTCTCAGTTTTACATAAATACTAATTTCCCAATGTAGATCCATCATATATACTTTCATCTTACATTCATTTACCAATTACCTTCCTTTTCAATCGAAGATAAACACAGCTGCATCTGGTAACGTCATCAACATATATGCGCGCGGCGGTAATGACACTCCGGATTGTGGGAAAACCCACCAAGGAAGGTCTTGACATATGTCGCGGCGGAAATGAACCGATAAGAACCCTCGGCGCATTCGACACGGACTCGTTTCAAGTAAGTTCATCATAAAAATATTAATTAATGCATTTCACGCGATTTTAAATGGTGATCAGTCCATGTAGTTCATAGATGACAGGAACTTTATTTAAAAAACTTCTTCTATTTTAGCCACTAAAGCCATTGCACTTTTGACGCAACATACCACGAAGATGGAGTTCTATTTATAATTTCTACAGGGCAGACTGGGGCACATTTCAACACCCTACAAATTTTATTAATTTATTTCGTGGTGAAAATTGTTTTATTACTTTTTAACTTTTTAATAGAAAAAAAATATTCCACTCTGTTTGCAAAAGAGAATGGAATAGTTCTAGTAATATTCCCCCTCAGTGAACGCATCGAATCCCGCCACTAGATGTTGGCCTCATGGGATTTTCCCTAAAGAAAACTACCAGTGGCACAAAGCGAGCAAATGATAGCCAGTCCTGGAAAACACATCACTATTCATGACCTGGTATCTTTAAGAAACAAGCCTATTTTAACTTAATTTACGACGAAGAATATTATATAGGGAATTTGCAGAGCACGAGATATGGCTAATCTCTAAAAATATCAAGCTATCGTTTGTAACCAATACGGCTGTAACCAACACGAAAGCGAAAATCAGGTAGTATATACACTACATAGCCAAAATTCACCGGATACCCAAGTGAACGTGGCGGTATATTGGGTCATGGTCTGTGGCTGTTATTCTTGGTTTGGGCTCGGGCCATTAGTTTTGGTCAATGGCAACATGAACAGTGGTGTTTACGAGGACATTTTAGACAATAGCATGCTGCCCACACTGTGGAAACAGTTTGGAATGGACCCTTTTCTCCATAAAGCATAAAGCCCATAAAGCCGAGTCCATTGCATCGTGGTTTGAGGACAATCAGGTGAATGTGCTTAGCTGGTCCGCTCAAAGCCCCGACTGGAACCCCATAGAGCATCTTTGGGATGAACCGGAGCGTCGGTTGCGTGTTAGACCCACTCGAGCGAAAGCAACCCATGAACTATTCACGAGGCTACAGGACGAATGGAAAATAATTCCACCAGCAATATACCAGAACTTAGTGGAAGAGTAAATGCTGCAATAACAGCGAAGGGAGGTCCGACATCTTATTAGTTATCTGGCCGGTGTCTTTGCAATGAACAGAACTGGTTGTCCGGTGACTTTTGGCTATATAGTGTACGTAGTATTGTTGTAGTAATACAAACATAATAGTAGTATATAGTCAAAAATATAAACAAATGGAGACCATTTGATAAGAGGCCATTAGGTAGACCCAAATCCAGATGGAAAGATGACGTTATAAGTGATATTAGAATTTTGAAGATCTCAAAATTGGAAGAAATATAGCCAGGAAAGAATTAAATGGAAAAGAATTGTTGAGCAGGCCAAAACTCAAAACTCGGTGTTTCGTTTAATGCATATAAACTGCAAAATAACTTTGATTTTTGTGTGCAAATATGTTCAAATGTACTAGAAGACTGCCATTGTTTATTTTTCTATTAAAAAGTAATATCAATAAAATCTGTAGTGTGTTCAAATGTACCCTCTTTCCCGTGTAGAAATTATAAATAGAACTTCATCCTAGTGGTTTGTAGACGGTTGTTTTTGCATTCTGATAATTCAATACCTTCTGGACATATGTACTAGGGGATAACGAATTCACTCACCCCAATAATTGAACTGGCTTATTCAATATAGCTGCATGGTTGACAGGAAGTAAAGATGGCTGCACTTTCTGTTAGCCATTTGTTTATTGTGATATGATTATGAACACAAACTAGATATTAAAGGAAACAAACAAAAGTCGAGTTTATCAAAACATTTATTTGAATATAAAAGAAACATAACGAATGAAACCAAATTTATCAAAACTGAAAAAGGACCAATTGAACTCAATGTAAATGCCGAATCATGCGGAACTGGATTTCCAGTAGGAATGCCCTAGTTGGCGCTGGACTGGCTATGTGGTTGGAAATGATGGCTGCTAGGCTGGTTTTGGCGACGAGACGGTGTTGCAACTGACTTCTCTGCTAGATGACATGATAACAGCCAATCAGAGCGAAAGTTTGGTCATGTGAAGATAATCTGTAAATTTGGCAAGAAAAAGGGTTTTTGTCTGTGGTTTCGGAGTGTTGGTTGTTAATATTCAGTAACAGAAATGAGGTTCGTGTTCATTAATGTTTAGGAATTTTCCCAAAGCTATGAGATGTGTACACGACATGTGATTAGCCTATAATGAAAATCTTTATTATTACCAGTGTATTAAATGTTTGACATATAGCTGAACAAAGTATTCAACGGTAAGAGGGGGGGGGGGGGAACGGACAAGTGCATATACAATTTTTGAGGTCGTCAGCTTTATCAACAATCAATAAGTTAAATTTTACCGATATTTTATAAAACAAATCATTAATAAAATTTCATTTTAGTTTCGTATCGAAAATACTTTAAAATTATTTTAAAATGTAAATAACAAAAACTGTTTCTGAACAAAATTCAGAGAATGAACATTTAATTCGCTGTGCCAATAAATGCGACATACATTGATGAACTTTGTACCATGTACAAATCGGAACATTTACCACAGCATGTAAGAACTTCATCTTTAATTATTACAGTAACAAGTACCTGGTAACATTGCCACCGAAATTTATACAAGGCCGAAATTTAGTCGGTTGTTTCTAATAAAGTCTGTGTACCTATCTGAAAGATGAAAGGGAATATTTCCTTAGGTCGGATTATGATGACAGGGCACAGCTTGTTCTCATTACTATGGACACCACAGATAACGCTTTTATCTCTGCATATGGTTGTTTGAAATTAGTGAGAATATCTTCAATTTTGTTTGCATTTTTGCGTCATCCTTTTGATAATGTCCTTCGATGCAGTGTCCTCGCCCAAGTGTTGGCTCCTTAATGAGATTTATTTAGGTCGGGGTAAATGCAGAGTACACACACGTTACTGTGTTCATTTCATTCTTTCAACTCTTTTAACAACAGAAAATTGTTACGTTAATAATAAAAAAAACATGTATTTTGCCATTCGACAATGAAGAAACTACATTGCTATTTTCCAAAGTGTATCTACAACTTTATATTTTCTCCCAGGCATTGTGTTCTTCAATTTCATACGTTGTTATTAACTAATAAGACAGTGAAGCACCCCTCTAACTGCTGAGGTAATGGATTCGTTATCTGTTATCTCAACATTCGTTCAATTATTTTCGTCTACAGAATTCGAAATTAATCTTGATTTTTCAAGCTAGCAATAACAATGCACGAAATTAAGCGAGATCTTGATTTTTTAATGAACAGCTATCATTATATCACTCTAAGACAACATTCTATAAATGCGTGTACCTTTTTGTGTGATCCTGTGTATGAACCAGTGGTTCCCAAAGTGTGCGCCTCGGGCGCCGTGGCTGGTTTACGTGGGCGCCGCGAAATGTTAATTGTAGTTTATTCATTGATTAATTTATTTTACTTCGCTCTTCTGCCACTTTTTGCTAAGCGCCACGATATGAATGAATGGTGCTAAGAAGAAATCGATGAAGGTGACAATCACACACACACACGGAGAGCACAAAACACAAGTCTCGCACAGGATTATACTGGTCCGTGAGTCCAGATGGCAGAGCCTCGTTAGCCTGCAAGACTGTAGTCCTACGTGGAATGGAGGTTGACATTTGGGTGCTTATTGGAAAGTCCCTTACATCCCTGTTAATTGTAGTGTAGTCGAAGTTGTTACTATGTGTTTTACTTATTATGCTTGATCATTACCGCTACTTTAATTAAGGAATCAATCCCCTCGCAGCGGCTTGGACCTAGTCGCAAACTATGGGTAAATTAGATCTTTGTATTTTTTCTGCGTTTGATATGTACTAACAATTTTGAGTTAAAGCTATAGTTCTCAGCGGAAAAAAAAGAACAAGAAAAGAAACATTTTTTAAAAAAAATTAGGAAATGAAAAAATGATAATCTACTGTCACACTTAATCTGAATCCACAAACTAAAATTAATTTTCACCCTCATTCTTAAATAACTTTTTTCTAGTTCATCCATTTTATTTTACTTAATTTCATGAACCCAATAAATGTCACTCACAGACGCAACCATTTACAGAAATTCATATGATGTCTTATTCATTAAACAGAACATCCATTCCTCATTTACGAATAACCTAAATAAACCTAAACTCACATTTCTAGAACTGAAACAAAACTAAACCCAGATACTTAGCTCATCATCTCAAATTTCAATTTAAAATTAGAATTAAGATAAAATAATAATAGGTAGTACAAACTGTATGTATCACCGACCTGTTTCTGGATTCCAGAATAGGCCAGGAATAATTGTATTTGCAACATATTGTATAAAGTTTATGAAAAAAATAAACGGGGGTAAGTTGAAGCCGCGGTGGTCAGTCGGTAACGCGTCTGACTACCATGCTCAAGGTCCCGGGTTCGATTCCCGGCCGGTTCAAATCCGGGAACTTTTCTAACGATGGAAGCGGCTCTGGCGCCCACCAAGCGTCGAATAACATGAATACCTGGGGGAAACCCTGGGGGGTAAAGGCGGTCAGGGGCGTGATGCTGATCACATCACCCCCACTTATGACAGGATCAAGAAAGTGTGGGGCGTTACCCCCAACACCCCCTATACGCCTTCATGGCGTGGTGCTAAGCACAGGGGAGCACTTTACCTTTTTTTTTACCGTAATTCAGAGAAAACTGACGCCCTGGTTTTTATTAAGAGGCACCAAGGCATAAAGTGCATACCCCTGAATGTATGCGGGAGGAGGCGGGCTCGTTAGGGGTTCCTCCCTTTATTTGTTATGGTAAAAAATACATAGTCAGGTGAGATGCTTGGAAAACTTGCAACATTCAGCAAGAATTTGTCAGCATAGCGTGTACACAAAACTAAATTTAACGATCAAAATGTTTGATTGAGTATTTTCATTTATATTTAACTAACACTTTGTCATTGCTAAATTGCCACAGCAGCATAAGTTTCCCAGCTCTCTCTATCCTGGGCAAGATCAATCCACTCTTGACCATCCTTAACAGTTTCCTTCCGGGCCATCTTAATATTGCCTTTCAATCTTCGTCTTGGCTTCCCCATAGGTCTCTTCCTATCAGGTTTCCCAAAATGAACCCTATAAAACTTTTCTACCCTCTCCTGCACACCGAAATCAACTAGGGGAATAAGTTATATCAAAATGGTTAATTGAAAAAGTATTCTAATTAAAAATTCCAAGTCTCTCAATCGTGATCCCCCCCCTCTTCTCCTTTTTCATAATCTGGATTTCCGTGGGAGTTCAGTGGGGAATTGTGTGTAACGTACGTTTGTAATATATACATTTTCAAATAATGTAATACATCATTATTCAGGGTTTTCTGAGTTTTAAGAAATCGCGTGTATTCATAGTAATAGTTCGGAAATATTCTAAAGGTTATTTTAATAAAACATGGTAGTTGCATGTAATGTAATATAATAAATGAATGTAATATTTAAAATTGCAGCTCATTTTCTTTAAAACAGATATTTGTAGTTAATATTGCATGTTAATTATGTTTTGCACAGAATTGTTTGCCAGTAGTACAATTATTGCTTTCCTTCCTTAGAGGGAAAATAATTATGGTAGGATGAATATTCTCAGATGGTAGTGAGCTTTGTTTACCCGGTTGAGCACTAATTTAGTAATGGGAGAACATCTAGAGGCGGAAACTACTCATTCTCGGCCAACCTTATGTGCCTTCTTTAAAATGAAAATATCTTGCTACATTTGATAGTGAAAAAGCTGTTCTTAAAATTAAAGGAGTCAGAATAAAACTTGAACAAAAAATGAAAAGAGAGGAACAAATGTTATCTTAATTATTATTATTAAACAATATAAAGAATCTCACGAAATTTCCTTACGTAAAATGAATCTAATAATTTCCTCATTTTTATAGAACACATTTTTTACTCTCTAAATTGTGTTCAATGTAAATATATTTACTTCTTTTCTCTGTACTCAAAGAGTGTTATAATTTCATGGTTGGAGATAAATTCCAAAATTAGTTGAGGCTAAAACTAATTGTATACCGTAAACTTCCTCAGTATAGTTAATTAATATAATTTTTCAGCCAGCTTGAGTGATAGAGTTTAAATAATACTTATACAAATACACACGTTTCTGCACTATTTTGCTAATTTTAGTGTTTTTTTCTGCGTGTGAGTTCTTGTTTAATCAAGTTGATGCTTTTTAGCATGTACCGTGCAGGAAAATGGGTGATGGGATCATCTGAAAACGCACCCTCATGAAATCGGAATGCATTTTCCACCAAGTCGGAGACGCGGGGGTTTGTTGGGGCTTCTGTTACCTTTGACATTTAAGCGAGCTCTCCAGCAGGGTCCAAAGTGCGGGCCGCGGGAGGGGTGTGGAGGCAGTCGCGGCTGGAGAGCAGAAGTGTGGCGATTCCAGGCGAAGGAGATAGCTGCGAATACTGCGAGTTCTTCTTGCATTGGAAGTAGTTTACTCAAACTTTTCTCCAATCTACCTGATTTGTCGCCGAATTATCCACGTGGGAATTTGTGACGTGTACTTGTTTAGTGTTTTTTTTCTCTCTGTCTTGAGCGTTGCTTCGAAAAGGGTGTTGTGTCTGCGAAGGATTGCTTACTGGAGGAGAAATTGGGTATGCATTTTGGTGCTTTTCTATTATAGTGATTTGTATGTACTTGTTAAGCTCCCGCGTAACAGAATGATAAACGCTCGCGCTTTGTTGCGAGCGGTCCCGGGTTCGATTCACGGTGGAGATCCAAACTTCTGGTGTTCCTTGAAAGCAATAGTAGCGGATTTCGGTCTCTAAAGCCAGAAAACAGCGACGATGGGACTCTATACGGTGACCGCACGTCACCCAACGTAAAGTCGCTTGGCAGGCCCTAGAAGGCTATCGCTCCTCGGAGTTTAGTTTAACTTGTGTGCACTTGTTACCTTATGAGAAAATCCACTGCGGTTCGCTAACTGTAATTAATTGTACCCCCAGGTCCTTACCTCTTTTAAGACCTTGGGCCGACACCAGGGCAGTTTCTGAAATTTGCCTCTCCTTTCGATAAACCGCTATGATATTCTAAAATCTGAAATATTACATGTCCTTCTAGAGCAATCACATGAATCTTCGTATTTGCTTTCGTTGTTGTGTAGTTATTATCAATAGTTTCGTGGTTACGCAAGTCTATTAAACTATTGATAATATCTAGACAACGGGGAAAGCAAACCACGTGAATATTCTAGATGGAATTCTAAGCATGTGTAATTTTTCAGATTTTGGACTATCATAGCGGTTTTTCGAAAGGAGAGGAAAATTTTAAAAAAATGCCCTGGCGTCGGCCAAAGGTCCAACCGAGCCTTAATCATGGAATTCTTAATGTTATGCTCAAGTTTGCTTACTTTTGCTTCAGGACGAAAATTCGCAGGTGACCCAAATTTGTCTCCCGTGTTGCAATAACAAAATTGCTCTGGTACGAACTCAGCCTCCGTGGTTGAAATTTGGGGCAAACTTGTTTCCGTACCGTGAATAAAGAAGCCTCTCTTGTTTTCGGTCTCGTCTATAGTTGCAAATTTTCGTCTTGAACTCGGTCTGTAGGTAAACAAACTGAAAACACAAGTTCGTCAATATTAAACTGCTCACATATCCTATGTATAAGTAATCAGATTTACACTTTCCTTTGGGTAGGTCTGAAATAAATCACTCAGCAAAGAAATTTTGGTTTAGCCGAAATTTTTATGTAATTTTGTTTGTAATTTACTAGTCTCGAACGAAACGAGACTCCCTAAGCGTAAGTGCAGGTCTCGTTGTAGTCTTGTATAAATTTTTGAAGGATGTTTTCGGTCTCTATATCGTCTCGGTAGTGGGAACCTGGTGCAGATTGTTATTGGCAGTTTATATCTCCGCAGGCTTTGATGAACCTCTCTTGCTAGCGTAGTGGTTATTGATAACGACTTTCAATAAAAGCGTCCAGGATGCGATTTCTGGTGAGACATATTTCGCTGGTTCGAATCGCACTTTAAACGGTATATGACGCATAATAATTAAAATATGACACAGATATTCTGTATCACAGGGTTTCTGGCGTTGAAAATAATATTTTAGCCCATATAACGCTTTCTGAACGCTGATGGGTTACAAAGTACGGGCTACGATCGCGGATCCAAGACTATTACAGTAAATCTCTAATTTATCTAATCTCTTTTTATTAGCCCATTTCTCTGAAAGATTATCCACTTTGCTCATTTTTTTAATATAAAATTGTGTCCCTCTATAGCTCTGGAAGCGTAACATCACTGAGATTATCTACTAAATGAACACTAAGAAAGCTTATCAACGTTTTTGTTTTGTGTGTATTTCCATTTAAAGTAACATTTATAACTGGGAGTGTATTTAGGGTTAGCGGGAGGAGTAAAATAGTTATGTTATGCGTTATGAGCGATGGTGTAATGTGTTTGTTGGGGAAGCAGAGGTTCCCAAAGTCTAGATCCAAAACCCACATAGGTTTCCTCTCTGGCGACACTGGTAAAATTGCATATAGTACATTCAAGAATATTTGATTCTGTGCATGAATGGTAAAAAATTCGAGACTGGGCACAGTCTTGTCTTGTCTACGACGTTCTCGGACTCGATATCTGAAATCGAGTATCGTTATCGTGTCGAGTCTCGAAACATCTGTCATGTTTGTTTGTTTGTTTTGTACTTTGCAATGGCTTTGAAAATTACACTTTTACTGTGCTATTGCGTTGAGAAATACATATGACCTATCAGATGATTGTTCTTACTTTGCTATTGCTTTGAAAATTACACATAACTTATCAGATGTTCGTTTCTATTTTGCTGTTGCATAGAACAATAATACATATAACTTATCAGATGTTCGTTTCTACTTTGGTATTGCGTTGAACAATACATATACCTCATAAGATGTTAGTTTCCTTTCTTTGTTATTGATTTGAAAATTACATATAACTTATCAGATGTTAGTTTCAACTTTGCTATTGCGTCGAACAATTCATATAACTTATCAGATGTTCGTTTTTTACTTTGCTTTGCTTTGAAAATTACACATAACTTATCAGACGTTGGTTTCCACTTTGCTATTGCGTCGAACAATTCATATAACTTATCAGATGTTCGTTTTTACTTTGCTATTGCCTTGAAAATTAATATAACTTGTCTCTAAATAATCAGAGAGCCGCACAAATGTTTGAATAATTCTCACAGCAAAGCAATTTGGTTTCAGGTGAAGTTACCATATTCTTCACATTCTAATTTATTAAACTCTTAACGAGACGAGACTTTCGGTCTCCTCTTAACATGCC
The DNA here is from genome assembly GCF_977018435.1 of Lepisma saccharinum. NCBI lineage: Eukaryota > Metazoa > Arthropoda > Insecta > Zygentoma > Lepismatidae > Lepisma > Lepisma saccharinum. Next base: position 80,291,355 of record NC_139234.1, read on the forward strand.
TCGGACAATCTAGTCTCGTTTACATCCCAATTTTTAGACGATGATCTATCTTTCGGTAATATTTCTGTCTGTGTGCTTATTGCGGAAATTAGGCACCGAGGATTAAACGTGAGTTCTGCATAAATTTTATTTGCGAACGTGAAACATCATTAGCTCTACCGAGACTTCATTCCAAACACCCGATACAAAACTTCAAATCATTATAATATCTATACCCGTATTAAGCTAAAGTAATTTCCCATATCTTGGGTGCGGCACCACATGTAACATTTGTTATTTCCTATCAAAGACATTCATTGGCAATAATCATTATAGCCAGTCATATCTATACTATGTGCATAAACCACACTGATTTTCCTATACCATATAAAAGTGTGTAAGATGTGGTATTACATTTAATCTCGACGACAGAGATCTGATAACGGTCAGTCTTTTATATAATATTTTGGCAATATCAAGATTAAGGAGATTAGCACTTAAAGAAATTGACATTCAAAGTTGGAAAACATAATTTTGAAAATACATATAACAAATCGGTCACATAGCATCATTTATTAAGAACTTTTTTTTTCTTGTACATGGTAATACTTGTCCTGCACGCATGCTACCAAGCGGCACAAAATCATGTTACCACTGACATTTATTTTTCCTCTCGCAAAACTATAAAATCTTTAGTACACTACAAACAGAAAGTGTAACTAGTCATAACGAGGCCAACGAAGCCTTCCTGGTGTACAATAAACACGATGGTTATTGATGACCCTACATATGGTGATACATCTACAGCATTTCAGGATAAAGGGCAGAAACAGCGAATTTTCCTTACGACGTCTTTTCTGGCATGATTCTGTTTGATTTCTGTTTGATGAAATTGATGAATAGACACTAACAAGACATCCATGCCCAGGCCGGAATTCGAACCCGGGACTCCTGACGTCGTAGCGCGATGTGCTAACCACTCCGCCACGGGCCCGGCCTTGAAATGTTTTATTTCAATAACTTTAGAACCTTATTGCTGACCACGATTTCCTTGAATTCCAAGAATTATACGAGAATTATTGTCGCTGAGAATGAAACTTCTACGCGGATTTTTTTTTTACAACCGTAAATTTTTTGCACGTCATTCTCATCAGTCCATCCAAATAAGTTTAAAAAATAATAACGTGCGCTATCGTATCACTGTGCAGGGTACGAAATGAGCAATTGTAAGTCCCAAAATGTGATCCTAATTTTTAGTTCGGCGCCTATCGTAATCCATTAAGTCGCCATAACACAGTTCTTATTCTTATGCGTATTTACATGACAGGAAATCTACATTTTTCTTAATTTTTTAAAATGTTGAAACATTTATAGATTTCACATAATTGGAGCCGTTCCGTTTACATTTCCCCGGCCAAGGAATTTGTTTTTGTGTGTTTTGTCTTTCTACCTAATTTAATTGTGACGATAAGAACTACTAATCAAAATAAACGCTGTCAAATTTGATGGAAGGAGGAACCTCAGATCATTGGGCCCAACCTATTTTCAGAGTTCATAAATAGAAAAACATTGTTAAGTAACTCAGTCTTCATTCAGTTTAACCCAATGTAATCCTTATCATATTGTAGCTACGGCAAGGTATTATAAAAGAAGCCGAAAGTGAATATTTTGCCTATTCGATTGTAGAATTTTACTTGTGATTTTGAAGGTCTGGACGCTGCCTTCTCGGACTAGAGATGGTGTTGAGATGAGATGAGACTTGGCAATGCTTCGCTCGTATCTCATCTCGATTTATAAATATCCGTCTCGTTCTCGTCTCGGTGTAGAAGGTCAAGTCTGTCTCGTCTGGAGTCTCGAAATCAGGGCTCGAAATGGTCCGGAGCGGATCGGAACTGCTCCGTTCGTGAAAATCTAGAACCTTCCCGTTCCACCTCGTCAGAAATGGCAACGGACCGATCTGGTTCGTTTATTTTTATTTTTTTTCATATATTGCACTACATTTTCCTTTTCAGTGTGAACTAAATTGTAAATACTCTTTAATGTACATATTATAGCATTCTTAAAAGATTCCTCTACACATGTTGTTGCCGCGAGTGGCATGATGGCGTCTACCAGAGAAGTACGGACCGCTGGAACTGAACCAGCACACCATCTGCGTATTTACTTCATTCTTGAATTTCCCTATTTCAGTGCCTTTCTGTCGAACTTCTTCTTTGCCTCGATTAACAAAAAATCCAGTCCTTGACCACACGGAAAATAACAATGTGAAAATATCTTTCACGTGCACAAATTGATTTTCAATAATAATTATTAAGACCAAGTATTGAAGAGATATACCTTTAATTCAGTTTTTTTTTAATCTTTTTGGCGAACTGACTTCCATTCACAATATCCATCTGTTTAAAATTTAAAATGAAGAAAATTGTAGAAGCCTCATGTCCAATGTATTTTGCATTATTTGATGTTTATTAAATAACTATTATTAATTGCAATACAGCATGTCATTGTCATTTCACTGATCTTTAATCTCGTCGTAGTAACCAGAGTAAAAAAAAACCAACACCATCTTAACAAAAGTAAAGCGTTCCGTTTCGTGAAAATTTCCATTCCTAGCCCTGCGCGAAATTATATAGTATAAGCAACATATACATAGAACGTGTCACCATACATACGTACTTTCACAGCGTACAGAGGTAAGGAAGGTAAAAAACGTTTCTTCACACTTTTCCTGTCTGACGCTTCGTTTCGACGCTTGAGGCCTCGAGAAACGGGATTTCAGCAGAGGTTCACAATTGCCACTAATGGATTTGTAATTCCAATAAACAAAATATATGACTTCTATAAATAATCAGATAGATATTCGCATGGTGTATCTGAAGAAGTTTCATTAATAATGTATTGGTTGGTGATTTTTTTCACTATCATACTAAAGTCGCGAATACGTCGTCTCTGTCTTGTCTCGAATTTAACAAGCCGTCACGGTATCAGCCATAGCCTCAATGCACTGAAAATATGTATTTTTCTCTTACACGTGTTAGTGGATTATATTCGGTTTTGTTCTGTGGCAGGTTGTATCTTTATCCTTTCTAAATACTTACCTGAGGAAAATGTTTCACAGAATTTAATGGTTGAACCCCATATATTTATAGTAATTTGTGTGTACAAATAATAATAATAAAAAGATGATTCAAATTCATGGTGAACTTTCAGCAACTTGCACTGTCTCTTTTATTTTCTCTATTCACGCCTACGCTTTGCAGCAGATGCATTTTCCTAATCGCTGATGAGCGTTATAAAGAATAACCATAAGTAAATCCAACCTCAATTTTTTTGAACAAATTAAAGACTTTTTCGATCTGCGAACCGTGAATTATGACGTTTCTCGATTTTCCACCGATTATTGAATTGTTTAATTTTGTTTTCTGTATGTTCTTTATAGTTTCCTCCATTTGTCAATTTCGTGCAAATAATTCAATAGAAATATGAATTCATGATTTCCATTATTATACGAGGAAGATCTGGACACAACATACAAGGATTTTTTTAAAAAAAATCTTGGATGCTGTTATGAGTGATTCGTGTAACCTGCTACGAAGCTATGTTCTTATTGTCTGAGAAATGTGGCATTTTGTTTGTATCCTCATCGTTTCATCTCATCATTATTTATCTCATTGTTGGGATTAACGCAGAGGGATAGAAAAGCGATGTTATTAACCAAAGTCTAAATGCACGAATTCTCTGATTTTCGTCGAAGCATTGCATACAGAAACATACACATACGCACCTTTGACAATAATGTTATTCTATCATTAAAACGCTGAAACGCTAAAATTGATTTTAATGCAGCTAATGGCGAAACATCTGCCTAGAAAATGAGTCAATTAGTGGATATCTTGTAATAAGTAGGTCTACATCGTTACTTAATAACAATATACTCATATGATCTCTGCTAGACATGTAGATTGCTGATATGAAATATATCCCATTACTTTTGTAGCTAACATTTGTCCCTTTTTTCAAGGATATGAAATTATAACTATTTTTGCAATAAAAAGTACATATATTTGGTGCTTTTACATACATGAAGGAAATTGTTTACAGGATATGAATAAGAAACACTCTTTCGTATGGTTTATTAGAAATTTATTTTGCAAAAAATTATTAAGAGGTTTAACTTTCCATATGGGAATGATACCAACTTTTTGTAAGAATGTATCCCAAATATTGGATTAGAATTTCTCTCTTTTGGTTATTCATTTTTCTGTAATGAGAACGAATGATTACACGAAAGAGTTCACGAAAGAGGTTAAGGAACAAATATATCCTTTTGCCAGTACTCGAATTTTGGACCTTTGTATGTGTAATCATGTGCATTCTGTCACCGAAGCTGTTATTCAATATATTGAAGGAGGATAATGTGTAAATCATGTGTTCATATTTGTAAGTTGTAATGTACGGGACCCTGAAATTCCTAATGATAAAGGAGAAAGCACTTTGTTGTCATTCTTTGAATATATAGGGTGTCGACGTACACCACCAGCAAACTTCCAGAGTGCACAGATGTTCTTAATATCGTATCGACGCCCTAAACCGTCGTAAAATTCCCGTTTGGATTCTATTAGAATGGAACGACACAGAATAGAATCATGGTTGGCACTGACACTTTTCTGTTGGAAAATATATGGAAAAATATCACAGTACATTCATGTGTATATAAGTGCCGCATCTGGAATACTTCTGAACAAAGTTATTAATGCTATTTTCAATTCTTAAGCATAAAATAGACTAAACAACACACGATGTTGGATGGATGATCAGGATTCCCTACCCGACTCACGAATCCGAGATTTTTTACCCTGTTCTCGAAACTTATATTAGCCGAATCTTGATTTCTATATCCGATTTCATGCATACGGATCTGACAATTCTTAGCTGTTGTAAATGGGTTAATTCAGAGAGTGCATTAAACCCTACGATTTAACAATGACGGCTCGTCCGCTATAGTTTACTGTCAATTTTAGTATGCTTTCGGAAATAATCTGTATCGGCCGTGAACACACGGCTATATTCGTAAATGTTGAAAACATTCTTTTCCGACAAAACTAGTCCTGAGCAAGGAAAACATTATTCATAAAAATTGGTAGCCTTGCTGTCCTTTAGGGATGGTTTCGAGGCGAGACAAGACTTGGCATTGCCTCATTCTCGTCTCGATTTATAAACACCCATCTCGTTCTTGTCTCGGTCTCGTCTCGTCTTGAAGTATATAATTTAAACAACATATACAAGGCTCACCGCACAGACTTTCACAGCGTATTGTGCTCAATAAGGCAAATAACTTTTCTTGATAAGGTTTTTTTTTGACGCCTCGTTCAGGGCCACGAGTCCTCCATAAAAGGAATTACGTGAGAGAGTGCGTATGTCTTGAATGTATATGCAACCACACAGCACTGGTTCACAAGTGTGACCCAGGGCAACCCTGATTAGTACCCATGAGTATATTTTGATTACGTAGTAAATACATGTGCAACTTATTTTAAGGGACTCCCCGATGGCGTCGCCTTGTAATCAAGAGGTCCGGGGTTCGATACCCGTTGGGGCACATTGCACAGAGGTTCGGATCCCTCTTTATACTGTAGGTCCAGTCCCAATTAGCCTATCTGTGCATAATGTGGACTTAAAATATCAACCCAAACAAACAAAGCAACTTGTTTCCTTGTATAGAAAATTAATTTCTATAGTAGTTCTACTTAATTAATGACTTACAATAGGATATATGATATTTTATTTCAAGGGATTTGTCAAAACATGTTTTCTGAAGGAGGTTGTTCCCGTATTATATGACGGGGATAAATAGCCAATATGTTGACGCCGCCATAATTTTAAAATCTATACATCAGTTTATAAGAATTTCTTAACTGTTTCGACTGGTTTGACGTTGTTGATTATTGTTATCAATTTTGTTGTTGTTGCATCCAGCAAGAATAGCAAGAAAACGAACTATTTATTTCTTAATGTGGTATTTTTTTTTATGTTGTGGAACGCACGTTCATTTGCATACGTTAACGGTGAATGGAAATAAAAAATAACTGTCTTATATCCTAGCAAACGAGTGTTTAATACTTTGTCAGTTATTGCAGTAAAAATCTGGAATAAGTTGCAACTTTGCAGTGTACGTGAGTAAAGGAATGTACAATTATGCCTAGTAGTGTTCGTGTTTCAATCATATAAAAGATTAATACAAGGAAGTGTAGCAGATTTGGGACATAGGAAATGTGTAGTTTGATAGGCATTAATTTATCGCGACCGCGGGCATTCTCGATAAAATCTTTCACTGTTTGACCTGTCCCCAGACTTGGCATTCTTGAATGTCCCGTGTAGAAAATTGTTTTCTAAGTGTCAAAATGGAAATAGTATAAGTTAATTTCCTTCTGCGTTCCTTCCCGTTGCCGTCTCTATCGCTTCCCCGTTTAGATAATGCTTTAGTAGTTTTCTCCTTGGTTTCACTTCCTGAAGAATGCAGCTATAATTAGGAACGTAATTAAGCCTCCTATTAATTGTATTTTATGTAACTTCCTTCCGTGATATAAACATCATGATGCTAACAAGATATTATTATAAATGTCTTTCCTGGGTAGTGAAATTTTCATCGAAATGTTTATTTTGAGGACAGTTGCGTATGTGAATTTTTAAAACGTAAATGCACGCTCTGCTTTCAGAAATAGCCAACTTTTTCTTTCCTCAGTATGCCAGAAAACGTAAATATATTTTACAGCAAATGTCATGCTTAGGACCATATTAACTGTGACATCACGACAAAATATAATTATCCTCTCCTTTGTGGGCTTCTTCTTTCGTGCTATTTGATTAGGAGACATTCTATGTGTTATAATGACTAGGTGAGTGCAAAGTTAAAAGTGAAGCTCCCCGTGCACATTGCAATGTTATGTGCGATGTGATTTGGTTTATTTTATTTCGCCTTTCTGTCACTTTTGGCTAATCGCAAAAGATGAGGATGACTGATGATTTGATGAAACTGATGTAGGGAAACTCACAAAGAACTCGGGACCTCTGGCATCGTAGTGCGCTGTGCTAACCACAGTGTCACGGAGCCGGCCCTGCACGTTACAATATCCCGTGAAGTCATGTGGGGGAGGGAGTGGACTTATTTTGAAAGTGATGTGATCACCACCCACCTGAAATCATTCGCCCCGGGATTTGAACCCGGATATTTTAGGAGGAATTTCGACACTTCCTCGTGATCAAACTTAACGAGGAACGATCCAAGTAGATCTTCGTACGAGATTATATGGGTTTATTTTCGCAATAGAAGCATTTGCCATATATAATGCCTGTCTTCACTGTACAGTGATAGTGCTGCAAAAATACGAGCCATGAATAAAGTAGAATATAGATGTTTATTTCTAACATGAGCCTTTGCTTCTGTACGCGTATACATTACCATACGCCCATGAGGTTTTTACATATCCCTTTTCCTTTTGTATCATATGTTCGTCCTTTCCTTTCATGTTGTGAGTTCTTCCCTCACTACAATATATCTCCCTCCTGAGTTTATTAAATTTTATACACATTTCATACATTCCACATTTTCCGCAAAGCTCTACCTTTACACAGCCGGCCTGGAGCACCTTTAGCATTTTGGCAGACTCCCCCACCGCCCATAACTTAGTCCACAACATTTTTCTTTTCACTGTTTCGAACGCCTTTTCAAAACCTACGTAACAACAGTATAGTTTCCTTTTCTTCTCCAACCAGTTTTTGCTGTATTACTGTTTGCAACAGAAATATATTGTCAGTAGTCGGATTTTTTCTTCTGAATCCTGCGTGTGGGGGTGAAAGAATATAAAGAAAAATTATAAGAGCTACGTCTGGCGGATGAGCCTTTATAAGAATTGGTGGGATGGCGGCATGTTTATCTGTTTATTCCGGCATTTGTGCTCAGCGATACACGGCGACCAGGGCAGGGTATGTTTTTGTTTCGACCGCCCCTTCCGTCGGCGTCTGACTGAATTTCGAAAACCTCCACTCGGGCGGGTTAAGAAAGACGGGCTGATACCATAATCCCATTATTCCCGCACGGATGTCAATACGACCATATAGTTGAAAATCACGAGGCATCTACTAAGGTGTTAAAACCTAAAATTATTGTCACTCAGTAGATGATTCCCAATGGTGTAGAATCGAAACGTTAGAAAGGAAATGAAAAAAATAACTTTTGTGAGAAGTAATAAATATTGCCATTGTGTTTAGTGGTCGCCTTGTAATCAAAGTGTCCTGGGTTCGATCCCCTGTGGAGGCATATTACACTGTGGTTCGGATCGTTCCCTGTGAACCTATTGTGCATAAATTGGACTTAAAGCAAACCTTTCTAAACTTTTGTCAACGACTTGGATTTCAGCTGTAAAAGGGAAATGTGTCAAGGTACGTTGTCAGGACTCTTAACAACTGCGGTTTATGAATCCGTATTTCCGTACACGCGGATTAATACATTTATTTTTTTCAGGGGATGTGTCACCACAAAGTAAAGTTGTCAACAAATAATCCTGTTATTAATACTCTTGTCCTTCAGAATGTCTTTTACTTCTACGGGTATTTTATTCACTGAATCGTACTGTCACACATCTCTGTACTTGAATTGAACACATTCTTTATCTTACGTAACGTCACCGTCACCATATCGGTCTACCATTGTCATAATCCGTCGTTGGCATTTTTTTAAACTAAAACTTCTGAACTCTAGATGTGCGAGAACAGTAAATCGAGTAACGATTGCTTTTGGGTTACTTCCATTGTTCAAGTATCATGAAGTTTAGCGACAAAGCGATATATCCGGAATGAGAGATCTGGATTTCACTGTACGTTGGTACTTCTATTATATTTGTATATGGGGCATTCCATACGACCCATAAACCTCAATTTTTAAAATTAAATGCAATGCTGTAACTTTATCCTACCTTGTGAGTGAACAATCTAAAATTGTCATTTGCATAAAAAATCAAGTATTATACAGTAGAGCGTCGATTATCCGAACGTCGGTCAACCGAACGACCGCTTAACCGAACTGTGTACTCGCTCGCACCTGTTACTCTCCCACCCTACCGTCCATCATCCCCCTCACTCCCAAACCAAGTTTCCCACAGTAGTCGCCGCACTGAGCCACCGCTGGCGGAACATTGCTTCTAATGGGGCATTCATAAGGCGCTGCTGACCGGCCAAGCCGCCAGTCGCTGTGTTTCAACAATCAGCACACTTCTGTCGGTTTGGCACTGGCTGTAGAAGTAGCGGCAGTATCAAAGCTGTTCACAGCAACAGCTGTGCCAGCTTAGAGTTGAGGCGTGCCGCTCCGCGCAGTTTGAAGGATTGCGCGCCCCCAAGAAGAGCTTCTCACGTTGCAAACATGTACAGTTCGATTATCCGAACAAACCAGTTTTCCGAACACCCATGTCCCCCAATTACTTCGGATAATCGACGCTCTACTGTATATAATTATGTTAGGAGGTAGAATGTATTTTAATATTGTTCGTTTATTTTAACTTTCGATTTACTTGTGTTTTGTATTGTGTCCCACCCGTGACACCAAAAAACAATTAATTTCTACTTTAACTGTTACATCTCCCCCTCAATTCCACTAGAATATTAGAAGGTTAATTACCTTCTCTCTTAGTCTTAAATATTTTATTGTTCATCATTTGGCAAATTCACAGAATTTTTTAAAAATATCTTATTAAGTGAAGAGGTAGTGTTTCGTACGTTCCACCCGTGACACAAGTTTGTTCACTTGTAGCTACAAATCTGGGGAAAGTGTAAGGGTAGTTACGCTTAATCAACAGTGTTAAGTTTCAATGCACAGAAACTAAGAAAAATGTTGCTTAACTATCAGTAGAATTGTTACTTTAATATAAAAAACTTAGTCCTCGTGACAATGGAATGCTTCGATTGATGACTGTGCTGCAGCTCTTGTTGCTCTTAGGCGATTGATTAGGATTGGTATTCACTGATCTTCAGTGCGTGTAAGATGAGCGAGTGAAGGGGTCTTTCTGCTGTCAAAAACATTGAACTGCGTGCTGTTGGAGCAAAATGTTGACTAGAAAGAGAAACGGTTGCGCGCCTTTGGGGATGCATGAGGAGAGTGAAATCAAATTGTTGATGAATTGTATCTAAATGTTGCTGTATTGGCTTTTTCAGCCATCTCGAATGCTTGCTGTTCTATTCTCGTGAACTCTCCCCGTGAAGGTTATCTTATCACATGAGCTTTTCTCTTAAGCATGCGTGCTGTAACGAATAAATGCGTACTCAAATGTAGTGATGATTTCATATAGGATGAGGGCCTCCCTGATATCGTAATTGGTAACGTCGTCGCCTCGTAATCTAGATGTCCTGGGTTCGATACCCGGTGGAGGCACATAGTGGTTCGGATTCCATTTTAAACTGTAGGTCCAGTCCCTATTAGCCCATCTGTGCATAAAGTGGACTTCGACAAAACTCAAATATCTGGAACAGTGGCATGTTTTTTCTTTGTATCTCAGTGATGCCCATCAGTGTTTCTTCCTGTCCTAGGTTATCTCGGATTAGCGAGCAAGATGACAAGTATCGCATATTCTGTTTATTAACTTCCCCCATGAACATAAACATTAGCTTCGTCACTGTGAAGGACTTTTCATTCCAATGGAAGCGTCACACTAATTGTTCGAGTCAACCATTCATAATGCTAAACTCTTCGGGGATGCATCCTATTAAAATAACGTGCATTGGCACGTGAACTTCTCACCCTAGACGTCGCCTTGTAATCATGATGTCCTGGGTGCGACACCCGGTGGAGGCACATAGGGGTTCGGACCCCACTTTAATCTGTAGGTATGATCTCGAACCGTTACTGACGTTTTAGAGGCATTTTAATGCTTTTTTTTTCTGACACCTTGAAAATGACGAAATTGGTACAAACATTGCTCAATAACTTTTTACTGGTTAAAGATAGGTCGTAACGTAAAAAACCTTCACCATTGCATTTCTTGTGGAATTCTAGTCTGATTTGATATATCACATCACTCCTTCCCAGTAAAACAAAATAGGTTTATTTCTCAATGGCGGCTACCAATATGGCGGTCATCTGCTTGGAACACACCAATATCGATCTCCCTAGGCCTAACTTGTTTCTGTCATGGCCAATTTTAGCCGGCAACTCCTTTACATTTTATAAGCGGTGTTAAGGGACATTTGAATCACCCTGTACTGTAGGAAATCTGGCAAAAGTTTACCCATGTAAATCACCTTAATCGACTCGGGTAGAAAAAGTATTTCGTGGGCAATGTAAATGCCGCAGGTGAATGTTTTGCTTATGCTGGTTTATTTACAGTAGCTTGCAAAATTCTGTTAAGTACACTTATCTTGTTGCACCTGCAGTGGCTGTCTACTGTATGACGTCATTGCTCAACGTCTCGACAATAACAGAGGCCAGGGACCATCCATTTATACCTCGAAGTGAAGTGCTTGGTGGAGTTAAGGGTCGTAATTCAATTTAGGACATTAATTGTTGGCTAACCAATCACAGACCTCCATTGACATCATGTGCACCTTGGTAGATGTTGTGGTGAAGGGCTCTCGGCAGCACCCTGGCAAATTGTCAGGAACACACGGTGGTCTGCTGGTATTTCTCCCTATGGCGGGCTAGAGGGCGGAGGACCTTGTCCTCCATGACATTACACTGATCGCGAGGCCAACAGGCGGCTGACCTACATAATTCCATCTGCCCACCAATCGTCTTCGGGGGAGCGTGGATGAGTGTCAACAACCTCAGTTGTGAAGTAAATCTTGGGGGGTAACATCGTTCTCCCCTTACAACGTTGCCAAACGTACGTCTGCTTTGTCAGTTGTTTTTATTCGCTTGTTTGACACCTGTAAAGTGTTTGGGTGTTTTGTGAACTACTTTTCCGTGCTTTGTGTACTGTTGTACAACTTTTATCCAGTATCAGCGCTGTTCAACTCTCTCCCCCCTCCGTTTTACAGTAAATTTGGCAACACGCTGTGTATCCGACGCTCATTTGTTTCGTCCCGCCAGCAACTTTCGGTGCCTTATGACACGAAAATGCCCGATGTCGGTCGAAGAGAATTCAACTGAACGCTGATTCGTTGTTTCTCAGCCGCCAGCTGGAAATGCGACCAGTATAGCCGAGTTCAAACGACAGTCTGAGGTATCCGCTCTGCCGAAGCGGATGGTCAATGTAGGAAGTTTGTAGCTGCTTAGCTTCTCATCTTTCTCCTTTTTTTTGGGACTGACTCTGCGCCTGGATGTTTCCCAGTCGAAATCCAAGAGCAGACTCTTCCCGTACGAAAATCAAAACTAATCTTGTCCATTTTCCTTCATCATCAAATTTCATCAATTTGTTGTCCTGCTTTTTTATTCTCAATTACCCTTGTTGACATGACGATGTTTTGCACATAATACCTTGATTTGATTTGATTTCTTTTATTTTACTTCGCCTTTTGTGCCACTTTTGGCTAATTTGCGAAGATGAGGATGAGTGATGATATGACGAAGTTGATGAATGGACATTCACAAACATCCATGCCCAGGCCAGGATTCGAACCCGGGACCCCTGGCGTCGTAGCGCGATGCGATAACCACTACGCCACGGGGGCCGGCACACATAATACCTATTACAGAAGCTTTACACTTTTGTCGTGCTACTTGGCAATGTGCGTGCGTTCGCTGCGTTTGAACCTTTGGCGACAGTGGTGTAAGTCTTTGGTGGAAATTATAGGCTAAGTATGCCTGACATATTTTTCAGTATAATGGCTCATTGTTTGGATAAGTTGCTAACTGCATACTTGGCAACAATTGGTTTATCAAAAAACAAAATACCCTGCAAAAACACCAAGACCTACTTAACGTCAATATATAATTCAGTAGTCTCCTTCGGCGCTTCCGTCTGGGTCGATAGCCTATAATAGCAAGTAAACATCAACAAGCTTATATCCTCCCAGAGGCAAGCTATACTCCGTTTGACATGAGCCTTCCGTGCAACTTCTACGCTGGCGCTACTTGCAGTAACGGACCTCTGGCCAATATATAAAATTAGGCTATATAGAAAAAGGCTTCAAAATTCTGGCTCGAAAGAGATAATGAGGAGAAGATTAAATACGGATAATCGGCATTTTTGCCCCAAAAATACTTGACATAAAACTACAAATTCTCCTTCAGTGGCAGAGTATAGTCTCTCAGGGAAGAAGACTTTGCAACTTTATTCCAAACTTACGGTAGAGATCCACATGCACCCGACTAGAGGCTTAATCCATTTTCTAACGGGACACGGCCCCTATGGTCAACACTTAACACAAATTTAACCAACGTCCTATTCCTACTTGTGAAAACTGTTTCACCGGCGTGGATACACCTTAGCACAAGGTATATATTATTGCCCTTCTACAATCCCGGAAGTTCACAAATTCGATTTGCATTACCAAATTTCGACACATATAATTTGATCCGTAATCCTAACCACTGCGACCTACAATAGACCTCTCGGACTTGGTGTCCAGGGAAGAACTCTCCAGATTCAAGTCTCGTATTCCCATTCAACCTCCTATCCTACCTCAACATACTACTTCACAACCACTCGGGAGGTTTATCAGAATTCAAGAGCAGACACGCCCTCGCCCACCTCGCCACAAGTGAACAACAACAATATAGATGTAGAACCCTCAGAAGGACATTTCCAAAGAAGATTCCACTTCATTCATTCGGGACAACAGGAAGTAATACAAACTCGAAGGGGTCCATCACTCCAGCCAGAATCCCAACAGAATATTGAAGATAGTGTTGAAGATAGTGAAAGTGAAACAGTGAATAAATACAAATTAGTGAAAGTGCACAATTAACTCGGATATAAACCAGATTTTTTTCCGACTCTGGACAAACTCAACAGTCCTTCATTTCTCTTTATCTCTCCCTTTGTCATTCCATTTCTCTTCATTCCTCTTTATCTCTTCCTTTTCCTGATGACTTCCAGGAACTTGATGGCTTCTATTTTCTAGGAAATCCTCTTCTCAGGGCTGACGTTCTCCTTCCCAGTCTCTGCTATCGCTGCTGTTTTCAGTGGGATCTTACCCACACCTACATAGCTAAACCTCTTCTTCGGAGACCCTCTCTTCAAGGGCTGACGACTCTCCTCCCATTCCCTGCTATCCCTACCTTAAGTACCACCTTCTTATACCATACACACCTTCTTTTTATAACCAATCTTTGACTAAAGTTTTACCTTAAAGGAAAACCACCGAATCAAAAATTGGTCAACATATCTTACCATGTTCTGTTCTTACTAACATTAACTTTATCTCTAACATTTTCACATGTAAACCTAGATACTAATCTCATTAACATTACTCACCCATATATATCTAACAATTTACAATATGTAAACCTTGATTGTTTTGGAAACTTTAGAAACCAGAACAACCAGGGTACTTATAGCTATAAATCGAAATCAGTGTAAACGATATGAAATATGTAAATTGTAAAACAAAACAAAAAAAATGAAATAAATTAGTTCAGGTGGCAACAGAAATTCTGAGGAAATGACGTCCATTTTTTTTAATTTAAAGGCAGCAGGACATGAGCGCATACCCCTAAATGTGTGAGGGTGGAGGCGGGCTTATTCAGGGGGTTCTCCCCTTTATTTTGTAACTGCATACTAGAAACTAGTTTTCAAATATGAAAAATATGCCTGTTTTGTTACAAAGGCTATACTTAAATACTTCCTGTCTTCCCATCGGTCATTTCCATCTGTAGTAATGCATGTTAAACCTTGCGTTTGCAATGGAAATATTCTAACTTGACATTATGTGTGCCGAGCAACTGAATTTTTGAGGCTCAGTGTGTTAACCTTTTGCTAAGCCTCGGCTATTGGTTTCACTGCGAATGTATTGAGTGGAATCCCAATTCTGATCCCTGTGAAACCTTCGATGCTTGTTAGGAGAAAAGGTGGGAACTATTTGACATGTGGGTGTGCCGGCGGGCAGAGACAATAAGCTGGACAAAATCAACAACTAGGAAGTACTTGAAGGAAGAAACAAAAGTGAACGTAGATGTAGTGGAGGGCATCTTTTGAGCAATATTGACATAGGTACGCAGAATTTATGAAAATAAGCAAATTTGGTCCACATATATGTGTTGCATACACAACATATATTTGTGGGCTAACAATATAGCTCGGCATTTGGTTTGTTTTATGCACAACTTAAATGCGAGTCCTTGCAGACGACTTGTGAATGTGGAAGAAATTCCTAGTATTTATTTCAGTAATACCAATGTTTACACTTTCGATCAAGCAAAATCCACCCCCGCTTGCTTAACCTGCAACTTTCGAGAATGCTTGTGTTTCTTCCATAGTAAGAGTTAAAATGAGTGAAGTGTTTGTAATATCAATTTTTACTCGGAGGGAAGTGAGACCCTCAACGGGATTTTCGTTGGTCGAAAGTGTTTGTGGAAATTGATGTTATTGAAATAAATAGCATGAGCCCCCCTCGCCCCCGTACAACATTAACGTGCAACTTGTGAGGTGGCAAGCAATTTCTGTTACGCTTGGTACATAATAAGGTTCATAATGAGGGAGTGGTCACGAATTCTCAAGCGATGGCTGGACGTGGCCGGCGGTATAGATATTAGGAGGCAGAAAACTGATTCAGTGAAGCTGACATTTTGATTTTGATCATTAATTCTTGAAAAAACTCTACGTCAAGATACAACAATGCAAAGCGTATTAAATTCTCTCTTTTTTTTCTGTGTGAAAGTGATATTGTGCACTATTAAAATCATATTGAATGGGAATCTTTTTTCGACACTGTATTTTCATTTTTTCGAAAATTGTGTTAACACCTTACCGTTAAAAGAAAACTTTGGAACGTCAAGAAAGCATTCTCTTAAAGAGAACTTTAAACCAAACAAACAAACAAAAAGAACAATTAATACCGGATCAGTCATTCAAAAGTCATAGATAAAAACAGCTTGTGGACGCCATTTTCCAATATGGTCGCTCAATGCGAATTTCGCTAACTTAGTTTACGTAACTAATTTGTCAAGTTTCATACTTTTAAATATACTCTTAATATCCACAATATTGAATGTAGAGGCGTCTTCCGTTACAGAGTGTTTAGCACAGCGCGCTGCGATGCCAGGGGTCCTGGGTTCGAATCCCGGCCTGGACATGGGTGTTTTTTTGCGAGTGTCCCTTCATGAATGTCATCATATCATCACTCATTCTCATCGTCGCGATTGGCCAAAATTGGCAGAAAAGCGAAGCTAAATAATTTAAAAAATGAAATCAAGTCTTGAATGTAGTAGCCTCCTTCCCTATTAGAGAAATTGTAGTATTGTGATGTGATTCAAGTTCGATACTTGGTGGAGGCACATAGTATTCGGATCCCACTTTAAACTGTAGGTCCATTCCTGATTAACCTTTCTGTGCATAAAGTGGAATCAAAACAACAATTCAATTCTATGGTGTGATTCATGCGAGCAAGAAAATGTTTCGATCAGTTTCTTTGTAAACTGACATTAATATTAAATAGGGCGTCAATTCTCTCACGGAGCACTATAACGTGTATATACTCTTTTGCAACTTCCTCTCTTTATTTTTAATTTTTCTTCTTTTTTTTGTGCTCGGTCGGCTTGATCTTTGCCTTGGCGGCCGTAACCCTCCATAACTAGGGTTCTGTGTGCTTGCAAGACTGTAGATGCTTTCTTTACACACATGATTTCGTAAGCTGTGCTGCATCTCTGCGCAAGTGCTAGGGTATCATAGGTCAGCATTTATCTGTTACGCAATAAACATTTGCGGCAAATAAATCGTCGTTAAACGGAAAAATTCATGTTCACTAAACTGACAGTCTGTGCAATTAAAAATGTGGAAATTATCTTTTATAATGCTAAAATACGTATTAAAATTTACAATATTTTCCAACATGCAAATTGCGGGTGTATCGAGACCGAGATGGTTTTCTAGAAATCGAGAGAGGAGCCTTCGAGATGAGACTGACCTCTGTAAAATCGAGACACTACGAGATTTAATTTCAGAGACTTTTGCACGATACATGAAAAGAATTGTCTGAACCAAATTTTCTTTACTGTGCGAGTTGTTCATACATGCAAAGTGGATATCTACATTTTGTTTATCGCAATTCCAATGTCAATACACGTGTAACAATTCTGTGCCAACAAGAAGAAGAATCGAAGTAAGTTCATATTCACTGTACTCTCTTTTGGTGCCTTTTTGATGCCTATTTGATTGCCTATTTCAGAGGTTCTTAGTGCCTATAAATCGGACCCCTAGCCGTGTCCAAGTCCACACACCTGGCCGTAAATCCAAGGTAATAAATTTCTACGGTACAGAATGTGGAAACATGTTCAAGAAACAATATTTTGCTGCGTGGCTATGCTGTTGAAAGTTGCCGTAAAATTGTACGGTTAAAATTTTCACAACGGCTTTTTAAAATTGAAATTTGAATATTTTATCTTGCATAAAGATAGATAAGATTATAAATTGCGGTTCTGTCCACCATAAATGTAGGTTAGGTTAGCTTAGTGTGAAATGGCAGTTGATACTTGGAAAAAGGTCGTGCGGTGTTTTTTTGACGGTATTTGGATGACAACAGAGATTGACGATTCTAGACCGTATTTTCTTCACGCAACCTTTTGCAGTGTACATGTTCCAAGTCGACGATAAAAAAGAAAAGAAAACATAGAAATTTTAAACTTGTGTTTGTTTGTGCAGAAAATTAATGCCAAAACACAAAACTATACACGAAGATATGTATTTACATGCATTGCTAAACTTCATCTAAGTAATTCAAATACACTGACGTGGATTTACATGTTTAAATGACTACTTAAAGTATTCTCACAATATTGGATTGTGTTAAATATTGAATTCCTCGTATAATTTATGAGTAAATAAGAGGCAAAATGTTAACGTATTAACGACAACATGCAGTCCCTAGATTGTATAATGAATACTTATGATTTTTTCGTAGTGAAATATCCTGAATGTATTCTGTGTTTTTTTCCTTCGATATATTATAGGAGCCGCGGTGATCTAGTCGGTATGGTGTATTATTGCCACTTGGGAGACCTAGGTTCCATTCCTGCGGTAGATGATCTCGGATGGTAATTTATCAGAGCATGTCTCTGCATGTAGCGGCTGAATGATGAACTGATTAAATGGATGATGAAATAAATACGCAAGTTCCGACATGTCGGTTCCAGACTATATTCTATCCCCGGAATCTGTGGACCAAGGCCGCGTATAGCTTTAGACAAGGGGGGAGGAGGAATCGAATGGGCAAAGCGAAGCAGTACACGCTGCTGCGAAGGTTGGTAACTGGAGTCGCTTCCCCTTCCACGCAATCCCATTCCCTCTCACGTGTTCATTGGTAGAGACGTCTCGCGTCAGTACTTGCGCAGAGACTTGTTTCCGTTCGCTTGCTCCAGGGATAACAGGGACAGAGTGCAATGGTCCGACTGTGTAGCGTAACGTACTTTCGTAAATACGCAGAAGATTGCGTATTTACACGTCTGTGTATGTCCGCCTTAACGATGGATATGAATGGTTAAAATGAGCACTTGTCGTTTTGACGTTTACTTAGAAAAGCCGGAGAACGCATGTCCCACATACAAGATTACGCACATCCTGGTCGATGCTGTGAAGTTTGGAATCCTCTCGAGCTGCTCCGATAGAGGCAGGCCTTCATTAGACTTCGCCCTCCTTATCGCGTTTATGCTGGTGGAGAAATCCTTTAATCTCTTGACTCATTCAGTGAGGTGATATGGCATGCACGCGTCCGTTCACTTTTTTTGGTCTCTTTTCAGTCCATTGACACAGACGACAATAAAAGGTCAATAAACTGTAGAAGGTTTGCTAGAGAAATGTCTAAAATCGTAAATTTCCGCTGCCATCCAAATATACCGTAAAAAGTGCCCATGCACGTTTTTAAGGTATTTATGACCGTATACCGTATAGCTACCGTAATTAATTCAATTCTAATGATTCCATTTTTAAAATCATACAGCGGGATCCGTTGAGATGTCAGAAAAGTAAGCCTTTATATACAAGAGGTTAATGTACGTATCTCTGAACAGTTTGTTGTAACATAAGCAGAAATGATGAAAGTTTCGAGTGAGGGGGGATTTACAGACTCTACATTACTCGTCCATTTACCAATATACGAGGGAGAGTTAATTGAAACCTTAAAAGTTCGACAAAAATTACAGGACAGACTGTAAACAACTCAAATTAGATGATGTATCGACGACCGGTATGTATAAAACGACTTCTAGCCTTCAACACTGATCAAGTTACCTCTACAACACTATTTCTGCCATTTTAATGATGACGCCTCCTGCATACGCATGCACCAGCGCATAACAGTCGTTTCTTGCCTTTTCGAATCCTAAAACTTAGAGACATTCTATGGCAAATGTCTATGCCTACGTCTATGCATGCTTACCACGCCAGCAAGTTTACAAATAGAGGAGGAAGTTCGACAATTGCCTCAGTCCGCACGCAATGTGTGGAAATATCTTCCCGGTGGCTGATAAGTGACTGCACACAGATTCCAAATATTCTTCTTCTTGAGTAGAGGTACACATGAACTAACTCAGACTTGAAGATGTATTTGGTTCGGCAATGAGTCTATGCTAAAACGCAGCAAACTTGTGCAAATTTCGATACAGAAATCTACTAGCTAAAAAAATTTAAAAATAAGGTTTTTAATTTGACTGTCCCTCGTACATCCTATTGCATTCATTAACCCCCCCCCCCTTCCCGATGGCATAGTGGTAATGTCGGCGCCTTGTAGTCAACGGGTCTCGTGTTCGATACCCGATGGAGGCACATAGTTGCTCGGATCCCACTTTAAACTGTAGGTCCAGTACCGATTACAATTTCTGTGAATAAAGTAGACTTCAAGCCAAACACTCAAACTCACTCTTTCATTTTAAAAATATGGAAGATAACGTACAAAAAATGTATAGAGTTGATAATAAAAATCTCATAGTTGCTGAAGGTAGTGAGTGACCAAATGGATTAAGATGATCCCTAAACGTGTGCCACGTGGCAACCAATAAGAGCTTTGCAAAATGTATGATGAGACTTTCTCTCACTTGTAGGGCGAAATTTAATTAGTTTTAATTTAATTTACACGATAGCTGGTGGACTTTTCAAGCTGTTATAGAGGGGGTTTAATGTTTAAGAAAATATTTTCTTTTCCATTACAACATAGTGCAGCAAACTCTGTTTAAATAACAATTCTACCTGTGGGTAAGGAAATGAGAGTTTTTACAATTTAAATATCAGGAATGTAAAAGAAGTGGACACAAACACAATTTTACATGATTCATTATAAGTACTGCTAAACCCCGAAATCATTGTTGAATCCAGTCACTTTCCTCCGGGAGGAGGGGGTACCGAATTTCACGGGAGGGAGGGATGTCATAGGCGTCAAATCATAATACTAATAAAACAATACTTATAATTTAAAATTTTCCCTTACCTCTGATATGCAATTAAATTCGGTGTAATTAGGTATAATTAACTATAATTTATCCCGACAGGACGCGAACTCTCTAGTAGGACGTATGGACGTGAGCTGGGTAAAAAAAAAAAACAATCAAAATGACTTCTTAAGTCCGAATTTTGATTGTTTTAAAGCATGTAAATAATAATACCTTCATTATACGACATACCACAATAGAAGCTTAAATTAAACCAGCCCTGTCGCTTTACCCGTTCCATTGCTGAGTTTCACGAGAATTTAATTTTATTGTACAGGGTGAGTTAATTGTCAGGAACCTTAGTGCTATTCACTTCAGCTTATATTGTCTGTATGATAAGCTCAATATGTTAAATCTCTTCAGCAACGCACATGTTCAGACGACGCTCCCAGTTCTTCAGGACACTGAGGATTGTGGCAGGCGGTATTTGCGCGGCACATTCCGCTATCCTCCCTTGCAGATGGTGTAGGTCGGGAATCTGGGTGGACTAAACCATATCCTTCAGGTGACCCCATAGGTGTGAGGTCAGTGGCTTACTCAACGGCGCCTCGCCGACTTATCCACCTGCACGGACACTTCAGTAAAGTACCCTCCACATTAGTCTTATGGTTCCTGACTCCCTGATATAACTAAGCCTCGCGACAGGGGCGTTCAGCATCTCCCGTGCCAATCTTGCCTCAAGCGTCGAGCTGTTCATGTCACAGGCAGCAAGAAAATCGGCAGTATTGCAGCGGAACTACCGTGCGTTCATTTCGATCATCAGCCGAGAGATCGGGAGAAGCGTGGCGGGCGGCGCTGACGGAGATGCCGACATTTGCGGCCTGTAATGACCGCTTATTTTTATGGACATATGCAGACATTTATATAAATATTGCAAAACGAGCACTAACCTGTGTTATAAGAGTTTTAATTTTAGTAGCTTAGTGGCTGTATGTGCTGATGATTTTGACACGCCCATCTCCTGTGAAACACGGAGTAGAGGTTTGTTTGGAGAACGTTCTAACGCTGCACCAATTTCATCGAGTTTTGCTTCGGTTAGAATCCGTCGTTTTTGCTTAGGTGTTTTAAAATTTAACGATCCAGTTTCTCGTAATTTAAGGACAAGATGTCTAACCGTATCTCTATGTGGAGATGAAACGCCTGGGAATTTCTGTACAAATTGCCTACACACGTCTCGACACGAGTCTGTTTTCACGTAAGTGTCATACATAAAAATTATTTGTTCTATCGTGAACCTTGCGGCTGGCATTCCAATCGTCTCACTGACACAACACACATACACACTGCAATAACACAAACAAGTAACGGCAAGTAACCAAGAATTTCACTCTTGCGCACAGTACGAATCTAACACGCTCTTGGTTTACATCTGCTCGCCACTATATTCACAGCTGTCTTCATCTAGTCGCGAAGAAAAAACCATTGACTTTTAACGGTTTCGTCTGCAGCGTAATCTTGATACAGTGTTGCACATTCGAAACCTCCAAACGATCCCCATCGACACAAAACTCTTTCAAGGATATAAACTTAAGCAGGACGTTACTGGTCAAAACTATGATTAAAATGTTTTATTATCTGTGGCTCTTACCATCGTTTCTAAAGCGTATTTATTTGTGTATATGAGGACAGAACTTGGATGAATTACACAAGAACTTTTGCGTGTTATAACACAGGTTAGTGCTCGTTTTTTGCAATATTTATATAAATGTCTGCGTATGTCCATAAAAATAAGCGGGCATTACAGGCCGCAAATGTCGGCATCTCCGTCAGCGCCGCCCGCCACGCTTCTCCCGATCTCTCGGCTGAAGATCGAA
Organism: Lepisma saccharinum; assembly: GCF_977018435.1. Lineage (NCBI taxonomy): Eukaryota > Metazoa > Arthropoda > Insecta > Zygentoma > Lepismatidae > Lepisma > Lepisma saccharinum. Next base: position 80,313,708 of record NC_139234.1, read on the forward strand.
ATGAACGCACGGTATATTCTGCGCGCACGTTTGGGTCTACATGTGTGAAATGTTGCTGCAAACTTAACCTGTCGCGGGGCTTAAAGATCTTTTCTATTGTTACGGCGGCCGGTTCTGGCAAGGGAAGCGATCAATCCAGCACTATAAGAAACGCAGCAGCCAGTAGAACGAGGTTCACGTAGTACTTTCTCCCGCCGCGTCGTGTGTCTCGGCGCCACTGATGTTGTCTGGTTGCTCTGCGGCGTAATCCCCGCTCCCCACTTCCCTTGCCAGAACTAGGACCGGCCGCCGTAAGAGTGGAAAAGACCTATAGTAGCAGTTATCAAAACGAACGATAATTTAAATTCATTCAAGTCTCGATCACTGACAGGACTTGTAAGTAGAAAGTACTAAGGAATGTATTAGTCAGGCATTGTGCAAGTTACCGGAGTTATGGCATTTAGAGCAGCAAGAGAACTCATGACAGGAGGGCAACGGAGGTGATTGACTTGAGGAAGGGAAGGAGAATAAATAGTAACGAGAGAAGTGAACGGGGCTCATGTGTAAATGAGAAGAGAAAGTTAGCCAGAGGATTGTCAGGGTGAATGAGCTATTTCCACCATGCCGACTCAGTCTTGAAGAGTGTGTTAACCCATATCTAGTGTTGCCATTCTATTTATTTAAACACCCCTTGCAGTGGGCTGGGGTCCCAGTCGGAGCCAGCGAGTGGATGAATGGTGAATTGAGCTACGCCATCCCGGTGCCGATCCCCGTTATTAGGGAACTTCTACGTTCTACGTTAAATTAGAATGAATGAAAGAGAGCGAAAGTCAGCATTGTTGCCAAATTTCTTAGCTATTGTCCGAATGCTCTACCAAGTTATTGAAATTTTCGAGTAGGATTTTTAAATTTCCGGAGGATATTCCCAACCGGGCCACCCCCTGAAGTATCACTGCCCAAGATTTCCCCTCTCTAGGATGTTCATCAATGGTGTTATGAAAATACTCTGCAGAATTTAATCGTGATTGAATGAGAAATTCTATGATCAAATCGTCGCGTGAAAGCCAGAGCAACGTAACCGTAGAAATGCTATTTTCGTGAAGAACCCCGTTTGCAGTCAGATCGATGTATCCTTAGCGGTAAAGTGGAGTCGCGTATCTCCAATTTATTTATGCTTGTTAGGAATCAGACATATTCCTAAGAATAAATTATTTCCTGTCTCCTGTATGTTTGGTAAATTGGAGTTACGTTCGTCTGTTTCTCACACGACGGAATGATGTACAGTGTGAGCCATGAGTATTACCATGCAAATTGTCCATCACCATGTTAATGCACTTTATTTTACCCAATAAGAGCTAAAAGAAAACTCAAAACAAGCTGTTGACAACTTCTCCACCACCATACATAAAAATCCATCGCTTAAAAACACACAGGATGTAAGGGAAACATTAATGAAAATAGCCATGGAAAATTTGCCAAGCAATACTAGTGTATCCCACTGTACTAGTTGCACATTTGTTCACAAATCATGTTATTTTTCAATCTGCATAGTTGAAGTTCTGATTCGAACGCCAGTTAGGTATCTTTGATATAGCTCGAAAGAAAGCCCACCGGACGCGTATCTGGTTTCGAGCCAGCACCTGTTTTTCTGAGAAGCGCTGTTGTCCCTTTTACTTGCTGCAGTGTTTAGACATCCAACACGCACTGCGACGACGTAACGCTCCCTAGGTCTCCACATTGTATTAAAAAAATTGCGCAACACAACAATAACACAACCTATCAAAGATAACCTCAACCTCACGTTATGAAGTCTCGAATGAAACTCAATTGACAATATTTCGTTTACTCCACGTGAACTTGACAAGTACTGTCAGTTCCTAAAACGGACGCTATTGGTGGGAAAGGATTGAGGGAAGGATTTACTGGGCTCCACGTGGATTTGACGTATGGTTGTCAGAGGAAAACTGATATTTCGGAACTTTCTTTGAAGTAAAGTGGCGTTACAATCAGGACTTCCAACTTTTACTTCTCTTTTATAGTGCATGAATTTGCTGCTTGCACTTAAATAAACATTTGAGTGGTCATCATCTCTCTCCAAGGTATAGAGCGTGCGTTGCTCACTGCACACCCTGGCGGAGGAATCACTTTCTTGTTCCTCGTCCGTTTCTCTCTCTCCTCCCCTCGCGATGAGCTCGTGGTGGCTTTTGACCTTTTCGTCAGCAACCCTTTAATGCGAATCGAAGTGACTTCCTTGATGGAATATGTTTTTTGTTGTTGACGAAGCGTAGATATTACCCTTAAATTACCAGCCGTCATTGCGGGGGCACGTGCGGTTCCTAAAAGGTATGATTAAGTACTATACTCTATGTTGGGTACAGAGGCGCAACCATGAATTTTTGTCTTGGTGGAGGGTAAGTACCAAGATAAACGTGCCAATGATATTATTATTATTATTATTGGTAGTAGTAGCAGTAGTATCAAAGACGTTATTATCCTTGTAAATTACGGCTAGAAGTCGGTGGTAAAGCATTTGTGTCGGAACAAACGATTTGATTTTTTTTTTTCCGAAACGTTCAATTTCACATTAATGAAAACAATCACACAGACTCTACTTTTGAAAGACAGAAAATGCACGTACAACATATGTTTTACACATATGCAACATAGAGCGATGTAAAATAAGAAACATGCTAACACTAAATTGTATTTGTATTCAAAGCTTCTAGGAACACACACACATATACATTTACACAACATTTATTTAAATACATTACATAATCAATTAACCCACCTCATAATAAACCAACAGCAAGGGTTATATAAATTGTCTCTGAAATGCGCACTCTCCTCTTCCTCAAAACATTTGCTAATGAATTTAAGACAAAATCAATTAAGATAAATCCTACTTCACTCTTTGGTAATTTACAATGCATTACAGAAAATGTTACATTTCGAGCGAAGCGAGCATAACAATTTTTGCATTCAATTTATTGCAAAGTGAAAACAATATTGATTTAATGTAGCGCAAATAATTGCACGGAGCGCCATGGCATTCTCTCTTTTACAATTTTTAAAATTCAGATCGTGCGAGCGAAGTGAGCAAGAAAATTTTGCATACAATTTGAAATGGAGGGGGCAATTGCCCTTCTGCGCCCCCTGCAGGTGCCCTTGGCCGTCAATCGTTTCCCGTCCAAGGTTCCCTCTCACCCCCCCCCCCCCTTTGTGGTTTGCAACACTGGTTGGGAATCTGCAGCAAACGAACGAAAACTAATCTCTGCGCAAATAGTGACTCGAGAAGGATCGACCAATGAATACGTGATAGGGGAAGCGATTGCATCAAGAGGAAAATGCGGCTGGAACTACCAACCGTTAGCAGAAAGGCGTATTGCGTCGCTCCGCCCACTCGCTTTCTCCCCTTCTGTACTGTTATGCGCGGTTTTGTTGCTCCACAGATTCCCGGGACAGAGTCCTATGAGAAGTATTGATAGCATTATAGAACGAACAAAAGATGTTCGAACAATACTTTTTCGGATAGTAAAATAATATAACGAACTTTAGCACAATACATAGCTCATTCAATATATAACCGGAAATATGTTGTAACAAATATTTCATTCAAGCACAAAAATAACTACAGTACTATGCTTCAACATAGTCCTCCCCCCACCATAGTTTAATTCACCTACGCCAGCGCTTGATAAGGAACTGATTTCACAGGGAAAAAATATTTTGGACGCGTGCGTAACCACACATGCACCGCTGACTGGACTTTGTCTTCATTCTGGAACCTTGATCCACTTAGTACATCTTTCAGTGGGCCAAAGGTGTGGAAATCGGAATGTCCGAGATCGGGCAAATATGGAGGGTGGGGTAAGCACTGAAACTTTAGGTCCTCGATGGTAGACAATGTCGCATTGACAGTGTGTGGTCTCGCATTGTCGTTGAGCAAAAGCACACCAGTGGACATCAGACTACGTCGTCACTGTGCAGAATGGCTGGTTTCAGTTTTTCGCTCAAGAGGTTGGAGAAAGTGGTACTGTTTACACTATGACTTCTGGGCATGTAATGTTCAAGAACTGCTCCCTTGCTGTCCCAAAACAAAGTTAAAATGTCAAATGCAGTGACAGAGCGACCTGGACGCGGAGAATCTTCAACACTGGTTATGCCCTATTTGAACTTCTCTGCCCACTGGTATACTTGTGATCGACTCTACAGTTGTCACCGTACTGAACTGTCATGCGCCTTCACGCAACAAATGTCTCACGACATTTCGCTGCTCCAGCTTGGAGCACTCCAGTAAGGGTGCCGCCATCTTGTGTAACTGTTTCCCAAAGTCCCGTGCGCGAGGTAGGCGTGCCAGCCACAGCTATGAATGGCTTACAGATGCTTTCACAAAATAACATACATATAACAATCACGGTCGTATTTTAGATTTTTTATGCTACTTTTCCGGTTATTTATTGAATGCACCTTTACATTAATCGGGACTAGATTTTCTAGACATCCTAAATAAGTCGACACCGGAAATCGAATCCGGGACTTGTTGGTGTCAAGGCAGTAACTTGAACTAATGGATGGCAGAAAGGGAGAGTATTCTAGGTAAAATATTTCCCAAGCTTATGACAGTTTCGCCTGAGAAAATAAATTCTCAAGCTTAAACCCTTTCTGCAATCATTGTTCGTGCAAGTAACGTAAAAGTACTTGTATTTGACAAAATCCTAGCCAACCTACTTGGAGGAGTGGTTAGCGCAGTGCGCTACGACACCAAGGGTCGCGGGACCGAATCGCGGCCTTGGTATGGGCGTTCTTCCATCACTTTGATCATATCATCACTCCTCATCGTCGCGATTAACCAAAACTGGAAGATAACCCACATGGAGAACTGAAGGGGGGTGGGCGGTATGTAATTGTAGTTTCATAACTTTTCTCAGTAGGTTCCAATATACAAGGTGCAACGCTACTTGATTTTGCACATAAAACTATAACGAGAATTTAACTACCAGAACGACATCGTTAATATGAAAGAAATATCGAATAAATGAAATAACAATAATAATAATAATATAGTTAATGTTAGATACAATTTGATGAATGTTATAGAAGTAGTAAGAGAGAAACACGAAATAATGTGTTGCTGTTTTGAACATTGTGATTGACAGATCAGTTTAGTTTATTTAACGTCTCATTTCTGCTTTTCGGAACTGTGAAATGACACAATGTAGTTTCTGTTAGTCAGGATTGTTTGTTTTATATTATTATTTTTATTGGTGAGAAAAACACAAATAAATAAGAAACCTTTGATTAATGGTAGACATTTTCCATTACATTGTAAATGATGTTAATTTTTATTCTCTGCACGCACAGAAGTTTTTCATGCAAGGAATTTTGTATGGTGAATATGAAAACGTTGCTCTTTATGGCAATTCCCGTGTCCCGTCACGTTTTTTAACTCCCCATCATTTGAAAAAATCATTTAAAACTACCGATGTGGTGTGGATGTAGCAAACCATTTGAGGCAACCGCTATACACACACCCTCCTGACCGGTGGACGTTGGGACCTTACCGCCGACACTGATAACATCCAATCTATTATGGATGTAGTCATGTTCGATGTATGATTGTGTAGAGAATGTCTATACATTGGTATCACCAAGTTGCACATGTCTAATGTGTACACTCTATGGCACACGCAGATATCGGCGCGGTAGTTCAATTCTTCCTAAGTACGCAGGGATCTATGCTCATCAACTCTTGCAAATTGGAGCGTCTTGTTTCATATTCTGTACCCTTACAAGAGTTGTCGCACGTAAACTTTTTTTCTTTTGGTTTTTTTTTGTAGCGTATATGAAAAAAGTCGCAGGGTGTTAGATCCGGAGATCTTGTTGGTCAGTGTTTGTGTGTATGACAAGATGTCGTCCCATCACGGTTACTTCTGGCACTGAAAACTCCTTTTTGTCGCTTCGACGGCCACTGAAGTATCCGAATTCGAGTCCTTGTCTGCGCATTAGTGGTGTAGAATCACCATTCATTGTTATCGTTGCAGTTTTCCAAAAAGTGCCAGAATGGCGACGTGAAACTTTAAAGTAGAAAGAACTTTCCACAGGACTACTAGCCATTTTTCTTGGCTGTAACATGACACAACTGCAGTGATGCCATTTTCATTCTTAAGGCGCATCTTCACTATGCCGGTTGGCAAGGCTGCTACGCAAAGCCGATTCGCTTTGCCGGAATCGATGGATGTGAATCAGTTGACTTCAATGCTTAGTTGCCAGCACACGTGAAATACTTTGTATGACGACGAAGATGAGCTTTTAGCAGCAACTTCTGTGGTTGCTATTGCTAGTGCTATCAAGCGTCCACGGAGATTTTGCATTCGTCCGAGTTTAAAAAATGAAATAAGTATAGCGAAAGTGATTTAATCAGAGACACTTTAAATCTCGAGTACAGATGTGACACTGGATTCAGAATATTGTTCCATATGGCTTTGAAATTCAGCTGACTAAGATGGGACCAAAATTAGCAAGAAATATACAAAATCCAGACCATCTATTCCAGTCAGCGAATGTCTTGCTTTAACTTTACGGTTCACGCAACAGGAGATTCCTGCCATTCGGCCGGCCCAATGTTAGACAAGTACTACGTACATAGACATGCATGCACCCACAATATGACAATTCTTAAATTTTCTAACTTGAACACTTACTACATTCTAAAGGACCTCCTCGTTAATGTAGTGGCTAAAACTGTGCCTCGCAACTAGGAAGCTCTGGGTTCGATTCGCGGTGGAGGCCGCTACGACAAGAGCTCCCGAGTTCGAATCCCAGCCTGGGCGTCCTTTGTGAGTGTCCCTCATCAATTTCATCATATCAACACTCTTCCTCATCTTCACAATTAGCCAATAGTGACAGAAAAGTGAAGTAAAATAAACAAAACCGAATCAACCCGACGAGCGTAAAGCAAAATTAAAACAAAAGCTTTTTACTGCTCTAAAGCCGGCCCTCTAAAGCCGGCCCTACATCTGAGAGAGAATATACAGCGTGTCCCAAAATGATTATCGGGGTTTCATGGTCTTCAATTTCCCTTATATGTGGGGTACAAGGACAGAGCTTATATGGGAGTAAACAACTCAACAAGTTTACATTGTGTACCTTATAAATGTTCAATGTGAGCACCTTTCTTGACACGACACACATGCATCCGGTAGTCCAATTCTTCCCAAACACGGGTCAGCATGTCTGGAGTGATAGATTGAACAGCTGCAACAACCCTGTTTCTCAATTCTGGCAAGTCGGCAGATATCCGTGGTACGTACACTTTATCTTTGTCATAGCCCCACAAGAAGAACAAAGAACCACACCTTGCAAATTCAATGACACAAAAGGACTTCTGCACGGGAGTCGCCATCTTGTGATACACCTACGCCGCTTTGATGGGAAACAAATGAAATGATAAGCGCTGAGGGTAGCAAACTTCCACAGCCGTTCTTATCGTCCATGTACAAATAAACATTTACCTTTGTCTGTTGCAATATAGCAACTACTTAAAACCCCGATATTCATTTTGGGACATGCTGTATTTTTACACACGAAAACAAGAACTCTTTTGTTGAACGTTTGTAGCACGTGAAGTAAGACTTCAAATGCAGAAGAGGAAATGAATGAAGCAAGCCTAGCGCCGATCAACATAGGTCCTTGTTGCGAAATGGTAAGCGAACAAATTAGAATTTCAATGACGCTCTTTCGATGCGCTGTCCAAGAATAACATTCGGCAGTTGGAGTTGTTTACAGTTGCCCCTGAATGTCCCAATCTCCTGATCTTCCGTCGGTGATTTGATTTGAATGGCTGCGGGGTGATCGAGTGGCTGGGATATTATGCTCTTGCTAGAGCGAGAGTCCCGCTTTGTTCAAACGCCGACAACTTCACGTTCTGCCTGCAGACCCGCGACATTTGTTTGTTTGTAAGCCCCAGTAGCTATGCTCCGAGACAAGTCAACCTTGCAGTGACGTTTCGCATGTCAGATCACCCTCAATGAAAATGGGACACCTAAAGTGAGGGCCATGAAAATAGGCGGCTGCTCAGAATTGCGCTGGTGCCACATGAGGGAAAAGCAAAGCGAGAGCGGGATAAAAGTCGCTGGTCCCCGCGCACTGTGTGGCAATGTCCCTGAGCTTTCGGGCAAATACTCTCAGTTTGTCTCAAATGGATTACAAAGACCAAGGAGATCTTTCATTATCTTAAACCTCCGAACACACGGGTTGAGCTCAGACGTGGCAACAGCGCGAACGTCTGCCGTGCGCCTAATTTCATGGCGTGCGTTTAGATCCTGAGCACCCAATTTCTGCATAATGTTGTATGTGTTGCCTAACTCTACGACAATGGCCGGACTTGCTATTAAAAACTCCCATTTTTATTGAAAGTGAGTATGCGGGAAAGCGGAACATATTTATATTTTTTCTGATACTCCTGGAATACATATTTTTTGATACTAACTGTGCTTATCTCAGTTCACTTAATAAAGTATTTTTTTGTCCATATCGTATTTTTGAAAGAAAAAATGCTCACATTAAATTTTAAAGCTATGATATTATAACTGGTTCCATCTAATTTATCGCCCTCGAAAATGTAAGAAACGAAATGTTGTATGCCCATAACAACTGTTACAATTGTATACGATTTAAATTCTTCTTTTAATTGATTGAATTAGGTTATTTTACGTCGCCTTTCTGCCACTTTGGCTAATCGCAACGATGCGGATGAGTGGTGATAATATGAAATTGATGAAGGGACACTCACAAAGAACACCCATACACAGGTCGGGATTCGAACCCTGGACCCCAGACATAGTACTAACCAGTTCGCCACGGAGCTCAGTAAATCCTCCTTGAAAAATGGCCGCCAGCGTGCATTCTATCACGTAATTTTTTGGGGTTTCCCTCGGAAATGATATTGTTCTAATATATCCCTACACTGTAAAAAAAATGGTGTTAAAACAAGACCGACAGTGGTCCCAGGAAGTCCACACTCCATTTTGGTCAACGTTTCACCTCAGTGGTGTTGAAACCACTGTCTGTGTTGTTTTATCACCGATATTTTTTTCAGTGTATATCCCTAGCAGAGATAAGAATAATTTCTGGCATCCCCTCCTTTAATCGCACAGACATCAAAATGTTAATTGTTTGTAATTATGGTTTCGTAACCTCTCTGACAAATCGATGACCGTGATGCCCTGGGAATCAATGCTATGGATGTGGCGTTGTGTTTCTCCCATCGTCCATTTAATTTGATCATCATTCATTTTTATCATCGTGAGTAACCTAGAGAGGTAGGAAAGCAAAATAACGAAGAAACAAACATTGTTTCAAACCCAATAGTTAACATTGTCTAAAGTTAAAGAGAAGAACTCAAAATAGATTTCCATAATTACATAGTTGTTGTTGTAAATAAAAGAGAATCTACAATAAGAACGATTTTCATGTTCATCCCTAAATAGATAGGCTTTGTAGAGAGCATGTTGCCTACGAAAACCTTAAAAGTCCAATACAAATTGTAGGCAAACTCTATCCACCTCAAATTTACGTGAGGTATCAACTGTTATTTACAAAACGACCTCAAGGCTGTAACGCTAATCAAGTGAGCTTCAATACGCCATTTTTGTTATTTTAAAGATTGCGCCTTCTCTACACACTTGTACCAGGGAAGAGGAATGGTTTCTTGTCCTCTGTCAGCCTAGAACTTACAGAAATTTCTCGGCAAAGAAAATTCAATATCACTGTGCATGCTTACCACACCAGCAGGTTTACTAATGGAGGAGAAAGTTCGACAATGGCCTCATTTCGCAGATGGGTGGAAAGAACCTCGCAGTGGCTCCTAAGTGACTGCACGTGAACCCCAAAGACTTATTCTTCTTAAGGTATACAGGCTCTAACTCAAAGTGGCAAATATGTGTAGATCAGCAATAGATCTGTGCTAAAATGCAGCAAACTTGTGCAACCCTACATAGATAAATCTACTAGCTAAGAAACAAAAATAAATTAATGTTTTCATTTGACACTCCCTTGTATCACTATGTATATTTTTCGAAAATTTCTCAACTTCTGTTGTAAATTATGCATCTTGCTTTACCAGGTGCACAAAATAATAGTAATCAGTTTATAAACTTTTTTCCATGCCGTATTTATAGTCTTGACAAATAAAGTTTTGAAACAAATGTTTCCTGTTTGGTCTAGTGTACATCACATGCGTTGTTTAGTAGTTGTTTATCTGATGCAAATGCTTGTTTTCTCTCCGCAGGGATTCCGGCCAACTTCTGATTTGACTATGAAGTTAATCAAGCCTGGATGCAGCATGGAATTGTTGGTTCAGGTAAGTTTGGAAAACTGTTTTCTACCACTACTGAACACTAGTAAAGCTACTAACACAGAAGTAGAGCTAATGGATAGGAATATTTATACATGTTACAAATTGACATTGTTCTGAATTTTTCTCATTGCACGATAAACAGAAAATTAGGGTTACAGTCCAACTACTATTTCCAATGGAGATGTTGTCACGCGAATTAGATGGAGTAAAGGTATTGTTAAATATTTCAGGTTATGTGACGAAAGGAAACTGGAGTTAGCGAATTTTATTTTTCTTCTTATGTTGCCATCAATTGAGGTGACTGACACCTTTTGGAAAGTTTTTAATTCGTTTTATCTCTCTAAATATTTCATTAAAAATAAAACTCTTTATTTAAAAGAAAGTAATGGAAAATTCCATAAACGGCCTCGAAATTTAAAGGAAAATAATTTAGAACTTAATTTGAAAATTCAGGGTCCTATACCCGGTGGAAACACATTACACAGTGGTTCGGATCCCACTTGAAATTGTAGGTCCACTCCCAATTAGCCTATCCGTGTATGAAGTGGAGTTAACTCAAATTCAAATTCATTCAGGCGCCGGGCGAAAATTTTCAGGATATATAAGCATCGACGATAAGTCTTTGTTGTATGATCGAACAAAGTTCATGCTGTGCACTGTCTCCGATAAATGTGGAGACAGAAAGGACAATGTTTTCTGAGTCGAGTCGCACATATATGCAACTAAATACCATACAAAAATGCATATTTGGCCTCAAAGAGCTTGTTTGCTAGGGTGCGGTAAGTTAGGCGGACTTGTCCGACCACCTAGGGCCATCCCGATGGCGCAGTGGTAGCGTCGTCGCCTTGTAATCAAGGGGTCCCGGGTTCGATACCCGGTGGAGGCACAAGTGGTTCGGATCCCACTTTAAACTGTAGGTCCAGTCCCGATTAGCCTTACTGTCCATAAAGTGGACTTAAAACAACAACTCAACTCAACAACTTGTCCGACCACCTATAGCGCCGTCACCGATAACAGAGGGAGCAGGATTTAAACAATCACAAGTATAATTACGTACTAGGTCTCGAAAGTTGATGAAAAATCATATTTTTTTCTGGATCTTGAAGAAAATGCTAAACCTGGTAGTAGCCCTTTTCCCTTCAATTAGAACCAAAAAAACATTGTTTTTATTTTGCTTTTTTTTCCCGAACTTTTTTGGTTTTTAGGTCATTTGCCAGTATTTTTCGCCGTTTTTGTTGTATTTTAAAATATTTTTGGTTTCTTTCCCGCTCCTTCTTTCTGTACTTGTTATTTCGTGAATTTTAAATGAATTTGCTAGCATAGCTTTCATATTTAAATTTTCTAAATTTTTAGCAAGTAAGCCATTAATTGAAAATGTGGTCAATCCAAAAGCAAAATGTTATTTGTAACTGTATATATTTGACAATGGATTTAAATAATTAATTGTGATAAATTTATTTTTCTCCAGTAATCTTAAAATACTTTGGGTGAAGCCTACTTTGAAGTTCCCTTTTTGGCTACTGTTTCGTATCGCTTTTATCTGCGGTTTTAAAGTAAAATTAATCACAGCAGTAAAAAAGAACAACGTATAATCTGATGCACTTGAAACACAACTTTGCAGTGATGCTGAGCGGTTACTGTATCATTCAAGACCCACTCTGAAAGGAAGTGAATGACTAATGTCTTATAATTGCTTTTTCCCCTATTGGTTCGGTAGTTTAAACCACCAAATTGTCGGTTTTATCCAGGGTGCGTATTCACCGGGAATCAAGGTTGATTTAAATGGCGATTTAAATCAATATATAAATCAGGTGATTTTTTTTAAATCATTGATTTAAATCATTTTAAGAAATTATTCATAGAATAATGTACCTTCACTTTTGGTGAAAGTACATTAACCTCGTAATTATTTAATTGTGTTTATTAGGCTGTAAGAAAGGAAAAGAAAGGATACAAACGTATATGTACTGATCGAATGAAGCTCATACGAAAGGATATGTAAAGTGTGAACATACTTAAATGTCTCTTGATTTATAAATTCAATAAATTTTACAGGCAAAAATAGGCATTTTGTGTAGAATAATGTACAAAATACTAATCATGTTAAACAGTAAATAGTGCCATTATCATTAAACTGTAAATGAATATGGCAGTTGATATTTTGAAAACTATAATTAAAAAAGATTGTCAAAATTCAGCTATGTTTTAAGTTTCAATTTATATACTCTATGTGATCAAAAGTATCCGGACACACCGCGAAACGTGTGTTTATCATAGAGCGCGACACAGTACTGCCATCTACCGCGTAGAACACATAGTCAGCGAACTCAGTAGTCTCCAGACAGGGTGAGACAGCAGTATGGGATGGTCTGAGGAACTCAAAGACTTTCAACGTGTGGTCAGTTGGTTGGGTGCCACTTGTGTAGGAAGTCTGCGTGAGAGATTTCCACCCTCCTAAACATCTCCCTCTGTCCACTGTTTCCGGTGTTATATTGAAGGGATGTGTACAACCCAAAAGCGTGCAGGCCAACCTCCCATGTTGACCTCCAGAGACCATCGAGTATTGAAGAGTTTCGTACAGCATAATCGTCAATCAACCATCGCCACCATCACACAGAAATTCCGAACTGCATCAGGATCTACTCCAAGCACCATTACTGTTTGGTGCAAGGTGCGGTAACTTGGTTTCGATGGCCGAGCAGCTGCCCGTAAGTCAAACAACACACAGACAAATACCAAACGCCGCCTCGTGTGGTGCAAAGAGCGTCGAAACTGGACCATAGAACAGTAGAAAACCGTTGTGTGGGGTGATGAATCACAGTACACAATGTGGCGATCCGATGGTAGGGTGTGGGTGTGGTGAATGCCTGGTGAACGACATCTACCAGCCTGTGTAGTGCCGACAGTGAAATTCGGAGGTGGTGGGGTTACAGTGTGGTCATGTTTCTCCTGTAGGGGGGGCTTGGTCCCCTTGTTGCTTTACATGGCAATGTCACGGCACAAGCTTACGTTGACATTTTAACAATTTTCATGCTGCCTACCGTCGAAGAACAGTTTGGGGATTACCATTGTGTATTTCAACACGACCGAGCACCCGTCCATACTGCAGGGCTTGTGGGGGAGTGGTTTGACGACAACAACGTCCCACTAATGGACTGACCTGCGCAGAGTCCTTATTTGAATCCCATAGAACATCTCTGGGATGTTTTGGAATGCCGACTTCGTGCTAGACCACACCGATCCACATCAATACCTCTTCTCATTTTGACGCTCTGCGAGGAATGAGCTGGAAATCCTCAGGAAACCTTCCGGCACATGATAGAAAGTATGCCTGTGAGAGTGAACACTGTCATAAAGGCTAAGGGTGGGCCAACACCGTATTGATTGCCAGTATTCCCGATGGAGGGTTGCCCAAACTTGTACTTTATTTTCAGGTGGGTGTCCGGATACTTCTGATCACATAGAGTAGTACCTACATCCAGAATGTTTCATTTTTACTGGAAGAAAGTTACTGAAATTATTATAGTTTCATTAACACACTCAACAAACATTTCCATAGTAGGTTCATATATACAGTATCAGAAACAGAAAATGTATATTTACATACATTTTTTTGCTTTAAACAAACTCTTCAAATATTTTACAGGTCCTTTTGCCAGAAAAAGCCTTTTCATAAATAACATGTATCTATATGTATGGTGCCAAAAACCAAACAAGCCATTTTAAGGGTGTTTTTTTTTTAAATAACAAAAATCGATTTAAATAAAAAAATCCGGTTTAAATTGAAAAAAAAATCATTTCTTTGAATTCCTGGATTTATGCGTGAATTATTGGCTCCGAGAATTCTCCGTAGACGTGAAAATTTGTAACTTTTATTAATCCCATATAATTTATAAGTATTTCTTGATGTGGATTAGGTAAATTTGAGTATGAAATTATTATACAATTAATAGAGAAATAGAGAAAACATTTGCTTCTACCCTTGCATTTGCAAAGTTCGCCTTGAAATCCAGGAATTATACTTGCATTTTATCGTGCTCCTAGAGTGGCCACCCTGTTATCGAATTATTCAATTACTCTCTTGTAATTTATGAAAAAAATGAAGCTTTCTTTTTGAGAAGAACTATATTTAGGACATTTAAAAAAAAAATAGGTCATTTTAAAATAATTTTAAGGTTATTCTACAGATCATTTTTTGAGATTTTTTAGGTCATCAACTTCCGAGCCATAATAATTACAATCACAATTACAATCACACCTTAACCTGAACTCGAATATGCTATTTATAGAAACTGTCAGACGCAAGTACCGTCTGCCCGATTTACGTGGGTGCGTCATAAGATCACGTGTTCCTTAAAGCCCATCCTCTCCTCCACTGGTTGGCGTTTCCACAATAGAAACCCACGCCGATGCTTATTAAGGATTTCTATTCGGTTGCCTTTAACGGGGGAAGCTTTGATTTATTGTGGACCGGATCAAGGAGCTTCCCCGTTGCGTCAGACGGAGTAGTTAAGATTTCAGAACCGTCCCGACTCCCCCTTCCGTGACAGATGCTACTCTCGGGGACGGATCCTGAAAACTTCATGAAGCACCGGATGCCCAGAATGACGGCGGCGGTTTGGGTAATTTATGCATTGCGAACCAAAGCTTGTACGCCATAGTACTCGCCTACAGCTGTATTAAGACCGGGATATGTTTGTTTTTTCCTTCTCCTGACGTCACCGATCTGTCTGCATTATATATAAGGAGACCATTCCGTACTAGTCAGTTTCTCTTTTAAAGTGAACGAACGGCTGCGATTGGCGCGCTGGTAGGAATATCCACTTTTTTTTTTTGGATTGGGCGGAGATTTGATGGGTTAACGTATGCAATCCTCAATACTTCCGAGCCCTGCGGCACGTGTATACATACAGGCTGGAGCGAATTAAATTTTTACTTTTTTTTACTGGGGAGCAAGGGCTAAAGACATTTGTAGTTTTGTTAATTGGCGTCGCATTTTTGTTACTTCTGACTAATCGCGACGATGAGGATGGGTGATGAGATGAAATTAATGAAGGAACACTCACAAATAACACCCACGCAGGACTTGAACTCAAAAACTTAGGTACCGAGAAAGAGTGGAAGGTTATGCAATAATGCCCTGCCCGATAATTTGGTAACACTGTTGCCTTGTAACCAAGGGGTCGTGTGTTCGATCTCGTTAGAGGCATACTGATTGGGATACCACTTTAAACTGTAGATCCAATCCCAGGCATAAAGTGCATACAACAAACATTTGTTATGCAATAATAATAGCAATAATAATAATAATATACTTTCTAATGCTGAGCACTACACGCAGCGCTGGTTCAAATGAAAGGTACAGTTACACAGATCACATACGTAAGATAGATAATAGTAACCGCAAAACGAATCAAAGCGCTGTGCTTTGAAGACCCTATGGTGTACTATCATTTCTTACTTAGAATTAGTCGTTGAGCTTAATTCAGTTCGTCCGTCTGTCTATGAAATTCAAATAATAGAAAGGAAACGATACATATCAGAAACAACTTAATATATGCGACTGGCTGGACAGAAAGTTCTACAAATTACCAAATTCGTTCGTTATATAGGTACATTATTTGTTAGCCAGCATACATAAGCTAATATACAGAATGTTCCAAAATAGTGTTTACACTCTTTGAACGTCAATAACAATAACACTAATACCAGCAAGCACGAACTTTTTTGTTGTCACTTACATTAAAGTTATAGATGTTCAAAGTGACCACCATTTTCAGTAATACGTTATGTGCAATTTGAACAGATCGATGAACAGCAGATACGGTTTCTGCGGGAAGGAAAGCGTAGGTTGTCTCCGTTGCATGTCCCACGTCACTCGGTGTCTCTGTCTTTGTGGCGTACACAGCATTCATCATAGTTCCCCACAGATAGTAATTTAACTGTGTTACATCGGGAGATCTGGCTGGACATTCGACTCTTACGTTTCTCGAAAGAAAAATGTCTCACCTCTTCCATTTTGTGTACACTAATGACTACCGCTTGGCAGGCTGCAACGGGACTAAAAACAAAAGGCCTATATGCTCTCGCACATGCTCAACATAGACATTGCAGCTTCAAATGCAAGACATCCTGTCAAGTCATCTTTAATAGTTTCTTTGTTTTTAAAGTTCAAAGTGTGTAAACATTACTTTGGCACACTCTGTAGGTACAGGGTGAGTCTTAAAGGTTTCTCACATGGTATGCTGACACAATTGTAGGCTATTTATTGCGAACATAATATTGGCATTCGTAAAATCACATTTCCAAGAAGATATCGCCTGCCGCAATTACGTTAGCAGTGCCTGCGTCATCATCCAAGATGCAAGTTAGATGCGAAAAGTTACTGTTGTAATAATGAAAGTTGCTTACAAAACAACGGGGAGACTGGCAAGACATGATTTCAATATCTCGTTGATGTCTTCAAACATGGGAAAATGTAGGAGACTGCTCTCTCCAGCGGGACGCCTCGACATAACATTTATGATTTCGTGCTTCATTTCAAATGGAATGGCCCTATGTACATTAGGAATGACATTGGGTTGCTAATGACCTCCAGCAGAAAAATATGGCAAATGCCTCGAAACAGTGTTCTGCTCTTTTTAGAATTGAGAGACAAAAGTATTCGAGCATTTGTGTTTGGGTATTTTCAATTGAGGTGGCCACCATCAGAATGGTCAATTCTAAGATCATTTCCTACAATTTTGAAATATAAAAATTGAAGATGCGTTTTTTTTAGATATCGCCATTTGAAAAAGTGTGAAAACGTTTTTGTATTTTAATTTTTAGCCAATGATATTTCAGCCAAATAAATGTCAATAATTGCGTTTTCCTTTAAAGATACCAACCTACATCATAATCCTAGAGTACCTTCAATACAACACGTGCTTTTATTATTATAGGAATAGTTTGTAAGAAAATTGGAAAAACATTAAAATTTCATAGTTTTTAAAGGAAACCATTGTTTCAAAATATTCCTGGAATAGAATTATTAACATGAGGTAGTGTTTCAGCTCTTTCAAATAAAAAAATACTAAAAATGAGTATCATTACTCATTTCTGCATGGCATAACATTGAACATAACATGTTTTCATGACTCGGAAAATGTAGACTTTTTCTTACATCTTTGCATGTGTGTAACTTTTATTATCACAAGCTAGAAGTAAAAATAATTCGGATTCTAGTTTCACAGCATAGTAAGGTAATTAAGGCAAAGAACTCTTCTGAATAGCGCTTTTTTGTTGTTTATCTCTTGGTTTCGGCGCCACGAAGACTCGAGAAACTGGATTTTATCGCAACACAGGTTCTCAGTTGCCACAAGTGGATTGAGTTTGCAATTACTGTAAACAAAATATAGCCTATGACTTATCTACAAATAATTAGGTAGATATCCGCGTATATGAGTGATGAAGTCGCAAAGCACATTAAATTTAATTGAAACATTTTCAGTCTCATACCAATGTCCAGAAAAAGGCGGAGAGTCTGGTCTCTCCGATGGCATATTGGTAATGTCGTGGCATTGTAATCAAGGTCAACTTAATGGTCGGATCCCACTTCAACCCTCCGTCATACGCGTCCTCATCGTAGCACAAACGTCCTGCGCGCGGCACTCAGTGCCGCCCTATCAGAACCAACGTTATTTACATGAATTATCGGCGCAAATTGATGTTAAGTTACACTAGCACTTACTGGAAATCAGGCGAAATATATATGAACGCAAACAAGACCATTTCGATTTTTTTATTAGCTATTAAAGGAAATAATTTACAAGAAATGAGAGAGAGTATCTCGTAGAATAACAAACACAGACTCTTGAAGCAAATGCACTAAAAACATTATTCTAAAAATAATAAAAACTTTACCACATAATGAAGGAACAAGAAAGTAACTCATTGTTCAGAAAATTTTCAAAAGAATTTTTCAAAACGAATTGAAATAAACATAGCTTAAGAAAAGAACTATTGATTCAAAAATTCTCACTGCCAAAATCTTACTGATTCGCAGAAAAAGCAATGAATGTATGAAACTCACAACTCGAAGTTTCTATATCGTTATTTTGTCAACTCTGACATTTCGTATGGATACTGCAATGATTTATGCATACAAGTAACTTGCATTCCGAACAACGTATCGTCGTTTTATTGTTCTTTTCCCTACATATCCATGGCTAGGAAACGTTTGCGCGTGCGGTATAGGATGTCGCCTAATGGGGTATGATCACTTCAGAGGAGGGTAAGCAATTGGAAGTACGGCAGAAAAAAGATGCGTACGCATCTATGTTTTCGCGGGAAATTGTAGATAGGTTACCTGAAAAGCATTCACGTAGGATAAGGAGGGTTAAACTGTAAGTCTAGTCCCGACTAGTCTATTTGTGAATAAAGTGGACTTTAACTTGAATTGAATCCTAAGACAAGGAGTCTCGCGCACTAAGCGTGTCTTGTCTCGATTTTCCAGAGCTCTGTCTTGTCCTTGATGTTGTGTCGACACGTCCTGAATGGTCTCCTGTGGTTCTCGTCTCGATTTTCGAAAGACCTTCTCGGTCTTGTGTCGACTTATAACCCGGTTATTAGGATAATTGTGCTGACACGTTCATATTTGTAAAACGAATCAGTCGTCGATACGGCGTGGCCAGCACAGTCAGCCATCTTTGCCAGCGTTATTTGTCTAGCTGTGACTATCTTTAAATAAAAAAGTGGGATATTCTACGAAAAAAGTGGTCCTTCTACTCCGTGGAAATAACAAAATGAATTAATCTGAAAATTATTGTTTTTCATTTAAGGTTTAAATGTTTGTAAATGTATATAATTTGCACATTTCACCAACAAAAGTTACTAGCATCTGTACCCGATATGCTTCACAGACAAATTATGTCAAATTTTAAAATGCTTTTTAATGCTTTTCATGCATTCAGGCTACATTATCATACTCTCATTTGTTATCAGACACCAGAAAGTACTTCATAATTCAATTCATTATGAATATTTTAATCCAACCTCATGTCTATAACCTTACATTTTGTGTGTGAAATGTTACACAGGTAACGCTGGAATGCCCCCCATTTCCAGGATCGAACCCAAGTCCCCCCGCGCTATGTACAACCTTTTGCTTCCCTTTTTCCTAAGAATCTGGCGGTGTCGTAAACAGCCTTGACACGAAGAGGCAGTTATCGTCCCTCAGTTGGCGAGAGGGCGGCGAGGGTGATTGTGCGTGCGTGCTTTGAGGTACGGAAACATATTTCAACACCTGGCAGATCCATGGACCTGTTGACAGCAGCTGTGAATGAGGCGCTTCCTCTCGTGGAGCGGGTGAATCCGGGACTGGCGGCCGAACCGTCCGTATTCCTCGCCATCTCTTTTCCGATCAATACCGGCATTTCGACCAAGGTTGCCAACCGACGCCGATAAAATATCACCACGAACCAGCTCGGAAACACTGTAATCCGAGAAATCTTGTTGGCAAGTTCAGCTTAACGCCCACTGTGAGGCGGAGAATCGCGGCAACAGAACTTCTATTATCTGCGTCTATTGAAATAAAATGGTGTAACACCCAGTATAGGGAAACGTGCGGAACCGAAGCGGGAATATCCATGCCAGAAGTCTGCACGTTATCTTAAAGGTTATTGCCCACCGAGACGCCGGAAACAGGTCTGTTGCGTCCTGTCTCCGCGTCTCATTGAGCTTAAGATAACGTGCAGACTTCTGGCACAGATATTCCCGCTTCGGTTCCGCACGTTTCCCTATAGTGGGTGTTACACAATTTTATTTCAATAGACGCAGATAACAGAAGTTCTGTTGCTTTCTGTTGCCGCGTCTCAGTGAGCGTCAAGCTTTCAAGGGGTGTTTGCGCATCCCTTAATTTTCTTCCGCTACCCTTATCCAAAATCTATATTCTAGCGAAAATATTACCTCTTACAGTGTCATATTATGTTATGTCGTTGTCATATTCAGGGTTAAATGTTAGGTACTGAAGTGAGACTGCTGTTATTATTTACAACAGGCAAGCATGGGTCCTACTCTCAAAGAGATTCGCCATTTATTTTCCTGTACCGTCGGCAGTCGTGTCAGTTCTTGTATGTCTTCCTTTGCACTGTTGATACACGATTTTGTTGTCCGCCTACTTGTCTTTCCTCTTTTCTTCAAGTCCCATTGGAACAAAAATTTAATTTGCTTTCAAGTTTCGTCAGGTTGTTCTCGGGAAATTGTTTAACGCGAGTTGCATCGTGACGGTAGTTTCCTTGTTAATTCGTTCTGTATTTGTTCTAGTAAACGTACCATTTCAGACTTTATCAAAGACTGTTATGAAGAGGCCAAGCATTCTCGAAGAAATGTTATAGTTCGTTGTTGGGGGACAGTACGGCCCAAGGCATTTTGACTAAGAATATGCTGTGCACTTGTCCTGACACCAAGCATCTAGGCAGACGGAAGGTAGGTTATGTATTATGTAAAACGAACGCATAGGAAAAGAAGGGTAACAAGCCAACCGAACATTTTCAAAAAAGTGTCGCAGTAAAAAAAAAAAGAAGTGTGAACTGGTAATTACATGAAAGTGACTACATGATTTCGTATTTATTGTTTTATTTTCTTTTTCAAATTGCAGAACTTTAGGTTGCAAAGTATCGATTTCTTTCTTTTACCCAACGCACACAAACTGAACGCTCAGCAGTTGTTGTCACCTATACAACGTATTTGACATTTGATTAATAACTGAATTTCCTACCTTAATTGGTTATACCTTGTAATCAAGGGATCCCAGGTTCGATACCCGGTGGAGGCACATAGTGGTTCGAATCCCACTTTAAACTGTGGGTCTAGTTTCGGTTACCTATATGTGCATAAAGTAGACTTAAAACAATGGATGTGAATCTAAAATTGTACATTTCAGTCACGGTCATTTATGTTATTTATTTTAAGAGCGTTACAGGAACACGGTATCTTCAAATTGAAGATTTTTTTTGAGAGTGAGCAACACTATTACGGGTGAAAATATACCTGGACCCCTCTCCGTGGAAAAATGTCTTGCTTGCCTCTCAATGGAAAAATCTTGCAGTCATCCATATATGTCATTGACCTCCCTTGAACAAGCTGTTCTTTTCAAATACCATACGTCGTTGTTATGCTAAAAGTTAGGCAAAAATGAAGCAACTCGCTAGAATTTTTCAGTTTCATTAGTATATTATCACAGATGCCTAAAAGTTGATTGATATTTAATTGATGGACTAAAACATGTATGCATATTTCATTCTTTCTTTATTTTCAACATAGCCCCCTAAATTTCATTCCGCTCCCCTTCAACACCCCTTAGATGATCAATCCGGCGCCGCCGCCGCGCTCTAAGTTGTTATTAATATAATTTATAAAGACTCCAGAAGCAATGTAAATGTAGAACTCAGCTTCGTGGAGGGCCTCCCCGATGGCGCAGTGGTAGAGTCGTCGAATTGTAATCAAGGGGGGTCCCGGGTTCGAATCCCGGTCGGGCTTGGTTGTTTGTGAATGTCCATTCATCAATTTCATCATTTCATCACTCATCCCCATCGCAAATTAGCCAAGAGGCACAAAACGCGAAGTAAAATAAACTAAATCAAATCAAATCAATGTAATCAAGGGGACCCGGGTTCGATACCCGGTGGAGACACCTAGTGGTTCGGATCCCACTTAAAACTGTAGGTCCAGTCTCGATTAGTCTTACTGTGCATAAAGTGGACTTGAAACACCAGTTCAAACTCAAACTCTGCTTCGTGGAAGTTGAATGTGGGAAATAAACACGCTTCCAAAAGTTAAGCACGCGGTGGTAAAATCAACAAAAATGGAAAAGTATAGCTTTGATTAACACAAAATTGCACATGAAGGTAGCAAATGTGTTTATACATTAAATAAAACAAGAATTGTGTACAAAGATGAAAAAAATAATACTTTTCGTAAGTTATATGACATTTGGGTCATTAACATAATGATGTTTAAAGGCAAACAGACCAAACAAAACTTACAGTAATATGGTATGTGACCATCCCGGACCTTCACACAAACTTTACAACGATTTTCCAGGCTTTCAATGAGGTGATCAATTATTGCAGATGCGAGCAGTGGCCATTCCTCCATTAGGGCAGTTTCCAACTCTCTGAGACTGGCTGGAGGAGGTAAAAGTGCAGAGACAGCACGCCCGAGGGCATCCCAAAGGTTTTCAAAGGAATTAAAGTCGGGGGAATGCGCCGGCCACTCCATACGAGAAATGCCCTCACTTTCCAGGTACTCGTCAACGATGTTGGCTCGATGGGGACGGGCATTATCGTGCATAAAGAGGAAATCAGAACCAACTGCTGCAGCGTAGAGTCTCACAATGGGGTCTAGGACTTCATCCCGATACCGCGCAGCCGTCACAGAACCTCCTTTAAAGATGTGCAGCTCGGTGCGATATCCCATTGAAATTCCAGCCCACACCATAACGCTGCCACCTCTGAATGCTTGATGTTCGATGATGTTCTTGGCCTGATTGCGTGTGCCTCGTTCTCTCCAGACCCTTACCCGCTTATCATCCGATTCCAGGACAAATCTGGACTCGTCCGTGAACAGGACGTTGCACCAATCTGAGACAGTCCAATTGACATGTTGACGACACCACTTTAATCTGGCCGCTCTGGCTTGGACGGTTAGCGCAACACAAACACGTGGTACTCGGGCGTACAATCCCTTCATGTGGAGCCTTCGGCACACAGTTATGGCAGATATTGTCTTACCAAGAGCCGCTGCAACCATAGATGTAACAGTTGTGGAGGTCGCTCGTCGAGTCCGCTTGGCTACTATAGCAATATATCGATCATCAGAGGGGGCGGTAACCTTTGGACGACCAGGTACAGGTCTTCGGACAACTGTTTGATTTGTTTGGAATTGTTTCCATAATCGAGAAATTACCGAATAATCAACGCCAAAAGAAAATAACGACATCTTTGATTGACTGTCCAGCTTCAATGCGTCCGACAGCACGCCAGCGCTCACTGTCTGTCATTCGTTTTCTTTCCGCCATAGAAACACGAATATTATGAAAAATAATCCTACAAAAGTTGTAAACACTTCGTATCAGCTTTAAAATGCACCTCAAACCCTTCAGAATGCTGGCGTCTTCAACGAAACTGTGATGATTCTTGCTAGTGTTGCTCACGAGACGAGACTTTGGTCTGTCTCGTCTCGTGGAAATGCTGTCTCGTCTCGAAAATATTCGTTTGTCTCGGGACACATGGTCAATCTCGTCTCGTCTCGAATTTTTAAAAGCCTGTCACGTCTCGTCCCGTGGGCAACACTAATTCTTGCACGAAATCCTCGCTTTTATGCTATTTCAAGAGCACAGATTAAGCACCTAGGTACAGATGATTCTCTACTTACAAAAAGGAAGCTACACATTAAAATTGACATCTCCATCCGAAGCGATTTTCAGCCACTCAAATTGACATACGCTTTCGAAAATTTGGATTGCGTGCTTAACTTTTGGAAGGCAATGTAGATATTGATACACATACATATAATAATAGTAGAAATTTGCATTCTCTTACAACTGCGGATGTCTCTCGGTAGGGTGTCTGACTGGCAGCGGGGAGACCGGGGTTTGATTCCTGGCGTGGTTGATCTCAGGTGAGAATTTTCCTGACAATGCCTCTGTATAAAGTGGCTGTGAGGTTCAACCAGCCTCTAATCAGTAGTTCTCTGTGCGCATCCGTGTGTGGGGTGTGGAGAAGATGGCGGCTAAAGTGTTTTTGCTTGTTTATTTAAGGTCATTTTATGCTCAGATAGGCTAATCATAACTGAACTTACAGTTTAAAGTGAGCCGACCTCCGTGGTTTAGTGGTTATCACAACTCGCTATATCGCCAAGGTGCCCGAGTTCCAATTAGGGCGTGGGCGTTCTTTGTGAGTGTCCCTTCATCAATTTCATCACTCATAGTCGCGGTTAGACAAAAGTGAGTAAAAAGCGACGCTAAGTACCTATCAAAACTGAAATAAACATAAAGTTCAAAGTGATATGACAACCATTGTACAATGTACGAGTAGTAATATAATCCGGTACTTTTAGATTACAAGGAAATAGGGTTACCATCGAGAATAATATGTGCTACCCTACATCAACACTACCTACATGCCTTCATAGCACTGTGAAATGCACAGGGGAAAATTTTACCTTTTTATACCTCGCCACTGAAGAATCTGGGTTCTCGGTGACCCTTCGTCTAATCATCTCATCTCTTTGCGATTAGAGAGGTGTAAGGGGTGACCACGTAGTAGTACACCCAAGACTGTATTTTGCAGACTAGCGAGGGTCTGGCGTGATGTGTCGTTCATATATGTTTGTGATTGTTCTCCATTTCATCTTATCACCATTCATTCTCGTCTTCCCGATGAGTCAAAATTGGCAGAAGATGGAAATAAAATAAACCAATGAAAAATCAACAATCGTAGCGATTAAACAAATAGGTTGCACCTAATGGTTTATCAGTACAATATTATACGACATGTCTCATGTCAGCTAAAAGGGAAATATTTCAAAAGAGGGAAATTTTTATGATATCTGTTCTTACTCATGCCGATAAACACAAACCGTTTTCTTATGATTTGACACACAGAATATGTACTAATTAGAAATTTCAGCGAAAATGCAGGCTAGTCTATGACTCGAACCATGGTCCCTGGAATACCGTGCCATTGCTCAGGTAAAACATCAGCAGCACATAGATCAGGCGAAACCAGTGTAGACTTGGTACACCAATGACATGATATACCAGAGACCTGGGTTCGAGTCCTTGTCGAACATACATTTTTCGCTGTAATTTCTAACCAAACAGTTTGGTACACTGTCATCACATCCAGCAATCGGCTGCATTTGTCGTGTTTTATGAAAGGCGAAAGAAAACAATAATTTCTACATACACAAAACAACATATTTTACAAAATTATACATGACAGCCTATAGGGTTGATGCAAAACTGTGCCGAACAGTCAAAAAAAAGATGGAAAAAAAGTGAACGGCGTGGAGCTCTATTACGAGTACCTATTGTCGGTAAGCTAATGAATTCGTTTTAGAAAATTTTTCTTTCCCACTCTGCTCGCATCTGCTAATGCGATCGTTACGTTTTGAAAATCTGAAATTCGTTTTAGCTGGTTTCTTGAAATATAGGAGAAAGTCTTTCACTGCCGGGAGCTCTAAGATTAGTGACTGTAATTGGAAGATAATTAACTGAAATAGGAGTTGGAAATAAGGATTTGTTATTTCAAGATATAGTTTATTAAGAACAGGGCAACAGTGTTGAAATATCGTATCGAAAGTACAAATGAGAATGAAAGACAAACCTACAATTTTACGAAATTGAAAAATCGTCGTCCAGTACCGGACTGGCATCTCATTACCGGATTTATATGTCGAATACCTACACCTACAAGTCTTACAAGTCTCTAGTTCATAATTTCTGCGACGTTCACGTGCAGTTTATGTACACTATGCTTTCTTAGGCATTACGCATACGACGGCACCCACGCTTCATTGAAATACACGATATAAATTAGGCATTCTGTTGCTATTCCTTTTTTTTCTTTCATTTCTTTAGTCGTCTTCGTAGGTGAAATACGTATACACTTCATCCATGTCTTCTCTTTCCTAGTCCTGAAGTTGTTTCTTATTTCACCGTTCGTCGCCACTTTCAGTTCGTTCCTTCTCTGCTTTCACTTTTGTTTCTTGAAGTTCATGGACTGATGTGAGGATCTTACCTTTCTGAATTGGTCTACACGAGAGATCTTGTCAATGACTTTCTTCAACTGGGAGTGTGTGGTGGTTGTGAAGAAATCGCTGCCAATGGAAGAACTTTCTTCATGGCGTCCCCTTTCTTTTCCTTCGGGTTTCAAACATTTTTTTCTGTAAAGAAGAAAGAGAAGAAATAATTAAGTTTTAAACTTATTTTTGTCTGGTACTGGAAGAGTCTCCGATGTCCAGTACTGCAGGATTGCCACGCGGTAGGATCTTATTCGACTGTTCATTTTTTTCAGACACTATCGTGAATGTTTCATCAGCTGTTGTGAACTAAACAAACCATACGCGTGCGAAGTACAGGGTGATTCATATAAAAATAATACATTTCATTCACGTTTTATTTCAATAGCAATACATCGTAATGCTCTATGTTAGTCTCACATGGCGGGGGACATCCGAGACATTCATACATCCTGAAGAGAGTGCGCAGCTGTGTAGGATTTGGTAGCTTTCGTCGCCTTACCTACTGAAAATGCAGTTCACGCTATGTTTTCACTGTATTTGTTGAGCAATCGGGCTGTGTCGAGGGTATTTTCAACAGGATGGCTCCATGCACCAAGCGACTCCTTCGCGCTGATCCATAGTGTATTTGAGAGTCTGATAATTTCCTGAAACTTACGGCCACCGAGATTACCTGACTTGACCCCTCCTCGAGTTCTTTTTGTGGGGCTATCTTAAAGAAAAAATGTACGCTTCACGCCCTAGGACATTGGACGAATTGAAGGAGAGCATTTCAAACGACATCACCGGTATTGACAACAGCCTACTCAAACGAACTACCAGGAATATGGAACGACTTGTCCATTAAACTCCCACATATATGCTACGAGGGGCGATCAGGTTGCTCCGACCCTAACATAGAAGGAATGACGTTATGATTGATTTTTTATTTTGCTATTTTTTAGTGATCCTTTATACGCTTTCATTCTGAATTGCAAGTCTGAGTAGCGTACAGTTTTCTTTTTACAGGGGTTTAACTGAGTGAAGTTGTGTCAATGTGCCAGAATGGAGAAAACTGAGGTGAGAGCGGTGATCAAATATTTTGTGAAGAAGAAGTGGACGGTATCCAAAATTCATGAGGACTTGGTGGATACACTAGGGGACAGTACTCCTTCATACAGTATGGTGAAGAGATGGTGTCGTAAGTTTAATTGTGGGAGAGAGTCGTGTGAGGATGAATATGCAGGTGGAGCACCAAAAACTGTCATGACGACAGAAAACATTAACAAAGTCCACGATATCGTGCTGAAGGATCGTCGAGTCACTATCCGTCATGTTGCCGAGATGTGTGGCCTGTCATATGGCACTGTGCAAGACATAATAACCCAGAAATTGCAAATGAAAAAAAATGCTGCAAGATGGGTCCCTCGAAACCTCACCCCACATCAGAAGCTCACCCGAGTGCTCATCAGTCAAGAACTTCTTGACAACTTTCGTGCTGATATAGACGATTTCCTTCCCCGATTTGTAACTATGGATGAAACATGGGTCTATCACTTCGACCCAGAAACAAAATCACAAAGCATGGAGTGGAAACACCCACATTCTCCACCAAGAAGAAGTTCAAGGTGCAAACGTCAGCAAAAAAGGTGATGGCCTCAATTTTCTGGGACTGCAAGCGTGTCCTACTTGTGGACTATCTACAAAGATGGCAAACCATCACTGGCACATACTACAGTGACCTAATCAAGAAATTACGTGATTCCATCAAGAAAAAGAGGCGTGGGATGTTGACCCGTGGTGTGCTCCTTCACCAGGACAATGCACCTGTCCACACCTCACGCATTGCGAGGGCCGCTATCGCAGATGCATCGTTCCAATTGTTGCCCCACCCACCCTATTCCCTAGATTTGGCCCCCAGTGATTTCCATTTGTTCAAACATTTGAAGAGTGACATTTGTGGGCAAAAATTTTCTGATGATTCTGAGGTGATAAGGGCTGTGGACTCATGGTTGGAGGACCAGTCGGAAGAATTTATTTTGCAAGGTATCCAGGTGTTGGAGCACCGATGGGAAAAGTGCTTTGGAGTTGCAGGGGAGTATGTTAAAAAATAATAAAAAAATTGAAACCCTATTGCCGCTCTTTCTATGTTAGGGTCAGAGCAACCTGATCGCCCCTCGTACATTTCAGATGTAATAACTAATTACTAGCTTTATTCTTGTTCGCATAGTATGATAATGAAATGTGTCAGTTTTGTGTGAATGACCCTCTTAACAGGAGAAATATCAACTTGAAAATAACTTTTGACACACGAGTTGAACACTAAATGACTTCAACGACATTTGACACAAACTCTATTGCACGTTGACACATACTCGTTACGCTGACGCCCTTGTTATGAAGGTACACATTTTTCTTAGCATTAATTAAAAAGGTCAGTTATAAAAGTATGGTTCATCCTGTTATATTAAAAATGGAGGTGTATTAACGGTTCGCTGTCGACGTTATCTAACAAGGACAGGTTACAGCTTGGGGAATTGAGTGTCGGATGTAGTTGTAGGGTTCCATTTCCATTGCAAATGTAATTTGTACCAATGTATTAGCGCACACTAGCCAGCCATTTCCGAGAAAGAGTGCTTCAAAGTTCCAAAGCTTTCCTAGCGCGACTGATGGGGGGGGGGGGGGGGTGGAGATATTGCCAGACTGTCAAATGGCTCGGCGGTAAAGTATCAGTTTCACTCGCTGAAGGTTCTGGATTCGATTTTTTTTATTTTTTATTATTAACTCGAGCAACCATTTATTGTGGAAATTCGTATTTTATTTACCAGTACTCGAAGTCCCGTCCCACATTCGATTTTCCAAGCCGTAGCCTCTCCTTATAAGATCATGCAACATAAGATCTAAGACATTAATTATATTGTGTCTATGGGCATAAATTTACAGGGTGGCGACAGACCTGGAAAACCTGGAAAATCAGGAAAAGTCTGGGAATTTGAGGTGTCAAAAAAAGTCAGGGAAATGTCAGGGAATTTCGTCTTCATTTACTTTTTTTAAAATTTTTTTTAAAAAATTTATTTTATTTATTTATTGATTTAAATATATCGTTATGGAACTCTGCACGGGAACAGGAAATCTCTTTCGTAAGTTTCGGCCTCAACTTTTAGGTTGTGCGCAACATAACCACGGCGCCAGAAATCAGTGATGGCAGGAGGAGAGAGAGAGAGAGAGAGAGAGAGAAAGAGATAAATTTCTCTCGCCCGGGCTTCTCGGCGGGAATTTTAAATTAAACACTCTTTGGAGGAACATTTTTATAACTCGGGCACTAT
This sequence comes from Lepisma saccharinum, assembly GCF_977018435.1. Lineage (NCBI taxonomy): Eukaryota > Metazoa > Arthropoda > Insecta > Zygentoma > Lepismatidae > Lepisma > Lepisma saccharinum. Next base: position 80,343,135 of record NC_139234.1, read on the forward strand.
GGGAGCAATCTACTTCGGATAACTTTTGTTTTGCAGCTAGAACATCAGTGGATGCAACCGTGTACAATTCAGAACACCGGACTAAAGAAGGGGGCTTGTGGGGTGGGCACGTCCCCGTAATTTCAATGGTAAAAACATAAAAATCTGGAGTTTGCTCCCTCTTCTTCCGCTATTTTGGGAAGAAGGCGCGAAGTTTAGTATTCTTTTCAAAGAATGGACATTTCTCAAGAGAATGAAACATGTTTCATGTTCTTGGGTGCCATACAAGTTGAATAATAAGTCAAAATGTGATTTTTTTTTTTTATTTTATTTATTTTTTTTTTTTTTACGAAAAATAGGTAATTTGCATTTTTGGAGGAAACTTGTTATAACTCGGGCACTATGGGAGCAATCTACTTCGGATAAGTTTTGTTTTGCAGCTAAACCACCAGAGCATGCAACCGTGTACAATTCAGAACGCCGAACCGAAAAAGGGGGGTTTGGGGGGCGCGACCCCCGAATTGCAATGAAAAAACCATAAAAATCTGGAGTTTGCCCTCTCTTCTCCCGCTATTTGTGAAGAAGGCGCGAACTTTAGTATTCTTCTCAAAGAATGGACGTTTCCAAATAAATTGAAACAAGTTCCTGGGTGCCATACAAGTTGAATAATAAGCCAAAATGTGAAACTCTGTTCGGAAATGTGGCATGGATATGTTGCGGAGAAGGGGGGGGGGGAGGAGGGTTGGTCATCAATATGAATTTCCCAGGCTTGCTCCAGACCTGTGTCAGAGTTTCCACCCAAACATAAAGAGTATGAAGGTCCAAAAAGCACATTCATTTCGTAATCAGCACTATGATACCATATGGTATCATCGGGCGAGTATGACCTTACTCTGATGATACCATATGGTATCATCGGGGGAGTAAAGGTTAAGCCTCTAAATATTACGTGAAAAATGCATTGAATTATCATTTTTTCTTGTCCGTATGGGAGCAGTAAGTGGAATTGTCAACAGATGGAGGGGATAAGAGCGGGTGGCGCCGTCCGATAGTTGTCGGACGTCGTAGTAAGGCATTTTGTTGGGCAAACTGAAGGAACATGGAAACAAATAGGTTCCATTGATACATACGATTTTTGTCGAATATCGCCACCCGACAAAGTATCTCACTACAACATGCGACAGAAATTGCATGGACTGCAACATCCAACAAAAATCGCATTCATAAACAAGAAGAGCTTTAGACTGCAAATATGCTGCTGGAATTTTATTACTCTTCTGGTTCACTTCACCTTATTTAACGTAGCAGTGCTTACGAAGGTATTCTTTCATCATCCTGACGTATTACTGGTTTCGCACAAGTTAACATACGTTTACAATGACATTCCACTATTCTTAGATATCAAGAAGAATCCAACCAAACGGGATATATATTGAATACTATCACGAAAAAGTGAAACATAAATCTGTATTGGTGAACGTTATAAAAATTGGCAAGTGCATGCTCCCAACCTCAAATTTACTGCAACACTAGTATCGCAATGAAATTAACGCCACTCTCTGTCCTGTCTGATTAAACTCGGGAGAGATGGTCATTAATCTCTCACTGAGTAAGGTTATTGTCCAATATTATGAAATAAAATACTAATAATAAATACGTAAATATTTTAATATCATATTTACTCGAATCATTCAATCATAAGAGCAAATCACTTTCTTCAAGAATTGACTTTTCTCTGCCAGCCCTGCTAAATTTTCACTTTCCATCTACTGATTTATACGAGGGGTGGCCAGAAAGTAATTTCCGATTAGTAGGGGCATTGATTTTTCGCAAACGCAAAAACCGTGAAAAATGGTAATTGCTGCGAAGTTATGTTTAGGAATGTGCAGTGATGTCTGGACACATTTTTCGCCCGTTCGAAATATCGAAATAATGCGAATTTTTCATAAAATATGAATTGTTGACGTTTTTAGCGATGTTTTTAAAGAAATTTCCTAAAACAACGAAAAATTCCATGAAATTCAACATTCTTGTCTTTTCTAGGCCATGTTTGTGTACATAGAACATGTAAGTTTTCCAACATTTTACTCAAGAGTAAACTATAGAGTTTCCCACGATTTTTTCAACTTCTATCAAAACCATTTGCATCACAGAGCAAAGTGGCAGGGTTCTAACAGGAGATCGAGTGCGTATCTACCGTCACACGGAAGTCACATCTTCGTATTTGTCGCACAAGAGATATGTTTTGAATTACCAAGCTAAGTGCTCACCATCGGCATTTGTCGAGCGACTAATAATAGAGCTCAGTCATTAGGGCGTCTGACTACTATGCAAGAGACCCGGGGTCGATCCCCTGCGGGGGAGAACCGGGATGTTTTCCACCTATTCAAACTTATCCGGCTCCCACCCAGCATCATATGAAGCTGGTACCTTGAGGAAAATTTGAGGGATAAAGGGAGCCAGGAGCGTGGTGCTGATCACATCACCCCCACCTTCAGCCGTGATCAAGAAAGTGTGGGGCCCTAATTCCACACCCCTATACACCTTCATGGAAAAGTGCAGGTGAGCACTTTACTTTTACTTCCTCAAAAATCTGTTCCAACATATCAAACTGTCACAAAAATACGTAGACCATGTGACCTACAATTTAAAATAATTAAAAGCACAATGGAGTATTAAGTTTCGGTATATTTGGCAGATAAATGAACGCGAATTTTGGGAAACGTAACACTAACAAGTCAAAAAAAGATAATGCCAATTTTTGGTGCCGTAATATATCTGTCACGTGAGATTGATTGATTTAAATTTTTTGGGTGCGTCGCTACTTATGGTCATTATACACCCTTCAGTATATACGGGGGAAATTCCATTATCTACAATCCTTACCTTAAAATTAAAAAAAAGGGGTATGGAAAATAAAATTCCCAAAATAACTTTTAAGATATCAAACTCTCACGAAGAGGCGTAAGCCATGTGACTTACAATTTTAAACAGTAGTTTAAAAACCCATGAAGTTATAATTTCAGATATTTGCCAGAAAATGCGCTAAGATGAAAATGTGAATTTTTGGAAAAATAACACGTTATAGTAAAAAAAAAAACACCAATTTGAAAAAAAGTAACAAAATATCAAGGTCCCTACCGATTAGGTATAAATAAAACAAGAATATCAGTTGTAATTTATTGCATTAGTAACAGTGAGCCCTAACCTAATTTTCGGCATAATCACCTCCGTTGTTCTGGCATTTGTCGTAGCATGGCTCTAAATTTTGTATGCCCATGGTATATGTGTCTGACAGCAAAGACTGGAACTATCTCTACCGCAGTGTAGCTGTCAAATCCTTGCACTGCCAGAAACCTCTTCAGTTAAACAAAGAGATGAAAGTCGGTACATTCAAGGCCAGGGCTGTACAGGGAGTAATCCAAGATCTCTCACCTGAAGTGATGCAAAGGGCCCGTGTGTACTCAGCTGTATGGGGTTGTGCACATTCGATTTGCCTTCCGTGAATTGTCTGCACCATCGTCTAACCATACTATCACTCACGACGTCCGGCCTGCACACCTCATACGATTGCTGGTGGCTGTGTGCCAAATGTAGGCTACATCGCAGTCGGTGGGAGACTGTATGAGAGCTGCAATGTTTAACCTAGAACTGTCCTAAAACGGCTGCATTTCAACTGTACCAGATTACAGCTACATGCCACTTATTCCTGCTTGCATGTGTGTGTGTGTCGCTCTCCGACCAATAGTGCTGTGTATGGGTACCATTGAAGTTTTTTTTCAGGATGACCCTCGTATATGAACTTTCAGAAGCTGTTATTAACAGTGTGTTCCTGTTTTAATGTGTGGTTAGCTAAATCAGATCCCTATACAATGCAATTCTATAAATTCCTTGCGTTAAATTTCTAATACCTACATAAATAATGGTATAACTGCATGTTGTCAGTTTCACAGTACTTCACTTGGATATACTGTACTGAAGCAGAGATCCCATTGATAATGTAAGGAAATATAACACTTTTATTTTGTTCGATTCAATTGTTTCACTTATATGCAAGAGTTAAGTTGTTTGCTTTACAGAGAAGAGAGAAGTATCTTTATGCATTGAAAAATGAGTCCGCACTCGTGGTTCTTGCAAGCAGAGGGTTCCAAACCTCAGTGGAAATATCAACATATAATACCGAGAATGTATAAGGAGACTGATAAATTACAAATTGTATTTCTTAATCAATCACTCTTCATTCTTATCTCATTTAGTCGTAACTTTAAAAATAACCAAATATTTTATTTTAAACGTACTGCGTATGACAAGATTCCGTAATCCTTCCGTAGCTTGTGAATTGTAATAATTTTCCAAATTCACTATTTTGCAGTTTGAATTCAAATGATAGAGAATAGAGAAATTAAGTCAATTTCATAGAATATAATATTGGTACTTAACAAAATCATACGTGGATCTGTATGAGTTTATTATTTCCATTTGCAAAAACATCGATTTAGTTTAGTTTCTAATTGTCAGGGAAAAATGTAAATTTTGTCCTGGAAAACCTGGAAAAGTCAGGGAATTTCTTTTCTGCTTGTTTGTAGCCACCTGATTTAATAATTATATTGATATAACGGAAGATTGAAATAGGGTCATGTTATGATGCTATTATTACAAAGGTCCCGCACATATTCTGTTACTGACAAAAAAATCCCTCAGTTAAAATGTTTCCTTTTCAATAGTCCACCGTGTAGTGTGCCTCCACCCAGAAGCGAAGCGGGTACACCTTCATTAGAACATATAGGACAGGACGTGCATCAAATCAAAGCTGGTGCACGTTTTATTTGCTTCAATTGACACCTTTTGGGTTCAGTGTGAAGGAGACAGCGTTACGACCACGTCATCGGCGATACCCGCTAAGTGATTAGCGCGCTAGTTGCAAAACTGGGTGTGTGTATGTGCTGCGTGTTGCCTAACCAAATCGTACGCTATGCATTTTACAACATGCGAAGTAAATGGGAGCGTTCGTACGAGTGTCCTTCTGTTTTTCCTACTAGAACTAACAATCAAGGAAAGTAGCTACTTACTCTCTGTCGGCTGTATGATCGGAGTCAATGTAAAAAAAATTCACGTCGTTCGTGAGATGGAAGCGTGCGATCACAAATGCATAGCAACCTGCACAATGCTACTACTAGTTAAGCGTCGTGAGAGTTTGGTTGTAATTTTCCGAGGAAGAAGGGAATGCGAGTGTTTTCGTATTTGTGTTTTTGCTATTTAGCGTCGCTCTTCTGCCCTTTTGGCTAATTCATAGCATTCCTCTCTGCCGAAAGTCCAACTGAAAATCCTGCACTCTCATTTTTCCAAAGATAAAATGCGCTCTTACAGTCTACCAAACCAGGATGGCTACTCACCGGGAATTCCTTGAATTCCGCAAATTCTGCGTGAATTATACGTGAATTTTTCTCCGTAGACGTGAAAAATTGCAACTTTTATTAATCCAAATCTCATTGAATTTATATATATATATATATATATATATTTATAAATGGTCTGAGGCAAGTTTTTCACAGTATAGGTTCTATTTTTATCGAGGAAGGAATATAAATCTGCTGGGAAAATAATACAGAATTCTCTCAATCCGTTTACTTTTTTAAGTGTCTTTTGCGGAAGAGTCTATCTGACAGACGAAAGATTATTGCAAGATAAGATATCCTAAAGTTGAATAGACAAATTTGAGTTTAAAGTTCTTGTACAATTAACAAATTTTCGTAGATTAGTATATCCAACAACCGTCACTTGTATTTGAAGATGTATTTCGAGTCTGAATATCTGGAATTGCAAATATTAACTCCGTACCTTAAATTAAGTGGCCGCGGTGGCTCAGTCGGTAACGCGTCTGACTACCATGCTAAAGGTCCCGGGTTCGATCCCCGGCCGGTTGAAATCCGGAAACTTTTCTAACGATGGAAGCGGCCCCGGCGCCCACCCAGCGTCGAATAACATGGGTACCTGGGGGGTAAAGGCGGTCAGGGGCTTGATGCTTATCACATCACCCCCCACTCACGACCGGATCAATAAAGTGTGGGGCGTTACCCCCACACCCCCTATATGCCTTCATGGCGTGGTGCTAAGCACAGGGGAGCACTTTACCTTTACCTTAAATTAAATATTTTAAATATATGTACCGTTTAATTGAATTGTATATGTACCGTTTAGAATTTTTGGATGCATTGGAATCGCACAGACCCTTAATATTGTTAATATATTTGTGTGTGCATATGTGTTAATGGTGAGATTCGTTATACGAGGGGTACCAAAAAACCGGAATAGCGCTGAGCTGGGCGGAGCTTCCGTAGTACGAATTTTTCTTGCTAGGCAAGCGTCGCGCAGTTCGTTGTGAGTTCAGTACACAGAAAGTGACAGCGCTATGGGGAGACTCAAGTGTACGAATGGTTTTCTCGCTTCAAGAAAGGTGACATGTCGATTGATGACAAACCTCGTTCTCGACGTCCGTCAACTTCCAGAACGGACGAAAATATCGACAAAATTCGTGAACTTGTGCTCGAAGACCGACGGCGGACCATTGAAGAGCTGGGGGCGTTATCTGTACTATCTTGGAACTCGGTTCAGCGAATTTTAACGTAAGATTTGGGAATGAGAAGGGTCGGTGCGAAATTTGTGCCTCGGAATCTGAGTGACCAGCAAAAAGAGTGTCGAGTGGAAACATGCCGTGCTTTGAAAGAGGAGCGCCGAAGCATGACTCTCTTGTCCCACGCCCCTTACTCACCTGATCTCGCTCCATGCGACCTTTTTTTTTTTCCCCGAATGGGAGGGGCATCAAGGGACAGCGATTTGACGACGTAGAAGAGGTGAAGAAAAAAAAATGAGGAAAGAGCTGTCAGCCATCGCAACAGATGAGTTTAAAAAATGTTTCCAAGAATGGAATCACAGATTGGACAAATGTATTAAGTGTCACGGAGAGTACTTTGAAGGTGATAAGATTGTTTTGTAAAAAAAAAAATAACGGAATAAAACATGGCTTTTAAATTAAATTCCGTTTTTTTTTGGTACACCCTCGTACGTTGATGTAGAGAATACATCTGCTTGTACCCTTGAATTTTTGGAAAGTTCATCTTGAAAACCGGGAATTATGGTTGAATTTTATCATGGTCCTTAGAGTGGCCACCCTGCAAACCCACTCTTACGTTTGTCCACTATTTCAACATTTATACCACAAAAAGTTTTTTCTTCACTTAACTGTTTCTAAGGAAGAAGCGAAAAATACTGTCAACCATTTGTTTCGTTGAGCAGTTAGATTTAATGGTTCCCACTGTAAAAATATTCCGCGAAGAAGTTTCAAGTGTGTTAGGCACTCAGGTTCGAAGTGTGTCTTGGAGGCACATAGTGGTTCGGATCCCACTTGAAACTGTATGACAAGTCCCGATTAGCCTTACTGTGTATAAAGTGGACTTAAAAAACACCAACTCAACTCTAAGTTTGTCTAAGAAGACCGTCGGTGTTTCTCATTATACGAGGGGCGATCAGGTTGCTCTGACCCTAACATAACATAGAAAGAGTGGCAATAGGGTTTCAGTTTTTTTATTTTTCAACATACTCCCATGCAACTCCAAAGCACTTCTCCAATCGTTGCTCCAACGCCTGGATACCTTGCAAAATAAATTCTTCCGACTGGTCCTCCAACCATTAGTCCACAGCCCTTATCACCTCAGAAACATCAGGAAATTTTTGCCCACGAATGTTATTCTTCAAATGTTTGTACAAATGGAAATCACTGGGGGCCAAATCTGGGGAATAGGGTGGGGGGCAGCAATTCGAGCGATGCATCTGCGATAGCGGCCCTCGCAATGCGTGAGGTGTGGACAGGTGCATTGTCCTGGTGAAGGAGCACACCATGGGTCAACATCCCACGCCTCTTTTTCTTGATGGAATCACGTAATTTCTTCATTAGGTCACTGTAGTATGTGCCAGTGATGGTTTGGCCTCTTTGTAGATAGTCCATAAGAAGGAAACCCTTGCAGTCCCAGAAAATTGAGGCCATCACCTTCTTGGCTGACGTTTGCACCTTGAACTTCTTCGTTGGTGGAGAATGTGGGTGTTTCCACGCCATGCTTGGTGATTTTGTTTCTGGGTCGAAGTGATGGACCCATGTTTCATCCATAGTTACAAATCGGGCAAGGAAATCGTCTATATCAGCACAAAACCTGTCAAGAAGTTCTTGACTGATGATCACTCGGGTGCGCTTCAGATCTTGGGTGAGGTTTCGAGAGACCCATCTTACAGCAATTTTTTTCATTTGCAATTCCTGGGTAATTATGTTTTGCACAGTGCCATATGACAAGCCACACATATCAGCAACATGACGGATAGTGACTAGACTATCCTTCAGAACGATATCGTGGACTTTGTTAATGTTTTCGGTCGTCATGACAGTATTTGGTGCTCCACCTGCATGTTCATCCTCACACGACTCTCTCCCACAATTAAACTTACGACACCATTTCTTCACCATACCGTATGAAGGAGCAGGGTCCCCTAGTGTATCCACCAGGTCCTCATGAATTTTGGATACCGTCCACTTCTTCTTCACAAAATATTTGACCACCGCTCTCACCTCAGTTTTCTCCATTCTGGCACATTGACAGAACTTCACTCAGTTAAACCCCTGTAAAAAGAAAACTGTACGCTACTCAGACTTGCAATTCAGAATGAAAGCATACAAAGGATCACTAAACAATAACGAAATAAAAAATCAATCATAACGTCATTCCTTCTATGTTAGGGTCGGAGCAACCTGATCGCCCCTCGTAATATGAAACAGTGATTTCAGTTAAGATACGCTACCGGTCTCCGTGACGGTGAGCTAAACGTAACGTGCTACGTAGTCAGAAATCCCAGGTTCGAACCCTGGTCAATGCATGGATATTAGGGTGACCATAATTTTTGGACCCAGAAACGGGACATCCCAAGGAGGCGAGTTTAACACCCCCCCCCCTTTCCTGAAAAGTTTGTTATTTCTAATTATAATACATTTACTTAGTTTTTCTGGTCCATTTTGATCATGAACCTTTGATGTTAGTCCTACGCTGAAATTGAGGAATGCCAGAAGCAATTATCAGAAGAACGAATCTTCTTGAGAACAACTTCACAAACCGTTCATAAAACCCCTCCCATATCTGACACGCAAAGCCAGATTTGTTTTTTGAGTTGGTGTCAGAATGCAGAAATTTAAATTCTTGTTGCAGGTCCGCATTGAAACTACAAGCACGCTTCTTGGTCATGCTTTTTCATTGCTCTACAAATAACGGAACACAGAAAGTAACACAACTCGCGACGCGAGCTAACTTACACAGTAAATTTCCAACGACATTTTTATTTTTATGAAGTGCTTGAAACACAGTGTAGCTTTTGCCACGGTGATGCCATGACGCTAGTTTAAAAATCTCGTCTACTTTTTCTTTTTATTAGCAAGAAATGTCTCAAATTTAAATCTTGTTTTCAAGCTAACTCGCAGACTTTGATAAAACGGGATAAATGGTGCTTTTTAAATAATATCGACGGGACGACCGGGACACGCCTCTGAAACGGGACTGTCCCGGTCAAAACGAGACGTATGGTCACCCTAAACATTGTGCTTGTCTCATCATTCATTTCATAAGTTTATCATTCATCCTTATCGTAGCGATTAATCTAAGATGTAGGAAAGTGACGTAAACTAACCGAAATAGAAAGAGAGAAATAAAGTTAATATATTAAGTGACAAGTGATGAATTGAGACGAAAATTGCCATAAAAATATAACTTTACAGTCCCATTGCTCGAAAAACTTACTGCTTCGGAACACATTCTAACCCCTATAACTGTGTAAATATACACTACAAAAAGTGTTTTCGCACTACAAGAGCTTTCGATATCGTATTTGCTAGGTCAGGGCTATAGGGAAGGTAAGATACACATGTGATAATTTTCTCTGCCAGAAATTGGGAAACAACATTTTGAAACTCGGTACACCGTGCACAGACATGTTTTATGTTGAAGTGCTCATGAAGAATGGTGAAGACACAGACATGGCAAATGCTTAACATGTGTGCCATGCCGTCAGCGGTAACCCATCCATATTCACGGACAATGACAGTAACTGTGTTGATCGTTGCGTCGTTTACGCATGTGGTCGGAGTGGCCTGCTCCGCCTACCGACACATGACCTTCCTAAACCTTTTGAAGCAGCGAAATGCGGTTGATTGTGTCATAGCCCCTTCCCCGTAAGCTCTGCAACAAATGGTAAGTTTCTGTGGCGGATTTCTTATGACGGGCACAAAATGTGAATACCGCTTGATGCTCCTGCCGGGTGCTCTCTGATTGCGTGGGGGATATTCGCGAATAATATTGTTACTTCATCACACAACACACATAGTAACGAATTCATTCTCACTCTTGATTGAGTGGCTCTCGTATTCGCTACAATTCACATTCAAACGATGTAAGGTGGCGCCTAGCAGAAGCATATATTCTAAACTAGCTAGACTATCTAGGATAGAGTATAGGATGTCGTCTGTTTGTCTGTTTTATACCCTGTCCCAGGAAATATCAGATAGCGCATTTTTGATAAGTAATGACAGCATAATTTTGTCTATACTCTTTCCCAGTCATCTCATAGCGTCAAAGAAGGGGAGGAAATCAAGTGGGTAGAGCGAAGCTGTACACGCTGCTGCGAAGTCGGGTAACTGCAGTCGCTTCCCCTCCACGCAATCCCGTTCCCTCTGACGTGTTTATTGGTGGAGCCGTCTCGCGTCATTACTTGCGGAGAGACTTGTTTTCGTTCGCCTGCTCCAGAGAGGACCGGGCACAGTCAATAGGGATCCTGATCGAGACGGTGAGACGAGAACCAGATCCTCCCGAGACGAAACTGAGACAGAGATAGGTCTCTGTAAAATGCAAAAAAATCCATTTCGAACGGTTTCTGCGACACCAGACTAGCCAGAAGTTGCAAGAGAGAGATCGTGGTTGCAGCTTGTGCGGACGAGCGGGAACAAGAGGAACGGAAATGTTGCAAACGGTAGCAGAGATTTTGGGTAAATGACATGTTTGTGAAGAGGAGAGAATGTGGTGAACTTCGATCGAAGTGTCATAGATAGGGCTCGGAAGTTGAGGAAAAATCCTTTTTTTCCCCTAGTGTCCGAAGACGAGGCCCAGTATAATATATGTTCATTTTGGGTCATTGTAGGCCAGAAAAAGGTGGGTTTTTGCCTTTTTCGGCGTTTTTTGGCTTATTGGTCCTTTTGTAACCTTCTTTTAGGTCTTAACGGCTTATTTTTGCAACGTCACCTTCCTTCGACTACGTTTTTACTGCCCATTCTCAGTTCGAATCATCATCAGTTCATCACCTCTTAAACATCCTTTCTGTAGTAAAAAAAAATTAAGAAAAGAAATAAATAAATATATTTGAACAATCCCTGAAACGAGAGAGAAAAATTTTTGGACTGAAAGAAGATGCATTTAATTAATATAGATTTTTCGCACTGTGTGTTCCATATCACCAGAATTTTTTATTTTTTTATTCATTAAATATGTAATTAAAACTGGTTATTAATTAATTTGGATCACATTTATACGTCCTTTTTTTCGTTTTTAGGTCCTTTTTTGATTTTTAGGTATTTTTATATGTCTGTTTTTTGGCAATTTATAGGTCTTCAACTTCCGAGCCCTAGTCATAGAGGAATGGAAACTTTTCTGAAGTCTTCCTGCTAATTGTCTTCAATAACAAGATTGTGTGCTGTCATATATATCTACACCAGCGTGTTCTAAGGGTTCGGGAGTGTGCGAATTAACAGGGGGATGCCGGGGATTCTCCCCCCAAAATGTATCCGTGGAAAATGTAAATTATTTTCGTATCGTGTTCGTATCATGGAATTGAAAGCATATAGTAGACAATTTCTTAACTACAGGGTAGCCCAAAAGTAGGTATACATTATCCCGTCACAAATATACTGTATACCTACTTTTGGGCCACCCTGTATATAACACACACAATTGAAAAATCATTCATGTCCATCAATGATCCAGTCATCATAGATTTCCTTGCCGAAAAGGAACACCACGCTCCGGCCGACTGTACCACCCTGGTCATGTTACCTTCAAGCACCCATTTCTTAGAGGTTACCTGAGCCCCATAACCGCTTCATGCAGACACGTTGCTGCAAAAATTCTCACCTGAGATCACAAACTCCGGGAATCGAACCCGAATCCGAGTCCACGTGGCGGTCAAGCAAAAATTCTAGTATGCGCTCTTACGCTGACCAAGAAATCAAAATGATGGATATCCAGATTTGAGACTATCTGGTATCCGTTTTAAGTAAGGAGTAATTTGCACCCCTGCCCCCAATGACCGTGTTTTATTTGCATTGGGATCACAGATAAATAAATATATTTCGGATAAGAAATTATCTGAATATTCGGATCAGTTTTTCCCAATGCATATATCGTTTTTTGACGTAGATTTAATTCTAGTCTCTATATCTCTCTCTCTCTTTCTCTTTCCTATACTTTATCCCCTCAATCTCTGGAACAAGGCCGCGCATAGCGGCAGAGAAGGGGGAATTCGAGTGGGCAGAGCGAATCAGTACACGCTGCTGCGAAGGCTGGTAACTGCAGTCTATTTTCCCCCTCCACGCAATCCCATTCCCTCTCACGTGTTCATTGGTGGAGCCGTCTCGCGTCACTACTTGCGGAGAGACTTGTTTTCGTTCAATTGCTCCAGGGATACCCAGGACAGAGTATAGTGAGCAATTATCTCGAGTTACAAGGTAAATGTGTGTATTTTAAAGTCAAATCAAAATATCTAGGATAGCTTTATCATAAATTCATCATTTGTCCCGAAAAAATGACGTAAGATAGACAGTACAAGTTCGACTTCCCATTTTCTGCCACACTGCCAGTCTCAGTGGCATTGTGTTGGTACTGGCAACACTGATTTCGTTTCGGAGCATTTCGCCGGCAAGGACTTTCCGAGCACACCCGGCGAAACCCGAGCTCTGCCGATTGCAGCCTACGCGCCGAACCCGGCCAGCAGGCCCGTGAAGTGAAGTGCTGGGCAGCAAATTTCGTGGCGATCGCGAACCGGATATTGCACTGGAAGGAGAAAGTGTTTGTTAGTGTCAGATTTCGCATTGAATCTTGACGTAATTCTCCCTGGGTTCGTGACGTGCAACTTGGACATGCCCGGAAAGGAGATTTGACACATGATGACGACGTGTTGAAAGCTGACAGGGCGCTGTTGCAGGTCAGTATGTTCGGCATGGGCACGGAGTGTGTCGCTGTGTGCATCTGTGTGTGTGTGTATTGGGCCCGCACCGTCATTCATAAGTACAACCCCCAGAAGGTTTCGTAGGACGACAGGCCACACTGACGTACACTCATATTCCTTATGTAATGGTCTCCGTATATGCTTTGCTGTTTTGTAACGCTGCAAATCCAGACATCCAGAATCAAACGTAACGAATGAATCCAATGAGAATGGGAATTCAATAAAGGGTTGTTAAAGCTCCAGGAATTGTATATAAATTCAATTCCGGTTCAGGAGAGAAAATCAGCAAGTGTAAATGCGTTCTGGACCGTAAATAACCTTTTTATTTGTAAAGTATTTCAATTCGGAACCTTATTCCAGATCAGTTTAAAAACGGTCCAGGAACCTTTTTTCCGGATGAATTTAAATTCGGTCCAGGAACCTTTTTGCCGACTGATTTTATATACGGTCCAGGAACCTTTCTTCCGGATCAATTTTAATACGGTCCAGAAACCTTTTTCCAATGAAACAATTCGCAATTTGCACCGAATTTAAATTATGCGAGAAAAAGGGTTCAGGTCCTGCAGCGGAACTCAATATAATTTATGTGTTCCTGCACCTTTAACAACCCTGATTTAATACACCAAATAAGCAATGATGTGCATTGGCGTGCACACGGGGGCCAAGGGAGGGGGCAGTTGCCCCACCTAATACTCTCACTTAGAAATTTAGTGGAGATAAATCATATTACCGTTATTAAATAATTTTATTATCTGTGAAAAGGAATCAAGTTACCAGCAACTACGGCGGATTTATTTCTTATGTAATTGAACTGTCTCACTTCGTTCTCCTTTAAATTACTTGTTATTAAGATTCACACGTTTTATTCGTTAGGCTAGTTGTGTTACACCTATGTGGTTGCAGAATAAATTGGTCACACATGGAAATGAATAAATTATGTGTAATTGTCTTGAATCTGCTGTAAGAAATCCTATTTACGTATATGTAAATTAGTCTGAACCACAGAGAAATGAAGAAGGAGGGAAACAGAGAACTTTTGTGCCACGGAAGCTAGAATTCTTCTTATAGAGTGATATTCGGTGGGTCCGCACACACAATGTATACGCCCCTGTTTAGTAGCCATCAATACAATAATACAGTGAGATGGGATGCGGTTTTCTTTCTCCGATTGAACTTTCATAAAGACTTTTGCTCACGCCTATGATGATGTGTATTTTAGACAACTCTGAGGACATTCTGAATGAAGCACGAAATGTTTTGTTACATTACATTTAATTTTCTTTTTATCTTATCGGAATCAATCAGTTCAGTGACGTAGCGCGAATATTCGTGCCCCCACCCCCTGCAGGGATCTTAGTGAAGGTAATAATCGATAATACAATAACAGGGGCGAATCTAGAAATGACACTTGGGAGTGGCTTATTTCAGTTATGTACCGAACCATTTGATTTATTTTATGTAAAAATATCTGGTACTGTACACAACTATGCTGGCTTCCGTGGTCTAGAGGTTATCTGTCCAGTGGGATGCCCAGGGCTTTCGTAAGGGGCTGATACGACAGTAAGAAACGGTTACGTGTTATATTTTACAGTGGTCATCCTTTTAGCTTGGCATCTTTTTAGTAGTACTTTTTTTTTTTGGAACTACCTTTTTGGCACATCAATTATTGATGGCGTAGGGGTAACGTCGTCGCCTTGTAATCAAGGGATCCTGGGTTCATTCCCATGCAGATACACTTTAAACGGTAGGTTCAGTCCAGATTAGCCTATCTCGCCGTTAAAGTGGTCTTAAAACAAACGTGATCGTATCGAACTGTTTTCCCTATTTTTGCCAACAATTATTCCATAGTCACGAAGAACGTAATGGTACAGTCACTGACACTTCTGGGTTGTAACGATCCCATTGATCCGCAATGGAATCGTTACAACCTAGAAGTGTCCTTGACTGTACAAATATGCGACGTAAAACGAAATAAACATTGGAAGAAGAATTTAATTTTGAGAATAGCATCTGCCTCCTCGGTGACCGAGCACGTTGAATAAATGACTCGTCATCTTCCTACTGAAGGTTCCAGGTTCCAGTTCTGGTCTGTGCATGGGTGTTCCTTTCTGAGTATCCCCTCGTCGATGTCATCTAATCGTCATTAGTCCACATCGTCACGATTACTCTAAATAGGCAGAAAGGCCGAGATAAGCAAAAGAACAACAAATATTCCACTACCAATTCTGACGTAAATTGAAGCAAGGTTATGGCACATCCGTCTCTTAAATCGAAATTTGCACTTATGCGACACTCCCGTTTAATTTCTGAGATTGTACTAAATTTGAGTAACACACAGGAACAACATTTCGAAGGTGGTAGCTTCTGCAATGAAATAATTGAGAACGAATGAGAACATGTGGGAGAGACTGATAGTGATTGAATTAGTTGTTGCTTGTTTTAAGTTTACTTTAAGCATCGAGCTTGAACTTCTAAAATATGACCCATATTTCAGTGCAAATTGAACCCGAAGCCTCTGATTACGATGCGAAAGCGTTAACCACTCTACTTTCAGAAAGACTATCGTTGGAATTGATCAGGATGATCAACTGGATCCAGGAACATTGGACAAATCGAAAGGTGGCCAAGTGTGGCAAGTAAAGTGAGTAAATATTCCTCCCACCGCTGACTACCGATTCAGAAATCTCGGATTCCAATCGTAGATGATTATTTTTGTTTAATGTGTCTATTTCAACTTCATCTTCGCGATTAATCTAAAGAGTATGAAAATTGACCTAACCCATGCGATCGTAATATCGTTTTGTTCCACGCACACCCCACACACAGTAGGTTAAGTCACTATAGTGTTAGGGCCTATGTTACTGAATCATAGCCGTAGGAAAGATCCATTTGGTTTTGACCCCGCCTGGAAAATATCTGGCGGGAATTGATGACATTCAAAATCCAAAAGGAGTGATAGGTTTCCGGACTCTGCATCAATCATATTTTATTTTTTGGTTGGGATGGGACGCTCACCCATTCATAGATTCTCATTTCATCATAAGTACGTATACGAGACAATACTTGCCAGAGATGTCTGTCTCATTCTCAATCTAATCTACTACAGGGTGTTTTACTCGCTCTCGGCCCCTGATTTTCACTTACAAAAATCAAACTATTGTACAGAGTGATCACAAAGTCCCATTACCCCCTATCGCGTGTCCACATCGTCATAGATGGCCGCATTGTATTAATGTGAGATCATGGCAGAGGACAACTCGGAGGTAGTGTGACTATTCGTTATGATTTAGTCCAGAGTGTCTGTATGTACACCATCATTTTCATAACAGAGTATGATTCTCTGCCATGTACGATGGGAAATTCTCCTCAACGTTGCTGGCGTGATGGCAGTAAATGCAAGTCAAACAGCATCCTTAAGTTCGTCAACTGTCTCGTAACGTGTGGCAGCAACCTTCTGTTGGGACTTTGTGCTCACTAACATCTATGTAATACATAGGGGGTAATGGGACTTTGTGATCACTCTGTACAGTTATCCAGAATGCCAAAAAAGTCGGGAAAAATATAATTTTTCACTTTTCGGTAGGGGATAATACATGAACACTTCTATAAACAACTAAATTGAGCATGAAACTGCCAGAGAAATTTCTCTCTAAATCGGTTATTTTTTTCTTGTTTTCCGGCCTCAAAATGGCGGTTAGTGAAAATGGAATTTTCGGACTGTATTTTGTAATTATTTTTAAAACTTGTTGTGGCAATATTTTTTTCGCCGGACAACATTGTGCTAGGTAGACTCACAACTTCTCAGTAACGCACAGAAAAAGAACACACATTTGAGTTAAAATAAAATATAACGTTTCCATTTTTGACTTGAAAATACAAAAGTTAACTTGAGTTAACAAAGCTTTCGCCGATATTTCCCGCGACGATTTCTAAAGCAAAAGATACTTTAAAGTATTGTGAAAATGATACGGAAGAAAAGTTTTGTTACTTTTTGCTATTTTTGACAAATTTAGCTTATTTGTCAACGTGTGATCCGCTGTTAATGGGTAGTTGGCAACCCTGAATCAAGCGTGATCACGTGTGCGCGCCCTGTGAAATGGGAGGTCTTCGATTTTGCTGTCAACTAATGCTTAATACATATAGCAGTAGTGCAGTGTAACAGCAATTTATCCAAACACCCTAACACCCCATAATACCACCTAAATTTTCATCAACACCCTCCCTAAAATTATTCCCAAAGACTAGCGCTGTGTAAATATTACCCAGAAGCAAAATTACTTCGTAAGTCCGAATTATAATTACTTTAAACATTGATTAACAATACCTTTATTGTTGAAACGAATTGTATTAATTTTGAATACCTTTATTGTATTTCATAACTGATAAAAATGAGAATAAAAGTAACATGTTTAAGTACCAAACTGAAACGCAGGAGCGCACGTATGGTGAAATTTACACAGACGGTGTTTCTACGGCCATGTGAGGGCAACTATCGAAGCCCCATGGCTGATGTAAGGTCATGACATTCGAAAGGGTTCACTGGAAAGGTACTGATAAGGATCGCCTCGGGCACTCATTGGTAAAGATGAAAAAAAAAACCATTTCAAAATAGCTTGGGCCAATTTCACCCATTCTCTTGTGCTTGCGGGTTAATGGTGGCGGTGCCTCATAGAAATCCACAAAACATTCTTCATGAAAAACTTGATGAAAATAGGAATGATCAAATTAAGCATTTGTTTCATTCGTGTTAGATTCTATAAATATTGACAACTCGTTTGAACCAGTTTCCAAATTCAAATACTTAGGAGTAATATTAACAAATGAAAATTATATTAAAGAGGAAATAAAAAGTAGGCTTAATTCAGGAAATGCATGTTACCTCTCTCTTCATAAACTTTTGTCTTCTCGTTTAATATCTAAGAAACTAAAAGTTAAAATATACAAAACAGTAATTTTGCCTTTAGTATTATATGGATGTGAAACTTGGTCCCTTACATTGAAAGAGGAACATAAATTGAGAGTATTTGAAAATAAGATCCTTAGGATAATCTTTGGACCTAAAAGGGATGAGGAGACAGGTGAGTGTAGAAGGTTACATAATTTAGAACTACATAATTTGTATTCATGTCCAGATATTATTAGAATAATTAAATCAAGAAGACTTAGGTGGGCAGGCCATGTGGCACGAATGGGAGAGGAAAGAGGAGTTTACAGGATTCTTGTTGGGATACCTGATGGTAAGAGACCTGTAGGAAGGCCAAGACGAAGATGGAGGGACAACGTTGAGATGGACCTAAGGGAAATCGGTAGGGATGGAAAAGAGTATATAGAACTTGCTCAAGATAGGGAAAGATGGAAGACCTGTGTTGCTGCAGCCATGAACCTTCGGGTTTAAGAAGGCTAGGGAGTTAGTTTAGTTAGTTAAATATTGACAATATCGCTTAAGATTGTGTTAAGAACATTGGGGTCAGTGTTCTGCAGCAAAGTATTTTAAGGATACGAAAATTTTCGCCGAATAGAAAATAAAGTTCTTAAAAATAATTTCAATTGGCTTTTAAAAAATCCGGTATCCGTAGTTGCGTTTTCTTCTACTTTTTGCACTCTCAAACGCAGATTGTCAGTTTTGAAGAAAGTAGCGACAGAAATTAAAAACGATAAACTGAAGAACTTCGACGGGGAAACGTCTAAGGAACTCACATTCGCTACCAAAGCACATTTAAAGGGGAAGGATAAGGAAAGGCATCGGAACTGGTGAATAAATGTCATTTAATGCCTTAAAATACATTAATTTAACTTGAAAGTGATTTGATAGGAAGTCTGTTTTCCTGGCGTTAAAATTGTATTCTACATAAATGCATTTAACGTTACTTTCACAATTATTATTATTATTATCGTTATTATTATTTTCATTATTATTATCGTTATTTTTATTACTATTTAATCTATTTCTGGTAATGTATTTCAGTCTTCTAAGTGTATTGATTACAGTGATCATAAGTGTGTATTGAAATAGGTCAAAATTTATACTTTTTGTATAAAAACCTTCATAATCAATCTCATATGAACTCTGTGAACCCAAAGTGTCATTATTTCCATAAAAATGGTAATCTTACAAGTTTGTATTAATTTAGGGGTCAAATAGCATGTATAGTATAAGCAACATGCGTAGTGTTTCCTCGCACAAACAATCTCATCATACGGCAGTCTTGGAGGCAAACAACTTTTCTTTGTCTTGTTTCGATGCTACGGAACCTCGAAAAGTGGAATTTTGTCCTGAATACATGCAACCACGCAAACGAAAGCACGAAAGCACTCACGTGATCTCTGACAACCAATGCCAGCAGACGACAGACCACCAGGATAAACCGTCTAAGATATAATTAAGTGAATAAATAGTTCCACGAGTTTTCAAAATTCGAAAAAATTGGGTGTTTATATGAGATCAGGAAAGTTTACTTCATGACTAAAATTTCTTCCCAACATTCGAACATATTTCTTGAAAACAGGATTGTAGAAGTAAATAAGTAACTACAATAACTGTACATTTCAGTAGATTAACTGTATATGTTCAGAAATAGAGAAAAG
Source organism: Lepisma saccharinum (assembly GCF_977018435.1). Taxonomy (NCBI): domain Eukaryota; kingdom Metazoa; phylum Arthropoda; class Insecta; order Zygentoma; family Lepismatidae; genus Lepisma; species Lepisma saccharinum. The sequence goes on from NC_139234.1 coordinate 80,363,001, forward strand.
GGCCTCCAAGATGGCATAGTGGTATTTTTGTCGCCTTGTCCTGGGTTCGATTCTCACTTGAGACAACAGTGATTCGGATACCACTTGAAACTGTAGGTCTAGTCCCGATTAACCTTACTGTACATAAAGTGTACTTAAAGCATCCTCAGTCACAAAAATAAAGAATATCACTTGTGCCAGATATTCACTCATCTGGCGCCGGACCCTGTGGCCGAGTGGTTAGCATATCGCGCTGCGACGCCAAGGGTCCCGGGTTCGAATCCCGCTCGGGCTTGGTTGTTTGTGAATGTCCATTCATAAATTTTATCATTTCATCACTCATCCCCATCTTCGCAAATTAGTCAAGAGGCACAAAACGCGAAGTAAAATAGACTAAATCAATCAATCAATCACTCATCTGGCAGATCGAGTAGAAATATCCAGGAATTTAATAATAATACTAATAATAATATTTGGTAATTCCTTATTAATTATAGCAACAATTACTTCATTATTATTTCTATTCAATTTTTTTTATCAACGACGCATGTCTATTGGCGAGTTAAAGCAGTGTAGAATGGAGTTTTGAAATGCCTGGAAAAATGACTGAGCTTAGATAATATTATGCTGGTATTACTTATCAAAAGTGCGCAATCTCATCTTTCCATTTTTATGCAGGATAAAATTGACGCAAAGGACTTTTATCATTTTATGTAAATATATAAACGTGTGTAATTCAATTCACAAGTATTGCAAATTAACTGATTCAGTGTTTGAGAAAGCATGATATTTATGCAAATTTTCCTCATGGATTTGACCATCAGAAATACACAGCGCACAGTGGTTGAAGCGCACCTGACTTCATGGCCTTGACTGCACCTAACTTGCGGTTCGCGGAACCGGTCCAATGACTAAGATAGTAGAGTGGAGGGTTGTAGAAGTTGTCAGTCGTAGAAGTGTGTTAGAAGAGTGAATCACGTATGATTTAGTCGGGTGTGTAATGGAAGTTATCGAGACTAGAAACGGCAAACCTTCCCTCATACTGGATGGATATCGGTACCGGCTTTTTAGGACGGGTGAGTTAACGGGAAGAGTTAACCACCTCTGTTAGTATAATTTACAAAGAAGAGTATGGAAAAAATTTTACACCAAGTGTTAGGTTAGGTTAGACAATGAAGAAGTAAGAATGGTATGTCGAATGTGTTCAGCATTGGCGTTAATACCAGAGAACAAGGTGGATGATGCTTGGCTATTGATAATGGCAAACGCACCTCGTGACGAGAAATTGCAAGCCTTCCTGGACTACTTCGTGCAGCAATGGATGGACAATACTTCTATACCAGTAGCAATGTAGAATGTGTGTGGAAAAGGCACCGAACGAACAATCCAGTTGAGGGCTGGAACAGCAAATTCAACACACCAGTTGGTAATCCACATCCAAATGTATACTTCCTCATTCAAAAATTAAAACAAGACGTCGAAGAAACCAATGTACATGTCACGGCAATGAAGTTGGGTCTTTAAAAAGAAAAAAAGATGTACAGAACAGTGGATTAGGCTTAGTCATTCTAGTAATATACAAGTTGCTTGTACAGAAGAGTAACCCACGACCTGACCCACCGAATTCCCTTTGTGCGCTTCGCCCACATGCGTTTCGTTCACGGAATCGTCAATTGGGTCGAACACCTTTCATCAAACGTCGAAGTATTGTCTTTTAGGTAAGACTGTCACTTTAGCCGTACAGGCACTTTCCGTAAGTGCTTGTTTTTCCCCTTGGTGCATCGCTTGAACATTTTAAATATATAGTGCTGTAACTTTGGTAGTACTTAGATAGCTATATCAGGTGGTTGTTCTGATGTTGCATTTGAGTCAAATCGACAAACTCTTTCAAAAATGCCGACGATTTTCTCCTATGTTGCACGAGCTTTCAAATTCTGCTGATTCCAACCCCCGTGGCGGAGTGGTTAGTACAGCGCGCTACGACGCCAGGGATCCCGGCTTCGAAGCTCGGCCTGGCCATGGGTGTTCTTCCTGAGTGTCATTTCATCAATTTCATCATGTCATCACCCATCTCGCCGACCTCCGTGGCGGAGTGGTTAGCGGAGTCACAGATTCGAATCCTGGCATGGGTGTTGTTTGTTAGTGTCCCTTCATTAATTTGAACATATCATCACTCATCCCCATCTTCGCGATTACTCAAAAGTGGCAGTAAAGCGAAGTAAAAGAAGGCAAATAATCAATGAATCAGATTCTGCTGATATCTTCATATCTCTGTTTATACTTAATTTTTAGAGTTTAACGAACACATTTTAAAAACATAAGTTTGTTAATAGAGACTTTCATATATTGTATGTACAGGGTGATCTGGCGATTTTGCAACACTTGATATAGCTAGTTGTTACATCATAGCTAACACGTGACTACCGACATCTTGCAGAGCCTTCTTTACCATTTAGTTATGATGGTTTCGCAGAACGGAGCACAGCGTGCATTCGCTATAAAAGCTAGTTACAAAATTTACAATGGGGATATTTCTTGGCCCGCCAGATCACCGGATCTGTCCGCGCGTGATTATTTTCTTTGGGGGTAATTGAAAGAAAAAGCCTTCCAACCAACCCTCAGTGAACTTAAAGGTCGGATCCGGGAAGAGGTGGCTCAAATTCCTACCGTACTGGTAATGTGTCTGGAACGAAATCGAAGTCATATTATTTTCAAATAAATCACAATGGAAGGACTATATTTGTATTTTATTGTGAAATTTCTTCTTCAATCAGTAAATTAGTTCATTTTGTCTTAATTATGCATGTTTTGTTTGTATTACGCATTATTTTGTCTTAACTGTGGAGTATTCAAAATCGCCAGATTTACTGCCGCACCCTTCATTTATTTATTTATTTATATACCGGCTGGTCCAAAAGTCCCGGAACGGTCACACATCGAATCGGAAAACGAAAAAATACGTATTTAATAAGTGAAAGAAAGCTATTTAATGATATCACACTTGATTCCCCACCCCCGTCCCCTGGGGGTGAGGCGGGGGGGCAACTGTGAAATTTTAAATAGAAATCCCCATTTTGTATTGTAGAATCGGAAAGATGACTTCATTCAGAGTCCAACGAGCTATCAACCATCCTCCTAGCTCAATTAGGAACGGAGATATGGCGATTTAAAAAATAATAAAAAAAGTGAAAATTTCATAAAAACACAAAAAAGTTCAAAGGAACGCTCTGCCCCTAATTGAGCTAGAGTGAAAGCGATTGCAGATTCGGAATCTGCACGTCAAGACCTTTCAATATAGTATATGGTAGACCCCTTCCATATACTCTATATTTAAAATCGCCATATCTCCGTTCCTAATTGAGCTAGGAGGATGGTTGACAGCTCGTTGGACTCAAGTCCTCTTTCCGATTCTACAATACAAAATGGGGGTTTCTATTTAAAATTTCACAGTTTCCCTCCGCCCCACCCCCAGGGGGCGGGGGTGGGGAATCAAGTGTGATATCATTGAATAGCTTTCTTTAACTTATTAAACACGTATTTTTTCGTTTTCCGATTCCATGTGTATTTCTCACGATATGTGACCGTTCCGGGACTTTTGGACCACCCGGTATTTATTATTATTATTAAACTCAACAGGTTTACACCAATTTACAGAGTTCATATTATAGTAGTACAATTTCTTATACAATTCATAGAATAATAATAATGTAGAGTTTCATAACATATTTCCATCTGTCTTTCTAGCCAATGCACTCATAACTGTTTTCTTGAATAGTGAATATGACATTGCGAACAAATCGATGTGTTCATTCTCTTTCTCTATATAGCATTGTAGAACGCACTCATTCTCATTTGAGGTGGGGCGAGGGAAAGAGGTTAAGTTTCCAGTTTTGTGGCCAGGATGACTACCGTAAAATTAGAGCTTTTGAGCTGACAGTTCAAGGCCGCCGTGGCAGACCATGCCGCAAACCACTCGCCGGAACTCTGAAAAAACTTGAATATCTTATTAAGAATAAAGTCTGTCAGTGTGTCCAGAACTTTGTAGTTTATATTTCAAATTAAAGTTTGTTTGCCCACGAACAACCGCCGGATATTTCCTTCCCTCTTTGCAAACCACAGTGTGCCATAGCTGGCAACAAGACTTTGGCTTCCTACCACGTATAACTTTTTGTCATGCCTGTCTTAAACCTGATTACACGAGGCTAGATCTCCTGCTGGACTTTCCAGTTGGACTTGGACTAATTGCGAGGTATTGGCTAGTTTTCGCCTGACACGATACTAGTTATCGTACTTGTGAGGAATGCTTTCGTTCCCACAAGACATTGCGCAGAGCAGACAAACTAAGAAGATAAGACGAGTAAATTGAAGAACGTTGTAGGAGAATAGCTACTGCTGTCACATTTAATACGCTGGTGATAATAAGGATTTTCATCATCGGTTAATCACGTTTGTCGTGTACAAATCTCATTGCTTTGCATTAATTGCTAAATATTTAATGAACACGAATGCACATAATCTTTCATTGAGCAGCGAGCAAAAGCAACCAACCCTCGGGTACGACAGATCGTAACCGATTAACTCTTTTATCCCATTTCATACACTTTACACTAGTATTACTAACCTGTTCTCTCTAACTTTAAGATCTTAAACTCAATAATTGTAGATCTATAGAGCGACCGGTGGCGTGTAAGTTGCCACGGTGCTTATTAAGCCTAGTTTCCATTCTGACAAATTCCAGACTCATGATGGCGCATGTTGCGCGTCATTTAGTGCACGGTTTCCAATTCGAAACTACTTCTGCAAAATACGCCCGCAACAACACCGGAGTGCAGGACCGCAGTGTGGTGTGGTGTGGTGCAGTGCTTTAGAGTAGTTCAGTGTTTCTTCTCTTGTATTGTAATAATTTGGTGGTGATTTAACTTGTGTAAAGATGGACAATACAGCTACGGCGAGTTTATGGCAGTCGCGTACTGGTGACATTCCACAACACTGACTCCTGTTCACTCACGTACAACTACACAACCAACTACAACAACTACACTGAAATAACAGGACGTTGTGTCTTGAACGCCGCTTCAGTCCGAACAGCGATCACGTGGTTGTCGACGCGTCGTCTACTCTAGTGCGCATGCCCGTGCCCCAGGAACTTGCTGCAGGCTGTTTCCATTGTCCGCGGCGCATGTTGTGCGTCAAAATCGTTTGGGGCAATTTTGTCCCCGGCACTTGCGCCGCGGCATGTTGCAGACAGTTTCCATTTCAACAAATGCTCGGCACATGCCGAGCGTCATGTTGCGCGGCAAATTTGTGGTAAAGGAAACGGGGGCTTGAGTGACTGTCACCTGTCAGACTGAACCAGCGTGGAATCGTGGCACAGCAGCACAAAGAAGCAAGATTTTTTAAAACACACATTAGCTCCATAACTCTAAGGTGGTTCTGGGAAGAACCTTGTTGTTTTGTTTTCCGAGCAAACAGCATTTCGTTAACGTAGAATTTTCGTACGTTCGTATATCGTCAGTCAATTATATACACTTTTGTACATAGCTCAAGCTTCTGAGACATTTTTTAAGATCTCCGCCATTTTCTAGCTTTTCAAGGATACAATGCAACCGTTCGTGAAGATGGATGTAGGTTGATTTTCTACGCTTCTGCGGAATACAATCCAAGTCCTGTCTTCTAAAAGTGTGAAAACTACATGAGGCATCTGCTTTTAGTACACTTACAAGTTGCAAGTTGTGTGGTGTACTCCTGGATATGATGTGGTTCAACTTGTTATGCCAACCCTCCACTGGGTTGAGGATATCAGAGATGCGCAAATAAGTAACGCAGCGATTTCGTAACAGGGAGATATAGGTATACAGTATGCTTTTCTAGGTAAATTGTGTATCCTGTGGCCGTGGGTCAAATCATCTGCCGTTCTCTTCTCGATCACTCGAAGAACACACGTCCTTACACACCTTGAAATCACTTTTGATTTGCAATATGTACACTCATGTTCAGATAAAGTGGCACATACTTCAACTGTTCAATCCTATAAAGTGTGTCACTTTGTGTGAACAGGTGTGTACCCTACGTATAGTATCGAGATGGGGCAGAATAGGGTAGAGATGAAGTGGAGGAATTTTGCTACCTCGGAAGTACAATAATGAATGATGCAACAGATAACAGATCACAAGTAGGATTGCACAAAGAACAGTTATTAAGCAAAGGCATTTGTTTGAAGCACAACACTGTATGGATGCGAAACATGGAAGTTACAAGCGATGCTGGGAAGCCTCTGGAATTTGATCATACAGAGAATATACAGGACTGTAGGTTATTTACTGAGACGTGAAAGAAGAGTGAAAACAGTAATTGAAGGAAGAAGAGAAGGCAAAACCATATTGGCAATATGTTAAAATGAAGCCGGGAAGTAACTGAGAAATGCAATAACGTAAGAGCGTAATAGATATAAGTTGCACAGCACCCTTCGGCAATTGAAAATTTTACTTAAACCAAATTTACTTTACCATGCTACTTCTTCAGACATACCGTCAGGGGTCACGGATTCGAGTCCCGGCCTGGGCATGGGTGTTCTTTGTGAGTGTCCTTTCATCAGTTTCATAATGTCATCATCACTCTTCCTCATCTTCGCGATTAGCCAAAAGTGGCAGAAAAGCGAAGTAAAATAAACCAAATCAAATCAAATTCTTCAGATATAGAAAATTGATATCCACTTCATTATTTATAGTAAGTCATATCTTGTTTATAGTGATTACGCAAAGTCGATCCATTAGTGGCCATCGTAAACCCGTGCTGCATAATTGCACGTACAGGATAACATCTTTTCGAGGGTTCAGAGCATCGAAACAAGCCGTTAATCAGAAAGAGAACGATCTTCATTGTGCCAACTTTGTAGAATAATTACCCGTTTTCTCTGCACTACTTTAAAATTTCCCTACACAAAAGGGAATTTCCCTCCATTTACCATCACTTCGCTCAGTCTGAGTTAGAGACGTCGTTCACTGAAGACGTGCCCAGTGCGTCTGGTGGAATGATGAGCGGAAGTGATTTCGAGTGACCATCAAAAGTAGATTGTTTGAACAGTCTACGACAGCTTCCAGTTTCTTCAGTGAGTTTGTCAGTTCTGACGAGCATTGGGAGTATGCATATACGACCCGAAAACAAACAAACAAAACGTCATTTCCCAGACACATTCATTCGGGAGTGTTTGTCTGCAGACTGAAAGGAGTGTCGCCACAATCTGAGTGCACAATTTCCCTGTCGTGGTTGCAAAATTCTCGTCCTCGTCCAATTTTTCCCATCATTTCAAGAAAGACGTCTAGTACGAAATTATTATTTTTCAATGGTGTGGGAATCATCTAACACACGTGGTTATGAAATATAAATGCCTGTGGGGGAATTCAGTTAAAGGAGACTAACAGAAAATGATACTCTATGCTTTGCAAAAAATGACTTATTAGAATTGGACCGAATTTAAATTGTGCGAGAAAAGAGGTTCTGTCCTGTTGCGGAACACAATGGAACCCATTAGAATTTATGGATTCCTGGACTTTTAGCAACTCTGCTTATTAACGTTATGTTAGTTGTGTTTTTAAGATAAGATACATGTGGGTAATAAGAAAGCGAAATCGACAATAACGTCATTAATTCTACGTAAGTGAAATATTGCATAATGGGCCAGAAAATCTGGAGTTTGAGTTTTTGTTGTAAGTCGACTTTATGCACAGTTAGTCTAATCGAGGCTGGACCTACAGTTTAAAGTGGGATCGGAAGTACTATATTCCTCCACCGGCCAGAAAATCTTGTCAAGTGTAAAATAACTTCAACCTGATCTTCCTAAAATTTTCATGCTCTTCACAGAAAAGTCTTTTTCTTAATTCACCCAAACATTTTACCTGGATTTCCCTGCACCAAGGAAAATTTTCTTCACGTGGCAACACTGACTGAAAGACTCAATCGCATTAACTGCTGCAATGAAGCCAAACATTGCCAGACTCATCGCATCACTGTTGCCATATCTTCATCATTCCGGGAACTTTCGGATGTACCTCCCATAACACTTGGAAGCAGCCGTTTTTCATGATGGAGGTAAATATGTATTCTTAAGTAGTTTTGTCTTGCTAATTTCAATTTGCCATACAAATTTTGCCAGTATATACCATTTAATTGATACAGGTTGCATGATATCCGGGATCTCATACCGCAAGGGAAAATTTGCGGTTGTCGTGTGGCAACACTGTGAACGTTTCGGGTGTTGTTTTTGTGAGTCTGGGACAATTGTGACATAGTAAATCACTACATCAAGAAAAGGGTAAAAATTTGTTGAAAATTAATGTTGGCGAAAAGATTGTTCACCATATACTGTCAGTCGATCCTGCAAAAATAATTCGCTACTTAGGCATCAAACCCAGTGGGATGTTTTTTTTCTTAAGCCTTTAAACAAAAGTGGCAACACTTTTTTGTACCTAAGAATGTTTTTTTTTTTCAAAGACGATCCAGTGTAAACTAACAGAAGGGGTTTTCACAGGACCACAAATAAAAATTCACTTCATTGACCTGGATTTCGAAGCACGAATGAGCGCTGTGGAATCGGCTGCGTGGAAATAATTTGAAGCTGCATGTTTTTTTGCTTTCGGTGGGTGGGGGTAGGAAGCAATACAATTACCTTCAAATCATGAATGATGTCATTGACACGTCCCGGAATGGAGGGTGTCACATGGCATCTACTGTGTTCCCGCTTGGAAATTTCACCCCAGACAATTTGGGTGTCGTAAGCTATTACCGGAGGGAACATTTTCACCATGACATAAGTGATATAATATGGCATACACAGGAGATGTACTACGTAGAAATATGAGCTCCCCGCTAGGGGATACTAGACACCGTCGACGTCATCACTGTTTCAGAGGCAACAAACATATCCCGTTGCAGTATTACTGCCAGAGAATTCCACGCGGGTAAAGCAGCGGTTGCGGAAAGTGAGGCGAACCGTGGCTAGCTCAGTTCTTAAATCAATTGCACGGTATACCAGAGACCCAGGTTCGAGTTCTGGTCGAGCATACATTTTTTTTGCTTTAATTTCTGCGTACAAGAAACAATATCAGGGTAAAGGAGACGCCCATTCAGAGTGTAACATTTTTCACGTTAAACGCAAAAATTCACTTCAAATTATGTAAGCACGGTTGGCATTTTTCTTTTATTTTCTTTGTTTGAGGGTAAGAGTTTGTTGAAAGAAATCGATCACCATACACATGTCTCCAGTGTGCCCTAAAAAGTTCCATATGGAACTCATTAGACGCATTTGTGCACAAGATACTACAAATCTAGAGACTCGTTACGTAAATTCTCCAGCCACTCAATGGACACCTAAATTCGCCAGATTTGGCAACTACTCGCCAAGGTTGGCAACTCTGAACACAGCCCTGTATCTTGCCCCCCCCCCCCCCCTTTGATTTTTGCGCAGTTATTATTGTGAATCATAACTGTGTTGACTCATAAGGTTCTTCTTGCCGTGATGATGAAAGCAAACTTACCTTCCTCTCTCCGATCGCGTGCTTAGCGATCACACAAGGACACGTAAAGGAAGCCATACGTGGGGTATCCTTGCTAACAGGTCAGTGAACTAGCTTTCTCCTCTTTCAAAGTTTTTAATTATTTCTCAATTCTTCGACAAAGTTTGCATTGTAGAACTTTACACAGGGACTGAGCCAATTAGTATCGGTCAATAATGGCATATCTACAGGGTGGGCCAAAAGTCACGTACATGGGTTGGAAACTTAATAGTGGGAACTATTTATTCTCAAATGATAGAAAAGAGATACCTCCTTTAGTGTAGTCACCAGCATTGTGTACAACCGTTGCCAGCGCTGTGGAAGTCGTAGTATTTCTGTAGCAGTGCCTGCTCTGTTGATGGTTTGAATGGAGAAGAATGCCTGAAGAATCTCTGGAACAATTCGGACGCTTCATCTTAGGGATCAAATTAAAGGCACACATCTGCCAGCCCCATCGAGCTAACAAATCAACCACAGGTTGCGCTACATGCTCCAGAGCATTGTCCTGCAAAATGATGGGAGGATGCAGGAAAAAGTGCCCCCTCTTCTTTCGCAACGCAGGTCGCAGGCTATGTTCGAAAAATGAGCAGAAATACTGCGCATTGACGGTCTGTTCTGGAGGTACGGCGGGAATCACCAGAAATTTCACATTAGTGGAGATCTGACTACACAACTTTAGACCGCCAACTCCAACGATACTCTATTCATCTGTTAATCTAAGATGACATTTTTTGAATTAATGGTTAATGCAGAAGAGTGGGTTTAACGTGATTGTTTTTTTTCCTGGCCTACTGCAGCCCTTGTAGGATGTTAGCCTCCCCCACAATGTTATCCTCTTTGTCTTTTTTCCATCTTACAATAATCCGCCTCAGGTCTTCGTCAACATCCTCCAACCATCTTTTCCTGGTCCTTCTTCATCTTCTCCCTCTTACCTAGCTCTATCAGGGTTCCCACACACCTGGAAAACCTGGAATAGTAAGATTCTCAGGGACGTCTCATGGAAAGTCACCTAATTGATCAATGAGTCAAATTGAAGTACATCTGAAGGGCTAGAATATGCTCCTACCTGTTAATTTTCTTCACATAAGCTGCTTTAAAGACAGGCATGTACAGATTAATTGATATTTTGTCTATTTGTCAATTTCTGTTTCTCAAAAGTGTGAAGATATTTGTTCTACGTGCTGTATGTATGGAATGTTATTTTGTGCACTGCAATACAGTTGGAAAGGTGTTAACTCGGGCAAATATCTATAGCCGTAGTCCTTAATTTTACGTGCACAGGGATTGTTCATTTAGTTTGGTTTCAGAAAGTGAACTGATATGAAGTATTTTCCAGTACTGATAAACTACTGATATAAAATTTACTGATTCCTATAACTGAGCCAATGCAAAATTGCAAATGATTCTTGCAGAACATTCATTCACCTCCTCAATTAATGTAAATCAAGTGATTCAATATGATTTACTTTAATAATGAACTGCTTATTTAGACATTTACTTCACAAAACCATGACATACAAATTGTATTTTTTTATTCATAAAAGTAATATAAAATAGCTAAGATTATCAGTAATATTACTGATACACAGATATGCCCATACCAATAGAGTAACAATTAGTTTGCTTCTGCTGGGTCCACAGTCATGTGGACATAAAGGAGAATGATGCTGATGCAGATGGCAACCTTCTCGTCCACCTTGTTCTCGTTCTCTCTCGTTCTCGAGAATAAGTCATCGTAACTCTGCTTCGAATCTGACATAGCCGTCTCACATTGCAAATTTGCTGCAAGGGCTGGAACCTCCGCTGTGCCGTACCTGTGGCAAGTGTTCGGCACATTCTTCTCGCATGTGCTGATTTTAATTTCCTCAGACAGGGTTTAGCCTTCCCAACGATTTTTGATCCATCCATGTTGGGAAATGATGACGGTGTTTTACCAAACGTTTTTATCTTTTTTTGAGAAGAGTGGGCTTTTTACACTGTTTCTGAGGAGGTTTTTAGACTATCCTTGTCTTTTTTAAATTTCGTGTTTGTTCTGTGGAAGTCCCTTTACAACTTGCATTTTTAACCTTTCTCAAAGGTCTCTTTACACCCCTTTTTAAATTTTGTAATTTTAAGGTAAGGGTTTTTAGATAAGGGGATTTTCCCCGTATACTTAGAAGGGTGCAAAATGGCCACGAAGGTCGAAGCACCCAAGATTTTAAATCAATCAACCCGCTAGTCCATCTCATCTCTAATAATAATAATAATAATAATAATATGGTGGTGATGTTATGGTTATGAGGGAAAATGGAGGCTATTGTAAAAATAAACAATACTGCACTGTGTATTGACTACTCTGAAGAAAAGTTGAAGATTCTGTAAAACTCTGGGAAATCTCAGGGAAAATACATTTCAAGTTCATGTGGGAATCCTGCTCAATGGGCTTTCTTTACTGCTCCCTCTTCAGTCATTCTTTCTAAATGCCCCAGCCACCTCACTCCCATGCTTCTTAATGTAACACTATACCGGCTAAAATTCGAAACCGAGGATATTTTGAGTGTGTCTAGGGATCAAACTATTTAGTTCTTTTGCGGGGGTTTTCTTAAGCCTGGTATATTGTAGAGACTTTATATATGCAGATCTAAGCGAACAATTAAAAAAAGAACACCAGAAATGCTGAATCCATATTTCGGGCAACAATTGATCAGTCCGATGTCTGCAGAGAGAATCATTGGTATCCGACGCATATAAACTATTTTAACTTGTGGCGTATATTCCTTCAGGTATTTATTTTAAAATAACATGTTTTAAAAATTTCCCGCACCGTGGGGTCTAAGACGTCATGCTTTGTGCTCCGGCTACGGGACGCGTGCATGTTCGCGTCTCCTGGGGGTGGGGCGAAGCGCAAGTACATTTCTACTGAGATTTCGGCCTGTGTATGAAACCAGTGGTCACCCACCATCGTGAGAAAATTGGGAAGCTACGAATGAGTAGTATAACATGGTAATGCGAACCTACAATGACGACTGCCGGTTCGTCGTGTTGACCACACGTCACCCGTAACTGGTTGGATGATTTTCCACCTCGGCAGTTGGGAATGAGGCCGGCAGTCTGTAGGTATGCTGTTACGCCACGGGTTATGTATTTTCATATCTCGAAAGTGTTTCTTATTGTCTTAAATTATTTCGTTAATGTTATTTAGAGAAAAGTACAGTTAAATTATTTCGTTAATGTTATTTAGGGAAAAGTACAGTAGAAGCACAATGATCTTGATTAGATAACAACTCATGATGTTGAGCGAAAATAGAACAGCCTTCCTATAAAGGGTTATTATGTTAAGTGCTTTTGGTAGAAATGTATGAATGTATTGAGCCACGGAAAAAAATCAATATATTGACAGGTGTTAGATACTGTACACATACGACACTGCATTTTCAAGTTATAAATAGCTTCGGCGATAACGCCTGCGTCTTAGGCAACCCAAACAGCATCGATGTTTAGCGGGTCAGTAGCATACGAGGGGTTACGTCATTTGTGTGTCTCCGAATGCCGACGATGGCAACGATTAAAATGAAGTGCACGTTTTGGGAGGGTGGTACAGAGGACGAGACGATATTGGCCACGGTCTCGTTTTCTTTTATCGTGTTTCTGTCTCACACTCGTCTCGATTTCTAAACACTAGTTTCGAAACGTACCAGTTGTCAAGCAAAAGTGAAGAAATTATATTTGTTGGCAAGAATTTTGGCTATTTTTTTTTTTTTTTTTTTTTACAGTATAATGAATTTAAGTTGTTCCTACTTGTACTGAGATTTGATAAAATTGAATATTTGGAAATCTAAAATTGTATTGAGTTGTGGTTAAAATTTGTTCACTTTGTTTCTTAAGAACTACATCCCTGAATGCATGAAGTTTTGTAAAATATTAAATAAAGTAATGTGGCCATTCGCCATCCAGGATGAAGTCTGAATCATTAATTTTTACATGCATTAATAATTAAAGCAAGCCTAAATCTCTTGTTAAAGTACAGTTTCAGCTTTCATCTTAACCGGCCCTTGTGTATGGATTTTTCATTGAATAAAAATATATATTTTCTTAATTTCCAACTATACCTAAGTAGTGAGCGATTAAATAAATATTATGAAAAAAAAGGTCAAGAAAAAGTGAAGAATGTCGTATTTGTTATTTTGGTAGACATTCTCGTTAAACAACAATCCAACCAATGGCAATAGACATTGTCGATTGAGTCAGAGTTGTCAGACAGATCATCAGGGTTGATTTGGAGGCACGCAGCACAGGTTCGCAAACTAACGGATTAACTTTGCTATTACCGTGAACAAATTTCATGATTTACCCATACATAATTTGTAGATATCCGGTTCGGAGGAATTCGCATTGAAAAGTAAATTTGGCTTTTCAATACTATATCAGAGCAAAGTCTCGAACACCAAATCCCTATCTCCTCTCGATTTTCCAGAAGCCTGTCTTGTTCTAGTCTCGACAAGTCTCGAAACATCTTGTCTCGTCTCGATCAAGCCCGTTTCTGTACCACCCCCAAGCCAACCATGTACATTGGGATCCATGAGTATTACTGTGCAAATTGTCCATGACTATTTTCATTAATTCGATTATTATTAAAATCATTATGGGTGCGTCAACACTTAGGCTGTTACCACCAATTGAAGGTTTTACTATATATCTTACGAATCGAAATAAATCTTATTAAATTTGTGTAAATTATCTCGTTTCAAGAACTAGAGGCAAAGCACATCTGTGCACAAATCTTTATATGCGTTTTTTTTACTATAATCTAGCTTGTCTGCCAAAAATAGTTAGAAAGGTTTTTTTTGAGTCCGCTTTGTGCACAAACAGGCTAATCGGGACTGTACCTAGATTTTAAAGTTAGATCTCAACCATTATGTGCCTCCACCGAGTATCGAACCGGGCATCTCATGATTACAAGGCGACGACGTTACCAGTCTGCCAAAAGAGGATATAAATTATAGGAATCTTAGAGAGTATTTTAATGATTTCTTAACAACGCAATTTCGAACCTCCCCAATGCCGTAGTGGTAATGCTAATGCTCTGTAATCAAGGGATCTCGGTTTCTATCCCCGATGGAGGCTCATAATGGTCCTGATCCCACTGGAAACTGTAGGTTCAGTCCCTATTATACCGTGTGTTCATAAAGTGGACTTACGCAAGGACTATTGTCCTCTCCTCGTATATTGCCAGACCGGTGATGAAAAGTCAGAATCTACTCGTAAAAACTCGGAAGATGCGTTACGGTCAAGGGATAAAAGTTGTCTTGGTTGAAATTACCTGGCGTTTTAATATTGACCCGACAGTTTTGTTGGAAACACACTTGCCTGACCGCCCTGCATTAGAAATATTTCAAGTGTGACACTAACGGTGCTTATACTGGACTTGAAATTTGACAAACCTCGTATATTTTAACCATGGAAATGTTAGCTTCAAATTTTGAGAATGTTTCCAGAATACTAGATTAGCCAAACCACCCTGTTTGAACACTCTGGTAGATGGTACCGTAATTTTTACAATATTCTACTGTTAAAATTTAACAGTTGCCTGAAAAACAGGCATGAAACAGTTTTTTTGTGAGCGTACGTGCATTCATATTGTTATCCCTGTATCCTCTGACCAGAATGAGAGATTAACGCGACATCTGTAATATTAAGCACACACTCTCATACATGCTATATACAGGGTGATAAAAAAGGGACTGCTACCTTATGGAGAAATGTAGTTTTTTACTACACTTTTGCTTCTTAGGTGCTGAGTAACAGCGAAAACTGCATTAGTTGAGACTCTAAACTGCATAAACAGCTGATTAGGCAAAATCGGTGCACACACTTCCGGAATTGCAAGTAAATATTTAAAACTGTGTTGATGCAATTTCACAGCATACTCTAAGAAGAGTCTTTAATAACCATGATTCCCGTATTCACGTGTGTGAATCTCACAATGGCCACCACTTCCAGCACTTATTGTGTACAATAAATAGTTTCCCCAAAATGTTACGTCTCTTTTTGATCACCCTGAAGTACTGCATTGCGACATACAGGAAGGGAAATCAAACTTAAATGTTATTATTTTGTCATAGATAGTGATCATAATTTGGAGTTTGATTCGAACCCCTGACATCGTATCGTGTATAATTTGCAGTTGTGTGGCCATAAAAATGTATTAATTTGATTAACTATGTAATAGACATTAATACTTCAAAGACTGTCATGGCGCATTCCATTGTCACGATTGGGACACACGGACTACATTTTTTGACAATTAAGTAATTATTTTACTGATAGCTAAGCAACATTTTTCTTTCAGCTTCTGTGCAACGAAACATTAACATTAAACATAACTACGATTAGAATACTTTCCCTGATTTATGGCTACAAATTGTTGTCATGCGTTGGACAGACGAAACACCGCCTCTTTACTTAATGAGAAGGGCCTCCCCCATGGCGCAGTTGTAGCGTCGCCGCCCTGTAATCAAGGGGTCGCGGGTTCGATACCTGGTGGAGGCACAAGTGGTTCGGATCCCACTTTAAACTGTAGGTCCAGTCCCGATTAGCCTTACTGTGCATAAAGTTTATTTATTATTAATATTAAAATTTATTTTAATTTCTGTGAATTGTCAAATGATGAAATATAAATTATTTAAGACAAAGATAAGTTAATTTACCTTTGAATATTCTAGTGGAGTTGAGCGGGAAATGTAACAGTTAGAGGAGAAATTAATTCTTTGTTGGTGTCACAATGGAAAATGAAAGTAAATAAAAAAGTTAAAATAAACGAATAATATGTCAAATAGCTTCTAACTTAATTATGTATAATACTTAAATTTTTATGGAAATGTCAATTTTAGATTGTTCGCTCAAAAGATAGGATAAAGTTACAGCATTGCATTTAATTTTAACAATAGTGATTCATGGATACTTTGACATGGGTCATGGTAGTTGGATGATTATTTCTCCAGTGTGGTTAATATCGCGAAATTTTGATCTTGCCTTTCCGCACTCCTCCTGCAAAATTTCAGCTAAACCCACACGACTTACAGACTAGCAATGTTGGCAAATAAATACAAGGGACTAGTGTCACTCATGTAGAAGCTCGCCTTTTTGTTGCCCTTCCATTTGTATATTTTCAGCTCCGCTCGGGCTGAGTTCTCTCGTACGCTCGCAATGAATAGACAGTGTGACGGCGTGCGGAAAGCTGGTGCTAAGGAAAACAACCAAATGCAGTTTACGGCAGTGCTGCCACAATCTGAGGGAATAATTTCTCCTTGCAAGTGGAAAAATGTCCCTTTTTGCGCAATTTTTCCCTTCATACGAGAAATCATATAATAATATTAATAATTAGTAGGTAGATTGATTTAAATAATGTTGACTTAAATCAAGATTTAAATCAGGTGATTTTTTTAAAAAAATCGCTGATTTAAATCACTTTAAAGAAATAATTTTTACCTAGGTATAATGATGTACATAAGGATTTTGTAGATATCAGAATCACTTTGTTGAAAGTACAGTAGTGGCATTAATTCTGGACACTTTTGAGAATTATGATCAAAATCACATTCAAGTTTTGATTTTAATTTAAATTTACGTTTTTATTGAAGTCAAATTTTCAGAAAATAGACAAACATGTCTTTATGTTCAATGTTTCAAAAAGTGAGCACACTAAATTATAATTCATAGTAATAATAATAATTATACAGAAATGTAACTAACTGTTCTTAGCATAACAACACCTGCAAAATGTTCATTCAGTAAATAGTAAATTTTGGCACACACTCATTATGGTTATTGTAACTGCGTTGTGTTAATATTTTTTTGGGATATCCTTTCGATTTGATAACTGCCTCGATTCTTCGTGGCATCGAGTCCATCATACACTTGAGATCTTCCGGTATTATCACTCTAAACCATGATTGGATGATGGCCTCTAACACCTCTCTCTTGTTGCTGGGATTCCGACGCGCCACCAAAACTTTCAGCCTTGACCACAAGTTCTCAATCGGGTTGAGGTCGGGACTGTTCCCGGGCCAAGGCAGAACAGTAATACCATGATCCCTGAACCATCGCTGATTGATTCCAGCGGTGTGACACCTCGCGCCATCCTGCTGAAAGATGCACCGCTTAACGTTACCCCCAAACAAATCACGAATAGTGGGCAGCAATTTTACCTGTAAGACCTGTTCTTGGTATTTTTTGGCATTAATATTGCCTTCTAACACTGCTAGGTGCCCGACACCATGCCTTGCCATGCTTCCCCAAACCATGACACTGATAGGATGCTTCATAGTGGCGGTGGTGCACTCAGGTATCATGTCTTCACTTTTTCGGCCACGCACATGCCTGATACCATCACTTCCAAAGATGCTGATCTTGCTTTCATCGCTCCAAATTACTTTATCCCAATCTTCTAGCGTCCACTCCCTGTGTGCTAACGCCCATTGCACACGCTTTTTCCTCTGCTTTTGGTTGAGATAAGACTTCTTTCTTGCGATCCTCGCTCGTAAACCATTTTCAAAAAGTTTTTGTCTGACTGTTCGGTCAGAAACTACTACTCCAGAAGTTCTCAAAATGGCATTAACATCTTTTGCCGTACGCCGGCGATCTTGTAGAGAAAGGCGACAGATTCTACGACAGTCTTGAGCAGTTAATTTTGGTTTCCTGCCACTTCTTGGAGCAGTTTCTGTGTTCCCAGTTGCTTCATACCGCTTGCAAACCTTTCTAACGTCTGACTTTGTAGCACCACCACCCAACCTTTTTGCTATTTCTTCATAAGAATAACCTTCATTACGAAGTGTCAGTGCCTTACTCCTTTCACTTGGTGACCAATCAGCTCGTTTTATTGTGTTAGGAGCCATTATTTGCAATTTCAGTATCACTTTTCAACTCGCTCCACTACATAGAGTACCTAACGATGTTCACTTCACAAAAATCAGCTGCCAAGTGCTGTAAAGAATGAAAACAAAGAGTTCAGTTGGTTGAAAATACCAATAACAATACTAATAAATATACCAATAATCAAACAACAATGCTGCAGTAAGGTGCGAGCGATTCTTGAGGTCAGCGAACGATGTACAACAATAATGCTCGAAGTTGATGTAATACACATGAATCGCACACAAGCGTTCTGTTGGATGAAAATAACAATAACAATAATAATCAGGCTACAATAATGCACTCAGATGCATTATTGAAGTTACTGAATGATATAATTTAAATTGTTTAATTTTTCTATACAGGATATAGTTTTACATTCGAGTTATTCTAAGAAAATTAACTTTTTACAAAAAGTGTCCAGAATTAATGCCACTACTGTACATTAATCTCGTAATCATTGAATGGTGTTTATTAGGGTCTAGGAAAGGAAACAAAATGTACTGATGGGATGAAGCTCATACGAAAGGCAATATAATATGTAAATCATAAACACACTTAGATTTCTCTTGATTTAAAATTCGATAATTTTTAAGGCAAAAATAACAAACATTTTGTGTATAATTATGTACAAAATACTAATTATGTTAAACCGTAAATATTGTCATTATCGTTAAACTTTAAATAAACTTGGCACCTGATATTTTGCAAACTGTCATTAACAAATTGCCAAAATTCAGCTACAAGACTATAAAAATATTTTAAGTTACAATTATGGAGTACATCCAGAATGTTGTATTTTGACTGGAAGAAAAGTTAGCGAAATTATTATAGTTTCATTAGCACACTCAAAAACATTTCCATAGTAGGTTCATATATACGAGTACAGTCTCAGAAACAGAAAATGTATATTTAAATATATTTATTTTATTTGCAATCAAACTTTTCAAATATTTTACAGGGCCGTTTACCAGAAAAAGTCTTTTTTATATAAGAACATATATATCTACATGCGTGGTGCCAGAAATCATTCAAGCAAGTTTGAGCTTTTTTTTGTAAAAAAAAATGAAAAGAAATTACGTATTTAAGTAAAAAAATGAAGATAATTTTTTTAATAAAAATCATGATTAGTAGTATTATATTTTCCTTGGTCCTTGCATCACAAATGAATCATATTAAAAGTTTAACTAATGGACCAGATATGGCTTTGTTCCATTGCCCATTTTGTAAGTTCGTCATTCATCTACATCGTTACGTTTAACTCAAGAGATAGAAAAATACATAAAATATACGAAATAGTCGCACTCCGTGGCGGAGTTGTTAGCACATTTAAAACTGTGTTGATGCAATTTCACAGCAAACGCTAAGAAGAGTCTTTAAAACCATGACGTTAGGGATCCCAGGTTTGAATTGCGGCCTGGGCATAGGTGATTGTTTTAAAGAGTCCCTTCATCAATTTCATCATATCATCTCTCATCCCGATCTTTGCAATTAGCCAAAAGTAGCAAAGAAGCCAAGTAAAATAAAGCAAATAATTCAATAAACAAAATAGAAATATAAGCAGATATATAGGCTTGTAAGCAAAGCAGTAGACATAAATGGACAGCAGAAATCGAATTTAACTTTTTTCCCTTTCGGCTTACAATTTGCTCGGAATTTCCCTTCGTCTGGAACACTGGTTTACGGCCGAGAGAGTGAGCAGCGGATGCCCTTGGACGCGGAGGTGTTCCCAAGGCGTCGGCTCATGCGCAGCTACCGATCCCAGGCCCCATCCGCCCACGCTCCGAGCGGCAATAGGGGCACCAGGAAATGCTCAATGCGGCATCACAAAAGTCCACACTTGCATTAGGGAAACAGACCCATCCTTCGAACACGAATTTTAGAAAAAGAGATTATGAATTTTTCTGCCCACATGAATGAAAGAACGATTTTAATTTGTTTTACTTCGCATTTCTGCACTTGTAGCTAATTGGGGAAGATGAGAATTGCAACTGTACATTATACTGAATATATAGTCCATACAGTACGCGAAGGATGAGCACACTATTACGCAATTTAGAAATTAAAATTCAAGTCTTCAGCGCTCAACTGGATTTCCATAATGTTATATAACTTAGAATGGTTGGAATGGTGATGAGATGAAATAACTGATGGGACATGTGGACAGCACACAGTATTAATCTGGCCATGAGTCCAGACGCCAGAACCTCGGTAGTGTGCAAAATGCAGTCCAGGGTGTGCTACGTGAAATGAGGACATTTGGATGTCTTGAGAAAGGGTCTCTGCCTACATCTGTATATAATTTGCATGAGTGGTGACCTCTCTTCTGGAAGTAAGTTCAAATTGTGTCATTATAGAAAATGCCAAGTCGTGCTCTTCATATTGTAAGGAATACAGCGCACAGAACTTTATTGCACAAAAGGGTGGAGGACGGCTATGGGCGCAGGGGTTCGAACATTCTCGATTCCTCGCCAGGAGTCCCGTGCTCGATTCCCAGCCTGGGCATGGGTGTTCTTTGTGAGTGTCCGTTCAACAATTTCATCATTCATCGCTTCAGTTAGCTAAAAATTGCAGAGAAGCGAGGGTAAATAACAAACCAAATCAAATATTCTCATTCGCCATAGTTGGAGGCCATGTGACTTACTGAGCGACACATTAATTACCTATATCTGGTAATGTACATTATATCAATCTGCGATCTTGTAACATCTCTGGCAAGTGAAGTGTGGAATCTGCTTATGGACTGTTGAAAGAAGAGAAATTTGGCCACATTTAAGCAAGAAATTATTACTTTAACCAATGAATACTGATACCTTACCCCATTTGCCTTATTGCGTTCCTCCCGTACTAGCTGCGAAATTTCCTACGTATTTTCTGATACTATTACTCTCTTTTCATTATAGTATGTATATTTCATTTATACAGTATAAGCATGCACATATATATATATATATATATATATATATATATATATATATAATATGTGCGTCAGGCAAAAGCTGTACAGAGAAGCCATATGCATACACAGCATAACTTCCCACTTCACTTTGAGGGGGCATCTATAACCCTGCTTTGGCTAATCAACGTCCAATCGAGGAACAGTGTCGCAGACACACTGTACGCTCACAACCATTCAGAGCCTGACAGTTGCACGTAATCGGCACTGGAGGAGTTGAGTAGACTGTCAACCCCGGCTACCTCTGACATGTTGGAGTCTGAACCACCACAAAAATTATAATCCCTGGCACTTTGCTTTTTTAATGAGTACTGTGTCAACCCTGGCTACCTCTGACATGGTGGAGTCTGGACCACCACAAAAATTATAATCCCTGACACTTTGCTTTTTTAATGAGTACTGTGTCAACCCTGGCTAACTATGACATGGTGGAGTCTGGACCACCACAAAAATTATAATCCCTGGCACTTTGCTTTTTTAATGAGTACTGTGTCAACCCTGGCTAACTCTGACATGGTGGAGTCTGGACCACCACAAAAATTATAATCCCTGACACTTTGCTTTTTTAATGAGTACTGTGTCAACCCTGGCTAACTCTGACATGGTGGAGTCTGGACCACCACAAAAATTATAATCCCTGACACTTTGCTTTTTTAATGAGTACTGTGTCAACCCTGGCTAACTCTGACATGGTGGAGTCTGGACCACCACAAAAATTATAATTCCTGACACTTTGCTTTTTTAATGAGTACTGTGTCAACCCTGGCTAACTCTGACATGGTGGAGTCTGGACCACCACAAAAATTATAATCCCTGACACTTTGCTTTTTTAATGAGTACTGTGTCAACCCTGGCTAACTCTGACATGGTGGAGTCTGGACCACCACAAAAATTATAATCCCTGACACTTTGCTTTTTTAATGAGTACTGTGTCAACCCTGGCTAACTCTGACATGGTGGAGTCTGAACCACCACAAAAATTATAATCCCTGGCACTTTGCTTTTTTAATGAGTACTGTGTCAACCCTGGCTAACTCTGACATGGTGGAGTCTGGACCACCACAAAAATTATCCTCCCTGGCACTTTGCTGCTTTAAAATCAGGATAAAAATTGCCTTCACGCCACCAATCGTGCAAGGTGTCTTCACCAGGTCTGTCGACTCAGACTACTAGACAATGTCGGAGTCTCGGTCACCGCTAAGTAATTTTCCAAGCCATTCAATTTGCTTTTTCGTTTTACTTTATGACTGCTCATATTGACGCTTTCCACAAACACGTCCTGTGTTCGGAGACTACCGGCATATGACCGCAATACACTATCTTGAAGATGGAAACGTAGAGAGTCTGGAACGTTGGTGCTTATATACAACAAACCAAGTACGGTGGTTAAATGACCTAACAATTCAACATGAATGAACCACCACTGGAACTTTAGTTGTCTAGTCGCTAGGGCGCCGACTTCCACACGGGAGACCCAGGGTGGTTCTGGGGTCCACCCGTCCTCTACCTGGAGGTAAGGGCGGCCGGAACAGTGCTGATCATTACCTCTAAAATGGCCGAGATCGAGAATGTGTGGAGCCTTACCTCCACATCCCCCTACGTGCCTTCACATGTGCACCGGAACTTTTACCGTACCTTACCTACTAACCACCACTAATGAGCTACAGGGGGAAAAATGCTGGTCTGGGTAGCAATAAAAGAGGCAGAATCAATCATTTAAGCATAAGTGTAACTTTACTGCAAATAAACAATAATAAGCAGAGTCACTATGTATAAGGCCAAAAATATATTAAGTCGTGTGATTTTTTCGATTATTTGAAGATCACACATTTCATAGAAAACTCCAAACCTTATGGCGTTATACGTACAGAACAAAACAAAGTGAAAAATTGTGGTGAATCTGAGAGCGCGAGATTTTCTGGCGTCGTGCTTTGCTCCTTCGACAGAGATTGGTGGGCGTGGCAGCAGGTGGCAGGCAATGGGCGTGGTAACAGCTTCTCCCTTACCTTACAGATGCATTAGTGGAACCTGTCTGCATACGGATGTACTGTTTAAAGTTGTTCTGCCTGTGTTTGTAGGCTTCTTTGATTGGAGCTTTAAACTCGCGTGTGCGATACTGAAGTGAGATATCGTTGAACATATTATCGATATCTACCAGCCTCACCGACAGAGTGGTTAGCGTGGCATGCTACGAAACTAAGGTTCCTAGGTTCCATTCATTTGGTTTGTTTTACTTGGCATTTCTGCTACATTTGGCTAATCGCGAAAATGAGGATGAGTGATGATGTGATGAAATTGATGAAGAAACTCTCACAAAGAACAGCTTCGCCCAGGCTTGGATTCGAACCCGGCACCTCTGGCGTCGTCCTAGATTCGAATCCTGGCGAGGCATAGACGTGCAGCAGCGTGTATTGCTTCGCTCTGCCGCTCGATTCCTCCCCTTTCTCTGCCACTATGCGCGGTCTTGCTCCAGAGATAGTTGGAACAAAGTGTAGGTGAAATGGGCAAACTCAGTTAACTAAAATCGTTGATCGAAATTAAATTTCCTCGCCACCAAGAATGTGCGGCGCTCGTACCTTCACATCCTCTACACGCCTTCATAGCAAGGTGTAGTGCAGAGGGATAGTTTTTAGGTTCCTACAACAGCCGTGTCATATACAGGGTTATTCAAAAATAACTCCCCGGATTCGTGATTTTATTGCAGGGAACTTAGGGAACGTGTCGTCATTGTATGATTGTGTGCACACTCACCGGAAATAAAAATGGGTCATCTAGATCCTGAAATACTGGGTTTCCTGCAATGCGTTGTGTGTGTTGCATAACTCTCCGGCGATAGCAGAACTTCCTATTGAAACGTTGCTATATGATGCAGCTATGTTGCATCGCTCGCTATTAACGGCAAAGTTTGGAACATGCGGTGTGCGGGACTCTTCGAATAAAACTTGTGGACATCAGGCACAGATGTACACCAACATAATGACATTATATTCCATAAAATCACGAAATCATGGATGTTTTTTTTAATGACCCTGTGTATAAAAATACTTATAAAATTGTGTCCCTATAAACCGGCATCATTACTATTTCTAGTCTCAAGATATGTTACAAGCCAGGCTTGAACATTATGCTTGCTTTGTGGAGGCGTGCTGTGTGAGGCTATCCGCCTGCACAGTGTACGTCAAAGCCAGTAAGCAGCAGAGCGCGAATAAAAGCCACTTGTGTTGAGGGGTTAATACTCTGTGAGGGAAGGCGCCTTTCTTCTCAAGGAACCACATCATTTTTCTTCCCTCATGATTACCCTTCCACACTGCACTGTTACTCACAAATCAGGTCACACACTGGTTCGGATCCCACTTTAAACTGTAGGTCCAGTCCCGATTAGCCTTTCTGTGCATAAAGTGGACTTAGAAACAAAATCAATCACTCAACTCATAAATCAGATGACGAGAGGTTTCCCACTGTACGAACGCTACCGACGAAGCCTCCTTTCCGCCCTCTTGCAACGCTACAGTACCGCTTCTCGCTCTGCAGTCCAGACGTGCATATTAGAGCGCTCTTTCACAAATACGGTGGATTGACCAGGCCTGTTATAAAGACCTAAAACTAAACAGAGTTGATTGGTTTAATCAGTTAATTTATTTATTTAGTGAAATTTCCAGTAGTACAGCATACGCCATTTTAACCGGAAGTAAATAATAATAATAAAACAAAACAAAACAGTTCCAAAATCAGAGCTCAGTTTCACAATATCATTACTTATGTACATTTTTTGATAGGGTGGTGATAAAAGACAAATAACAGCTGAACATATCTATTTGGTTTGAGATGTTAAATTGATTAGGTAGCCTATGGAATAATACATGATTGTATGAGTCACGGTCTGGTAGTTGCAGTATGAAAAGTTTCCTTGCTCCGTGTTTCATTTGAAATTACATGGTAATGTCCAGAATTTTTTTTTTTTTTGGCTAAAGGAGCTTGAAGCCTGCATTTGTCAGGTTGTATGATCAGAAACCCATTTCGACTGTGTGATGAATTATTATACGTTGCTCAAACTGTGAAAGCAAGTCAATTTTTGGTATTCGTAAGCTCATTATAGGACTAACACATTTGTTTAAAAATGGTAGTAACTGTAACTCTTTTTATTTTTGTATTTTTCCAGTGATAACATTTCTGACAGGGCACGTCAATATATTTCTCTTCAATCTCAGTACTGTTTGAAACTGTGACGTATGATGATAGGCATCAGTCACTTGACTGCGTAGGCATTTCGTATCGAACGGAGTTCATCAATTGCCTATTTATCATGGATACAACAGCGTACTTCATAACACTCCAGTAACAACGTGGTGTTTGTAAATGCCTATTCGTAAAATAATAATAATAATAATAATAATAAAACTCCGATAGGAGTACCGATGGGAAGGAGAGAGTGTTGAAGGCTGGAGCCTCCCCTCAAATTCCTGGCCGAAAAAATGGAGGAAATTTGAGTTACATGTGTGTAATATAAACATATTTTTTCTTTCCGCAAACATTTAATTACAGCGTAATTTGACAAATTTTTACGAGGGACCCGGCCCATTCTTGTTTACACCAATACCTACGAGAACCTCCCCGATGGCGCAGTGGTAACCTCGTCGTTTTGTAATCATAATGCCCCAGTTTCGATACCCGATGGAGGCACATGGTATGTCTAGTTCCTGTTAAACTGTAGTTCTACTCCCGATTAGCCTATCTGTGCATAAAGTAGACGTCAACAAACTTCAACAACGTATATCTACCTGTGTTGCTGGTTTTCTACCTCCGTGATTTTAAACAAATGAACCACGTGACCTAGTCACCAACTATCTGCACTGCGAGCTGTGCACTTGCGTGTTTCTGTTCTTGGCGCTTTCGAACTGTACTAGGTGACGTCACTTGCGCCAAGACCATACTTCAAGTGTGTACTTTGTACCTTTCGGACAGAGCCAGTATCACTTTCTTGAAATGAGTCTCATCTTGGTCACTGTTTTGAAAACTAAGGCCCGCAATCTTTTCTTGTGTCAATAACTTTACTAACTTCTTCTCCATTTTTTCCACTTACCTTTCTATTTTATTTTGTTCTGAAAGTTGTATCATTCAATTGTGCCATTCATTCGCCATATATATCTATTTCATTTTCCCTTTTATTTAGTTTAGCTGCGATTATATTTAGTTTAGAGGTATTTTCGACAATTTCCTTCTCAAGATGGAGTGTTTTCTTGTGGTTTGCTTCCAGTTCGTCCTGGACTTCGCAACTCTGTCGTGTGATTTCCTCTCTAAATCTCAACACCTCCTTTTCAATTCTGTTATTTATATCGAGACTTTCCTTTTCTAATATCAACATCGTTTTCCCTACCTCCTTGTTTTCTTCGTCAATTTTGAAAGTTACCGCTTCTATCGGACATTTATTTTCCATGGTTTTCCTTTCCAAACTGATTGTTTTCTTATTGGTTACATCCAATTTTCCATGGACTTCTTCGAGATGTTGTTTACTTTTCTGTCTGGGTTTTGCCACTTCGTCTTCGATGATCAGGTTTGTTTCATTAATTCTCATCTCCAAAACTTTTCTGTTTTCATCACAGGCATTAGCTATTCTTATGTACATTTCTTTACTTTTTCTTCTTCCTTCTTCTATCATATCTTTTAGTTTCTTATTACCTTCTTCGAACTTTTCTTCTATTTTCCTATTACTTTCTTCTACCTTTCTATTATTCTCATCTAGCTTTTATTTTACTTCTCTGTTATTTTCATTTATCTGCATTGACAGCTTTTGGAACATTTCCATCAGGTTAATTTCTTCTGTCCTCTTTTGTTTTTCTTTTAGCTTCTCTTTCTTGCAGTCCTTACATGTATAGTCTTCTTCCCTTTCACTTATTAATATGTATTTCTCCTTTCTTATTCCTTCGCACATCCAATGTTTCATTTCCTTACATGTGGTACAGAAAATAATTTCTTCTTTGTTTCCTTCTTTTCCACAACTGAATATTTATTCTCCTTTCCGATTTCCTTCATTGCATCTTCTGCGTTCTCATTCTCAACTCTATTATTTTCCTCCATTTTCAATTACTTTTCTCGCTTTGCTGTCTGATTCCTAATTCTTTAGCCTCAAAGGTTGGTCGCCATTTATTTATGCTACCTCCATTTGGTGCAAGGTACATAAATCTTAATTTTAAACCTCAGCTAGAATATCTACAGGGTAGGGTTCTTTGTAGACAACGAAATCTGACAGGATGCCTTCCAATGGAGACGTTTAATCGTATACATTATTCGAACACAGGATACATGGAATCAGAATATTTACATGATAAGCTACATTCTTCTGTAATTTTCATTTACAGTCAATTTTCATCTCAATATGCTTTTTATTATTTCTTTTCTCGATTTGAATATTCTTCTATATGGACTTCCTTCTTAATGGACGGTCTGGATCTGGACTTCTTTCTTAATGGAATATGTGGATGTGGACTTCCTTCTTAATGGTTTTTCTGGATCTGGACTTACTTCTTGATGGACGATCTGGATCTGGACTTCCTTCTTAATGGAATATCTGGATCTGGACTTCCTTCTTAATGGAATATCTGGATCTGGACTTCCTTCTTAATGGAATATCTGGATCTGGACTTCCTTCTTAATGGACGGTCTGGATCTGGACTACTACTTAATGGAATATCTGGACTTCCTTCTTAATGTTTTTTTTTCTGGATCTGGACTTCCTTTTTAGTGGATGGTTTGTATATGGAATTTCTTCTTAATTTCCGCTTTTTCTACGATTTGGAAATTCCTTTATCCTTCTTACAGCTTTTTTCTTTAGGCATTGGGAACTATGCTAATTTCCTCCCTTGAGGCTGCGATTGGAACACGCCAACACTAAATATGTCCAACCTAGTGTGTACTTGGTGCCAAATGACTGATACGCGCATCCAAGTAGGTGCCACGGCTGAAACGCGCAAGCAAAAGTGCTGTGGGGCGTCGACTGGAACGCGCCGCCACTGGGTTAAACAAAATTTCCACTATTGGAAAGGTAAATCAAATCAGACAGATTCAAGATCTGTTGAAAAACACAAATTTGTATCAGTGCTTTGACTTCTTTAGTTTTCTGATCAAATTACATATGATCACTAATTTGATTTGTCGAGTATATACATTAATTTATTTCTTTTATATTTATTCTTTGTCTCCTTATAGTAGATTCTATTGTTTTTCATCTTTTCAATTTGCTTTGTTCTTATTTATAAAGTTTTCCACATATATTATGCTAATTCTTAATCTTGCACACCTCGTATGCACTTTGGCAAACCATTTATACAAGTATTAGGCCTATTGGGTACGTAACAATACGAAGCAAGAATTACATATAATACGTAATTTGAATCTAACCTATACACGGGCGCGCGCGTGCACGTACAAGTAAAACATAATATTACGCTTAAACAGAGACCAAAACGGTATACATTAACGATAATTCATCTTAAATACACTGCTGGACAAAAAAACCGGACACTTGCATTTTTTGTGATAACGCATAAATTTTGATTCGAAGGCTAACTAAATTATTGGGAATATATTCAACAGAAAACAAACTTTGAGGATGTTCTACATACATAATAAGTTAACATACAAGAAAAAAGAAAGTTACAGAAAACTACCAAACTGAAAGCGTAATTCATAAGAAATTGCAATTCAGATGTCAAATATTAAAGTGTCCGTTTTTTTTTGTCCAGCAGTATATTACATATAATCATTTTCTTTGTGTCTTACTCTCTTCTATCATTCTCTGCATCTGCTACTTAGTTTGGGAAGTCAATTATTTAATTATCATTATTTAATAAATGTAATTTTAACAGCTTTTTGGACGTCACAATTGAGGAAGAGACATGAAATTCAGGTGGCAACTTGTTCCATAGGCCTGCTGAAGCAACATTAAAAAAAAATATACATTTTCATTAGAGGTGTTAGCGGCCTGCTAAAATAAAGACCACTGATGTAAACATACGATTATTTCAGTACTTTTCACAAGTGGCGCGTCTCCTGACATTTATTAAAAATCCAAGCTTACTTTTGAATATGTCATCTAAACAAAATGTGGGTAATTTAAAACTGATTTTAAGATAATTTTTAAATGATTGTTAGGTTATCAAGTTCAGTGCAAGGATGTATAACCTTGATGCCGAGAATCCTTCAGAATTCCTATATCGGTCATTCAAATGACGCCAGCGCTGCGAACCGACTTGTTCGCTCAGATCTCAACACTCCCCTCCCTTCCTGCCTTTGAAAGGCGATAGCGCTAACTCGCTGACAGCTGCCCACGTAACGCACTTGAGCGCTCCTGGTGGCAAGGATGCGAAGCGAGAAACGAGCCTCGTTGCTGATTGATTCGCTTTGAAGCTGCCGTTACGTTATATTTCGCTCCGTGCTTTGGTAGCGGGGATTTTTTCTCCTGCTCGAGTCTAGCCACGGATTAGTTATTTTCCCCTTTCCGCGCTTTTTACCCCCGCGGTTTGTTTTGGCACCTGCTGTCCCCTGAAGTGGCAATCTGGGGGTAATTTAGACTTCCGGTTCGAAATTTGCCTCCGCATCCTTTGATCACGAGGCGACAACTGTAACCAATCGACGTATGGGGGAGTTGTACGAGAACCATTAACAAAGGGGCAGTTTCAAGACTGGGCAGATAAAAAGATGTTATCAGCACCACGCACCGGCTGCCTTTACCCCCATAGGTACCAATTGATTTGAGGCTGAAGTATGTAATATTCGCGTTAAGAGTGGCCTGGAGGTTTCCATGAAAGTAGTTTCCTGGCCCGATGCGATACCATGACACCTAGCGACATATCAGGGGACTAAGAATTATTTTCGGCTGTCCTAAACCAGAGGCCAGAGAACCTTCCTTCCTTCACCACCCCCTACCCTCCTCCGTGAATCCCGCAGTGAGGTTTCCAGGAAAAGGGCACCCACCTGTTTCTTTTCATTCTGGTTTCGGAGGCTAAAATTTCTCCACTGGCAAAGCAATTCGCATTTCACTGCTTGCTGGCTGACACTTGCATGGAGCGAGACGAGTGGCAGGCTCCCGAGACAGAACCTTCATCACTGAAGTTTTCATTGAATAAATTTGGTTGATTACAGTGGCTACTATAATTATGTTGAATTTTCTTGTTGAGGTTGGGATTATCAATTGAGAGTAAAGAAGGAGGTAGAGAATATCAGTTGACAGAAAGTACTTTTTTTGAAGGGGGTGTTTCTTATACAAAATCGATATATAATAATAATAAAGGCAAAAATTAGTAACAATTATTATTTCAACTATTAACGAATAGAGTCCCTATTAGAGATGGGCAGGAGCGATACTACCTGGAATTTAAATAGAGGAAACGTGGACATGCGTAATAACATATGGGAAAACTGAAAAGGAGAAAGACGGACAAAGCAATGTAACAAAATGTACAGTAGTGACAAAGATGTCAGGAAACAATAGTTTAATATTGAACTTACACTTTGATGAAGTAGTTTTCTTGGTTATGATCTGAATTAAGTCCCTTTGCACAGTTCTCATCGTTGGAGTTCACATCAGCTTTTAATCGGCCAAGGTTGGTTGGTTGATTGATTGAATTTGCTTATTTTACTTCGTCTTTCTGCCACTCTTGATATGATGAAATTGATGAAGAGACGCTCACAAAGGACACGTATGCCCAGACCGGATTCGAACCCGGGACCACTGGCGTCGTAGCGAAATGAGATAAACACTCCGCCACGGGGGCCGGCTAATCGGCCAAGGGTGGGGACAAACTCTCAGTGGTGATGTGAATACCCTGTGGAAACATATGACCAGTTGCATTTAACAAAATCCTGCATCACATTAGTTGCTCTCCCCTATTGTGATTTTTCCCAGTATTAATTGATTGCTTCCAAAGTGAAATTTTAGTCCAACAGATGATAGTATGATCTTCAGGATCAGCACTATACGTGTTACAAAGTACTCTTAAAAAATTCCCAGTGAATTGGTCAAAATAAAGTGACAGAATTTCGAGGAGAGGCCGAGCCTCTGTGGACCCACACATGGCTACGCC
The DNA here is from genome assembly GCF_977018435.1 of Lepisma saccharinum. Lineage (NCBI taxonomy): Eukaryota > Metazoa > Arthropoda > Insecta > Zygentoma > Lepismatidae > Lepisma > Lepisma saccharinum. The sequence continues at coordinate 80,394,455 of NC_139234.1, forward strand.
AATATACGTAGCAACTGGTCGTTATATAACCAGAAATTAAAGAAAATAGCAAGAATTAAGAAACTTAATAAATTCATCAATATTGATTTTTATATCATCTTCTAAATGTTCTTCGGTCTTTTGATTTACATAAAAAGGATAATAATCGCATGGATTTTTAGATTTATATTTTTTATTACGTAAAGATAATGAGGGTAATCCTGTACCAGATGCTATTAAAATAATTACTGAGTTTAAGGGAGATCAGAAAGGTAAACCCGTGGTGCTACAGCCCCTGAGGGCCAGACCCCACCTACCGACTGCCGGCCTCACTTCCAGTCCAACCAGTTACGTGCGGTCAGCACGACGAACCCCTAATCTTTGTTGTAGGTTTCTGTGACTCGTTCATAGCTTCCCAATCTCCTCACGATGGTGGGTGGCACGGTCCCATAAATAGGCCGTTACTCTTCCCTCAGGAGACTCGAACCTGCGTGCGTCCCGTAGACTGAGCCCAAAGCATGATGCATCGGACCATACAGTCACGATGCAGAACAGCAGGCCCGTAGCCAGAATTTTATTTCGGGGCGAGGGCTCATCCCTTATCAGCAGCTGCCATCTAAGGGCGAAAAAGTGGGGAATAGAACCCCTGAAGATGAATATGTTTAATGTAAGTAAAATTAATCACCGCTATACCCTATTTTAATTACATATTTGTAGGATTTCGGAACGGTCTTCAACCCCCCCCCCCCCCCCGGTCACGTGCCTGCGGGACAAAATATACATAAGTGCTGATCCGTTATTCTGATTGGCGTTTTAACAATAGAATTCCCTTCAGAGTCTTTTAAAAATCAGTTCTAGAGAAGAAACCTTGTCCAGTTCACGTTTTCAACTTGTTTCCTTGTGTAGTTTTCAAAGAAGAGAAACGTTATGACAATTGGTAATCTGGTGAACAAGATCGACGTCGAATATGTAATTGAAACCAAAATTTTAATGTACATACCACGATGTTTTTACTGACTGAAAAGTTTTTGTTTCCTAATTTTGATTGAGCAGAGAGGGCTCTCTCACTGCACCAGCCGCCACCAACCCTATGCTAATCGTTTGAGTATCTTGAGTTGAGTTTTTGTTACTTTATATACAGATAGACTAATCGGGACTGGATCTACATTTGTAGTGGGGTAGAACTAACTTATTAGGCGTCCACCGGATACCAAACTCGGGACATTTTAAATTACAAGGGTCACCTTTACCATTATGCTATAGGGGATGCAAAATATATCTGAAACTAACAAGGGGGAGGTTATCTAAGTGTCCCCCTCCGATTTCCATGAAACTTGATAGGTGTATAGAGGGGCCCAAAGGAACAAATGCGTGTTTTTTTGTTTCGGCTAAAAAAAACAGTTTTAGGGGGCAACCCTCCCCCCTCAAATGTCAAGATGAGAAGAAATTGAAGTGGGATCTGACCCCCAAACCATGTAAATATGGCATAGGAAGAAACGGGGGGCATAGGGTCCCTCTATACACCTGCCAAGTTTCATGGAAATCGGAGGGGGACTCTTATATAACCTCCCTTGTAAGAAGAAATTTTGAATGGAATGTAGAATGTAGGAGGCACCGTTCACACTGAAGTGGAAGAAGTCAGGAAATTCTCCCTCCCCTTTCCTAACCTGTAAATCTCTAATTTGATTCTCAGCGAAGGCAAGAATTTTATCCAATATTTTATATCACTTTTGTTATTCTTAATGAAGAATTCGAAGTAATACTTTGTCTTTAAATCTCAAGTTAGCAAGTCAGCAAAAATTATGTTTTTATACTAAATTTTACATTAATTGAAGATTTGCATAGAAACAGTAAACCTTTTCGTTGGTTGGTTGATTTAGTGTTTTAAGTCCACTTTATGCGCAGTAAGGTTAATCGGGACTGGACCTACAGTTTAAAGTTGAATCCGAACCACTATGTGCCTCCACCGGGTTTCGAATCCGGTACCCCTTGATTACAAGGCGACGACGCTACCACTGCGCCATCGGGGAGGCCAGTGTAAACTTTTTCGTGATCGTTTCACTCCAAAAACAGATGTTTCTGTACGAGCCACGTCAAGTTTATGCTTGGAAGTAGTGATGTTCTATGACACACACACACACACGTATATGTAAGCAACGACAATATTATTATAACTTGGAGAGGATGTGATTTGCCAGCGGAACAAGCACGAAGCATGGGAATTTACCGAAGTTTCCTTGCGCATCATCAATTATGTATGCATCTGTGTATATACACATGTCTTTCCTGACTACAGCGTTGACTCACAAAATAATACATATCAGGTAAAAACTGTCGAAATGTAAAAAGAGGAGGCGCTACTCCCCCCCCTCCGCCTTTTCTACATTTTATTCAAATTGGACGCGGTAGGCAGGCACGTATGTAGTATATATTTCGGAGGGAGGTCCTCACCTAATGTCTCAAAATAATAATAATGTTAAGTTAAAATAAGTACGGTTACATTAAATTAATTAAAGTAGTATTAATTGACATATTCAAATTAATTAATATATTTTTATTATATGAATAGGTAAAAAGGCGGTATAACGATAGTGATATAACATCATGTATTCATTATCTAGCTTACGTGTAGTTAAGGTAATAAAAATAAATAATGGAACTGTCCTGGCAAGGAAATTATTGTGAAGTATTAATAGATAAAGAATTGAATATTTATTGAATATCAAAAAAGGATGTTAGATTCAATTGACGAAAGTAAAATTCCTGGTAATATTTTATGCATATTATTATACGTAGTACTAAATCTTCTTTGGTGCTATCATTCAAAGTCGTATGATCCCAATATAATCCTTGCCTTGCGTTCCAATAAGTTCTGCGGAAATAATTAACCATCTATTAAATAAGTATATTTTCATTATTTAATTGTAGTTATTATATTATTTTCATTATTTTGAACTTAATAAGTCTTTCAAAATACGGCCTTGGCGGTAGGGTTCCATATAAAATGTCATTGATTCCAATTCACCATAAATATGCTCTGCTTCTCTACACCTAAACAAAGAGGCAATAATTCAAGCAGTGACAGCTAAGAGACCTTTGCCGACGAGGGGATGGAACCCAGCTGTGCAGAGGATTCAAACACCCGCGCGAACTAGCCCTCCCCGTCAGCCTGGGGCAATTTTGCAACAGAGACATCTAGTGGCCAAGTGGCGAACCGCTTGCGATTTCAGAACATGCTGGCGGTCGTATCTTTCGCCGTTGATAATACATGAGTTTTTATACAATAATTTTTGTCTGTGCAAGTGTCTTTTGAAAGAAAAGCCCTTTCTAGATTGGTCATAAAAGAATTGAGCATTACATTAGTATGCATCATGATGGCCATTTTCATTTGTGCTACCCGCAAATCGCAAAACTATTCTGTGCTTATTTACGTATTTTCTTATGGTAAATTGAAAAACAATAATGCAATTTGTGCACATTTATCAAATTGAAATTGCATAAATGTGTCATATACTAAAAGTTTCATAAAGCAAGTTCACATCTACTTCGTGTTTTCCTGCAAATTTTTGTCCTAAAACGTTATATTAAAAAAAAAAAAAAAAAAAAAAAAAAAAACATGTTAAATTTAAACGCTTTTCACGGCGACCTTCGCCAAACTCCACCGCCCTCTTAAAGAGAAGTGGTTTATTGGAAGTGTCAGCTTCGTGCTTCCTTCCTATTGAAACACGCAGAAACAAACGAAAGCATTCACACTGAGAGGAAAATAGCACTGCTAGACCACAGTGTGAACGCTTTTATTTGTTTCTGCGTGTTTTAAAATGAAGAGCAAGTTTCCGCCGTCCAGGAAGCTGGCTGCCACTGGTACAGGAACATTTCTATTTGGGTTTTGTTTAATTGATTGGTTTCTTTTATTTTACTTCGCTTTTCTGACACTTTTGGCTGATCGCTACGATGAGGATGAGTGATGATGGGACACTCACAAAGAACAAGGCATTCGAACCCCTGGCGTCATAGCGTTCTGTGCTAACCACCCCGCTACGGAGATCGGCGTTCCCGATTCGGGTTACACAGCTCACCCCCTACCCAAACGCAATAGACTCAAACTCATGTGTGTGTATGTGCATACATTCCATGCGCATGGAGGAAGAAATTATTTACAGTGTGTCAAAATCAAAATTAACAAGTTGTGCGCCTCCCGATGGTAGCGCCGTCGCCTTGTAATCAAGGGGTCCCGGGTTCGATACCCGTTGGAGGCACATAGTGGTTCCGATCCAACTTATACTGGAACTACAGACCCAGTCCCGGTTAGCCTTACTGTGCATAAAGTGGACATAAAAAACCAACTTAATCAATCAATCAAAAAGTTGTCCGTAAATGGGATATGTTTACATTTTTTTACGTTCATTTCATAAGATAGAAACTTTTTAATCGAGACAGTTGAAAGGAGTCAAGAAAATAACAGAAAGGGGCAGAAATAAAGACTCCATGCGCGCGAGTCCCTGCCCCCTTACACACACACACACACACAGAAGGGGGGGGGGCTGTAAAAGGAAAGCTAATAGAAATAAAGAAGCAAGAGAGGATAACAAAAGAGAAATAAGTAAGCGAGACAGTTCGATATATAAATGTGAGAGAACGAATTCAAATTCATCTCCATTAAGAGCCATTCTTTTGAAATTCGAACAAACTGAGATAGTTGTATTTTTTGATTGGCTTCATTTTTTTATATGTTGAAGTAGTGTGCAATTTTGAGAGCTTGAAAAATGTTTCCCTCCCCTGTAGAAAATGTCAAACTTCAAGGTCAGACCGCCCATTCTTCATGAAAAGTGAGACATGGGTAAATTCGGAGTGTTGAAAAAAAAAAAAAGTCCGCGCGTTTATTATGTCCCCATCGGCAACCCTTTTATAAAACTTAACACTGACAACAATAGCAAACAATAGCCAAGCCGCTCCCGATAAGCGCGTGCACTCAGACGTTGTTGCCACATTTTCTTTACATTTCTTGTAGTTGCAAGGCGCCTCTATTTTTGCTCCATAACCACGTGCGGGGTTGATTCTTTTTAACTAGTTGTGTCGTGTTATGGTGCTGTTTTGTTGCTTTGTTATAGTGTTGTGCTTTTAGTTTTTTCCTTAGACTTTGCATAAAGCAAGTTATCACTCACGGCTGCTAGTGAAAATCCTAAGTATGAAGACAAAACTGCACGATATTATTTCCTTCATGGAGAGCAGAGGTGCCCACCCCCCTCAAAGCCAATGGCGCATTCCCCCCAAAAAACATCATTCGCGCCCTCAAACCATATCGTCATCCTCACAAAGTATTTAATTACGACAGTGTGTCTACCGAAAGTAACTTTTTTCTTAGCTTTACAGAACACTATACTTGATCTGCCGTTATTCTCTAAACAGGGGTGCCCATCACTCAAGACCACCCCTAAAATCGTTCATAAACCCCCGAAAATAGTTTGGATGAATGTGTAATAGTTGATGTCTATTTGAATGAAATACCATGTTACATTGTCCATATTTTTTGATTGTTCGATTTTCGAAAAAACTTAAAGCTAGCACATTGATTGGTTAAATGTAATAAATTAAAATATGTAAATATGCATATAAATAGTATTTTTGAGTGGGTTTATAAAACTCAATTTGAGTATTTAACACAAATTGTTACACAACTTAAGATAAAGATAGAATAATTCAACCTTGGCAAACCAAATAATATGATCCTACCGTATGGCAGATTCAATTTGTTTCACGAGACATTACAGAACCCTAGCTAGAAATTATTAACCTCAGGGCGATAATATAACAGGGTTCCTCTTTCAAAGAACTCACCCTCACCGCCCGTTTCCCTCGGGTAAATATAATTATTTTAGTAACAAACCATAATCCATAACAATAATTACTTGGATTTTATCTTCAGTGCAAATTTAAAATTTTCCTCTGACAAGTTAGAAATACGGATTCGATATATTTTTGTCCCAAATGATGCACCTGCTTTACATTAAGCAGTATACCAACACTAAGCATTATATTTTAAGAAGTGATGTTATTAATGAATATCGAGAATATCGCTTGTGTCTTGTAATGCAGCTATAGTATGAAACTTCACATTCACCTCAGTAAAGCGCCAAACATGCATTCTCGCAACACATGGTTGCGAGTGAAGCAAGGAAGAAAATGTTTACACCCATTTCTTTGCAAGCTTTCAAGAATATTAATTTAATGGGGTGTCAATACTTCCTTAAGATCCCGAGATATTTTGTCTTTTCCAGCTTCTCTTTTGGCACGTTTGGGGTCGAAAACGTGTACTACATACAATATCGCTAAATACAGTCTCCAAAATTTAATGTTCGAACTCTCTCTCCTCTACAGAAATCTCTCGACAATCTAAGGTTCTCTCCACTACAGAAATCTCTCGACAATCTAAGGTTTAACACTTTATCAAGAGCTTCATATTTCCTCCTTTAAATTTAATACAATGCACCAAAATTTCCATGCTAGTTTTAGACAGCATTGCTTCCTCAAAAAAAAAAAAAAAAAAAATTCTCAGTCTCCACACCAGAATTTCCGCAACAGTCTAAGACAATAGTAATACAAAAGAATTGAATACCCCCTCAATTTAATGTTCAATCCCCCTCTAACTAAAATACCAGCCATAATGTAAGACCTAGAGTTGGATACTGCCCCCCCCCCCACGTTTAATTCAGAATCCCCCCAGAACCCCGGTGTCAATTGAGGCCTAATATGTAAGAGTTGGATATTTCTCCCCCCCCCCCTCCACTTCGATAATACCCTTAAACACTTCCTTTTTAATCTTTATCTGTATTTATTTTCTCTTCCCATATTCTTTAATTTTGTTTCTCTTTCTTTTTCTTTTTTCCTTACAATTTCCTTCTGCTTTTCCTCTTTATCTCTTCAATTTGGCAACATCGCTTTCCTACTCCAGTTTGTTGCTTCTACTTCAAAAGAAAACCGCCAGCTTGGGTGTTTCTTTTAACAAAGAGTACCGCTCCCTTTGTTAACCGCTGGGGATATAATGAATGCGCGGACTTTATCTTTGGAAATCAACAACATCCCAAACTTTTGTTTTGAAATACTATTTGTTAATATAAGACTGGTTGCTTATATACATTCAATTGTTTTGATGGGACATTGTTGCTTTCCATTGTTATGCGGCAACAAAGAGGGTCCAAAATGCAGTTTTTTCCTGCTTTCGGCCCTTAATATCTTGGTTAAGCAACAAGTTTATCTCAAGTTATGTATAACGAGAAAGTTATATTTCATTTGGTACAATAATACAGAATCGTTTACAAACATACTGTTATTGCAATATAGACAGTGGTGTGCATAAAGGGTGGGTGTGGATAAAAAAAAACCTTTGGCCCAGTAAAAAGAAAGTCAAAGGCAGGTAAAGATGGCAAATAGATAGCTGCCTACTAAAAAATGTATAGCCCCAACCCCTTTCGAAAGTCCTTCGTACGCCACTGTATATAGAGCTTTGTTTTTAAGCCCACTTTATTCACAGGAATCGGGACCTGGGGCTTGTAGTTTAAAGTGGGATCCGAACAACTTGTACCTCAACCTTGCATCAAACCCGGGACCCCTTGATTACAAGGATGCGACGTTACCACTACGCTATCCATGAAAGATAGAAAATAAAACTGTCCCACAACTTGTCAAGACATGGGCTGTTCCATTTGGAACAAAGAAAAGTAGGAGAAAGGTCTGTTGCATTTTCTGACAGGAGAGGAAGTGTGATAATTTACATTGACATTTCCTAACATTTTAAAAATTATTTTCTCAAAAATGGGACGAGGCTCCAAAGTTTATTTTCATTTCCTGATGTTAGTACATATATTCACCTACAAGTTGACATACTTAGTGTATTTTTACCTTGATGTTGATTTGAGATAGGCCTAATTCTAATGTTGCGGAATTCGCAATTTTTCAGTATTCAAAGGGTTATATTTGCTAACAGCATCAATATCTCAGTAATGTGCTATATCAGGTAGCTTGTCCTAATAGTGAGCTTCAATGCCCAGTAAACAAATCTTTCGGATATTGTTGCTTAACCAAGATATTAAGGGCCGAAAACAGGAAAATACAGCATTTTGGACCCTCTTTGTTGCCGCATAACAATGGAAAACAACAATGTCCCATCAAAACAATTGAATGTATATAAGCAACCAGTCATATTAACAAATAGTATTTCAAAACAAAAGTTTGGGATGTTGTTGATTTCCAAAGATACACAACACTCCGAATTTACCCATGTCTCACTTTTCATGAAAAATGGGCGGTCTGACCTTGAAGTTTGACATTTTCTACAGGGGAGGGAAACATTTTTCAAGGTCTCAAAATTGCACAATAATAATTTCTCATGACCTACTTCAACATATAAAAAAATGAAGCCAATCAAAAAATACAACTATCTATCTCACTTTGTTTGAATTTCAAAATAATGGCTCTTAAAGAATGGGGTTCAGCTTGCCGCTGTTTTGGCAGCCAACCCGATAAGAATAAGAGATTTAGATAAAAACCTGGCCCCCAAAGGGCCCGCCGGGGTGAGTGGGGCCCATCTCAGTTCTACCGGCGACCTGCCAAGCCTGACTATCCTGTTGGATACTCTGCCATTGGGGCCCTCCATGGCATGCTTGTTAGCGAGAACCTACAAAGCACACCTATAGCTCTTTTCAGATCTTATGTCGTCCGCTCTACAAGCTGGTAGGGGAAGTGGGGAGCGGGGAACGTGCCGCTGACCAACCAGAGAACAGACCACCTAGCGGTGGAGCCGAGAGTTACGCAGTTGCTGGAAGAAGCTGCAGCGCTAACTTCGTTCTGCACGTTGCTGTGTTGCCAATTCACCGCGTTGCTGATGGTGTTTTGCCCCAGTGTTGATTCCTGTTTGTTATGAGCGGGATGTAGGAATAACATACGTGGGAGTAATTGTTGTCGCGTCGTGTATTGCCTAACTGTATTGTTTCTTCGATAAACGTGTATGTGGCATGTGATGTGACGTTTATTTGTACTCTCGTTGTTCCATAGGGAGCTTTGTGCTTATTAACGCAGTAAGCATAGGCGCCGACTCCATGGGGCTTGGGGGTTCGAGACCCCCCAATGTTAACGATGGGGGGGCAGAGCCCCCCAAATAATTTTGCTTAAGAGTTCTAATGTATTATTTTGCTTGTCTTGTCAAGTTTACTCTGAATTGTGCCACATGAAGTTAACTTTAAATACACATTTGAAATGTTCTAGCCCTTTGGAGGGCTGAGACCGCTGGGCGGGCTGTGACCAGAGAAAACAAAACACATGACTTATTACTATATACTAAGTATATAATTGTGAGTATTGTTAAAATTGTTACTAAAAAAAGAGTTTCAAAAGACGATGTGCATGAACTAGGGTAGTGGATGGGACGTTCGGGCTACATGACATTCAGAACGAGATCATTGATATAGCTATTAGGAAGATCTGAAGATCTTGGTAGCAGATATTAAAAGTCGAGAATATTTTGCTATTATGGTTGACGAAACTTGTGACATATCCATCCGTTGACAATCAATATTCTGCATTGGAACTGTGAATAAAAATTTTGATATTTTTGAGGAATTCAAGGGCTTTTATGAGATTCCGAACACTGAGGCCAAAACTTAAAAAAGGGAGAGAGTGAGTCATTGATTAATTTATTTCAGTGATCAGAGCGCCCCCCCTAATAATTTTGACAAGTCGGCGCCCCTGGCAGTAAGTATCGTACGATGGCGAACAGGAAAGAGGGTAGTTTATAGCCAAGGCAGGAAAATAATCAGTAGGGTTCATGGATATTATCAAAAGGAAGCAGAAAACAGTGGTCCCTTGGTAAGTGTGCACAAAGTGCAACAGAGTGTGTTGGAAGCTTTTGGAGTGAGTACGCGAACTGTGCAGCGTATTGTTAGGGAAGGCAAAGACAGTCTTGAGGCGTCGGGTTCCACGTCATTTGAATCACCGCGCAAACGAATCAAAAGGAACAGTATCACAAAGACAATCGACGGTTGCGATAAAGATATAACAAGAAGAATTATCCTCGGGTATTATGTAAAGGGCGAATATCCAACACTGAACAAGTTTTCGTTGATTTGCATACACAAATAAGCTTTCAGTGGGGTGTTTCGTCGTTGTGGAGGATACTGAAGTCTATGGGGTTGAAGTACAAAAAGATCAATGACGGTAGACGATTTCTGATGGAGAGAGCCGATAGAGTAACGTTTTTGCGAAAAATGGATCTTCTAAAAAATAAGGAACCTTTGCCCTATATAGGTATTTCATTTAGATGAAACGTACATACATCAGAATTACGCTCCAACGAAAATCTGGCAAAATACAGAGGGTACAGGGGGTATAGAAGTGCCCGTGGGTAAAGGTGGGCGCATTATTGTTTGTTACGTAGGTTCCAGTCACACTGGTTTTCTACAGGAATGTAAATTAGTTTTCAGTGGTTTTTGCAGTTTTCAGATCCACTTGACGAAAGGAACATCAAAGACGCAGTGATTGTAATGGACAATGCTATAGATACCATTCGGTACAGTTGGAAATAATTCCTACAACGTATACACTTGATATCGTACACTTATCGGTGTTCTACTGACCACAAGATGGGGATAATATGCATTCTCAGGCCATACGCGAACAATGGGACGTCTGTATTTCATGGTTCTTTCGATTTCAACTCCCCTTTCCCGCTACTCTGACATGGCAACGCTGCAGTCTCTCTCTCTAACCGGCCTGTCTCGTTGCGCTGGATAGGTCGTTTCCCCGCTCTCCACTTCCCCTGCCAGCTTCTAGAGCGCACGCCGTAACAACTGAAAAGAGCTATAGTGTGTGTTGAATGAAACGGCTTCTGCCTACATGGACAGCTACCGGTTCATCTGACCGAAGAGGAAATAGAAGGTGAAGAGAGCCAACCCGTTAGTATACACGGTATAATACGTAAGTCATTCGGAAAGTAAAGAACACAGTGTTGTGTAGGTAGTTGCCTGGTGCAGTTGGTGTCGTCGACCTATAGTTGAATTTAACTCTTAGTTAGATATTGGTTAGTTCATATGAACTCTCTAGCCTAACTATTGCTTATTTTCGGGGGAGCAGGAAAAGGTTTTATAAGTCCTTGCCTTGACTCATCTCGCCCAACAGCTCGATAGGTGCCGGGGCTTGGCCCGAGTTGACATCTTCCTGGAGATGAGACCTACGCGAGGAAAAGGTTTTATAAAAAAAGGTTTCATAAGGCCGCCGACCTGTTCAAGTTGATGAACGCGCCGATTTCAAATCCCGCCTACTGTAAGATGCGTGGAATAATTCGTTTTTTGCAGGCGGAAAACGTTAGACTCAGTGACATTCATTAGATAGCGCGGAAAGTGTTCGGAAACGGTGAATAATGTTTAAGAATAGGCGAACAGATGTTCACGACGTGAAGCGATCACGGCAACGTTCTGTCATCACGTATGCACTGAAATAAAAGGTGGACCACGTCAAGAGAATCGACGCAGCTTCGAAATATTACCCGTTTTGAGAAGATGAAGTAGCACTTTGCTGGTAAACGCTTTGCAGGTGATGAGGAACTGCAGTATGCTGTCGTGGACTGGTTGAATGGCCAGGCAGCAGCATGGCACAGGAAGGGGATAGTTAAACTGGTGTAAGGTACGTCAAGTGCTTTAATGTCAAAAGCGACTACGTGGAGGAGTGTAATAGTGGAAAAACATGCAGAATCTGTTTCTGCAATATTCTTTACTTTCCGAATGATCCTCGTGTGTGTGTGTGTATATATATATATATAAAAGTGCACAGGAGGAAAGAACAAAATTTGGCTTATTTTACTTCGCTTTTCTGCCACTTTTGGCTAACCGCGAAGATGCAGATAAGCGATGATGTGATGAAATTGATTTAGGAACATTAACAATGAACACCCATGATCAGGTCGGAATTCGAACCCCTCCTCTACGGAGGTCGGCCTGGAATATAAATGTATCACAAGTTACAAATAGCGTTACTCATATGCGGTATTTGGACAGTACAGAAACTTTCCAATGGAGTATTTTTGTAACGGGGAGATGAGAAGTACAGGAGTGCGCTGGCATGACATGAAAAGCTAATAGTGTGTACGTATATTAATTGTTACTTCCTGTGGTTCTATAGAAGTAAGAATACATTAATATTTTCTCTTATAATCTCTGGAATCTGCTAGGCGCCGAGAAACAGCAAGGCGTAAAGACTGTCCGACATTGAGGTATTGTAACACAAAATTACGAAAACTTACATTTCTGAAACATTTTTTTTGTAGTATAGAGGGATACTTGTATGACGATATACCTGAATATGCCGCGTTTGGGGGTGGTATATTTATTTGTTTAATTTTGAATGTTTAACTCAAACGGACTGATATTTTCGATTTATTGGCATTTTGACTCCAGCGGAGGCCCTTTCCAAATGAAAGCCCTGGGCAGTAGCTCCCTATTAAATCTATTCTGTGTAGATAAATATTTTTTTTGACATACGTTAAACATGTTTTCGTTCTTGATTAAAAAACAATGTTTAAAATCATTTAAAACAAAAATTGTATAATTTGTTTCTCTTGAAAGTAACTAAATTTTGCCAACCCTGCTTAATAAAGAGAAATTTCCAAGCACACAATAGACTTGTATTTTTTTAAAGGCTTCCTCTACACAGTTGGAACTAAGTACAGCGATTATAACTTCTTTCCCGAGTTTCTGTGACAATCTCCTTTCCTTGCATGTTAATGGAAGTCTTTCTTGCTCTCGGTGGAATGAAGAACCGAAATTATGTGGTAAGTACGGAACCAAGTCCATCTGCACCGTGGCACCACCAGCTCTTCCCTGTCAGCGAGTTTTAAAAGGGGGCCATGCTTCCCAGCTGATCTGGAGTGGGCCTGCACCATTCTCGAAAATTCTCTGAGATCGATAGAAGAGCGGATGCCCTTGTCATATCGGAGGGGGGAAGGTAGATAAACTCTGATGTGAGGTATCTTGGTTTCGCAATGGTACTCTGTAAAAAGCAGGTCGGGTGGACTTACTTGTTTTCGTTTTGAATAAGAAAATTCGTTGCTGTTACTCGCTTTGGAAAAGTTACTGCAGTTTTGAGAATGTAATACAGTTACAGTTACTGATGATTGAAATGTAGCATTTGATGGAATTAACTCATTTTGGAAAAAGAAACAGTTAGTTACTGGTTTTACAAAATTAACTTAATTAAAGTTGTCCGTTTTGCAAATATTGCTAAGTTACATTTTTTTTAATAACTAGTTTTGCGAAATTAATTCGGTTTCATTTGACTGTTTTGGAAAACAAAATGTTCGTTGATGTTACTAGTTTCGGAAATCTACTTTTTTATAAGTTCCTTAGATGCAGTCATGGTCGTCTGGAGAGGGGGGGGGGTTAAGGTATACCGCTTCCTCCCTTGTATATGAATGTTAACCTAAAATTATATATTTCGCACATATAATTTCATTTCAGTCATTGTAAAAGGTAAAGTTCCCTTTACATCATGCTATGAGACATAGTATAGGGGGATGTGAGGGAAGGGCCCCACACATTATATTGATCTAGGCAATTTTGGAGGTGATGTGATCAGCACCACGCTCCGGCCGCCTGTACCCCCCCCCCCCCCCAAGATACCCATTTAGTTGAGGCTGGGTGAGCTTCAGATCTGCTTTATTCAACAATATTCCAACCTTAGATCACCCACCCGTGGAATCGAACCAGGATCTACCGCGTGGCAGTCGGACGCCCTACTGACTAGACCAGTGCTTCTCAAACTGTGGTACGCGTACCCCCAAGGGTACATGAACTACTTGAAGGTGCTACACGATCAGCTAGAAAGAGAAATGTCGAGAATACCCACACGACGACATTTTTGCTGCAGGTGCGTATAGCAGGCTTCATTGTTTCAGACTTCATAGCTTTTAACACTCAACAGGAAAATAAGGCTGATTTTGTCACTGACCTTCTTATCTTTATTCATTTGTTTTGAAAATAAATACTCGTTCGAAATCTATAATAGACTAAATTCGGAGCCGAATCTCTGCTTGAAAGTTTCAAGTGCACAACCGGCTAGGAAGGCACATCCTTCTCACTAGAAACTCTGAGGATTTACAATAAAAACTCCAAAATTGTACTTGACAGTTAGTTTACAACTATATTTTTGTTCTTTACTTTTATCAACAACTCCGGAAACAATATATGGGAATTAAAGTATTTTATAAACTTCTTAGCATACACGTGTTTCACATTTTTATTCTTGTAACTAATCATGAAGATTTTAAACATAGGAACACCCAATAAAATAATAAACGTAGGATTCTAATGTTGATTTGTTTACCATCTTCCCACATATAGCCCGAATGTCATTTTGCTCTATTGCAGATACATGCCTCCAACATACCAAAAACACCCCACAAATCAGGCAAAGAAAAAAATCCCCAAAACCCACTTATTCGGAGAAAACCTATGGTGGGGTTACATTACACGTACAATGGGAGAAACGTTTGAGAACCGCTGGACTAGACCATCGCGGCTCCATTTCAGTCATAGTAATTTATGTTAATTGTTATAAGGGCGTTGCGAGAACATGATACTTTCAAATTGAAGGAGTGTGTCTTTAGGGAGTAACGCTATTATGGGGGTGGATATGCCTTGTTTGTCTCCCATGGAAAAAATGCCTTGCTTGCCGCTCCCTGGTAAAAATTATGCGGACTGATTGATTTGTTGTTTTAAGTCCACTTTATGCCCAGAAAGGCTAATCGGGACTGGACCTACAGTTTAAAGTGGGATCCGAACCACTATGTGCCTCCACCGGGTATCGAACCCGGAACCCCCTGAATACAAGGCGATGACGCTCCACTGCGCCATCGAGGAGGCCCAAAATTCTGCGGACGTCCATGGATGCAGTAACTCTTTTGAAATGAAACGAAGTTAGAGTTACTCGTTTCGATAAAATATTCCAGTGCTGTTACTAGTTTTCAAAAATTAACTCTATAGCCATTGCCCGTTTTGGAAATATTCGTCAGTTTCAGTCAGTCGCGGCTTTAAAATGTCGCCGCTCCTAGCCCAGTGTAACAATGTTGCCCTCCAACCTTTATTTCTGTGAAGGAGTTGTGGATACGCTGCAGTTCCTTTACTAAAGTTATATGCGCTTCCAGAT
Source organism: Lepisma saccharinum (assembly GCF_977018435.1). Lineage (NCBI taxonomy): Eukaryota > Metazoa > Arthropoda > Insecta > Zygentoma > Lepismatidae > Lepisma > Lepisma saccharinum. The sequence continues at coordinate 80,409,620 of NC_139234.1, forward strand.
CTACACTGCAAAAAATTGACTCGAGAAATGACACTCTTAAGACCGTTAATGAAATTATAGAATGCATTTGATGGGGTGGCTGAAGTAATAGGTAGTAAACTGTAAATTTATTTATGAGTTGTTTTTTATTTCTCATGAATTTAATTCAGCTCCAACCAGGATGGATAAAGATCATGATTTTTTATTTAAAAAATATTTTTTTATATTTAAATCTGTTTTTTTAAATCGATTTTTTCAACACGCTTAAAATTGCTTGTATGTTTTTTGGCGCCATGCATACAGATATGTTTTTTATAGAAAGGCTTTTTCTGGTAAACGGCCCTGTAAAGTATTTGAACAGATTGATTAAAGTAAATAAAAATATATGTAAATGTACATGTTTCTGTTTCTGATACTATAAAATATAAACCTAGGGTAAGGACGGGGCAAACGGACACCCTAAGGATATATTGCAAAATAACTATCAAACTGTTTATTGAAAAATTACAATTATGGTCGATACAGAAACTGTGAACATTGAGTTAACAAATAGTACAATGTATAATTCAAAATAATGAACGTTGGCTTCCAAATTGTTAAATGAATCAGTGTGTGTAGCAGTGTCCGTTTGCCCCACCATCGCGGGGCAAACGGACATGTGAGAGGGGCAAATGGACACTAGCTCATTTATGAACTGTCATCATTCTCACAAGAAGAACACACAAAGTATTGGTCATTTCCATTCGCAACGCACTTTACGTGGAACCAGACAGAACACACTAAGCAATGCACCCAGTGTTGACCCTGCTTGTACACACCGTTGCATACACGGCACACATATTTTGCGGTGCGTTTAACATGCTTTGCCTTTCTTGTTGTTTGATTTGCTGCAGTCAGGTTTTTCTCTTTGAGGCGAGCGATGAAAGAAGGATCCGTTAATAAGTGCAATTCCCCCGTTTTTCGATTATTGTTCGAGGTCCCAGAAGTTGATGGCAAGCGGTTGAGTTCTTGAAAACTTCCTTGGGATGAGGCATTATCGTCTGTCGCTAAAGGTTCTGGTGATCGCTGATCTTGACCATTCACTTCATGGACAAAGCAGTTCCAGGAATAAATGCCTGCTCAGGCAGGCGTTGTGGATTAAATGGATGTATCCCACACGCACGAAACCCATTTACTGCATTCCCCACTGTGGCCGCACGATTCCAAGCCTCTGCAAAAATGCCACCAAAGGCCACTTTATTGATACCATCCCCCGGATTTCTTGCACATAAACTCTACAGCCGTCGTTGTAAAATGTTTTAAGTGGCTCAAAGAACGAAACGTCGAGCGGCTGAAGTTTGTGTGTGCTGTGTGGATGTAAACACAGAAGGTACACGTTATTGGCTAATGCCTTCTCCAGAGTTGGTGGATCTGAAGAATGCGATCCGTGTCCATCAAGAATGAGCACAACAGGACCAGGGGGTTTGACACTACTGAAATGGTCCATAAAATGAGCAAACTATTCCCATTGCATGTAGCCACTATCCGAAAGAACTATTTTCGTCTCAGGAGACATGCCAATTTCATAGTTCTCATTATATCTTTAACCCTTCATGATAACAAAAGGAGGCACATACTGGCCAGTTGCAGATGCCATAACGCTTACTGTTTCTCCCTTTTCACAATTCGTTTGGCTCACGACTTCTCTTTTACCCCTCATTGATATGACTCGTTTTGGTTTGTAGATCCGTTGCAAGCCTGTCTCGTCACAGTTGTACGATGGCAGGTTTGTCCCACATATTGTGTTCGTCTAGCAACTTTGATAAATTATTGTAAACTATGTTAACTTTTGATTTAGATAGTCATTTAGCGCGAGCATATGACAGAGCCTCTGCAACACGCAAGCTGAGTTCCTTGTGACGAGCTAAAAATCCTTGTATCCAGTTCTTCCCTGCCATTTGTAGATCATTAAAGGGATGTGGCACACCATTTGTAAATGCATACCGATATACCAAACTGCGGAGTTCCTTAGAGGTCAAACCATATCCTAAAAGGTAAAAAAAAGGTAAAGTGCTCCCCTGTGCTTAGCACCATGCCATGAAGGCATATAGGGGGTGTGGGGGTAACCATATCCTATAGAATCAAGTTTCAGAAGGTGCTCCACCAGTTGTACCTCCACCGCATTTGAAAGCGTAGTGTGCTGGCCAAATTTCGGAATTTGCACGTTGCTACCCACCCGTCTCCGTAAAGTGTTCCGAGGAACAGACAATGTTCTTTCGGCTGTAGCTAGAGGCATGCCATCTTGTACTGCTTTAACAGCCCTCTGCATATTCTCATCCGTCCAGGAACAGCGGTCTGTGGTTCGTTCACGATGTCGCACCATCCTGTAACAAGGACACATTATTTTTGAAAAGCATACATCTGAAGGATAATACATGCATTACATACAATTCACACGTGCCCTTTCGATTTTGAGTCAAATGTAGATTAGTTGCTGAATTACATAATACCTTATAGTATTTAAATGATATGCACTTTATGCATGTCCGTTTGCCCCAACACAAGCCTGTTGGGCTTTACATTTTCGAAAAAGCCCACCACATGGCAGCAGCATGTTGACACAGGCTGTGTATGTCGAGGAAGCAATGCCGTATCCACACTACAAAGCGCAACTTTGGCGGGACCATCATAATCCACGCAATCCTTATGTTCCGCACAGAGATTCTTACTGTTTAGGTTTTTGCTAGTACAATTATCCTTACCTGGTCAGGTTTTATTGCTGGATTGGCGTTCTTCTTCAAGATTTCAACCGATGTTCGACACACCTTCTCTCCAATGTTCTGCTTCATATCACAACGCCAACCGATGCACTGTTGCAAACTTCAACGCCAAATTATTCTAATTTTCCTTAGGGACTGTCCGTTTGCCCCAGTGTCCGTTTGCCCCGTCCTTACCCTATACTAAGGAAATGTTTGTTGAGTGTGTTAATGAAACTATAATAATTTGAGTAACTTTTCTTCCAACCAATGAAAATAAAACATCTGGGTGTAATATATAATTCTAACTTAAAATATTTTTATAGTCTTTGTAGCTGAATTTTGGCAATTTTTTTAATGATAGTTTGCAAAACATCAGCTCCACGTTTATTTACAGTTTAAAATGATGACGCTATTTACGGTTTAACATGATTAGTATTTTGTATTTTTTCTACACAAAACGTCTGCTATTTTTTGCCTAAAAATTATTGAATTTTAAATCAAGAGAAACTTAAGTGTGTTTACATATAACATTAAATTTCCTTTCGTGTGAGCTTCACCGCATCAGTACATATACTGTATGTGATCAGAAGTATCCGGACACCTACCTGAAAATAAAGTACAAGTTTGAGCAACCCTCCATCGGAAACACTGGCAGTCAATACAGTGTTGGTCCACCCTTAGCCTTGATAACAGCGTTCACTCTCACAGGCATACTTTAAATCAGGTGCCGGAAGGTTTCCTGAGGAATGGCAGCCCATTCCTCGCAGAGCGCCAAATTAAGAAGAGGTATTGATGTGGATCGGTGTGGTCTAGCACGAAGTCGGCATTCTAAAACATCCCAGAGATGTTCTATGGGATTCAAATCAGGACTCTGTGCAAGCCAGTCAGTCCATTAGTGGGACGTTGTTGTCGTCAAACCACTCCCCCACAAGTCCTGTAGTATGGACGGGTGCTCGGTTGTGTTGAAAGACACAATGGTCATCCCCGAACTGGTCTTCGACGGTAGGCAGCATGAAAGCTGTTAAAATGTCAACGTAAGCTTGTGGCGTGACATTGCCATGTAAAGCAACAAGGGTGCCAAGCCCCCTCCAGGAGAAACATGACCACACTGTAACCCCACCACCTCCTAATTTCACTGTCGGCACTATACAGGCTGTTAGAAGTCGTTCACTAGGTATTCGCCACACCCACACCCTACCATCGGATCGCCACATTGTGTACTGTGATTCATCACTCCACACAACGGTTTTCCACTGTTCTATGGTCCAGTTTCGACGCTCCTTGCACCACACGAGGCGCCGTTTGGCATTTGCCTGTGTGATGTTTGACTTATGGGCAGCTGCTCGGCCATGGAAACCAAGTTACCGCACCTTGCGCCAAACAGTAATGGTGCTTTGAGTAGATCCTGATGCAGTTCGGAATTCCTGTGTGATGGTGGCGATGGATGATTGACGATAATGCTGTACGACCCTCCTCAACACTCGATGGTCTCTGGAGGTCAACATGGGAGGTTGGCCTGCACGCTTTTGGGATGTACACATCCCTTCACTATTACATCGGAATCAGTGGACAGAGGGATGTTTAGGAGGGTGGAAATCTCACACACAGACTTCCTACACAAGTGGCACCCAACCAACTGACCACGTTGAAAGTCTGTGAGTTCCTCAGACCATCCCATACTGCTGTCTCACACTATCTGCAGACTACTGAGTTCGCGGACTATGTGTTCCACTCGGTAGATGGCAGTACTGTGTCACCCTCTATGATAACCACACGTTTCGCGGTGTGTCCGGATACTTTTGATCACATAGAGTATTTTGTTTCTTTTCCTTTCTTAGAGCCTAATAAACACATTAAATTATTACGAGATTAACGTACTTTCACCAAAAGTGATTCTGATTACAATAATAACACTGATCGACATTTTTAAAAACCAATATAGCCGGCCCCCGTGGCGGAGTGGTTAGCACATAGCCCTGCGACGCCAGGGGTCCCGGGTTCGAATACTGGCCTGGGCGTGGATGTTTGTGAGTGTCCATTCATCAATTTCATCATATCATCACTCATCCCCATCTTCGCAAATTATCCAAAAGTGGAATAAAAAGCGAAGTAAAATAAAGGAAATCAATCAATGATTTCAAACCAATAGGTGACTGGAAGTATTTTGAATGCTGATCATGGGAATGACATCCATTTCTTCCCATCACGTCAGGTTTTTCACTTAGGTCAGGATATAAAAGGCACAAAATCCTTATGTGCATTATTCTTTAAATTATTTCTTTGAAGTTATTTAAATCAACCCACCTTGGCTCCAATACTTTCGTGGGTCTAGCACAGCGCGCCGGGTTCGAATCCCGGCCTGGCCATGGATGGGGTGTTCTTTGCGAGTGTCCCTTCTTCAAGTTCATCATATCATCACTCATCATCTTCGCGATTAGCCAAAAGTGCCATAAAACGACAGTAAAGGTAGAAATTATGACGCACTTTCAACAACGAAATCGAGCTTGTTTTAATAAAAGATTTTCTTTCTAAATAAAGTTACCTGTGCATATCTTAATATTTTCCGAAGTAATAACGTTGAAATAACAATTCTAGGATATAAAAACGTTAAATTGCAGTGTATAACTCTCAACCATCATGACTTAACTCGCACAGATGAGAAACTCTGTTGCCAACGTTTATAGATTTTTCAAGCTTCAAAAGTGGTCTGCAGTGATTCATTCTTCGTTGCCTTTGTCAAGCTTGAAGGATTGGAAGGGCTTCCTGTGTTGCATTGCATCAGCAGGATTGGATTAGAAGTCAAGTGAACATTCACAGGCATTACTCCTGTGATACGTCAGAATTTTTTGTAGAGGGATTCGCGCCATTGATGAAACTTGAATGATAAGAAAAATAACATTAATAATAATTATCATGCTTATCATTATTGATATAATAACTAACTAACTCGCTAACGCAGAAACACAGCCTTCTATCTGTCCCTATCCTGCGCAAGATCAATCCAATCTTATCCATCCTAAACGATTTCCTTTAGGTCCATCTCAACATTATCCCTCCATCTTCGTCTTGGCCTTCCTACAGGTCTTTTACCATCAGGTTCCCCAACAAGAATCCGGTAAACTCTTCTTTCCTCTCCCGTTCGTGCCACATGGCCTGCCAATCTAAGTCTTCTTGATTTAATTATTCTAATAATATCTAGACAGGAATACAGATTGTACAGTTCTAAATTATGTAACCTTCTCCACTCACCTGTCTCATCATCCCTATAATACAGGGAGGTTATTGCAGCATGCCACCGCTTCAGCATCGGCCGCTTGCCAGCCCAGTCATGCAACAGGTGCCGGCAAATTGCGTAACAGATAGCCCGTAACAGAAACCGCTTGTTTTGTAATGTTTCCACTTTTCACAATTACAGTTACAATTACAATTGAAATAAGCACGTACCTTGTCGCACGGATGCAGGAAAAGGTGTCCTCCCAAATACAAATATTTCCGGCACCTTATTTCTGACATCTAATCTTAGATTAGACATCGCTACTTTATCCTCAGTTGACAGAAAGGGAAGACAGCATCCCGGCGCATAAAGCAAACCGAAAGCGTAAAATGATATTTAAAAGTAATAATAATGATGATCACTAACCTCCTGTGTTATAAGAGATGTTGAAAATGACTTCCTTCAACAGCAATACAACACGTTTCTTAGATTCAAGAGATCCTGTCTATCGTAATCCCTGACCACTTTTCTGCAAGAATTCGTTTTCACGTAATTATCGTACATAAAAACTCTATGTTCAAGACTATATTTGTTTAACGACATAAGTAATGAATGAATAACAATTAACACACAATAAAGCACTAGCACACCAACTCAATAACACAGTATAAACAAAACGCGTACTGATAAACGCGAACAGAAGTGAACATGAATGAGCGTAGACTCTGTCTGGTAGCCGACAGTGTTGCTAACCATTTTTCGGCAATGTCCCTACAGACGTAGTCAAAATGTCCCTACAACTGACCAAATGTCCCTACGCCAAGTAAAGTGACTAAAAAAAAAAACACCTCATGAGCATGCAAACAGAAGATAAAATATACACATTTACTTACCAAATCTTTCTGCTCGGTGCTTCCACAATTAATGAAGGAGCGAATTTACAATACAGGACCTCTCCCCGATTTTTTGTAATATTTCGCATACTCACTAATTGAGGCCTCCTAATCACGAATTTGAAGTTAAAATTTGGGGGGTCACGTGTAGAAATTGCAAAATAAGTGACATTGAGTGGTCCGCGATCGGCACGATTGCTTATTATTTACCGGAAGATTTTGTGTTTCCAATACTTAAAAAACGAAATATACATTCCTGATATTACTACGACCCCAAATTTTAACTATGTTTGCCTATCCTAACCTAACCTAACCGTACCTGAATGGTTCGTGGGGCTATCCGTCAATGGTTTGTTGGGCTACCCGTGCATGTTTTTTTCGAGCCCAAATTTTAACTATGTTTGCCTAACCTAACTTAACCTAAACTTACCGAGAATGGTCAGTGGGTCTATTCCTGAATGGTTTTGCGGTAATTGTGATTACGAACCGATAAAAAATATTATTTTCGTAGCACTTTAACGGCAAACGTTCATCATCGAAGGCCATTTTCGTATCCTGCAATTTTATGATTGATGTACTGTTGCCAAATTTACCTGTAATCAAATCAGTTCTTCTACATCGTGATTGTCGCTGTCACATGTAAGCACGTTCTTTGGGCAATATACTGAAATCCATAAGTTTATTAATTAGCCCACAGCCATCCTCCTGCACACTCCGCCTAACAATCTGTACAACATTAACAACTTTTTTACTGTTCTCTTCCGCCATTCTTACACGATCCATGCTCTCCAAGTATGAAATCAACAGTGTGGCAACGCTGTAGACAGCGTAACTAATTTTAATTTGTTCATATCAACAAATATGGCTACCATACTTGTATACGGAGAATCATTGCGAGAATTGAAAAGCTTATTTTACAACTTCTACACGTTAATGAACATTTTTTCCCCCTCACCCCAACATGTTAACTTGAGATAAATAATCACGAATAATTATTTCGTGAGTATAAGACGTAGCATAGAAATTACAGAAGGGTCCGGTATTGTAAATTCTTGCCTTAATGAATAATAGGGGTGTGCTGGACAGAATTTTTTGGGTCGGGACGGGATCGGGACGGTAATTTTTTTAAATCCCGACATTCGGGACTGAAAAATTTGCAATTTCCCGACCAAGTCGGAAAATTTTCTGGACGGGAAATGTTCGAAATTTCCCGAAGCACTGGAAATCTCGAATTTTACAAGTCATTTTCACTTTAAGTGATTGTTTTTGCATTTCTAGAATAAAAACTTACAACTTTCGATAAGTTCCAGAAACTTACAAGGCAGAAAACGTCGAGAATTAACGACTTTTTAAAGTAAAGAATCCAGCACACCCCTAATGAATAACGTTGAGTCGTTTACTGTTGATTATGTTATTTGAAGTCATACATGCTGCTGCTGTGAAGAGATAGATGTTGGTTGGTGATGCTGTATTTCCTGCATTCTTTAACAATTTTGGTCCCATTTTATTTCCCTTTTTTGTTTTTGTATCACTTAACATTGAAAATATTCTTTCCGTTTCCGCGTTAGAATGCGGCAATGTTAGCACTATTTTCGCGAGAGTGGAAATGTTTTCAAAAAGGAACTTGCCTTGAAAGTTTTTGGTAACCGATAACATGTTCCAAAATTCTGATGGAGATTTGTTAGTTAGTTCTTTTTTCTCCTCCTCGCTAAAGTATCCAGATAAACTAATTCATAAAATGTAATTTACCAAGATTGAAAAAAGTACCTACGTTTTCCCTCATTTGGCAAAATCTGTCCCTACGTTCCTACGCGGGCGAAATTTAGTGAAAAGTCCCTATGCGTAGGGACATGTCCCTACGGTTGGCATCACTGCCGACACGTGCAGTATGAAGCGCCATCTCGCGGCTGACAACTCACCCAACCCCCGATAAGCTGCAGGCGCTGTCGCGACAACTGAGAATAAAGTAGCGATGACTAATCTAAGATTAGACGTCAGAAATAAGGTGCCAGAAATATTTGTATTTGGGAGGACACCTTTTCCTGCATCCGTGCGACAAGGTACGTGCTTATTTCAATTGTAATTGTAACTGTAATTGTGAAAAGTGGAAACATTACAAAACAAGCGGTTTCTGTTACGGGCTATCTGTTACGCAATTTGCCGGCACCTGTTGCATGACTGGGCCGGCAAGCGGCCGATGCTGAAGCGGTGGCATGCTGCAATAACCTCCCTGTATAATAATATAATGACTATGACAAACTCATATATGGAGCCGCGGATGTCTAGTCGTAAGGGCGTCTGACTGCCACGTGCCAGACCCGGGTTCGATTCCCGGGTTAGGTGATCTAAGGTCGGAATAAATCAATGGGTACCTTAAACAACCCTGGGAGGTAAAGGCGACCGAAGCGTGGTGCTGATCACATCATCTACAAAAAAAAAAGGGGGGGCGAGATTGAGAATGTGCGTTCATGGCACGGTACTATATACACGGGGAACTTTAACTTTTTATGATGAACTTATACAAATAAATCAATTTTATTCCAAATTTATTGTTATTACTATTGTTACATCATTGGGATGTCTTTTCTACTCGATCCACGAGACCAGTGAATATCCAGCACAACTGTTTTATATTTTCTATTTTTTTTGTACTGAAACGCATAGTTATTAACTTTTACGCACCTCAATCAAGAGAAACTTACTTTATATTTTGTATTTTTGAAAGCTATTAAAAAATTTATTCTTTAGTTTAAATGACAAAGTATGAAAAAATAAACTGGTTTGTATATTTTACACTATTTTTTTGATTTAACATATTTTTACGTCGTTATTCTGTTCTAATAATAAATAAGTAAACTTTATTCCCGTTATCAACAATAAAAAATAACAAGCTTTCTGAATTTTGTAGCTTGAAGAGAACATGCGGGTCGAAGTACCGGGTTAGCCCCCCTTTCCCCTCCCATAAATGACAGTTATATGATGTTGTAACGTATAATAGCGAGTGTAGGTGAACTAAATACCGTGATAGTATTATCGTACAACCAAAAACTTAATTAGCTTTTTTTTTACCGGGTTCGAATCCCGGCTTGGGCATGGGTGTTCTTTGTTCTTTTCATCAATTTCATCATCAGTCATCCCCATCTTCGCGATTAGCCAAAAGTAGCAGAAAAGCTAAGTATAATAAACCAAATCCATCATTCAAGTAGCTTTTTTTCCTTTGTTACGTGTGCTTGGTGCTTGGAACAAGTGATAGAAGTGCCCAAACAACGAATCTGTAGAGAAGGGGGAGTCCATTTTCAATTTATAGGTTTTACTGTTTTTAAGTTGACATATACGTAAGTAATTGATACATAAGAATCGATCAATTTGGAACACCTTAAAAATTAACTCATATTGCACTTATGGGACAAAGAGTTTGATTTTGGCTGTGTATTCCAACTGAGCTTCGATTATCTCTTTGTGGATAGAAGGGGTCAAGTGGTTGTGGGCACAATATCATTTGGACAACAGTTAATCTATAGAACGTCCTAAACTAAATTTTAATCACGTATGTGGTAGAACCTCATTTGCTACCCAACCAGGTGCTACTAGATGAAATGTGTTCCAATGTACGCGTATATTGGCATTCCGATACTGCAGTGACATCTGCTATTGCTACATTACATTCACGACCTGTTCCATCTACACGGCAGAACTCTATACACTCCTAAAGGCACTGGACTTTGCTGACGTCACACTTTGGACAAAGCCTTCATTTTTACTGATTCAATTAGTATGCTCTAGAGTCTGGAATCGCTATCTTCCAGGCCGTATCTAGAAATATATTTCGGGGGGGTCCGAACGAAGTGTCTCAAAACAATAATAATAATAATGTTTAAATTAAAATAATTATATTTAATTAAAATAGTATTAATTAAAATATTCAAATTAATTAATATTATATTTTTATTACATGAATAGGTGAAAATACAGTATAAGGATAGTGATATAACAGCATACGTATAGTCAAGGTCGGCAAAATTTGTAAAAAGAAAAAAACAACTGCCGTGGCAAGGAAATTGATGCCAAATAAAGAATTGAATATTTATTGAATATCAAAAAAATAATGTTAGATCCAGTTGACGAAAAGTAAAGTTCCTGGTAATATTTTATGCATATTATTATAGGTAGTAATAAATCTTGCATACATTTTCTTTGGTACGTACTGTCATTCTAAATCGTATGATCGTTGCCTTCCAATAAGTTCGACGAAAATAAAGAACCCTCGATTAAACAACAAGTCTATTTTCATTATTTAATTTTAGTTATTATTTAAGTTTAATGCTTATTAAGTCTTGGGGGGGGGGGGGGTCGGGATCCCTGGACTACCCCTAAATACGTCCTTGTTCGTGCTCTTATCTGAAAGAGCTGAAATTTGCTTCTTTTTGACTCCTAGCCACGTGGGCATAAAGGGGAACGAAGCAGCTGATACTGCTGCCAAGTATGCCGATGTAGACAGTGATGTTCTTGTCCACATTCTGCCAGCCAGAGACCTACAGAATGTGTTTCCTTGCTTCCTTCTTAACACGTCACAATAAGAATTAGATAAGATGTCGAGAAACAAGTTTCGCGATATCAAGCCCACCTTTTGGTGCATGTCGTTCCTCGTACCATCCCTCCCGCTGAGAAGAATCCATTTTAACTCTATTTCGAATTGGACACAGCCATCTCACCCACGGTCATTTCCTGCGAGGGCGACTAAACTTTTCAGCCGGGATGGATCGATGTGAAGTACTGATATAAAATTTACCTATACCCATATCCAGTATTCTACAGATCTGATATAAATTGCAGTTGTTCCTTCAAGAAGCAAATGAATGGTTCACTCACCTGCTTAATAAATGTATGTAACCAGGAGAGGGAAATAGATTTTGCTTTGAAAAGGGAACTGCATATTCAGACATTAACTTTATGAATTATATGTTTAAATCCATAAACATAATAATACATAATTTTACACTAAATTGAAGGCTATTTGTAGAAATATCAGATTGGTAAAATTACAATGACTACGACAATTTTGTAAGTAACCTGATACATCGATATGCTGATATCAGTTGATACTGATTGGATACAGAATAAACTGTTCCATTTCTATTTTTTAAGTTGAATTCATAGAGACGTCAGTATTACAATCCTTCCAGCCACAGAACTGTATAACATGCAAAATTTTCAGTGATTGATACCAAATATGAACTTAAGTTATCCATGACATTTACAGTTTCCATAATTTGTGTCTCTGTAATCTCTTATTGCCCAAGAGATTTGTAATAATATACCGCAATGTGTACTGACATATTTTGTGTAAAATATTACAAGAGTGAAATGAAAACCTTAAAAGTCCAATAAAAATTGTAGTGCAGGCTGTATACAGCTCAAATTTACATGAGGTATCAACTGTTATTTACAAAACGACCCCAAGGCTTCAACACTAATCAAATGAGCTTCAAAATGCCATTTTTGTTAATTTAAAGATGGCGCCTCCTATACACACTTGTTGTACCACAGTTTCTTGCCCTCTGCCAGCCTAAAACTTACAGAAATTTCTCGGCAAATGAAAATTCAATATCTTTGTGCATGCTTACCACACCAGCAAGTTTACAAATGGAGGAGAAAGTTCGACAATGGCCTCATTTCGCAGATGGGTGAAAATACCTTCGCAGTGGTTCATAAGTGACTACACGTGGACCCCAAAGACTTATTCTTCTTAAGGTATACAGGCTCTAACTCAAAGTGGCAAATATATGTAGATAATAGGTCTGTGCTAAAATCCAGCAAACTTGTGCAACCTTACCTAGGTACATACAGAAATCTACTAGATGAGAAACAAAAACAAATAAAGGTTTGTATTTGACTCTCCTTTAATGTATTATTGCTTAAGGGATTAATGAGCCACACAGACAAAATGTAAGGAAATAAACAAATGTAATCCATCAAATTTCATGATGCTTTATACTAATAAACGTTCTCTTTCCCTTATCATTTCAGTAATGATCATTTCCAGATGTGGATGGTAACCAAGCCAGGTTTCAGCAATGCTGATAAAGGAGTACCGGGTTCCCCTTCCCCTGACGGTGGAGGAATATCGGATAGCACAGCTGTATATGATAGCGGTAAGTAGTGTTTAAATACCTTTAAAGGTTACTAGGTACACACGTGATTGTCTTATCACTGTGATAAGGCATGTTTTCAATTTTGTGTTTCTTTGGTATTTCAACTTGTGTGTTTCCATTATGTCTGAGCCGGTATCGGCATCGGAAAGTATCTGTTTGAATTTATCTACTGATACCAACCGATACTCTTCCGGAATATTGGTCTTTCAAAGGGTCCGCAAAAATGTTGCGCAACACTTTCGCAGTCTTAAGTATCCTAGAAATTATACAAAATTCAAACTTTATTTTCATTTTGCACCAATTTTGCATGCAAGACTGTGTTTTGTGATTACATAACATCTATTTTAATATTCTGATTCAATTGTTTAATATTCTAAAGCAAATTTCTTTGTAAATTGATGCATGTAACTGAAGAAGAATATTTACACACCAATTTTGATCAATATTTTGAACAAATTTTAATTATTACGATTTTGAGGTATCTGTATTGGGGGAATCGGTAAGAGTATCTGCACCGGTATGGGTTCAAAGTAGTATGGGCTCAGCCCTAGTTTCCATGTACTTTGTTGTGATATGTGTACTCCAAAGTGTGAATCATGAGGTAATTTTTTTACACCAGTTTTCATTTGTAGTATGAGTAGTAGCTGAGTCATTTGTTACAAGTGACTTTGCACTATAGTTGCCTAGCATCAAATGACTATACCGCATGACATCATAACAGAAATTAAATTGTATGGTGAAAGGAGGACGGCAGCAATAATATTGACTTTTCCACACAGAGGGGAGAACATTAAGTATTTGATTACTCAGATATGTTAGGGAAATTTCAGACCAAAGCGAATACATGTTGCTTGTCACTCGAGAACTAGCCAATTGAATGCAGGTTTGTGCAGCAGATTCTGCTGCTATGGTGTGAAATGATGCTATAGATTGGATCTTTCCCAAGTGACATGTGTTGCATATTGCTTGTCACTTTGGTGTAAAATCTCACAAAAAGGAAGGACATCTATACGAATGCAAGATAGATGCAAAAATGTGAAGATTTACTAGAGGTACAAGTGATGTATGCCCTTTCAAGGAGTGTAGTATGTCTAACCAAGAAGTTTGTGCTTATGTGTGTGTTGAGGGAGAGGGTGCAACAAAACTTGAAAATATTTGAGAGTGTGTATTCTACTCATCGGAATAGTGGCCATTGATTTAAGGTACATTTTGAATATTTTACACAGATTTATTGATTGAGTTGGTGTAAGTAAGGTTAATTGGGACTGGACCTACAGTTTAAAGCAGGATTCAAACCACTATGTGCCTCCACTGGGTATCGAACCCATGACCCCTTGATTACAAGGTGACAATGCTACTGCATCATTGGGGAGGCCCCTATATTTTACATAGGCTTTCAAATTTCAACAACATTAGGGTTTTACACTTATTGAAATATAAATAAAATTGATCTGAAAATTAACTTATTTACCTCTCACTTTCTGCAAAATATGAAGTTTTGCTACAGTTGCATCAGAAAAATGCCACATACTGCATATTTCCTACTTTTCCAGTATGAATTGATGCCAAGAAAGATTTCCTTCAAAGTGTCTTTCACAGTCTGTTGTTCAACAAAGACAGACATTGACCAGTGTCCAATTAAAGCAATAGAAGAAGCTGGCCATTTGTCAATGAGGAATGTTGGCTGAATAATATACAATGAATTGTTATGCAAAATGCAGCTGTACTACATAGCTTTCGATGTATATGTATGTGTGTGCAAATATATATAACAGGGTGCAGTGGCGTGCGGTGCTAAATCAGGCAGGGGAACAGGTGACCTGCATTTGCCCCCTCCCCTCCCATACCTGTCGTAATATAATACAGTAAACCAAGTAAAATTCAACCCTTGTTGAAATGAACCAAATAAACATACGAAACATATGTTAAAAATTTTCAGAAGTGACATACATGAAGCACGTTAAAATTATGAAAATACCAATGTTAAAGCAAATATGATATAATGTAAAGAAAACATTAAAAACAAAATTGTTGATGCGCAACAAAGGAAAAATTAATAAAAGCAATTTATGAGTCATCAGAGAAAAGAAAAGTTTTGTCGAAACCGGTTTCATCTCTATTTGTAGATTAAGTTGACATTTTTTTTCTAAAGTTGAGCATTGTAATTCAAACGTCCTTAATGCAATAATGGCAATCAGATGGCCGAGTTTTTTCATGACGTCCGCTAGATTGTAGAAATTGTGACAAAATCCGAACTGTTCCAAACTCCCTCTCGGGAACAAACAAGGAAAACAATAATTTGCCACTGGAAGAGTATCCAGTTAATCATTTTGCAGAGTTGTAGTAACTTGTTTGAAAATGCCTTGTGTACGATTTCGTTTTAGTTTCTAATTAGGTTAGGATAGGTGTATGTCTGCTGACTTTTCTGTAAAGTTCAATGTACTAAAAGCTTTCGTCTTCAGCTGGTAGATCATACAACATTCGCAACATTTACTTTCTTGTCCTGCGCTGCGCTTGTCTTGCTGGTGGAACAGGTGGATGCAAGATGTTCCCTTGGAAGCTATTTCGCAGCGTTTAGCCAAGGCATTTAGCAGACGCTTAGACTCTAGAAGATTTTTCCAGTTCGTTATGACTGGCAGACGCAATTTTGCAATGAGATTAGGAAACTATAGACTTACTACACTCCAAACTATCACTACGTTAAGCTTTAGCACATAGCAAAAACTCGAACGAAAACAAATTCGCTATGTCTCTCGTAGGGAACAGCTTGAGAGTTCAGCTTCCTTGCTGGAAAAAAGTCATGAAAATATCCATGTATGAGAATATAAGACTTATATGTAAATGCCAGATATTAACCATCCCACAAATAATATCTATTACTCATTATAATTCCCTTTCTACTCTACAGATTGCAATTTATATATTAGTGTTGCTTAAATAACTCAACTTTAGTCCAGCACTGTCTTGCTTATTCAGTCAAATTTCCACAAAAGAAGAGTTGTGTGGACTCAATATGTATCCACAACCCCACCTGTGGCACCCCTGTTTATTAAGATGATTTTTTTCACTGCATCAGCTTTCTTCTTCTGTTGTTGGCATTTAATGATATTGATCTTTCAAATAGAATATTATGAATTTGAATTCATGAATATCATAAATTTACTTTGCAGAAAAAGAGCCGTGATGAGAGTAAGGGTGCTGGCAGTGGAGTTGAAATTCTAATCAATGAGCCATACACTGATGGACCTGGTGGGGAGGGACAGTACACTCACAAGATATACCATGTAGGAAGTCATTTGCCAGGTAAGTGTGTTTGACTTATTTTCATCCCAGTCATTAAAATTATTATTGAAGAATAAATCATGTGTGTGTGTGTCTGTTTGTGTAAAATATAAACAAACATTTGGGACAATCCACAAAAAGTGGTCCTACTCTATGTTTCAATAAAATTCATTAACCTGGAAATTATTATTGTTTTTAATTGCATTAAGTTTTAAATCTTTGTGAATGCATACAATTTGCATATTTCATCAGCAAAAATTATTAGCATCTGCAGCCTATATGCTTCACAGACAAATGAAGTCAAATTTTGCTACATTTTTAAAGCATCACACACGTAACACATTTTTGTTAAAGGTTTTGTGCATTCAGGCTATGTCATCATATCAAGGTTTTGGGGAGGATTTTTTGTTAGCAGACAACACCAGGTACTTCACAATTCCATGAAATCAGTTCATCATTAATATTTTAATCCTATCTCATGTCTATAACCTTACCTTTTGTGCGTGAAATGTCGCACACGTAATGCTGGAATACCCCATTTTTATAATATCACATTGATATCTTGAGCAACTTTCTGCTAAGTACAGGGTACTGCAAAAAGATCGGACGGTTTTATATTCGCAAGTCTTAGGCTGGAGGGTAGATAGCATTGTCAGTGTGTACAGTGACATGCAGTGACTTCAACACTTGGGGTAACAATCAGTGGCTTGTCCAAGGGAGGTTGATGGGGTTCAACGCCCCCTACCCTTTAATGCTCAGTATTCCTAAAAAAAGAATGTCAAATGTGGGAAATAATTGCAAATTGAGGAATGACTACTAAAAAAAATACATGTAATCCCCCCCTTTTCGAAAATCAAAAAAGATTTGATTTGACTATTAAGCCAGAAATCCCAGGTTTGAATCCTGGCCTGGCCATGGGTGTTCTTTGTGTGTGTCCCTTCATCCATTTTATCGTATCATCTTCGTGGTTAGCCAAAAGTGGCAGAAAAACGAAGTAAAATAAACCAAATCAAACAATCAATCAATGGTTTGATTTGATTTGATTTTTGTTACTTAGCATTCCTTATAACATAATGATGAAGTGCATATTACTCACTATCAAATATAAAAGAGTAAATACCTAAATAGTATAAAAAATTCACAACTTATGTGAGTGAGTATAAATTTATCCAAACTACGTTTCGGAGGTCAATACTTCCTCCTTCTTTAGGTCCACATGAATATCTAGACACCAGTCATGGTGTCACATAAAAAGTGTTATATAGGGATATAGGTTGAAGGCTACAGTAAAAAACACCCTAGCCTTCAAAATAAAACTTACAAGCCCTTTGTTATTGCTAAATCACGATTTAAAACCATCTCAGGCTAAAAGAACACTCCCCAATATAAACGATAAAAGGGCTTGTAAGTTTTAAAAGGTTTTAATATGGATTCCAATTTTTCCTTTTTTAATAACCAAACCTATACCCTTGTTCCTGGAATTTTGGGAGAAAAGAATTGATGTGCCTATGGTGTATTTTGCATAGCCTAAGTAATTAAGAACCTGAAGAAGGGAACAGTTGTTCTCGAAACGTCGTTCAAGGAAAACCAGATACTCACAAAACGTAAGTAAAATAAGTCTTGTGTTTTTAAAATACGTGTTCAATTCATTACAGGTACTGGA
Organism: Lepisma saccharinum; assembly: GCF_977018435.1. Classification (NCBI taxonomy): domain Eukaryota; kingdom Metazoa; phylum Arthropoda; class Insecta; order Zygentoma; family Lepismatidae; genus Lepisma; species Lepisma saccharinum. The sequence goes on from NC_139234.1 coordinate 80,427,541, forward strand.
AAATGTAGCCGAGTTAGTCAAAGTTACTAGTTTTAAAAAGTAATTAGTTACTCTTACTGTAACTCTATTACAAGTAACTCAATTTGTCCAAACAATAATAGTTGTGAGTTTAAATTGTCAAAATGCTCATTTGTAATTATTGTATTACAGGTTGGCTGAAGAGCCTTCTTCCGAAGTCAGCTCTCACAGTGGAAGAAGAGGCATGGAATGCTTATCCATATACGAAAACACGGTACACTTGTCCGTTTGTTGAGAAATTTTACCTCGAAATTGAGACTTACTATTATCCTGACAGCGGAAATCAGGAAAATGTTTTTAATCTTACAGGGAGTGACTTGAGGAGCAGAATTGTTGGTAAGTGGATTTCTTGTTTGCCATCTTTTGTGTACTGTTTGCACTAATGCTGAAAACATATTGGCAAGATTTTATTTTGAAAGGTGTAATTGGCATTATTGGTTTCTAGTAATTGATTTCAAGTCCCTGAATTAGTCAGTATTTACTCACTGGTTCTTTAACTCCTTAACTTAACAAATGTTTTATAAAAATACTGATTATACTCTTTATCGCAGCAACTTGAATTAGAATTATGCACTTATTAAGTTAATTAGGAAGTTTTTTTAAAAAGAAACAATGTTAAAATAATAATAATTATTATTATTATTATTATTATCATCATAATTATCTCAATAGGGTTACAATTCAGTCATACAACATTTTCATTTGGAATAATATTAATACAAATAATGGTTTCATGCCCTGATTATATTCATTGCATTTACAATGATTTTTATCAATGAATATTTTGTGATCATTTTCCAGTAAAAATGTTCAGCAACTCTCCTAAAAAATGAAAATGAAAATTACACCATATTTTTTGCCATTGGCCAATGTACGTCGCTTTCCAAGTGTGTCTGTATGAAATGCTTGGAAGCAGGTAACAAAACACAGAGCTGTATCACATTACTCAAACATGTGGTCGTCATCTGTATCTAGTAACCAAAAGAGTCATTAAACCAAATGATAAAATCATTGTACACTACAAAGTAACATTTCTGTTCTGTTTCCTGCAACCATGCTGCCATATGACCCAGGGGTTCCCATCCCCCCAAAATCATGTCATGCGTCTCCCCCAAATCATATCATTCGCACCCTCAAACCATATCATAATCCCCATAAAGTATTTAATTACAACAGTGTGTCTAAAGTAACTTTTTCTTAGTTTTACTGAACACTATACTTGTTCTGCCCCTCCTCCCTAAACAGGGGTTCCCATCACTCAAGGCTGCCCCTAAAGTAGTTTGGATGAATACATAATAATTGATGTCTATTTGAATGAAATACCATATTAAACTGTCCATATTTTTTAATTGTTCGATTTTCGAAAAACGTGCACAAAAAGATGGTTAAATGTAGTAAATTAAATTTTGTAAATGTGCATATAAATAGTGTTTGTGAGTGGGTTTATAAAACTCACAATTTGAGTATTTACCACAAATTGTTACACAACTTAAGATAAAGATAGAAAATTCAACCTTAGCAAACCAAATAACATGCTCCAGCCCTATGACCGATTGAATTATTGTTTCACGAGACAGTAGAGAACCCTAGCTAGAAATTCTTAAGATCAGGGCGATAATATAATATGGTTCCTCTTTCAAAGAACTCCCCCTTCCACCCTGTTTTCTTGGCGTAAATATAATTATTTTAGTAAACCATAACGATAATTACATGGATTTTATCTTCAGTGCAAATTTAATTTGTTAAAGTAAAGTTTTCCTGTGACAAGAAGTTAGAAATGCGGATTCGATATATTTTTGTTTCAAATGATGCACGTGCTTCAAATTAAGCAGTACACAAACACTAAGCATTGTATTTTAAGTAGTGATGTTATTAATGAATTTCGAGAATATTGTTTGTCTTGTAATGCAGCTATAGTATAAATCTTCACATGCATTCTTGCAACACATTATTGAGAGTGAAGTGAGTAAGAAAATTTTTACATCCATTTCTTTGCAGACTTTCAAGAATATTAATTTAATGATGTGTCCATACTTTCTTAGGACCCCAAGATATTTAGTATTTTCCAGCTTCTCTTTTGACAGGTTCAGGGTCGAAAACATATGGATACCATATCGCTAAATACAGTCTCCAAAATTTAATGTTCGAACTCTCTCTCCACTACAGAAATCTCTTGACAATCTAAGATTTAACACTTTATCAAGAGCTTCTTGTCTCGCTCTTTAAATTTAATACTCAATCCTACCACCAAAATCTCCATGCCAATTTTTCTCTTACTGTTGATATTGAAGAGTGGAAATTACCTCCTCCAAAAAATAATTCTGTCTCCACACCAGAATTTTCACAACAATCTAAGACAATAGTAATACACAAGAATTGGATATCCCCTCAATTTAATACTCAATCTCCCTCTTACTAAAATACCCAACACCTAGAGTTGGATACTGTCCCCCCAACGTTTAATTCAGAATCCTCTCCCCCCAGAACCCACAAGTCAATTATGGCCTAATATGTAAGAGTTGGATATTTCTCCCCCCCCCTCCTCTTTCGATAATACCCTTAAACACTTTCTTTTCTTCATCTAATGGATTAAATATGGTGCATTTAAGGTGTAAAATTTTTACTTATATTTTGGAAAAGTATATGAATGTTGAATTTTATGTTATTTAAACGGAAAAATCCCCCAAAAAATCTCGAAGATGCAGCCTGCGTCATAATTCTCCCCTGTGGGCACCCCTGATATGTCCTACAACTTCTATACTCTCATGCCTGAATTTTCTGCATTTAATTTTTGCAAAAGAATGGCAGTTTCTTTTTTCTTCTTCTTTTTTCAAAATTCGCCTTTTCAAAAAGTATTAAAATGGCAAAAATAATTAGTTCATGCTTATTCTTAGCCTTCGATACTCACTACAGAACCACAATGATAGAATTGCCAAATTAATCAACATACATCCATATGCTATTTTATAAAGCCTGGTCAACCAAAAAGATTGTTGAAAGAATCTTACTTCTACTTAAAACATGATTTATAGGCCCATGGTAATTTTCCAGCAGAGATCGGCTTAATTCTGCCTTCTTTATCTGTACACAAGAGACTTGATGTACCCCCACACCACATGATTCACTCTCTTTCTTGTTAAACTGTGACTGCTGCATTTGTCTGCTGTTAAACCGACAAATTGACAAACATAATTGCATAAGAAGACGTAAGTGAGTTACTAAATTATTTCCACGAAACTTACTTGTAAATGTTCGATTAATTTCGGTGCCCTCTGCCACCATCCATTTCAATTGTTTTTCATACCTTCCAACTCTGATAGAAACCTGAATTATGAGGGATAGTCAGAACAAAAAAGTTTCTCTAGTCTGCAATCTGCAGAGAGTTTTATTCTGGAGAAAGAACATGACATGAGCAGAAAGAGGCATGGCTACACTATTTTTCCACATAATCCCCAGCGACATTCAGGCACTTGTCGTACCGCTTCACAAGTTTCAAGAATCCCTGTTCGTAAAACTGTGTGTTCCATTTAAAGACCGATACCGAGTTCAGTGACGACGTCATCGACAGTCAAACGCCTGTTCCCTTAAATCAGCTCATCAACTCCTCTGATGTTGTCCTCTCTAGTGGCTGTGGATGTGTCTAATGGCTCTCTCATCATCCATCACACTTTCCTGGCCATCTTGAAATTGCTGACACCGTCACCGCACCAATTGTTTTGACATTACATGAGGCCCATACACTTCCACCAGCCAGTTATGAATTTCTATACCAGAAGTCCCACATGCCCATTCGTAGCAAACACAACTCTCACATCATCCTTTGTCCACAATTGCAACACATCTCTGTTCTCCATGCCTACCAGGCACACGCTTCTCAAGTCTTCCTGTCATCAACACAGCAGTGTGCTGGTGCTCTCCACAAGGAAAAGGGCATGCATCAGACAACAAAAGAAGGATGATGCCCGTATAACCACAACATATAACCAACCCAAAGTCTCCACGCTTTCTGGAAATACACATGCGGGAAACTTTTTTTTCTTCTGATTATCCCTCATATGTATACCACTTATCTTATATTATGATATACAGTTGTGTTTAGATAATACTACTAGCATTATGATACAAGTTGTAATTTGAGTGAAATTGTAAAGGAAAAAAATATGACAGAATCTTTACCCTGCCACATGTTTAAAATGGAAGTAGTGAAATTTTAATGAAACTTGAAACACTGGTTCCACTTGAAGAAATTGTCAAATTTCATAATAAGCAAATTTCACAAGTGTCTAGATGCTAGACTTAAAATTGTACATTGTGCTTGATCTGTGTTTGAAATGTGTTCTGTAAATTCGTAGGCAGTTCCTTCCACACTAATTTATGTTTTTGAAATGGACAGAATGAATACTGAAGCATAGTTTGAAAATGTCAGCTTATCCAATTTTTATTAAGACAAAAGGTTACAGTCACACTTCCTCTGGACTGCTTTTGTTCTTTAATTTGTCTTTTCACCACTCCCTCACATATGATAAATGTAATTAATTTTTTTCTAAATATTTTACTGCATAATGCATAAATCACTAAATTATACAGGGTGTAGCAGAGTTCACAGCATAATTTGAATTAGAAATGATGATGCTGCCAACAATGGGAGGCTAACGACAGTGTATGAATTGCCATTTGGTTAAGTTGTTGTTTGACATTACTCTGTGCAGTGAGATGGAATTCTTGCAACAGACCTTTCCACAGAAAGTGATTTCCAGTTATGGTAACATTCCATGGCTTGCTCAGTCACCAGTTTTGTTATCTTCAGACTTCTTAGGGGGTTTTCTTAAAGAAGAAGCATTGCCAATATGTCCTGTAATGATTTCTGAACTGAAGGATCGTATCAGAGATGTTGTTACCAGTATCTTGACAAACATGCTTGAAAGAGTAATGAACAGCATCTGACATCACTTGGAAGAATGTGTTGCACGCCATTTGCTAGAGGCCATATTCACACACTGACTGGTAAATGGCATTCCTTTCTGTACAATTAAGTACTACGGTTATCCAATAAAAGTACTTTTCCCCATATATAATTGCAACTTTAAAATATGCTATGAACACTGCTTCACCCTGTATAATAAACTACAATTATTGTGTCTATAAATCAAAACTATGTTGCTATCATGATATAAATAAAGGTACTCATCATGGAATGTTATAAGGTTGTATATTTTGCCATGATCACTTATTCAGGGGTGGGTTTTGGAGCAGGAGCAGTTACATGTTGGAGACTGTAGCATTTAAAAGTATTAAAGTAGGGTTTTTGATGATGACCTGCAGAAATGTGACCCTGAGCATTAACCTTTCTCTTTTGTATATAGTAGTATAACCATTTTAACTTTCCTGTGAATACCTACTTTTACATTTATATATTTAAACGCACGGCCACAGAAATAGGTGTCTGGGTAGAATTGTGCTGGTGCACATATGAGAAAAGCAAAGCGAGAGCGGGACAAAAGTCGCTGGTTCCCGCGCACTGTCTGCTAACGTCAACTGGGCTGCGTTGCTTAGTTCGAGCATCAGACCAACCTCTCTCCAGGGCATACAGTTGTCATCCCTGACCTTTCGAGCAAATACTGTCAGTGTATCACATGGATTACAAACACCAACTCTACAACAAGATCTTACATTCTCTTAAACCTCCAAACACACAGGGTTTTGCTCCAACGTGGCAACAGCACGAACTTCTGCCACCCGCCTAATTTCATGTACTTGCATTTAATGCTGCAGTGTTCCTATTCCAAAACCTATCCCTGAAGAAGTCAAGGAAACTTAGTGAAATAGAGGATAGCAACCTTATGACTTTCCAAGGCCGAGCAGCTTTTATTATATTATGATGTTATCATGTGGTGTCAGCTTTAAATATGCTACCATAATTTTATTCACCATTTAAAGTATAATTAATAATATACACAACACATTATTTTTTATTGCAAGGATTAGTATTCACAAATTTCTTGTTATTACATAATCAGACCAACACATGTGAAAGATGAAACCAGTATGATGAATGTGTTCTTTTTGACTTCATATTGAATAAATGTTTTGTGAAACAGCATCACTTCTAATAAGAGAGAATGTACTGTCTATGGCATTAAATAGTGAATGGAATATATTTTTCAGAATAAGTCATAATACAGCATCATTTGCAGATTTGATTGTCAATGAATATTTCTAATATTTCATTTTAGATATTATAGATGTTGTGAAGGATCAACTGTATGGGGCTGACTATATAAAGGATGAAGATCCAAAATTTTATGTATCTCAGAAAACACAACGGGGTCCCCTTTCGGAATCTTGGTTGGACGACTACTGGAATGAATGCAAGGTATGAGCTCCTCCTTTTTTAAAAGTTCCAAATCCTGGATCTAATATCTGGACTGGATTCAATATGTAAATCTCTAATTCTAGATTCAATATCTGGATCTGAAATTTTAGATTCAGTATCTGAACTTTGAATCGTGGATTCAATATCTGAATCTCGAATCCTGGATCCAATATAGGAATCTTGAATCGTGGATCTAATATCTGAATCTCGAATCCTGGATCTAATATTTGAATCTTGAATCCTGGATCCAATATCTGAATCTGAAATCCTGGTTCCAATATCTGAATCTTGACTCCTGGATCCAATATCTGAATGTCGAATCCTGTATTCAATATCTGAATCTGAAATGCTAGTTTAAATATCTGAATGTCGAATCCTGTATTCAATATCTGAATCTGAAATGCTAGTTTAAATATCTGAATCTCGAATTCTGTGTTCAATATCTGAATCTCGAATCCTGAATTCAATATCTGGATCTCAAATTCTGGATCCCTTATCTGAAATCTTGAATACTAGATCCAATATTAAAATCCTGAATGTTGGATGTAGTGTCCATTGAATTATTTAATTAATGTTAAACTGGCTTGGCAAATGGATGCATATGTTAAAAGTCGATGATAATAGTTATGAAGTTAACTAGTAGTACATCAGTTCAGATGGAGAAAATTTCCCAAGGGAAACATTGCCAGAAGGGGTCAAGTAACACTGGTGTTGAATGAGAAGGAAGCTGTTCCTTTCAATTTCTTAACTGTTTATTTAAATAATGCAAGCAATTATTTATTTGAGGATAAATTGAAGTGCTTTTATTTTAGCAGTTTAAGTGTTTTAAAAGTATTTTCCAGCAACTCCATAATAAACACCTTCTTAATTTTTACAGGGAAAAGATATGCCATTACCAAATGGCAAATCCCTCATGTGTGCATACAAGTTGTGTAAAGTGGAATTTCGCTATTGGGGTATGCAAAGCAAAATAGAGAAATTTATACATGACGTAGGTAAGTAAAAGTTTTCATTGATCTAGAAGTAGTATTATATCATTCAAAACAAGAGCTTTTTTCCTTTTCAACAGGGATAACTTAGTTAATTTTTAGTGCTTAGAGCAGGATATAATTTAATTAGTTCTATATTGACTGAAATGAATTGTAGTCTATATAAGTGTTAGAACTTATTTTACGGAAATTAAAATTTTACTCAAAATATTTTTTTTGATCACACAGTACCTACCCCACACATGTTACACAAAAGGTTGTCAAATTTTGGACTATATACATTATATACTGTCATTATATTCTTCTATCAATGTTTCAGTCATTCACATGATGACCTCCTTCAGGAACTTCAAATACTTTATTTATTTATTAATGTACGTGTATAAGGGCTCGGAAGTTGATGACCTAAGAAATGTCAAAAAATGACCTATAGAATGACCTTGAAATTATTTGAGAATGGTAAAAAATGACCTAAAAATAATTTTCGCTCTGAAAATGAAAGCTTGTTTTTTTTTGTTTTTTTTTTTTCATAAATTCCAAGAGAGTAGTTAAATAATTTGATATAACTCATTGTTTGGTGATTTGAACTACTGAAGAAAAGAAAAAAAAGAACAATTAAGTGCTAATGTAGTTTTCTGTATTTTTACTTCAAGGTTACATAAAATACACCACCAGGTTTTTCCATAAATTCCGTTGTCTCTTTCAGAGTAGTCTGCCAGCATCTGAAAATAGAGTTGTGTTTTGTGTACATCAGATTATATTGTTTTATACATAGTGTGACTAATTTTACTTTAAAACCGCAGATTAAAGTGATAATAGAGGCTAGCAAGGGAAGCTCAAAGTATGCTTCACACAAAGTATTTTAAGTTTACTGGTGGAAAAATAAATTTAGCACAAATAATTATTTAATCCATTGCCAAACATTTCAGTTAAGAATATTATTGTGCTTTTCCATTGATCGTATTTTCGATTAATTGCGATCTTGCTAAAATGACCATCTCAGGAAATTTAAATATTTAAGTGATGCTAGCAAATGTATTTCAAATTCACGATACAATGGGGAAGGAGAAAAATAACCTAAACACAAAAAATGCAAAATAAAAGTAATGTTTTCCGGTTCTAACTGCAGTGAAACAGACTGATATCAGGTTTACCATTGTTTCCAAGGCTCAGAAAAAAAAAAGATTTTCCATCAACTTCCAAGCCCTAATAATAATGTTGTGCTAACAAACACAAACGAGGGAAGTAAAAAGAAGTATTCTCTGAACCTTTCAGAAAGTAATAAAAAATGGATTACACAAGTCCAAGTTTAAAACATAGATAAAATTAATGAAAGTTAAAAGCAGTGTAAAATATAAAGATGAAAATAAATCCTGACACTCCTCATTATTCAGATGGTGCACTGGCTGCTCTATGATGATGTGTGTGGGTGCTGGTATCAGTTTTTGGCCTTGGTGGTCATTTTACATCCAATCCTGTGAGGCTTTGTCATCATGTTTCATCTTCTTTGAGTTATGCCATATTCCTTCTTCATATAAATGATGTGTGAAATAGTTTCTTTCCAATCATTTCAGTCACAGCACATACTGAAAATATAATTTGTTAATGAAAGTAGAAGCTAATCTTAACTTGAAGTCACTCATTAGTTCTTTGTCAGCCATCATTTATGAAAGATGTGTTGGGAATTACTTATGGTTTCTCTGTTTAGAAGAAGAACAAGAACATTCGTACAGATAATCTTGTGAGGGTGGTTCATGATCCATATGCATATAAAATAAACAATGTTATGTGTAGTGTAAATTACATGAAAGATGAAAAACTACGTACACTCTAGAAAGTGTTTTGTGCTACCACTTTGAAGGTACCTTTGAATACAATGATAACATATGAATAAGAAAGTTCTGTGTATTTTTTTTATTTTACACACATAATTTGCACTAAAGTTTATATTTGCCCTCACAATAAAGTATACACAGCCTTATTAAAAAAGAATGGTACAAAAGTAAGGTTAATTTATTTTTAAGTAAAAAAAATAGATACAAAAGCAATTCTGGTGGGAAAGAAGAAAGGAAGGTTGTAAATTTATAGCCTGTGGTTGTAATTGACGTATGGGGGTTTGTGAAAGACACTGTGTACATTCCTCCATTACCACAGGACCTGGATAACTTAAAGCAGCGCATCTCTTATGCAGTGGAACTGGTAACCGAGGATATGTTGGAACAAGTCTGGCAAGAAATGGATTATGATTTTGACATCTGCCATGTTGCCCAGGGTGCTCATATCCAACATTTGTAATTGCCCAGGTAAATTTACAACCTTCCTTTCTTCTTTCCCACCAGAATTGCTTTTGTTTCTCTTTTCACTTAAAAATAAATTAATTTTACTTTTGTACCATTCTTTTTGAATAACCTGTATATAAAACAAACTATCTATACTTTAGTTTTCAGTACGTTGACCCAACATAAAAACTACACACTGTCAAAATTACCATTACCCAACAGCATTACGTTTGGTCCATTGGGCCAACCACTTTTTGTTACTTGATTGATTGATTGATTGATATGTTGTTTTAAGTCCACTTTATGCACAGTAAGGCTAATCGGGACTGGACCTACAGTTTAAAGTGGGATCCGAACCACTTGTGCCTCCACCGGGTATCGAACCCGGGACGCCTTGATTACAAGGCGACGACGCTACCACTGCGCCATCGGGGAGGCCCTTTTTGTTACTTGAGAAACATAACAATAGTAAGGCATGTGTTGTGACTTTGTCCTATTTTTTTATGCCAATATATTTATATGTCTATATCAGGTGGTGCAGCCCACTGATTATTATGGCTCATAGTTACTTTTTAATTCACTAGAATGTGTGATGATGTGCATCAACATTGTAAGCAGCAATTAGTTTTGGTGACTTAAGTTTACGTTTCTGTTTTTTCAGCTTTAAGGAAGACAATGTTGAGAGCACACAGGCAGGCTTGGGCGTGGCAGGACGAGTGGTTTGGTTTAACAATGGATGACATTAGAAGGATAGAACGACAAACTCAGGAAGCTCTCAAGAGGAAGATGGGCTGTGATGCTGACGAGGAGGAGCCGGACAATGGTTTCTCGAATGGAGTTTCCACACCGAACGACGCAAAGACTCTAGCTGCCACTTTGAGCAGCATCGAGAAGACAGACAAGGACGTGCCTAGTCCTCCTACAAGCAAGAAAGTGGACTCTGACCACAGTGTTCCAGTGATTCATATGACATCGGCTTCGACGGAACAAGAGGTGCCAGTTATTGTGAATAAACCAAGTGACTTGAACTTGAACAAAACTGACGATTCCCTCGATATGGATGGACGCAGGAAGTTGTGGTCAAGGAGCAATTCTCGTGCTGCATTGCATTCTCCAGGGTCAGGTTCTGGCAAGAGTTTCGATATCCAGATGGCCAACTGGAGGATGGAGAGCATAGTTAGGGATTCTGATTCTGGGAGTGATGAAGAGTTTTTTGATTGCCAAGGTATGTATGCTTTGCATTTTTATTTTTATGTTTAGTTTCCTTGCATATTTTAATCTGGTAATCATTTAATGGTGTTTATTAGGCTCTAAGATAGGAAAAGAAAAAAAAATATATGTATGTACTGATTCATAATTAGGAGAAGTGATACACAGTAGTAGATAAATATGGAGAAACTAGTACTCACTTTATCCGCGAAACTGTTTTTTCCCTTTGTTCTATTAATTTATCCATAATTACTAGTTTCTCCATATTTATGTACTGATGATCATGGGCGTCGCCAGAAATTTTCCTAGGGGGGGTCGAATCGAAGATGTTGAGGACACCCCCACCCCTCAAAAATATTGTGATACAGACCAGTGGCATATGCAGAAGTTTGTCAAGGAGGGGTTCATTTTTTAAATTATTGCATTGTCAGTATTTTATTTTGTCATTATATTATTATTATTATTATTATTATTATTATTATTACTAGTATTAGTAGCGGCAGCAGCAGTAGTAGCAGTTTTAGTTTAGTTTATTTTAGCATCCAATAACTTTATTATATGGATAATATAGTACTTCTTACAACCAAGTTTACATAATAGTTACTTCTAACATTAGTAGCAGTAGCAGCAGCAAACACAGTAGTATAAGAAGCTTCGGAACGTGTGAAAGTTACAAATTAACAGTGTTTCAGTGTTGCAAATTATTAAAGTTTTGTACCAAATTCAGTATCTCAAGACCATTTTTAAACAACGACGCAAAATGAGGTGAAATAAAGTGCTTCGTTTATAAATTGCCATAAATTGAAAAAGTAGATGGAAATTTCCAGGGGGGGGGGAGGTCGACCGACCAGTTCAACCCCCCCCTCCCCCTGCTGACGCCCATGCTGATGGTGTGATGCTTATACAGAAGGAAATGTAGTATGTACACTGTAAACATGCTTATATTTCTCTTATATTTACCTACCTATCTTTTTTGTATGATAAATTTCAAATCTTTTCTTTCAACTGGGATATAATTAAATAACATTGCCAGATGTTAGGCACACCTAGTACTGTTCTGACATGACCAATGTTGCCAGTACACCTCGTAATTTCAAAAATATATACTTTTTTCATGAATATGCCTTAATTAACTCCATAAATCATCTGTAATGCATAAACATTTATCGAAATTTTATGAGTTTGATAACACCCACACAGACAATTGATACACACCGAAAAACTTTTGCAAGCAACTCCAGAGTTGTCCTTTATCCATGTTTGTTTTTCTTCATACAAACATGTTTTACACTTTAGTAATTTTTACACATAACTGAACGTTTCTGTGGAGCATTTTTTTTGGTTTAATGTTTAAAAAATATCCACATAGACAAAGTTACAGAGCTTCAAGTGCATGCCACTCGTTTCCCCTGGTTGAGTGTTAGTCACTCGTGATGTTATGGTGAGTAAAGAGTTCTCAATTCCATATGCTATCTAGCATCATCCATGCAAACTCTTTGGCACTTGAGCAAAAACCTCTCGGTACAGCACTCTACTAAAAATCTAATCCTTGAAACATCTAAATGCACTGCCATGAAATTAGTCAGTTAGGAGAAGTTCACGCTGCTACCTCATCAAAACACAACCCCGTGTATTCAGAGGTTTAAGAGAATGAAAGATCTCGTTCTAGAGTTGGTCTTTTGTAATCCATGTGATACAAATTGACAGTATTTGTTCGAAAGGTCAGGGATGACACAAAACTGCCCCGGAGAGAGGTCAGTCTGACAAGACAATGCCCTCTTGACGTTGCCACACAGTGTGCGGGAACCAGCGACTTTTGTCCCGCTCTCGCTTTGCTTTTCCGTCATGTGGCACCAGCGCAATTCTGCCCAGCCACCTGTTTTCATGGCCATGTCTCAATTGCCTAGTTGTGTACAACAAAAATTTGGCAGCTTATGCAGCTACTGATGAGACTTATGTTCCAGCATTTTTATTAAGTTTTATTCTGTACAAATTAGGGATGGGACAAATTAAGGGCTATTGTAGTTGTATTTGGAAATTAGACAGTGTTCCCACTGACCTGGAAAACCTCTAAAAGTCATAGAAATCAGTTTAAGGCTGAAACGGTCATGGATAGTCAGGGCATTTTAGGGTGAGCCGATGCCGATGTATCGATACCAATGGTATTGGGATTGGAAAGTATTGGTTGCAATTCATCTCCGACACCAGCCGATACTTTTCCAGCATATTGGTCTTTCACAGAATCCACAAAAATGCCGCGCGATACTTTTAATTTTAATTATCCTAGAAATTATGCCAAATTCAAACTTTATTTTTATTTAGCACCAATTTTGCATGAAAAACTATATTTTCTGATTACATAATATCTATTTGAATATTCTGATGCAATTCTTGAATATTCTAAAGCAAATTTCTTGGTAAATTGATGCATATATTTGGAGAAGAATATTTACACACCAATATTGATAATTATTTTGAACAAATTTTAATTGTTAGAATTTTCAAGTATTGGTATCTCTATCGGTGTGAATCGGTAAGAGTATTGGTATCGGTATAGGTTCAAAGTGGTATCGGCTTAGTCCTACATTAGTCATTTATTTTCGACAATGTTGAATATACTTCATTTATTTGATTTGCATGTAAAATTTAAAACTTAATATTTACAAAAGCATTATAAAATAATCTAGATTTTTTTTAAGTTGCTATAAAAGTTATAACAGAAGGGCGTATCAGTGTGTTGATAAAATTGGTGATAATTTTACCAATCCAATATTATGAAAATTAGTTCATAGTTGCTTTCACAGTTCTGCCAGTTTATAATTTATGTGCCAAGGTTTATTAGTAAAATAGATTTCTAATATGCTGCTTTTTTAATAAGAAATAAATCATATCCATGGTCATGACATATTTTATATTTCCTATTGAGTTGCTACTTCATCAATAGTATCGAAAATTCATATTTGTCAATTTGTAATTTAAATCTATTCCTATCTTTAACGTAATTAAATATTAATTTACTAATTACAATGTTTGACAATTTAGGTGATCTACCAAAAAGTAGCAAGAGTAGGAATCAGAGAGGCTTAAGTTATTGCCATGCATTTTAAGAAGAAATTTGCTTTAAGAGTGACAAAGTCTTTCTAGAAGTGGTCGTGATGTGTTCTCAGGAATTTAAGATTTAGAACAAGAAAAAAAAATTTAGTATAAAATGTTCATTCAGTAAATTATAAAATATAGTGAATTAATAAGTTATTATTGCATGTGTGTTACTTTGAGTGCACTGTTGTTCATCCAAAATTATTCTGTGTTATTCAGTATTAGTATTAAAGCATTCATAAAAATAAAATTTCTTCAAGGGTTTCTAATTTCAATAAATCATTATGGTATCAACTCATACATGAAGCTAATTTTAAATAAACCAATTGCTAGTATTCAAATTTTGCAAGAATGGGTTTGCTTATTTGTTACAATATTCATATTGGCCAGTAGAGGTATTCTGGTTTATCAAATTTCTGATAATTGTACTGGTTCAATATTTTCATGAATAGAATCGACAATTGAGTTTGCCACTTTGACATTTTGATATTGTTATTTTGAATATAAAGGCATTGTTTTTAAGGATAACATTTCCATTAATAGACTACTCAGTTTTCTGAAAAACTGTTTTTTTTGATATAGTATTAATTTCGGTTGCAGTTCCACCATTCACTCAGGAACTTGTCCTATTGTTTGGCAAGCTTTGTTGTTTACTGGTTTGTAACCATTACATTGCCAAGATAAGTTTGCAAATTAAGCACTTTTAATGCACAACCATTTGACTGTTAAAATCAGGAAATAATTTCCTGCAGTTCGAATTGGGATAAATACAGAGAAACTAATACTCACTTTTTCCGCGAAACTGATTTTGGGAATTCCCAGCAAATTGGGAATTATTATTTTTTTCTTAGATCCAAGTAATGAATGCATGTACTGCTAGTTTCAAAGTAATGAACCAATTAATCCAAGGAATGAGCTTTCCTCAATCATTTTTCTAAAAAATTTCCCCTATTTTTCTCTTTCTCCATTGAAAAATGAATTTTCTTCATGCGAATTACTTGATGCCCAAAATGTAGGACATTTAGAATGTTTTCCAAGTTTCTGGATGCCAGATATAAGTCTAAAGTGAAGGATCTATCTGGAAAATAAAGAGAACATCTGGTAGCCCTAGACCAAAGCCCAAGGACTTTATTTGTATGAACTTTTCCCATATCCAATTATCTCTTTTATATGTGCAAAAATGATGGAATTAACCCCCACAAACACTACATTACCTCACCACACAAACACAACTTCACATGTACAGTCACGGACACTTCCAGGTTGTAATAATTCCATAGAAAGTCAATGAGGTTTAACAACCCAGAAATGTCCGTGACTGTACATCCGTCACTGCAAGATTTGCAGTTTAATTCCATTTTTTCCTGAATATCAGCTTATTTTAATTTATGACTGCAGAGAACCTTTGTACATGATCATGTGGATGCCCTTTTAGAACATTTACAACAATGCTATCAGGCTTATATTACATACAACATAAGTATCACCTGAAACGTGTTTTTGTTAAAAGAATGTGACAACTGACAAAGTTAATATAAAGATGGTGCTTTCAAATAATAAATAAAAAAATAAACACAACCAACCATTGTTTCTTACCGTGCACTGTTGTTAACCATTAAAGATGCACAGAAACAACTTAATAACATCTGAACAATGCAAGAAGTAGGTTAAAATAAACAAATTATGTTTCAGTGTAATTATAATAAAATTACAACAGACCATAATATAATCAATTGTTGAGTTTTATATATGCAATAGTGTACAAAGGGTTAAAACATTGCAAACATTCTTGAAAACCAGTTTCACAAATAAGTGAATACTTCTATTCCTGTATATTAAATTACAAAATGAATTTAAAAATACATGGAAAAGTCAAAGAATTTGTTTTCACAAAATAAGTGAGACCTCTTATCTCAGAATTTGTTACTATATTACAGGCTATTTACAGATGTGTATAGATATAGAAATATATATTCAAATCGGAAAATTATTGGTAATTTTACTGTTGAACTGATACACCAACGTCCCTATATTGGACGATACAAGAAGAGTAGTGATTAATTTGTCCCATCCTTAGGTTTAGGGAATAATTATTGTACTGCCACTTAATTTGAATTATTTGAAAAATTATTTGATTGGTTTGTGTATTACATGCACAATGTTTTTTATCTTATAACGGTTTCTCTGATACAAATTTAGGACATTTGCAGCAACCACATATTTTATTATATATATCCACAACGTTAACCATACATTTTAAGATAGTTGCCTTGGGCATTCAATTTTGAGCTTGCAACCTTCTGAATATGTGTCTTAATCCAACTACCCTCCATCATCTCAGCTTTCTCCCCCCCCACCCGATTGTTGACATCCCCCACCATGTCACCAAAGAATTTCCTGTCTCTGATAAACAGTTATCTGGAAATTCTTTTATGTACAGTATATTTGAAAGGCGTGCACTTGAAAACTTCATATTCTGGAGCTTACAACCCAGAAGTTAAGATTGTGTGAAATTTATTCTTCTTAGTTAAAATTTTGGGTTGATTACGACAGTGATGCTGCATTTGGATTTAGGTTGGGAGCCACAAGAAAGATGGCAAAATTTATAGCTACTGTTTGCAGTGTTTGTTCTTGTTACAGCTATTATTTGCAAACCACTTTAGCATGGCATCAGTTACAAAACTTTGAATTATGACATGGAAAACAAATCATCTCTCTTCTCCCCCAAAATTAGTATTCTTGGAAAAATTATCTCTGACTTTCCTCATTAATTTCTGGAGCTTCCTGTATACTATAAGCTTATATATATATAATGGATAAAAGCAAGGAGGGCCAAAAGGGCTAAGTAAAAATCAGGTAAAAAAAAAAAGAAGGTAAAAGGAAACACTCACCGGACAGTTGAAAAATTCAAAATTTTCGCTAATTTCATAGCATCATCGGTGTGAGGAGAAATAGACGGAACCGGAAGTTGGGGCCCTGCAGAGTTGCCAGGTCCCCATCGAAGAAGAAGCGGTGCGTAGAACAGAAAAAACACTGTTTCGTCACCAGGCTCGTCGTAGGATGAGTTGGGAGGGGGGGCGGGAGGGTGGGTGAGGGTGGCATTACTGGGTGGCCTTGTTCAGGCCAGGAGGAGTGGTTGCACTCATGGCGGATATATAGGCCCTCTCCCATCTTTTGCGAACAGAGGTGTTGGCTGGTTGGGGTAGGAGATGGATGATCGCTACCCGGAAGCAGTCGTTGAAACTGATGTTGTGGTGGTTGGTGTGGATGGCGACAGTGAAGTCCAGGTTGTGGGTGGAGGAGCGGTGGTTATTGATGCGGAGGTTGAGGGCCGTTGATGTTTCCCCCAGGTAAAAATCACCACAGATGTTGCAGGTGAGGATGTAGATAAGGTTTGAGGCATGGCAGGTCCCTTTGGGATGGAGGGTAAATTTGCCAGTGGCCGTGTGCACCTGGAGGGTGTGAGAAATGACAAACCCAGAGTGGTTTTCAAACGCCCCC
Organism: Lepisma saccharinum; assembly: GCF_977018435.1. Classification (NCBI taxonomy): domain Eukaryota; kingdom Metazoa; phylum Arthropoda; class Insecta; order Zygentoma; family Lepismatidae; genus Lepisma; species Lepisma saccharinum. The sequence continues at coordinate 80,445,006 of NC_139234.1, forward strand.
CCAACCTCTAAAACATCCTGGTCCACAACACTCCTTCACCACACATCCAACACCCCCCCTGCCCATAAATGCAACCGCCCCAGGTGCAAGACCTGCCCCATCCTCATCACTTCTCACACCCTCCAGGTGCACACGGCCACTGGCAAATTTACCCTCCATCCCAAAGGGACCTGCCATGCCTCAAACCTTATCTACATCCTCACCTGCAACATCTGTGGTGATTTTTACCTGGGGGAAACATCAACGGCCCTCAACCTCCGCATCAATAACCACCGCTCCTCCACCCACAACCTGGACTTCACTGTCGCCATCCACACCAACCACCACAACATCAGTTTCAACGACTGCTTCCGGGTATCGATCATCCATCTCCTACCCCAACCAGCCAACACCTCTGTTCGCAAAAGATGGGAGAGGGCCTATATATCCGCCATGAGTGCAACCACTCCTCCTGGCCTGAACAAGGCCACCCAGTAATGCCACCCTCACCCACCCTCCTGCCCCCCCTCCGAACTCATCCTACACACTCACAGTTTACGACGAGCCTGGTGACGAAACAGTGTTTTTTCTGTTCTACACACCGCTTCTTCTTCGATGGGGACCTGGCAACTCTGCAGGGCCCAAACTTCCGGTTCCGTCTATTTCTCCTCACACTGATGATGCTATGAAATTAGCGAAAATTTTGAATTTTTCTACTGTCCGGTGAGTGTTTCCTTTTACCTTCTTTGATATATATATATATATATATATATATATATATATATATATATATATATATATATATATATATATATATATATATACACAAATAATGAAGGAGACAGTAAACACTTACCACACGAATAGAAATAATTCAATATTTCGCGATCTGAGTCGCATTTTCAAGAAGGTAGATAAAAGATCGACGACACTTTGAGTAGAGGCACAGAATACTGACCGTAGCGTCTCTACGGTCAGTGTTGCCAGAAACAGTTGAAAGGAAACACGAAATACTCTAGCCAGTGTTTACTGTAAGGTGGGTGGGTAGTTTCGGGGAGGAGAGGAAAGAGTTACTGGTATTAAAATATGTGCTATAGAATGAGGTTTTGAGATGCAAGAGAGACTGTGTAAATATCATGTACAGTTTTCAAGTTATTCTCAATGAAAGTTAGGGTTGTGAATTTTGTAACATTCTGTAAGATGTTACCAGCTATTGTTACAAACTAGAATACAGTGTAGTCAGATACCACTCATAAAGCAAAGTTCCTGTACTTCATCTATTTCAACTACAGTGTGTTTCAAAAGTCATTCAACCCTTGCTGTGATTATTTATAACATGGCAAAAGTGATATTTACACTGGGTTTTCTGCATTTATTCCATGTGTAAAATTTCTGTAAATTAATTACTGAATCATATCAGAATGTATATATATATATAAACAAATGATAAAGGAGACAGTAAACACTTACCACAGGAAAAGAAAAACGTTGATATTTTGTGAGCCAGGTCACATTTTCATTGGAGAAGAAAGAGGCGCACAGATTCACGAAGTGTAGAAGCACAGAATACTAACTGAAGCGTTGGTACAATGTTGCCAGAGAAAGTTAGAAGAAACAAAAGAAAGGTACTTTAACCAGTGTTTACTGCATAGGGTGGGTGGTTTCAGGGAAGAGGGGAGAGTTATTGGTTGGCTAGGTTGAGTTCCGGGGGTATATTGGCATGCATGCCTGATATATAGGCGCTTTCCTATTGCCTGCGGAAAGATGTGTCTGAGTGGGAGGGGGGAGGTAAAAGATGGATTATGGCGACACGGAAACAGTTGTTGAAGATGGTGTTATGGCTGTTGGTGTGGATGGCAACTGTGAAATTAAAGTTTTGGGTGGAGGAGCGATGTTTATTGATCCTAGGGTTCAAGGGGGTGGAGGTTTCGCCCAGGTAGAAGTTGCTGCAGATTTGGCAGATGAGGTTGGATGAGTGCTGCCCTTGGGGTGGAGGGTGAACTCACCTGCCGTGGTGGGGATCTGAAGGGTGGGGGAGGTGATAAGTATGGGGCAGGTCTTGCACCTGTGAGCTGGCAGGGGTGGTGTGGAAGGGGTGGGAGTGTTTTGGACCAAGATGTTCTTCAGGTTAGGGGGGCGACGGAAGACGACCCTAGGTTTATCCCGAGAGATGTCCCTGGTGTCAGATCACTGTGTAGGATGGGAAGGAGGGAGTGGAGGGTATGTCTGATTTTCGTAATGTGGAGGTGGTATTGGGTGATCAGAGCTGGAGGGTTGGTTTTGGGTTGTTTGGTCCAAGAATGTCAATTTAGAGAGAGAGGGGAAAAGATTGGGAATTTTCACAGTATCATAATTTCAAGTGTAGTGAGTTTATCATTTTAATTTGTACTTTGTGACTGGCGTAGCACATGTGCAACACTTGATGGGTTTTGGGAAGAGTAATGGGCAAAGTGAAAAAGTGACAATTTATGGCAGGACTTCTCAAACTTACTTTTGTGTGAAAGGCCATTAACAACTGGAATGATTAGGATTAATTGCAGGCTATGATAAATTTGACTTAAAGTACAGTTAATACCTAAAAATTAGAGTAGATATTTTTAAGTGCTAAGGCGAGCCACATAGAAAAAGTAGTGGCAGGCCAGATGAGGCCCTGCGACCATAGTTTGGGTGGTTCTGATTTAGAAGAATGTAATCTTGGCTCATAACACTAAAGCAGCCCACATGCAGATAGCATGTGCCTAACTTCTGACCATACAATCACATAAAATAAACATAACTTATGACTTTTACCATGGAATAAACAGGGAAGTAAGTATTAAAAATTATCTAAATTGAGATGGCTTTGATGTAATGATAAATCAAAGTAAGGTGTGCAATGTTTGAAACACTCATTACAATGATGCGGTTCTGGTGACTTTGTCAATTTACCGCATATAAATCACTGCATTTCAATCCATGAAGATGAGAGTGACATAAGCTCCCACAATGATCTAGTTGATAACTAGAGCTGAGCTGATACCACTTTGAATCAGTTTACTGATCCCCACAGTACTAATCCTAGCACTTGAAAATTATGACAATTAAAATTTGTTCATTAATATGTAAAATTGTCACAGAATTTATACCCTTTTTTTCTGCAAAAAGTGGGATGCAACCTTCATGTGAAGCCTTTAAAAAAAAAGAAATGTCCATGTTGATTGATTTGCTTTATTTTACTTCACTTTTTGTGCAACTTTTGGCTAATTTGCGAAGATGGGGATGAGTGATGATTTGATGAAATTGATGAATGGACCTGTATACAAACCCAGGACCCCTAGTGTCATAGCATGATGTCCTAACCACTCTGCCACGGCAGCCGGCAAAAAGTATCATTTATTACTAAACTGTCTTTGGTGCAATATTAGGATGCATGGAACACTCATGAATATACGTTAATGTTAATAGTCCAAATCAATGCACTTCATTTCTTTTTGACAGTTTAGTGAACATTTTTACAGTCTGAAGAAAGAAGTCAACACATTAGTTGTTATTGATTTGTGCATTATAGTCTAAATATTACACTTGAGATAATTTACTAATATGTTACGAAGCATGAACTTACAAAATTTAATCTTCTGTGTCTGAAGATTCTTAACAGTTATCATTGGTTTCCAGGGACGCCGACTTGTCAAAATGATTGGGGGGGCTCTGATCACTGAAATAAATTAATGAATGACTCACTCCCTCCCTTTTTTTAAGTTTTGGCCTCAGCGTTTGGAATCTTGTAAAAGCCGATGAATTCCCCAAAAATATCAAAATTTTCATTCACAGTCCGAATGCAGAATGTCAATTGTTCACATTCCCGACTTTTAATATCTGCTACCACAGAGCGTAAAACAGATCTAACTAATATATCAACGATCTCGTTCTGAATGTCATGTGAGAGCCATTTGTAGCCCGATCCTCCCATCCACTCCCCTAGTTCATGCACCTCGTCTTTTGAAACTCTTTAGTAAAAATGTTAAAACAATACTCATAATTATATACTTACAAGGGAGGTTATCTAAGTGTCCCCCTCCAATTTCCATGAAACTTGGCAGGTGTATAGAGGGGGCCAAAGGAAGAAATACGTGTTTTTTTTTTGTTTCGGCTAACAAACTGTTTGAGGAGGCAACCCCCACCCCTCAAATGTCAAGATGAGGATAAATTGAAGTGGGGATCTGACCCTGTGTCCCCCTCCAACTTCCATGAAACTTGGCAGGTGTATAGAGGGGCCCAAAGGAAGAAATACGTGTTTTTTTGTTTCAGCTCAAAAATTGTTTTAGGGGCAACCCCCCCCCCCCCCCATGTCAAGATGAGGAGAAATTGAAGTGGGGATCTGACCCCAAAACCATGTAAATCTGGCATAGGAAGAACACGCACATATAATTGGAACACACACAGCACAGAACTGTAGGATTGTCAGTACGCATAGACACCGTTGTTCCCGGATAGTCATGGGCATAACAATAGATGGACCAAAGCAGGGTAATGGAGCATGGTTAGCCGAAACAAAAAAAAAAAAAAACACTTATTTCTTCCTTTGGGACCCTCTATACACCTGCCACGTTTCATGGAAATCGGAGGGGGACACTTAGATAACCTCCCTGATGTGTTTTGCTGTCTCTGGTCATAGCCCGCCCCCAAAGTTGATGGTTTAGGGGTCTCAGGCCCCCCGGCGTTGATGGTCTAGAACATTTCAAAAGTGTATTTAAAGTTAAATTCATGTGGCACAATTCAGAGTAAACTTTACAAGAGAAGCAAAGTAATACATTAGATCCTCTTAAGCAAATTATTTGGGGGGTTCTGCCCCCACATTGTTAACATTGGGGGGGCTCGAGCCCCCCAAGCCCCATGGAGTCGGCGCCTATGTTGGTTTCGTTATCTGATGTGCCATTGCAATGATTATGTGAAGTTTTGGACTGAAGAAACAGGGTGCGATGATTATGCAGTAAAATAAGACTGATTCCATAAAAGTGCCATGTGTCATTTTTGTGGGCTTTGTGAAATACCCACATACTGAAAAAGTATCAAGCTGGTGATATTTTCTGATAGTGATACCACTGGTATTGATGGATATTGATACATTGGTATTGGTATCAGCTCAGTCCTAGTGACAACCCAACCTCTTCATGTTTGCAGAATGTACATATATATGTTTTATTAATGATTTCAGGTTCAGTGATAATGTGTTTAGATGTTGATGTGCATTGTACTGTTGATGTTGTTTAGGCATTTTGAGAAAATAGTATTGTAAAAATTACAGCAAGTAGCATTATGCATAGTTTGCTATATGTGTGTATTTTACCTAGTCTTAGTATAAATACTGTCACATTTTGGAAGGTGCCTCCTCACCTGGTGTTTAAGGTCAACATCTTACTCTGGCGAGAAGTAATGCATGAGTTGTTAGTTGAACAACTTAAGTGATTGAATGTTTGTGTGTATCTTTCATGATGGAATGGAGTGAGTACGTAAATCATGTAGCTGTTTTAGCACTCTATAAGGTAGGGATGTCAGCAGACAAAATTTTTAACACCCTCCAGAAGCTTCGAATCTCCAAGTTGTTCATGTATTGTACTATCAAGTGTTTCAGTGACACGGGAACAGTAAATGACAGACCACGCACCTTAAGGAGTGCAACCAGTGAAGTCAGTGTCAGCCTGTATGAACAGAAATCCTGTATAGATGCAATAAGTGATAACTCGTGAACTGAACATGTCCAAAATGTCCATGTCTCGTGTGTTGCAAAGTGACCTGGGACTGAAAGCTAGCAAATAATGTTCAGGTCATTTTCTCACAGCTAAGTTGAAGCGTTGGATTGCAATAAAGGCAAAGTGCCTACTGAAGCATTATGCAGAACAATTCCATTCACCGATGAAAAGATGTTTACTATGGAAGAGACTTAACTTGCAAAATGACAAGATGTATGCCACGAGTTCACAAGAAGCTAGTGAGAAAGCCAGAAGAGCCACACTGTTGCTTCAATCATGGTGTGTCTGAAGGGTTAGGGGTAGTAGGAGGTGTGTTGGCACCACTGAGCTCCATTTCTGCAAGAAAATGGTCAAAACATCAGCCCAAGGTGAAGGATCAACAGCACTCTGTCATGGCCAGAAGTGAAGCTTTCATCAGCACCAGCTCATAAGGCTTCAACAATGCAGCATTGGCTTGAGTGCCTAACCTCGTTCCTCCTCAGATTGGCCATCTGGCAATCCTAACCTCAATCCTCTGAACTACACTGTTAATGCAATTGATGAATGGTCACAGAGACCGAAGATTGTTATTTCGAACAATGATTAGCACTTTGTGAACACAGTATACCCATGTATCACATATGCATAGGATATAGAAATATCACAAAGCATCTTCTGTTATTTTATTCAAAGCGTTGTGACAGTATTTATGGTACAACTAGTTATATAGGGAATCATTTATGTTGCAGAAATAGATCATATATATATTCAATTATGATGATTTTCATATGCATGTTCTGTCAGTTATTGCTCATGTTTTTATTTTTATTTTCTTTATTCTTTTTCTGCTCTCTCTGTCCTTATCTTCATGCTCTTGATGTGATCAGCTGGCTTCGAAATACCTATTATTAAGGGTAGGTACTGAATGAGTATATGCTTATTGTAAATACAACTTAAGCATGAGTCTTATTGTTCAAGTGTCTTGAGTGTTTGGCATGTGAAATTATACATTTTTTTAAATGTATGAAAATATATATTATTAAATGTATGAAAATATATATTATTTCTATGAACACCCATTGCATGAAGCATGTCTTCGTAAAACGTTTGTATTGTAGAAATAACATTTCTATTCTAGATGTGGAATTTGTTGCACAAAGTCTTTTCATACTGTAAGTATAATTTTCATAAATTGATGCATTAATGCAAAATATTTCACTTTAGTGATAACACATTTCCTTTCTTCTCAATGTTTATTATGTCTTATTATGTCTTGCCAATACTATTTCTCCTTTTCAATATATATATATATTCCTTTCGTTTATTCAACTGCACAGTACGTACCCAAATTAGACCTGAACTCACTTTATACCTGGTAAAATAGATATAATAACTTGCACAGTAAATCATTTTTTTAAAATTTTTAATGCAGTAGCCATACTTATATTTTTTATATTTTAGTTATTTTACAGTAGATCTCCTGTATAACTGGATGGTTAAAACTTGCCTTTGTGCAAGTGGTCTTGGGTTTCATGCTCAATGGGAGCTCCAGAACTTTTGGTGTTAAGCCATGAACACAAGGACAATTGGAGAATTACTCAAATAGACAAAGCAGCAGGTTCTAGTCCAGAAAGACAGAAACAGTATTTTCGGACTTCATGTCCTGACTTCTGTAGTGAGTTGTTACTTATTTTTACCAGCGATGGAACAGATTGCATCCACTAAAGGAAACTCAGTCTCAAATTTCGGGGTCAAATTTAGGAAGCTAAAGAAACGAAGAAACTAAACAGTGCAAAAATAACTAGCGCAAAAGTGGTTTTGACTGTCCCCATTAAGTTGAAAGAATCTCCTTATCAGTTACATTCCCTTTTCCATACATCCAGAAACTGGTTTGAACCATACACAAACAGCGGAACTGTACTGCTGAACTCTCAGGTTCGTTCGGTTGTTGATTGATACTGCATGCGCAGTACAAGAGGTCACCAGAGTGCCAGAGCAATTTAGTGACCTGTATATTGTGCAGTGAGTAGAGAGAAAAGTTAACAAACAGCACTCATTCACTCAGGATGTTGAATGAAGCTGTATGATCAGAAATTAAAGAATTACAGTATGATATATATCCGATCACCACACTTCGCATCACCTAACAAGAAGCTGCTTACTAGGCTTTAGCAATTAAGGGATGTTGCGAAAACAGAGTTTAGTTATTTTACAATTTTTAAGTTAATATAGATGATTATATTAGTTAATGTCACACAGGGTGTTCCAAAATATATCTTCCAAATTTAATAAGAGATAACACCACAATAAGTGAATGCAATGTAGTGGAACTTTAATCATTGTAGTTGTTGGAATTTCGTTCAAAACTAAGCTAATCTATGTGGTGCAACATCCCTTTGAGTAGTCAGGGCCTGTCAAACAGCTTTTCACTGGATGACACATGACAGCATGGCGAGTTGCATCACTACAGTTCTCTGGCTTTTAAGACTGTATTTTGGTAGTTTTCCTTTGAAGTAGCTCCCCAATTGTCCTCACCATGCTGGGCCAACACCAAAAGTTTAAGAGTTTCCACAGGGGATTGATCTGGGAGTGCTTGCACCAAAGAGGAGAGGGATCACCTTTCTGCTAAGCAGGAACTCAGGATTTGGTTTACATCTTGATAAATGCTTGTCTTGTGCACATCAACCACTTGACAAAAGGATAATGTGTAAGGTTAACATTTATCAAGACAAAGATCACATTTTGACACACATCAACCCATGCCTTAGCTGGTTTCTGAATGAGACACATTTCCTCCTCCTTGGCTTTGAGAATAAACAGAAGTGGTATTTTTGGGAGTCTGAAAACTCAAGTCTAACTACTGCTGCACCTCTTCATCCACAGCATACCATTTTGTGTTTTTTCACAGTAGAAGGGAGACACAATCTGATCATGTTTTCATGCAATTCCTCACAATAAGGATTCCAACACATTCTGAATACTATTTCTATACCTTCTCATTACTTATCACACAGCATCATTCTTGGTTGGTATATTTAGGAACACCTGACTGGTTACCAGAGAATCATTCGGAAGTTATCCAAACTTAACTTTAAATCAGGTTTGAGCAACTCGCTTGCACTCTCATGTTGTGCGAGCCTCCCACCTGCACACTGAACTAATACTCCCTCCCTCCTTACCAACCCTCTTATAACTCTACAGCACCACTGCTTGTTCTGCTGTCCACACATGCATCCAATAGTGCTCTTTCACAAGTACAGTCATGGACACTTCTGGATTGTAACGATTCCGTTGAAAGTCAATGGGTATGTTCCAACCCAGAAGTGTCCATGACTGTACCACAGGTTGACCAGGCCTGATCTAGGGCACAATAATAACACAAGCACCATAACAGATGTTCTAGTCATAGGGCATCTGACTGCCATGCGAGAGACCCAGGTTTGATTCCCAGGGTGGGTGATCTAAGGTCGGAATTTTTCTGGCCTTGTCCAAGCATAAAGCGTCTCTGGACCTCACCCAGCCTCAGATCAATGGGTGAGTTCCAGAGATGCTGGGGAGTAAAGGTGGCCGGAGCATGGTGCTGATCACATCACCTCCAAAATAGCCGCGATCGAGAAAGTCCCTACATCCCTTAAACATGTGTTCATGGCATGGTTCTATATGAATGGGGAACTTTATCTTACCGTACTATAACATATGCATTAGAGTACTTACGGATAAAGACATATATTTGTGGTATGTAATAGGTCAAAATTTCGGTACAAAACTGCAAATTTCCAGTTCCAATTGAGATTATAAAGAAAAGATTTTGATGTTGTTATGGAAATTTGATTTGTAAACTTTATATTTATTACACAAAATAAAAATTTTCATTGTAAAAGGCAAATTTATAATCTTCACCACCTAAGTGAAAGATATGGAATGTTATAATCTTCTAGGATAGTTAACATGGACTAAGAAAAATATTATGTTGGTAAATTAATGGAAGATTTCTTTCAAAAGTGAATTTTGCATTTTGAACGTATTTTCACATTATTTCATAACAAATGTAGAAAAATGCACTTTACCCACCCTTTGAAGTCACCTAAAATGAACATATTTCGTATTCCCATAAAAAAAAAAAAAATTTAAAAAAATGTGCATCTCCCTACTGATAGTCTTCTTTTTACAATGCACAATCCATCTTCCTCTGGACCTCGTTTGTTTGTTTGTTTGCACAAAAGCCACACAACTGAAAAATTAATCTCCCACTCAGTGAGTGCTTATTGCCTATGTTTGTTGTATTGTGGATGTATGTGCATGCACACAGAATGAATTGAGGATCATCAATTATATATATATGTTCATTTCATTCAGGAAAATGTTGTTATTGCAATCCTTTCTCGTACTCCACAGAGGAGCTTGGTGACACAATATCTTTGACAAAATGGAGTTCGATGGAGTTATTGCCAGAAGAGGATCCGGATTCAACGTCCCCTACGTCTGCTGCAGAAGAGGAGAAGCAAGGTAGTCATTTTTTTTTTCTTCTGGCTCCCAAACAAATGCATCCAGAAAAATATATCATGATATTGGTGTTATACACTGTACTTGAATCCAAAATTACAAGTTAACAATTAAAGATGGGCCAGTAGGGAATTTTGAAAGTCATGGTGCAGCCACATATCTAGAAATATATTTCAGAGGGGGGGGGGGGGGGGGTCGGAACCGAGTGTGTCAAAATAATAATAATAAAAATAATGTGTTTAAATTATAATAATTACAGTTAATAATAGTATTAATTAAAATATTCAAATTAATTAATATTATATTTTTATTACATGAATAGATAAAAAGACAGTGTAAGGATAGTGATAATAACAGCATGTATTCATTATCTAGCTTACGTATAGCTAAGGTCGGCAAGGAAATTAATGTCAAATTGCTAAAGAATTGAATATTTATTGAATATCAAAAAAGGATGTCAGATCCATTTTGACAAAAAGGAAAGGTCCTGGTAATATTTTATGCATATTATTGTAAGTAGTAATAGACCTTGCATAATCCTTCTTTGGTGCTGTGATTCAAAGTTGTATGATCCAAATATAATCCTTGCCTTCCAATTAGTTCAGTGGAAATACGAGGGGCGTATCATAAAGAATTACACTTTATTGTATTCGATACATACAGACATAGATACATTTAATCGGCTATATGCACTTTCTCAACATAGTCCCCCTGGAGCTGTAGACACGCCAGCGGTGTGGAAGTCGTTCGAGACCATTTTGAAACCAGTTCTTTGGAGTTGTGTGCACCCATCGCTGGACAGCCTCATGGAGTTCCTCACAATTGTTGAAATGGTGACCACGCAGGGGCTTATTCATGGCGCCAAACAAGTGAAAATCGGACGGTGCCAAATCGGGAGAGTATGCTGGATGTGGTAACACCTTGAAACCCAGTCGGTCAATAGCAGCTGTTGTTTCACGACTGGTGTGCGGCCGGGCATTGTCATGTTGGAGAAGCACACCTTTGCCCCATTTGCCTTGCCTCTTCTTTTGAATTGCACGACGCAACCGTGTCAGTGTTGCCACGTAGACTGCACTGTTAACGGTGGTTCCCCTCGGTAGCCAATCAATGAGGATGATGCCATCACTATCCCAAAACACAGTGGCCATTTGTTTCCTAGCCATGGGCGCTGTTTTGAATTTCTTGGGTGGGGGGCTACCCTTATGTTTCCACTGCATGGATTGGGATTTGGTTTCCGGTTCGTGGTAATGCAACCACACTTCATCACCTGTCACAAGCTTCCCCATGAAATCAGCTGGATTCTGGTCGTAAAGTTCCAAAAGCTCCCTGGAAATGTCTACGCGTTGTTGTTTGTGGCATGCGTTAAGACATTTCGGTACCCACCGAGCTGACACTTTACCCATTTTCAAGTCACTGTGCACAATGCGTTGCAGGGTTCGTCTGCTTAATCCCGTAATCCTCTCCAGTTCCGTAAACGTCACACGCCTGTTCTCCAGTATGACATTTTCCACACGCGCGATGTTTGCGTCTGTTTTCACACTCAAATGTCGCCCTGGACTCTTTCCCTTCTATGTCGACGTTTGACCGTTTTTCCAGCCAGTTACCCAGTTATACATCATTTTCCGTGACACTGCATACTCGCCACACACAGCCACTAACCGTCTATAGATACGTGCCGTTGTTTCCCCTTCCTTCCACAAAAACCAACTCGTCCATCGTTGACCACGTTCATCTTGTTCCATGTTGTCCGCAACAGCACTCATGACGTTGTGCTTCGACGGCTGCACAGGCCACAGACTACGCACTGTCACACGGTGCTGCCACCTGGCGGTAGACAAGGTACCTATGCGCCCATCCTGCGCAGTGCGTGGAATTACGCCATTTCATTTTGCATTAAAACAATAAAGTGTAATTCTTTATGATACACCCTCGTAAATATCCCTTGATTAAACAACAAGTATATTTTCATTATTTCATTTTAGTTATTTTATAATTTCATTATTTTCATTATTTATTTTAGTACTTAGTAAGTCTTACAGTATTTTGGTACTTCGTAAGTCTTATAGGTGGTGTTGGTGGGGGGGGGGGGGGGGTTTGACCACCCTTAAATACATCTTTTGTCATGGTGGTCCAATCAGTAGGGCATCTGACCACATGGGAGAGACAAGCTTGATTCCAGGAATGGGTGATCTTTCGGGAACTGAAACACTTTATATTTTACTCAGAAGCATTGAGATGCTATATATATACGAGGTGCATTTGAAAAGAAAGGGGCCGGTCCCCATGGCAGAGTGGTTAGCACATTGTGCTACGATGCCAAGGGTCCCGGGTTCGAATCCCGGCCTGAGCATGGATGTTTGTGAGTGTCCATTCATCAGTTTCATCATATCATCACTCATCCCCATCTTCGCAAATTAGGCAAAAGTGGCACAAAAAGCGAAGTAAAATCAAGCAAATCAAAAGAAAGGGCTGATTATTTATAAAAAGTGACTGGCAACAGTGATCGGATCGTCTCTGCACAGTAACATCAACTGGTCAATTGGCGACTCAGAATCTTATTGTCACTAGTCAGCGGTTGGTTGTCCTGTGAGCTAGAGTGTGTTACAATGGATGGGCAATTACACAATCTCACCAGTTGAGAAGTACGGTCTGTGATTCGATATCTTAGATTCAACATCTTAATGCAACTTGAATTTCAAGGAGCCCGGGAAAACATTCACATCGCAGGCATACTGTAAAATAGTATAAAAACTAAGACGTGTCAAAGAAACGACGACGTGGAATGCTGCGCTCAGGAATTGTTCTTATCCATGACAACGCTAGACCACACGCTGTTGCCCTCACCCTGCATGATTCAGAGGTTCGGATGGGAACTTTTTGATCATTGGCCATATAGTCCGGATCTTGCACTTGGTGACTATCACCTCTTCCTGCACCTTAAAAAGGGAGTAATTTATTTTATTAAAAACATAAACTAAAACGTAACGTTTCAACCTTCTAGCAAGGTCTTCATCAGACTCTGTATCAAGTACAAAAGTAACAAGATACACAAAAAGGGCATTATATATACACAAACATTACTCCCTCCAGACTATTAGAAAGTTGTTAGGAACTTTCTAGCAGGTGGCTTTCACTTTCCAACTGTACTTTCACCTAAAAGGCTAAACATAATTACTTTCATATAGAATGTGAAGAGATATTCATATAGAATATCTCACGCTCTTATTCCTTCATTCTTCTTCCTTCTCCTCTCCTCTTTCTCTCTTGTCCTTTCCACTCTTTCTAACACCTTCTTCCATTCTTTGTTTAACTTCAGTCCCCCATTCCAGTTCATTGTGTCTTCTTCACCTTTCTTCTCTATTTCCTTGGCTTCCTTCCATTTTCTCACTAGCATTCTCTTCTCCCTTCCTATCTGCTTAGCCTCATCCCACTCTATGTCATGTCCTGTTTCTCTCGTGTGTTTAAATATTGCATTTCTCTCTCTCTTAAGTCGTACATCATCCCTATGTTGTTTCAACCTGTCTTTCAGCCTTTTTTTTCGTTTCTCCTATGTACACACTCTGACATTCTTTACATTTCACTTCGTAGATAATCCCTTCCTCTTCCTCTTCTCTGTTTTCCTTTTTCTTGTTTGCATTCTTCGCTATTCCTAAGATGCTTCTCCCTCCATTCCTGTAAGTTTTAATTCCCGCTTTCCTAAGCACTTTGCATATCTTTTCTGTGGTCTTCCCCATACTCTTTATTCCAAACCTTCTCTCCTCTTTTTCTTTCTCTTCCAAGAAGAAAAAGGGCAAGGGAGAATTGGAAGAGAAAGAAAAAGAGGAGAGAAGGTTTGGAATAAAGAGTATGGGGAAGACCACAGAAAAGATATGCAAAGTGCTTAGGAAAGCGGGAATTAAAACTTACAGGAAGGGAGGGAGAAGCATCTTAGGAATAGCGAAGAATGCAAACAAGAAAAAGGAAAACAGAGAAGAGGAAGAGGAAGGGATTATCTACGAAGTGAAATGTAAAGAATGTCAGAGTGTGTACATAGGAGAAACGAAAAAAAGGCTGAAAGACAGGTTGAAACAACATAGGGATGATGTACGACTTAAGAGAGAGAGAAATGCAATATTTAAACACACGAGAGAAACAGGACATGACATAGAGTGGGATGAGGCTAAGCAGATAGGAAGGGAGAAGAGAATGCTAGTGAGAAAATGGAAGGAAGCCAAGGAAATAGAGAAGAAAGGTGAAGAAGACACAATGAACTGGAATGGGGGACTGAAGTTAAACAAAGAATGGAAGAAGGTGTTAGAAAGAGTGGAAAGGACAAGAGAGAAAGAGGAGAGGAGAAGGAAGAAGAATGAATGAATAAGAGCGTGAGATATTCTATATGAATATCTCTTCACATTCTATATGAAAGTAATTATGTTTAGCCTTTTAGGTGAAAGTACAGTTGGAAAGTGAAAGCCACCTGCTAGAAAGTTCCTAACAACTTTCTAATAGTTTGGAGGGAGTAATGTTTGTGTATATATAATGCCCTTTTTGTGTATCTTGTTACTTTTGTACTTGATACAGAGTCTGATGAAGACCTTGCTAGAAGGTTGAAACGTTACGTTTTAGTTTATATTTTTAATAAAATAAATTACTGCCTTGGTCAGCATATTTAGTTTTTCATAATCATGGAAACAAGGCTTAATGGTGTTATAAATGTTAAAAAGGGACTTGCGTCTAAATGATTTGGAGAAACTGAGGTGTTGAAAGAACTTCTATGCAGAGGGTATTAAAAAAATCTTGTTCCACAGTACAAAAAGTGCGTGGAAAGTAATGCTGACTGTGTTGGAAGAAGAAATGGATATTGCACGTGTTTGTAACCAATAATAAAGTGTTGCTACACTTCTTTGCTTGTTTGATATAACAAGGTGTCTACCAGTCAAGAATGTCAAGAAAGTCAAGAAATTATGGTTGTGGTCAAGAATTTTTGCTATTATTTTTTTTACGGTATAGTGAATTCACATTGTTATATACCTGTACTGGGTTTTGATAAAATTAAATATTTGGAAATCTAAAATTGTATTGAGTTGTTGTTTAAATTTACTCTCTTTGTTTCTTAAGAATTACATTCTTGTATGTGTGAAGTTTTGTAATAATATTAAATAAAGTAATGTGATGATTCCCCATCCAGGTCGAAGTCTGAATTAATTTTTACATGCATTAATATTAAACCAAGTCTAAATCTCTTGTTAAAGTACAGCTTCAGTTTTCATCTTAACCGGCCTTGTGGTAGGGTTTTTTCATTGAATAGAAATATTTATTTTCTTAATTTCCAACTACACCTGAGTAGGGGGCTATTAAATAAATGTGAAGAAGAAAAAGGGAGAAGGTCAAGAAAAAAATCATGAAAAAGTCAAAGATTTTGGATTTGTTATTTTGGTAATCAATTGGCCCTTATTTTTTAAATACACCTCGTACATATAAATTTTCTCCCAAGTGTCAAAGATCTAGCAATCAGAGCGAGGTGTCGTCTCCCCTTTCAAATAACACCCCTGGTGCTTCCCCAGTGGTGTGGTGGTAATGTCTTGTAATTAAGTGGTCCCAGATCTGAAACCCAGTGGAGGCACATAGTGGTTCAGATCCCCCTTTAAACTGTAGGTTCAGTCCTGATTAGTCTATCTGTGCATAAAACTCAAACTCAATACCACCCTGCATGTAATTAATATTTGCTACAAGTAACAACATTTACATGTGCAAAGAGCATTGTGTGTCATAAAGAACAAAATATTGTACAATTTGCAACTTTCAGTGTTTCAGGGTACATTTTTTTAAATATTTGCTCATTCTTTTCCTTTTCAGATAGTATATTTTCTCATACATTCCTTCAAAGGATGGCCAGTGAACGTGACAGAAGCAAAGCACTTCACACTGTAACAGGTGGCAGTGCGGATACTTCTTCACTACCAGCATCACCTACACTGTCGCCAGCCCATCATTCCTGCAGCACGACCGTTTTGCTCCTCGTTCTTCATGCTGGCAGTGTTCTTGGTAAGATTTGCTACTCTTTTAGAAGCAAATTACATTTTTTTTATATTCCATTTTTCCCCATTATACATTCAATCTTCATGTTCCCAACATAGCAGAATGTTTCAAAATTCTTCCCCATTTTAAATTTTATTTTCACCTTGGTACCCTGAAAAATGTAAAATCAGGATTCCACTTTAGCATTATCCACGGTGTATAACGGCCATAGTCAACTGAATATTTTCTTGCCTGATTGTTAATGTTCAAGAGGGCCTCATGATTTACTTACATGCAAACATTTGGCCAGGTGGAAAGAAAATATTACATAGCAACATTGTCTTTTAACGTAAGTATGGTCCTAATGGCTTCACCTTTTGTGGAATACTTATTGTATGTTTGATCATCTAGTTCTGTCAGACAGGAGAAATGATCACTTTTTGAAAGCTTGTCCTCACCATAATTCAAAGAAAATTAAGCACATCTGAAGTACGCTATTATGTTTGCAAGGTGAAAATATAAATTTGTGTCTAATGTTTTAAAATTTCTTTAAAACAATTACCATGATGATAACAAAAGCATGATTGCTAGATATTAGGTTATTTTACGTCGCTTTTCTGCCACTTTTGGCTAATCGCTACAATGAGAATGAATGATGATATGAAATTTATGAAGCGATATTCACAAAGAACAATCATCTCCAGACCGGGATTTGAACCTGGGACCCCTGGTGTCATGGCGTGCTGTGGTAACCACTCCACTGTGAAGGCCCGCTCCTAGGCCTACCTGAATTGAAATTGGTTTATTTTGGGAATCTTGCACACAGCATAACACCCTGAACATTCACCTTTGCTTTTCACAAAGTTATTCTTGTTTTAAGTCTGTGTTGGAAATTAAGCCTCTCAAACTCTTCCTATAATGACCTGCAGTAATGCTGATTAATAATACATGCACGTGTATCCCAAAGAAGATGGTCTCCTGGATCACCTGAGAGGAAGTAGGTCAAATAAGTATCGGAACTGAAGATATTAGTCCTTATTGATGTATGCCGTATTAAGTATTTTCCAGAAAATTCACTTTAATTTTTAATGTCCAGTGTCCTATTTCCCATGGAATTGTCAATATCTGATATTCTATATATTCGAGTGTGAGAGATTCGATCGAGTATTTTCGAGCAAAAGTGGTCCAATGCAGTACTCTAATTTACATGCTCTAAAACAATTAAAATTTGGACTTAAGAATTTTACTTCTGGGTATTTGTTACCCAAGAATTTTACTTCTGGGTATTTGTTACCCAGCGAGCATCCTTGCGTTATGGCAGAGAGCACTCCGTGCTCATACCTTTCAGTTTGGTATTTCAACATGTTATTTTTTTTTTTTAACATGTTGTCTGCAGGAACCTTGGGTACTGTATAACGGTTGGAATATGTACTAAGATACATGCGTTTGTCATGAAACCAAAAGTACTAACACTAGGTTTAAGCATCTCTATGAGAGACCAACATTACGAAACTAAATCAGAACTTGTGTAAATTTTGTTTCAGATGCAAATGTGGACCTTACCGCAAAGAAGTCTGACGTGACAACATTCCGTGGTGCATTTGAGTCTGTGATGAGGCAGCATTATCCCTCCATGGTTGGCCACATTTCTATTAAGCTTGTCTCCTGTCCTTCCATATGCACTGAAGCATTGGGAATACTCTCAAGGTAAGCCAGCAACATGTGGTTCCTAATTTCAGTTATGTTTCTCATGATTATTTTAATTAAGAATGGACTGATACTGGTACAAAATGATATCAATGTATTGGTTTATCAGTAAAATTGCTAATAATTTGACTGTGGAATTATGCCATTTTGTTAATTTTTAAAAATAATAATATGTGTGTGTCTGAACAGACCAATGTTCCATGACAGGCTGTTTGCAAACATTTCAGCTGCCTAAGCATGGGGGAGTCCTGTACATGATAGATAGATTATAAATTGACATTGGAAGATACAGTCTGCACCACCCTGTGTAATTAATATACCTTGGTTTTGTAACATAAATGTCTAGATATTCAGTTTCTTTCTTGGAAGGCAAAACCAATTGCAGTTGCGTGGTTATGTATGTTAAGAATGTAAATGATTCAGTCAGTCTCTTCATGAAACATTACTTTTTTACGAACTTGTAGAATTCTTACTTTCAGCATCTGTAAATTTTATTTGGTACTTTAACAATATTGGGTAAAACTTCATTGTATTCTTGTAGAATAATAATAATAATGCAATAACCAATATTCAACTGACCTGATATAAAATTACAAAATATTAATGAAAAGTGTGAATGGTGATTTGTATGGGTAGTGCCTTAGGAAAAGAAACTGCATAATGAGAGACAGCCCCGGCCCTAGGAATTTTGCCGCCCCATGCAATTTTACTTCTTGCCGCCCCATGCAATTTTACTTCTTGCCGCCCCCACCCCAAAAATACGTACAAAGAAAACGTAATGTATAAACAACTAAGCTTGTTATCCGTGGCAATTTCACATGGTATAACCAATTTTTAACATAATAAAATGAAATAATACATAATGTGAGAAGACTAAGTTATTCATAAACAAAGAAGTAATATATATTTAAGCCTAATAATAATAAAATATCTGTTGCATTTACTCACCATAGTTTCTGCCAACGTGCAGTGTTCTCCATTACTTAATTGCCGAGTGAAATGTGCAGGTGAAAATTTCCTACCATTAGAGCTGTGAGGGAAAATAAAACCAAGTTTCGGTCTCTCAGGTGGGCCTTTTTTAACGATCTCCATTTGTTCGGCATCACTCAAATGTGGATTCCATTTTGCTGCATCTGTATATTCTCCATACAGTTCCACTACATTTTGAGCACTGACAAAAGGAGATTCTGTTTCACTCTTTTGCTGAAATACACAATTCTCATCAGGAACACAATTAGAACAACCTGCCACGAGTTCAGAATCACCGGTTTCGAATTCTTCGGCTTTCACTACATCGCTTGCCTCAAGTTTCAGAAATTTGTGCAAAGCTCCACTTTGTTTTTCTATATTGCGCTCTTTTTCTCGTTACGATATTCTGCACCTGAGAGTTTTTTCCTTTTATCAAACATACCTTAGTTTACAATTACAAATGCAGTTTCTTTTGCAGTTTCTTTTGCAGTTTCTCTTTGCTTTTCTTATCCATTTCTGCTTTATACTGCATATGCAAATGGATTTAATTTGAATTTTCTGCGCCTCAAGAATACCAAACTGCCTCAAATAATGCAACTTCCATTTTTTATACATTTTGACGCCCCGTGCAAATGCACGTGTTGCACGTACGGTAGAGCTGTCCCTGATGAGACACTATAGAAAACCAAGATTCTTGAATTATATGTTTATATTCATTTTAACAGTAACAAAATTGTAGAAATTTGCACTAAATGTGAGATAGGCTATTTGTAGAAGCATGGGATTGGAAACATTATCTTCAATTAAACCCTATACACCTATATTAAGCTATACAGATAGTCACAATTAGCGTATCATATATATAATTAGCGTTTCTTAATGGTTCTCTTGTAACTTTCTGAATCTACTTAACATTCATTTGAGGCCCACAGTGGTCCAGTCAGCTGGGTTTGTTTTCTGGGATGAGTGATTTCGGGTGAGAATATTCCCAGCATTATCCCTGCCCCTGCATGGAGTAACTCGGGGCTCATGCAGCTTCTATTAAATGGGTACCTAAGGGCAATCCTGGCCAGTAAAGGCAGCCAAAGCATGATGCTGATCACATCACCTCTACAAATGGCCTAGATTTTGAATGTGTGTGTTTCTACCTTTTCATCCCATTGCAATGTGCAGAGGTCAGTTTTATCTTTCTAACATTTATTTAGTTTGAAATGCAGTAGTTGTGTTCTTATGATTCAGTATAACACACATTTCCTGTATGTGCAGAACTATAATTTTGACCATGATATTTCTACATATACAGTCAACTCTCGATTCAACGACCTTTCACAGTTCCCGGGAAAAGGGTCGTTATTTCGAAGGGGTCGTTATTGGAATTTGCACCAATTTTCAGCTTAAAGGGAGCTCAAACGGACACAAAGATGCCTAGGTGATGGTAACACAATTTATCCTGGTAGTTATACAACCTGTTATGCACAGGATGCGTGTTGTGAGAAGGAAAATAGAACATGAAAAAGTTTTCACAAAAAATAATGTTACTTTCTTTCAATTGTGCACAGTCGTTGCTTTTCCAGGAAATTCTTACAATTATAGTTCATGAGAAAGCCGTTTGCACCGAGACCTATGGAAAGGAAAACAATCTCTCGCTTATTGCAAGCGAAACTCGAAGAATCTTGACACCAGTCAGACTGGTGCCAGCAAAAGTCGGGAGATAATCGGGCAGAATGAATGTTGGATTTTATACGGGTTTACTGGAGCATTGTCTCTTACAAGATTAACTGGTAAGATTAGATCTCTCGGGAGAAACAACACAACCTCTCTAGAGTCGTTTTCACGTTCAGAAGACACAATGGGCTCTTATGGACAATGCTTTTCTTATGGGAAATACGAGCGCGCTGTTGTCAAATTTCTGGATTTACAAATTTAGCTTAAGTAAAATTGGTACCTGCAGTTTTGCAGGATATTTTGTAGAGAATACGATGGTGAACACAAAAAACTGGTAACTTGCTTACATAATTTTAGATAAATTAAAAACGCAAATTTTCTGTGAAAACACAATTTTTACATTGTTTTCATTCCTAACGTTGAAACATGCCGTAAAATTGAAGCTTTCATTATGAAAAAAATTGACACTGTTTTTTAATTGTCATAGGTGACGGTGGTACTCAGAATTTATCAATACTTTAAAGCATATTTGCATTAAAAAATATTCAAATAAAGTATGTGGAGATTTTTTATATTCGTGCAGTAGAAAATGTCGTCGCTGGCCATTTTTTGTTCTGTAATTCCAAGTAAAAACTTCCAGCAGGGGAGGGCAGAGGTCAAGTGCTATTGGATATCACTCAAGCATGGTGTGGTGGTGTCTATTTTTAGTTCAGGCCCAATTGTGAGCGGTAGAGCGCTCGTGAAGGAAATGAGTGGGGAAAAAAACAACGCATTTTTCGGCCGATTTCCTTCAATTTTTCAACTTTTTTTTTTCAAATTTTTCTATCTTTTTCTAAATTTTTCACGGTTCCCGGGAAAAGGGTCGTTACTTCGAGAGGGTCGTTATACCCGGGGTCGTAGAATCGAGAGTTGACTGTATTTGTTTTAAGTTGTGAAGGCTTTTGTGTAAATAACTTCTTTGCTCTTTTCTCTTCTTCCAGCTTAAGTCCATACAGCTTTGATGTTTCACCATCTTCCATCGACGCTCCATATGTAACCCATGATTCTATTCCTATTGGTGCTATTCCTATGTTTGCCATTTCAAGTCCAGAGTACCAGGAGGCTGTCTCGAGGGTTATAAATGGAGCCAACGCTGTGTATCAAGAGTTTCTGAAGACTGAGGAGGGGCTGGGGTTCAACGGTCAAGTGTGTTTTGTGGGTAAGTATTGCTATTAATGCAAATTTAAAGTAATTAAATTTTGAAATTGTATTTTGTGGTGTTGGAACTTGTTCAATCACTTGGCATTTCAACACACACACATATGTCTTTTTAAATAGCAGAAAAATAATTTAACCCTTAAACACTGGCTGTAACAACTCAGTGTAGGTCACAATGCTGGTAGTGTTTTCAGCAGGAAATTAAATTTCTGCAAGGTTTTAAATTAAATTTTATACTGGAAGTTTCATCGAAAAATGCAAGCTCGACCATGACTGAAACCTAGGTCTCTGGCATACCTTGCTATTGCTCTAACAACTGAGCTGTCGAGCCGGCCTGGCTTTGTCTGAATTTTTTCCTATCGCTGTTTTACCTGTGCAGAATCGTCTCTCTGTCAGTGCTACCACAACAGCATCTGCTGCCTTTAAAACACTGTAAATGTCAAAGTTACCTGGTTCCTCCCAGCATAAAGATGTAAATTACATGAAGATTTGCCACACACAAATCTCAATGTAAATTTTATAATTTGGAAATTACAAGTGCTAGAGTTACAAATTGTATTGTACCTCGTTTTATTAAGTACAGACTAAGCCATGAGCCTATGGTTCAAAAGTCTCCATTTTTTCTTTATGCAGTAGAAACACTAATATTTGCATAAAATTTAAACTTCGTCAGGCCCCCACATATTCAACTCCGGGAAGTGAGGCTTCAAAATGGTACCTGCATATTGCCTGATATATGTATTTCGTTCTCATAACAAAAAATATTTCTTTAGAAATTCCCAGTTGTACACAGTGGACTTGAATTGTATGTTCTTCATGCTATCAAGGTAAAAAATATTAAAATGCAGGAAAATGTAAAATTTTCTACTGTAAACAAAGTATTATTAATTTTAATTCTTTGGTGATCACTGAAATAAGAACAACCCACTTGAAATTCATGCATGCTTTATTTAATGCAAGTTACATTGCAAGTTACATTGGAACCTCGGTTTTACATTTTTCAGGAGACCTAACTGAAAAACTTAAAATGCGGGAAGATGTAAAATTGGGGAAAATTTTGTAACATTTCATTATGATGAGACCATCAACGTTGAATATATAATGTGGGGAAATGCAGGAACATAAAATCGGGGTTCCACTGTATATGTTTCTAGGGAAAAAGTAACTTAGTTAATTTTTAAAGTCATGATAATTGTAAATGAGTAACTATAACTGTAACAAAGTTACTTTTGTGTGAAGTAACTCTTAACTTAGTTACTATTGTAGTAACATTCTGAACACTGATACGTAACTATATTCTTCTGTAGGTGATTCTGTCGGCTCAATCTTGGGATATGATGCATTGTGCCGAACTGCTCATTATCAATCTCGACATGACAGTGAGAACAGCATTCTGGAAGCAGACAATCCTCCAACTTCAGGTAAGTTCGCATATTCTAAGAATTCAAAGAGTAGGTATAACAATGTTTTAATTATGAAAAATGAGTTATTCATCGAGACATGCATACTTCGTTTTAGACGAAAACACAAAATGTGAAATAGCACATTGTAATATTTATTTTACATGTTTCTGAAAGGTGTCTGTTTTGTCATGAAATAACGCGAAATGAACTGCAAAATACGAAATATACTCTTAAACACGAAATTTAGAGTTTATTTACCAATGTGACACTTTTAAACACGAAATTTAGAGTTTATTTACCAATGTGACACTTTCTGAAGTTTCAATTATCCTGTGAGTTATGCAATTCATGATTAATTATGCTGTAAATATTTGAGGGAAAAAAATTGACCCCTTTATACAGGATAAAACTTAATACTCTGGTAACTACATAAATGTGCTATTAGAAGGGATATATTTATTTTGTGTCATACGTGCAGTTTTAAAATCAAAATTAGGATTATAGTCACAATTTTAAAACCAAAATGTAAGTTTATACACCACTTTTGATGAGATTTTTTTCCACTATAACATTAAAATTTTATTTTATTTACCACTTTTGAACCCGAAATTGACACTTTTTTTTTCCGAAATTTTGCTTTTTTATTTATCATGTTCTTGAGAACCAATTCTTAACCATCCTAAGACACATGCAATAGCACAAGATGTTTCAGCTGATTTGCCCTGATTTCAACATTTCCTTCGAAATGGTTACAGTTCTCCTGACTTCATTTTGCAGTTCATTGATAGTCCTCAGGTAAGATTTAAAAACTTCTTGTTACAGGTATCCCCACAAGTAAAAATTGTATGGATTTAAGTCTGGACTTGTCATGCCACAGTTGGCCAATGAGAGCATGTCTCGAAATTGCACACCAGACAAGAATTTTTTTGGGATGGTGCAATGACCCTTAAAACTCATGTGGGTTCTTGGTAGCCCAAAATCAAATGTTTTGTTTATTCACTTCCCCGACGAGATGATAATAAACCTCGTCACTTACCCACACATTTTCCAGCACAGAATCATAGTCTTCAACATCCGAGTTTTCATGCGCAAAGTCCAGGCATTTCTGCCGCAGGGCAGAGCAGCGTGGGGAAAACTGGTGGCGCCAACTATTAGTAAAACTTTGAACCTTCCTCTTTCCGACAGTACCTTGTGTAAGTTTGTATCTTTTGTAGTATTTTTTTAATGAAGATTGAAATCAGGACAACAGCTGAAACACCCTGTATCTTCCTATCTTATCTTACCATGCAGTTCACTTCTGTTTCTCATCACAATCCCCTGAAAATGCCAAATTAAACTTGGCAAATTAGGAGCACGAATAGAAGTTGAAATTAAGAAACTATGCAGCTAGGCCTCTTAACGACGCTATTTCATATCCTCATTGACCATCACCTCTTGTGGCAGTTATCAAGAAGGATGCTTCATTGAGATTGCACATTGATTTTTCATCAACAGTCAACAAGGTGTCAGAAAATATCACCCTCAACATTAGGAAACTGATGATATATTCACCAAATTGAGAAATTGCTAATACCGGGTGGTCCATATTGGTGGGACACAATTCAAATGTGCATTTCTAGGAATGGAACAAGCACATTTATTAATCACTATGTGCAATACATAACCAAGATGCAGGAGTTTACAGCACTGTTCATCGTTTGAATATAACTTCCCGTAGATGGGCATCACCTTGAGGAGAACATTCTTGGGCTCTGTAAGTCAGACTGTCCATACTGTGGCCCCTATCTCCCTCCGGAAACGCCCTCCCTTGCACGGGGAAACAAAAGCTACCACTACCTAGATAGAGGTGGCAAAATCTCCCTCGGACAAGTGAAATAGCGTAACGGTCCAGGTTGAGTTCGTGTATAGGGACAGGTGACCAACAGTGCATAGCGATTAGCCATATCAAACAAAAACATATACTTTCAATTACCACCTCTTTTACCTGTAGCCGGGAAGCGGCTAGCTGCACACCTGAAAATCACGGGTAGCGACATGAGTACGAAATGATATTGCCCAAGATTAACATGAAAAATAAAAAGTATATTCTATTCATAACAAAACAAAAATCAATTTGGTACATTTCCCCCTCTCTCACTCACACATTCGCACACAGATTCAATCTTTTTTGGGCGCATCAACAAAAATAACACATACAATGTACAGGTTTTTTGACGACGAGCCCTAATTATTGCATTCGCATTTAATTTTACATTGACTTTTGTCTAATCAGGTCATTTGTGAATTTGCTCCAGTGCTACTCAAATCACTAGCCAGCCCTTACTTAAGTTCACCTTTAAAAAATATTAGGTCGGTGCGGTGACAATACATTATTTGTCCACCATAAACAAAAGCGTCTCAACAGCAATTACGCTCACGTGGGCGGACGTTTGCCTTTTACTTGACCTCACGTGGTTCCAAACATAACAATAATCTCCGTTGAGTGACGCAAACATATACTCTCTAGCAGGCGGGACTTCAACACTTCGCCGCGATGAGCAATTTATATTACCAGGCAAATACTTTAACAAATAATCACATACGCGACCTGACGTAGCTAGCAGCGACACAGCGCTGACACATATTAAAATGAACAAACCTCAAATAGATTAAACAATTAAGCGGGCGGCGCTTAACTCTAGCAGTACGCACTTCAAACAAATACAAAAGGAGCACAAACAACAGCGAATTTAAGATCATTAAAAAATCACAAGGAATAAGTAAAATTGACCTGAGACGATTAAATACAAATAATAAGCGCAACGGGAGTTTGGTATGAAGTTTCGAGTTGTGTGGGCGTTTTCAAAACGTTGACGAATTTCTAGGGCATTCTCTAAATATCAATCGAGCCTTTACGTCTTGACATTCATACAGATGAATACATTACCACCTCTCAGGTTCCACGGCACATCCTGGTGTCTTCATGGGCGATTGAAATCACTTAGTATGGACACGAAAGGTTTTCCTATTCTTCCTCGATCGCGACGATGAGAATGCGAAGAGCGTTCATGCATCTGGTTCCTCGGCGGATCAGTGACGATGGGTCATCGGCGTCGCTCGGGAACGTCAATGGGCTCGGCATCTGTTCCTCTCGGGATCGGTGAACATCTCCGTGGTCAGGCGTGATTCGGACGTCGCATCTGGGCGGTGGGCGGTCGTTCTTGGCTCGTCGGCATCTTTTCCATCACCATCGGATGATCTCAAACGTCGGGACGTCAACATGGCAGCGTTCGACATCTCCACCTCTCTCTCTCTCTCTCTCTCTGTGTGGCACCTGGTAGGCATCAGGTGGCGTAGCTCGGGTTTCTTGGCATGTTGTAGGCATTGGTCGTGGTGTCTCGTCTGGCATCGGGCGAACCGGGGGTAACCCCTCTCCTCTCTTCCTCCGTTAGCCCGCCATGATTTTTGATGTTCCTTGTTTCACAAAAACTATAAACGGCGTAAGATTACAATGGAAACACAGTCTCGCTTCGACTTCCTCCAGCGATTGAGGTAAGCGCACTCGTATCGACTTACTGCCTATCACACACTGATGTTCGCGAAACAAAACTAAGTCCACGGTATACGGAGAGGTAGCACGGAGGTGCTCTCGCTACAAGAATTGCGGTAAAACTGTGTGTCGAAAAAGCATGTCCTTCGTTTTATCCGGATTTCGAAAAAGGACACTCGGCGGTCGTTGAAGGGACGCTTCCGGAGAGCGTCCTTTTTCGAAATCCGGATAAAATAAAGGACATTCTCTAAATATCAATCGAGCCGGTACGTGTTGACATTCATACAGATGAATACATTACCACCTCTCAGGTTCCACGGCACATCCTGGTGTCTTCATGGGCGATTGAAATCACTTAGTATGCACACGAAAGGTTTTCCTATTCTTCCTCGATCGCGACGACGAGAATGCGAAGAGCGTTCATGCATCTGGTTCCTCGGCGGATCAGTGACGATGGGTCGCAATAAGCGCAACCTGTGCTTTCACTTCTACCGGTAGCGGATTGTTGTAAAAATTCCCCATGCCACGAAGTTGAGAGAAAAGGTTCTCCAGAGCATCTTGGTTCAGCTTTCTGGTAAGAATGTATTTCAAACCTTTTGATTTTAAATCATGGTATAATCGTCTTAGGCTGCAGATGGAGACAAGAAATCCTTGTTGGAATGGAAGAAGATTGCATTTTCCCATAACTCTTGCCTCTGATATTGCTTTCTCCATTTCACTAAGCACTTCCATTTGTTCGTCATAATGTATCCCAAAGCCACATTTGATTTTATTGCTAGAATTCAGTGGCACACCTGAATTCATGACGTCAATAAAATTGTTAGTGAGATGGAAAAAATTTGCCTCAACCTCATTCTCTGGGAAGACATACTCAATAAGAGCAGCAGTGTGCCTGGAGAAAAGTTCCATTGCTGGTGCAACCCTTTGTGTGTCGTTCTGTTGCACTGATATGTGCATCCAATTTAACTTTGGAGCAAGCCTGAGTTTGGAAGAATCCATTTTGAGTATCCTTTCTATGATATTTTTCTTCATAACTGTTTCATTCCACTGGATCCCATTATCTATAAAATGATTCCTCAACAATTTTATTAAGTGTGGCAAATCCGCAAAAACCCAAATTTTCTCCTCTGACAATGGAACTGAAAAAAACGGCTGCTCACAATTGACACTAAGATCGTTCCACAGTTTTCTATTATTTCCACCTAGATCCGAAACTATAGCGACTATTTTATACCCAGCTACCCCAACCATTGATATAATATCAAACAACAAAGCCTTGGTCATAGCCGTATCAAAGTTATAGTATACTGGCTGTTTCCATTCACCTGTCAATCCTCGAACCATTGCAACTTGAACATTTCTATGGGGACCCAAAACTCTGTCATTTTCACTGTCGTAGCACACTCGTCCGTTAACATTCATTTCATCAAACAACAGGACACACAGTTTTTCCACTTCAGTCAAACACTGTCCCCGCTGTTTCATAATATTCAAAACTGGTGCAAGAATTCTCGGTGGGAGTCTCAATTTCTCCACCCAGCGACGAAGTGTTGCAATGCTGGGTAATGGAATTCCGACCTCTGATCTCATGTGGGTATACAATCGTTCACTGATCACCCTTTGTGTTAATGCAGGAATTATATCTTCCTGTTTCCACCTCTGCTTTCTATTCCCCTTAATTAACATGTTGATTTGCCCTGGAGTAAAGGTTTTGCTCAAAATTTGTCTCACTTTTTTGTTCACGTTAGTTTTCACTTTCTTCCGCTCCCTTGTTTTTAAAGCCACTTTTGACTGCAATACCTTCTTATACCTTGCTTGCCATGTTTGCAAATTGATTTTAAGGTTTTTGATTTCCTCATGACAATTATTTATATCTGTCTTTAGCTTTCATTTTCCCCACGAAGCACTTCCAGTTGTTTTGTGTTTTCGATTTTTTCACTTTCTATTGAACAAACGAATGACAACACAGATAAAGGCTTTTGTTCTTGAGGTGGCATGCTGCTGTTCACTAATAACACAGGCCTGCGAAATTGAAGTTGTTAGAAAATACAAGAGACGTGTACGCTGAGTTTTATGTTATTGGGTGTGCTGATTTCGAAAATGACCTC
The DNA here is from genome assembly GCF_977018435.1 of Lepisma saccharinum. Lineage (NCBI taxonomy): Eukaryota > Metazoa > Arthropoda > Insecta > Zygentoma > Lepismatidae > Lepisma > Lepisma saccharinum. Next base: position 80,473,771 of record NC_139234.1, read on the forward strand.
CATTTTTTTCCATCACGTCAGGATTTTTTGTACAATCGATATCGATATTTTTGCTAAAATCCTATGTAAAAAGGAATTTTCGCGAACAATTTTGCATGCACTATCTGGCAACAGTGGTTTTGATCCATTTAAATCTATGTAAAATTGATGCTTGGTGATGCAAATTGATTTATTAGCAATTGATTTTCTTTTGTATAGGTTTAAATGGAAGAAAACCACTGTTGCCAGATCGCACGAGCCACCTCTGGTCGAGAGAAAAACACAAAGTTCCCTTGCGTTTACACTTTTAACATCCCATTATGGTGAAGTTTCTAGAAAAAAGCACCAACGTATTATGTTCATTTGTGTTTATTAAGGTAACGTACATAAAATAGACGATTGACCACGAGGAGCAATGTATGTGTACATGAACGTTTGACACAAATTGTAAACTGAACAAATAACAAAACCAAACACAAACAAAGTTTATATTTACGTACATACCCTTTTCCCTTTGAAACTTCTTTTTGACGTTCTTCTTTTATGTGCAATCTCAGGCCTCTCTCATCCAATAGTAGTCGGCGAGCATGTTCTTGTCCGTTGTCCTTGATATTTGCACTCCATATCTTTAATATCTTGGTGGAACCTTTCACCCTGTTCTTCGCTGACTGCTCCTAAATTTTCGGGGATATAGTCCACATGTGAGTGAAGGAAATGTAGTTTGACACTCATGGAGCAACCCAACGCTTGAAATTTGTCCAGCATATTCATAACAATTGCTTTATAGTCAGGATTCTTGTAATTCCCCAGGAATTTACTGACCACATCTTTGAAGGCAACCCAAGCTTCTTTCTCCGTTGTTGTCATGCTAGTCTCAAAGTCTTTATCCGTCATGAGCTTGCGGATATCTGGACCAACAAAGATTCCCTCTGTCAACTTGGATGCGGATAAACCTGGAAAATTTTTTGCACAGGTATTTGAAACAATCGCCATCTTTTGGAATAGCCTTGACAAATTGCTTCATTACACCTAATTTGATATGCAATGTAGGTAACAATACTTTTTTGGGTCAACTAAGCTGTTCCGAATCACATTCTTGGTGCCTGGTTCAAGATTTTGTCTTTTAGCCCATTCTTTCTTGACCCAATATTGAGTCTTTGCACGGCTGTCCCACTCACAAATGAAACATGGGAACTTTGTATATTCGTCTTGTTGACCAAGAAGCATGGAGATAACTTTCAAATCACCGCAAATGGTCCAACCGTGGTCGGCATATTTTATTTTGTTGAGGATGAGAGCCAGGTTTTCATATCGTTCTTGTAAATGTACCAAGTGTGCAACTGGTACAGATGCATACTGGCTTCCGTGATGAAGAAGGATAGCTTTCAGGCTCCTTGTCGATGAATCTATAAACAGCCTCCATTCATCTTTATCGTAGGTGATATTAAATTTGCTCATCAATCCGGGAACATCAGAATAATAGACCAGGTTCTCCGCTTTCTCAAAGTACTGAACAAAGTCCTTTTCTCGATTCCTGTACCAATAAAACGTGGTTCCTTTGGCCAATAAATGGTTTTCTTTCAATCCGGAGCCAAACAATTCAGCTGCCTCTTTCGAAAGGCCCAGATCTCTAGTCAGATCATTAAGTTCAACCTGAAAGAAGCGCTGAGGTGAATCGCCTCCAGAATGCTTATATTCGGTATCGGAGCCTTGACCGTCTGGATGTTCCGAGTCTGGAGACTCTGAAGAAATGACTGGTAATTCAGTTGGAGGCACTGGCACATCAGGCCCATGAGGAACGGGGCATATGGCCGATAGAATGTTCTCAGGATAAGAAATTAGCTTGTGATTTTTTCGGTTATACCCACGGACATGGCAGGCACAAAGGTAACAATCATCACAGTGGTTTCTCGGCTCCCTACATGTCATAGGAATTCCAAAGCGTGAAGCAGTCTTCTTTCCGTTGAGCCATAAGCGTAGATCATTGAGACACTGCACACACACACTTTATGAGGAGCCCACGATTTGTCCTGGTCTCCGAGTTTCATGCCAAAATACGCAAGATAAAGTTTTCTTACATAGTTTGTAATGGTCAGGCAGGGAGGAAAGCTATTCCACGCCGAAACAACATATTTATGGTAAATGTTCATACAAATCCACGTACAATTAAATTTTTCAAGAAAACGTGACGTGATAGACAGTTTTCTTTAATTTTTTTGAACTCAGCACGACAAAATACATAAAGTTCACCTATCACTCCCCTTGTATTTTTTTCATCGCAGGCCTGTGTAATTGTTCACTTACCTTAGAGAGAACCCTTTTCCTAGCACATCTTGCCTTTGCACGTCTTGCACGAACGCTGTTGTCGTCACTGACCTGCACATGTGTGACTGGAAGTAACAATGTAGGAATGGCATCTTTCTTCAGCCTCTTCTTTGGTGTAATTCCTAATAATTCCAATTTTAAATCGCATTCGTAACATTCTGGTGAAAAATGTGAAGAACAAATACTCGAGTTAGCCACCTGAAATTTGTCTTTTCGATAACATTTGCTCTCCCAGATTTTTCGGAATTTCTCGTTGGGAGGAAATTTATGGTAAACAATATCAAAATTTTTAGTTTTCCTGAGATAGTTTCGACATGTGCTCACAGCACAGTTAGACATTATTATTATCACTCACACTACAATATGAAAAACACAACAAAATGACTAAAAATACACGCGAATACACGAATACGAGAGCAAGGAAAGAACACAGAAACACGTTTCCCCTGCTAAAACTAGCGGATACTAAACTTTCCCCAGCGATTTGTCATGTCTATGATGTCACAGTTTTACAACCACCTCGGCTTGCTCAAAAGGCACGTTATGAACGGACCTTCCAAAGCGAGCGGCAAACACGGGTCAACGGACCTTGGGTTGCACTCATGGCCGATATATAGGCCCTCTCCCATCTTTTGCGAACAGAGGTGTTGTCTATTTGGGGTAGGATATGGATGAACGCTACCCGGAAGCAGTTATTGAAAGGGATGTTGTGGTGGTTGATGTGGACGACGACAGTGAAGTCCAGGTTGTGGGTGGAGGAGCGGTGGTTATTGATGCGGAGGTTGAGGGCAGTAGATGTTTCCCCAGGTAAAAATCATCACAGATGTTGCAGGTGAGGATGTAGATTAGGTTTGAGGCATGGCAGGTCCCCTTGGGATGGAGGGTGGCCATGTGCACCTGGAGGATGTGAGAGGTAATAAGGATGGGGCAGGTCTTGCACCTGGGGCAGTTGCATTTATAGGCAGGAGGGTGTTGGTTATGTGGTGAAGGAGTGTTGTGGACCAGGATGTTTTGGTTGGAGGGGGGGGGGGGGCGTTTGAAAACTACTCTGGGCTTGTAGGGAAATATGTTTTTTGTTTCAGGATCACTGTGGAGAATTGGGAAAAGAGAGTGTAGTGTTTGTCTGATTTTGTTGAGGTGGGGATGATATTGGGTGATGAGTGCAGGTGAGTTGGTGGCAACAGGTTTCTTCGTGGTAGTGGTGTGTGAGGCAGCTCGCCATATTTGCTTGGTGACCAGGATGGAGGGATATCCACGGTTGACCAGGGCCTGGTGTAGGCAGAGGTTATAATTCTGGCGGGAGGTGGGTGAAGTGTTCAGGTGCTGTCCCCTGAGGGCCAGAGAGAACGGAATGGCTTTTTTGGTGTGGAACGGGTGGGAGCTGGAGAAGTGTAGGTATTGCATGTGGTTGGTGGGTTTTATGTGGATGGAGGTAGTCAGGTGTCCTCCCTCGATGTGCACATCCACATCCAGGAAGGTGATCTGGTTGGGGGGAGTGCATCCAGGTGAATTTGAGGGAACGGAAGTGGTTAAGTTGGTCCAGGAAAGCTGACATGGATGGTTCTCAGTAATGTCCCTACCTTAACCCACCTCATCCCACCCTCCCAACATACCTATCCCTCTGTTCCTCCCGACCCATCCTGCCCACTCACAGTTTCCGACGAGCCTGGTGACGAAACAGTGTTTTTTTCGTACTATGCACCGCTTCTTCTTCGATGGGGACCTGGCAACTCTGCAGGGCCCCAACTTCCGGTTCCGTCTCTTTCTCCTCACACCGATGATGCTACGAAGTTAGCGAAAATTTTGAATTTTTCTACTGTCTGGTGAGTGTTTCCGTTTACCTTCTTTGGTTTTTACTTAGCCCTTTTGGCCCTCCTTGCTTTTATCCAATATATATATATATATATATATATATATATATATATATATATATATATATATATATATATGTAAGATTTCTAAAATTGGTTGGTTAATTGGAAAACCTGTCCCCCCCCCACTCTTGAATAAAGTTCCGACGGCCCTGGTTTCATTGTTAAAATGGTGAATAAAAATCTAAATTTGATTAAAAGAACTAAAGTTATTACACAAAGATAATATTTCACATATTCGTAGCATATTTATATAGTTTTCAGAGTATTACGTTTATTCCTGTGTAAGGGAGTCCATTTTTGCTTCTCAAATATTTACAGCAGAAATAATCAATTTCCCGTGATTTGCATAACTCACAGGATAATTCAGACCTCAGAATAAACCCTAAATTTCGTGTCTTAAGTGTTTATTTTGCATTTTACAGTTCGTTTTGCATAATTTCGTGACAAACTATGGTTATTAAAATGCACCTCACACCTTTCAAAAACATGAAAAATTAATATTACAATGTGTTATTTCACATTTGTGTTTTCGTCAAAAATGAAATATGCATGCCCCTACTCAACATGCCCAATTATCCCATCATGTTGACGACAAGCTCATTACAGTTGCCTTTTCACCATCTACACTCAGAGAAGGTGGAAAGAGAAGTGCTTTGGCATCAGGAAATTTGAAAAAATTCTAAGGAAACTTAATTATGAGATAATCCCTGATGTTTAAGTTTAAGATGTTTAAGTTTAAGCCATTAAGTTTACATCCTTGGTCCTGACCTACATTCCAAGAACATGGTGGAACTGTTTATGTGTATATGCTACCTGTGGTTTCAAGAGAACTGATACTTCTTTCTTGAAGTCGAGAAACAAACCAACAAGGCTTACATAGTATTTTCACCTGCTGACACCATATGGATTCCGTAACTGAAGCTTATGCCACCTAATTTCACGCTAGCAGAAATCGCAGATAGGTTGAATGGGACACACATTTACAAAGTTTGCTTGAGCAATGGGATACTCATAAGGTGGTAGGTATGCACATGCTGGATACAGTACAAGAAGTGTCAAGAACAAAAGAACCCAGAAGTCTTGTATTGGGATGCATAATTCTGAAAGTATAGTTTTCATGATGGTAATTTAGAGATGAAAGCAGTATGCTTTCAGTTCTCATATTTGTGAAGTTGTTTTATTGTTTAAATTCATGGTACAAATATGATTAACGTTCAGTTCTTTGTATACAATAAAAATTCTGTGATACTAATGAACACTTATTTTAAGCTTCCTTGAGTAGTATTCACAATCTGCTCTTTATTTGCATCCAAAATATTATAATTTAGCTACAATGTACAGTTATTCAAGTATGAAAAATGTGCACTTAATTTCAGGCTATTTCATCAGCTGTCACTTGTCAAAAGAGAGAAATTATATAATATATTAGTAGAGTTTGGAATACCTAAGAAGCTTGTTAGTATGATAAAAATATGCACCAGTGAAACAGAAAGTAAAATTCGTGTGGGTATTAATATGTCTGACAAATTTACAATTCATGATGGGTTAAAACAAGGAGATGCATTATCTCCATTGCTCTTTAATTTTGCCTTAGAATATGCTGTTAGGAAGGTAATAGAAACTAAAGAAGGACTAAAATTAAATGGTGTGACTCAGTTGTTAGCATATGCAGATGATGTTGACTTACTGGGGGATGATATGAATACAATTAAGAATAATGCTAAAATATTTTTCAAAACTGCTAAAGAGATAGGTTTGGAAGTTAACAAAGAGAAAACTAAATATATGCTTACAGGCCGAAACCAAGTGTTAGGTAATAATCAAAATCTAATTATTGATAACAACTTGTTTGAACCAGTTTCCAAATTCAAATACTTAGGAGTAATATTAACAAATGAAAATTATATTAAAGGAGAAATAAAAAGTAGGCTTAATTCAGGAAATGCATGTTACTTCTCTCTTCATAAACTTTTGTCTTCTCGTTTAATATCTAAGAAACTAAAAGTTAAAATATACAAAACCGTAATTTTGCCTGTAGTATTATATGGATGTGAAACTTGGTCCCTTACATTGAAAGAGGAACATAAATTGAGAGTATTTGAAAATAAGATCCTTAGGAAAATCTTTGGACCTAAAAGGGATGAGGAGTCAGTCAGGTGAGTGGAGAAGGTTACATAATTTAGAAGTACATAATTTGTATTCATGTCCAGATATTATTAGAATAATTAAATCAAGAAGACTTAGGTGGGCAGGCCATGTGGCACGAATGGGAGAGGAAAGAGGAGTTTACAGGATTCTTGTTGGGAAATCTGATGGTAAGAGACCTGTAGGAAGGCCAAGACGAAGATGGAGGGACAACGTTGAGATGGACCTAAGGTTAAATCGGTAGGGATGGAAAAGAGTATATAGATCTTGCTCAAGATAGGGAAAGATGGAAGGCCTGTGTTGCTGCAGCCATGAACCTTCGGGTTTAAGAAGGCTAGAGAGTTAGTTAGTTAGTTAGTCACTTGTGTGTATATGTTTCAATTTTTGGAGAATAACACAGAATTGTTGTTATTATTTTATAAAAGGAAGTCTTCATATTATCCCGTTCTTCTTCTCTAAATGATTTTTCTCTTTGTCTTTTATTAAGGAGAAAGCCACAGAATGCAATCCAATGAATTGCATGTGGAAGGAGGGCAAGTCAGTTCGAGTGACGTTCATCACAACAAACATTTGACAGCACCATCTCCTCGCCGAAGATCTTCGTCTACAAGGTAAGATATTCTAGGTTTGCATTCTCTCAGATTTTCATTTGGATGAAAAATTTATAGTGTCTATTTCAACGATTTTGAAATTACTGTAGCATCAATAAAGTCACCTGAGTAGAACATTTCTCATTTCCATGATTTGAATGAATGAATGATTTGATTTATTTTACTTGTGTAGAGTGTATGAATGGGTGGAAAGACGGAAGACGAAATGTCAGTGATGAACACTGGACTGGAAGGCGAGTTTGCAGGGCAACTGAGACAGCGAATCCACTAATTTAGTACACTCTCTCCTGACTTGAACAATTGTCTCTGTACTGAACCTTCATTCTGCTGTAGATTTCAGAAGGTTTCACTCCCTATGACCACAAAAACAAATAACACTTCAATGCTTTTCTACAGTGCAATTCAACAGTGGAGCGGCTATGTTGTACAAGCTACTATGCAGCTGCATACTGCTCGATCATCACAACACCTTTATGGCATGTTGCTAAGGAACCATTTTGAGTCCCAAAATACAAATTTTCATTCTGCATAAATCTCCATGAAGTTTATAATAATGATTTATCCTTGTACATATTACCTTTTGATTTTGCACACACAGGAGATGTACTTCATAGAAATTGAAGTGAATGATACAGGCTTAGCCAGGTTTGAACATATGTCTCAGGCATACAGTCCAATTGCTCTACACTGAGCCTCAAGCCAGCCCTAGTTTCGCCTGAATTTTTGCTTCTGCTCTTTTACCTGTGACACCACAGCAGTTGCAATCAAGGGGTCCTGAGTTCTATACCCGGTGGAGGCTCATAGTGGTTCGGATCCCACTTTAAACTGTAGGTCCAGTCCCAATTAGCCTTACTGTGCGTAAGTGGACTTAAAACACCAACCAACACCAACCTTTGCAACACAGAGTACTTCAACTGTACTACATATCTCCTAGTGCAAAGTTGAATATTACCTTTTGTTTTATAACTGTAAATTATGAATAGCTTTTGCTTAGCTAATGTATTAATTCGGGCTGAGCTGATGCTGATGCTGATGTATCAGTATTGGCTGATACCAGTGGTATCAGTATCAGAAAGTATCAATTGTTTTTTTTTTTTTACAGATACCGGATGATTCTTTTCCAGCTTTTGGATCATTTGCAAGGTCCACAAAAATGCCAAGCGTAATTATCCTGGAGGCTATGCAAAATTTGAATTGTCCATCCATTTTGTACCAATATATGTGTAAAAAATGTATTTTGTGATTGCATAACAGATATTTTTATATTCTGATGTAATTTATCATTATTTTAAAGTAAAACTCTGCTAAATTGATGTGTATAACGAATGGAGTACTCACTCAATATCATTAATCAATATTTGAACAATTTTTTAATGTCACAATTTTGAAGTTGCGGTATCAATATCAGTGGGAATCTGTAAGAGTATTGGTATCGGTTCAAAGTGGTATTGGCTCGGCCCTAGTGTTAATAGAGAAGTTTGGGCTTTGTTAATCTTTATTTTCCTCTAACTATTTCATAATTGTTTTTCTCTGTAGTGACCATGGACATTGCAAGTTAGACTTTGAAGTGAGTGAGTTTTTTATGTTTGGAACCCCTTTGGCTATGGTCCTGGCGCATCGGAAAGTATCTTCTGTTGAAGACAAGAATAGTAAGTGCATTTTTCTTGTTTTTACATGCTATGTTCAAGTTATTTGTAAGAGTAGTGGTATTCAACCTCCCTCCCCCCACATGTTTTGTTCAAAATCTATAGTGTCACATTTTCATCACACACTTTTGAATCCGTGTCAATTTGATGTCACCCATTTGTGGATCTCTTACATCGTGTCCCAAAATAATTATGGGGATTTCAAGTAGTTGGTATATTGCAACAGACGACGGAGAATGTTTATTTCGTACATGTACGATAAGAGCGGCTGTGAGGTTTTCTACCCTGAGTGCTTATAATTTGTTTCCGATCAGTCACAGTGGAGCAGGTGTATTACAAGATGGCGACTCCCGTGCTGAAGTCATCATTGTGTCATTGAATTTGCAAGGTGTGGTTCTGCTGTTTAAGGTCAGTGAGTTTTCTGACAGCAATTTGGAAGTGACCCTCCGTCCGATAACATTTGTCCATGGTTTAATAAGTTTCAAACAACTGAATGTCCTGCAAAGGGAAGAGTTCTGAGCATCCAAGTGTGGCAAGAATGAAATAGTCAAGAAGCATTGGACTATCGGATAAATGTGTGCCTTGTCACATTGAACATGTATAAGATACACTATGTACACTTGTTGAGTTGTTTATTCCCATATAAGCTTTGCCCTTGTATTGTCCACATAAGGAAAATTGTATGACTATGAAACCCCAGTAATCATTTTGGGACATGCTGTATTATCAACACTGTGTATTTTAATAATGTTTCTAACATTTTTGCTGAAGCACTGGTTATTTTTCATGAAACATGTACAGGACTCTGTTGCAGCAAATTCTAGTATGCAGATGAGTAACACTGCATGGATTTTATGACCATGAAGATGAGACACATCTTTTTGATGAATTGAGTTTTGTGTTAAAGTATGTGACCAGTGACAAAGTTTCTACATGGAATATCTCTAAGGTTCCTGTTGATAAACAGTGGGCTGAGTTATTAGTGTATCTGAAATCTAAGAATGTGAGACACCAAACCATGGTCATTATTGTGCAGTATATTCTTTCTCTCCCAGCGACCAGTGTTTTTTTTTTTAGTAGAAATAGTGTTTTCTCTGATGAACGAAGTGTGGAAGAATCAAATAGCATTGGGCACCCTGAAAGCTATAATGATCAAAATCAATCTAATGCCCACTTTTCTCGGACAGATATTGTCATCTGACAAATACAGTATGTAAAGTGCCTCAGCATTGAAAGAATTAGCATCCAGAAAGTAAGTTTCCCTATTTTTTTCCCGTGAAAGTAAACATAATGAGCCGTGTAAATTGCGCATTCGCAGCAGAGCTAAGACGTATCAATCATATGCCAGGCGGACAGATCCTGCCCGGCGCCAGTAGCGAGGCAGCAGTGGTCCGAAGTGGAAGCTCATATTCCTTCTCCCGCCGCATGCCAGTAGCGAGGCAGCAGTGGTCCGAAATGGAAGCTCGTATTCCTTCTCCCGCCGCATGCGAGGTTCAGTCGGTGATAAAGTTCCTGAATGCACAAAGCATTGCGCCAATTGACATTCATCGTCAGCTCTGTGAGGTCTATGGGCCGAACATTATGAGTAAGCAGATGGTGCGTCGCTGGTGTCGGCAGTTTTCGGAAGGTCGTCAAAGTGTCCATGATGAAGAGCGCAGTGGGCGTCCGTCCCTCATCACTGATGATCTGGTTGAGCTGGTGCGGCAGTGCATCGTAGAGAACTGTCGCTTCATGATTACAGAGTTGAGTAGCCTTTTTCCGCAGATATCGCGATCCGTGTTGCATGAGATTGTCACGCAGCGCCTGCTGTTCAAAAAATTGTGCCAGGTGGGTGCCGAAAAACCTGACACTCGAACACAAAATGAAACGTTCAGGAGCAGTACTGACATTCCTGCAACGGTACCATGATGACGGCGATGATTTCCTCGACAGGATCGTCACGGGCGATGAGACGTGGATTTCGCACTTCACCCCGGAAACCAAGCATCAGTCAATGCATTGGCGGCATAGTGGATCTCCGGTCAAAAAGAAATTCAAACAGACGCTGTCGGTACAGAACGTGATGTGCACCGTGTTTTGGGACAGGAAGGGCATTTTGCTCATTGACTTTCTCCCCAGAGGTGAAACGGTGAACGCTGACCATTACTGTGAAACACTAAGGAAATTGCGACGTGCCATTCAAAACAAGAGGCATGGCATGCTTACTGCAGGTGTTGTGTTCCTCCATGACAATGCTCGTCCACATACGGCTCGGCGCACAGCAGCTGTTTTGACGGAATTTGGCTGGGAGTTGTTTGATCATCCACCTTACAGTCCTGATCTGGCTCCCAGCAATTTTAACGTTTTCTTGCACCTCAAGAAATTCCTGTCCTCCGGTGAGCGTTTTGGCAACAACGAAGAGCTGAAGACGTCTGTCACATGCTGGTTCCATTCACAGGCGGCAGAGTTCTACGACAGTGGGATCCAAAAGTTGATACCACGATACGACAAGTGTCTCAATTCTGGTGGTTGCTATGTTGAAAAATAGCTGAACCTTTGCTGTACCTGTTGCCAATAAATGGTTTCCTGAAACTGTGATGTTTTTTTTTTAAAAAAAATAGGGAAACTTACTCTCTGGATGTGCCTCGTATTTTCTAAGCCACTTTGCCACTTCTTTAAGCTATACACAGCAATAAGGATGAATTGTGATTTGAAAAAATTGATATACAGGGTGATGAATATTGTATTTACCAATATCCAGCTTTCTTCCTGTTTTGTCTGAAATCCTTGATGGGAGGGTCTTAGGCCCACTTTTCTTCCTTCTTTACATGGATGATCTCCCTGACAAACTGTCTTCTCTCATTATAAACGTAATTCTGTTTTCCAATGACTGTAAACTCTTCAAATAAATCTCATCAGAACTTGATTCTTTAATCCTACAGCAAGCTCTTACAGAACTACTTTTGTGGTGTCGACAGTGGAAACTTGAATTGAAACACCAGAAATGCTCCTGCCTTACAATTTTCCTACAAAGGAACAAACCCAATTCTGCTTATTATTTGAAAAGAATCCCATCAAAAAAATTTCCTCTCAAAAAGATCTTAGAGTTATCAAGAAAAACTAAACTTTGATGAGCACATTACAAATGCTACTAAAAGAGCAATGCGTCTTCTCGGTCTTCTGTATAGATTTACTGAAATCCAAAACCAATCATCCATGATCATATTTTTCAAATCCCTTATCTCCCCTGTTCTTGAATACTGCTCTCCTATCTGAACCATGGCTTCAATTACTAATCTCTCGTGGATTGATTCTGTCCCCAACTTTTTCCTCGCCATTGCTTGCCAAAGAATACCTTCTCTGAGGCACCTCCATACAACAGATATTATGTCTGTCTTGAATATCCAACCACCACACACTCGTCATGAATTAGCAGATGTGAAATTTTTGCATAAAATCATGGAGGGCAAAATTAAATCAGATTTTCTGATCATCTACGAGTCCCACATGGCCAACCTGCAATGTAAAGCTCCTTCACAAACCCACCACAAGGCTCTCCCTTCTACAGTGGTCTCTTTTCTACAGGCTTCCTCGCTCATATAATAACGTGCCTCCAAATGTTGACATATTCTTGCCAGAGCACATTTTCAGAAAATTGTTAACAATGTATGTGTAATTTTAATTTTTTCTGTGTTGCTGTTACTTTTTCAGTATAAAATGGTCATTCAGTACTGTATCTGAAACTTTAGGTAAAAAAAAAAGTCAGGTTGCAACCCTTTCAGAATGCAGGCAGATGCAAGACTTGCAATCAGTCTGGCATGGAATGTTGGCTGCTTCAGATATGAATTGCAGCATTGGAGACGTTCATTTAAACAGGTTCCATTCAGGGATGCAGTGGGCACTTACAGTTGCCTGGTTACTTAAATTAATTTTAAAAAAGTGAATGAAACATTCTCTTCATAATTTTATATTCAATCTGTAGAATATCACTTATCAAAATTTGATAAATTTCTTATCAGACAATCCCTAGAAAATATAAATAGTACAAATACTGCTGACTTGTCTCTCCCATCTCTATGTTTAGTGTTTTCAGTGTTGAATGATAATAATGAAAAAGAAAAAATACTCACCATGTTACCACAATTTGCCTTCTGCTTCTTAAAACCTTCACAAAATAAATTAGAAACAATTTTAAAATGCCTTTTTTAAAAATGTTTGTGACTTTATATTTCAGCTCCTATTGTTCGTCCTCTTGCACAACAAGTGTACAACTTGTTCCACCCCACGGATCCTGTAGCGGCAAGGATAGAGCCTTTAATATCAGCTCGGTTCTCAATGTTACCTCCAGTGAATGTTTCACGATATCAGAAATATCCTTTGGGTGACGGACAGCCATACCATTTATGTAAGTATGCTCTATTTCTCTTTGCAAAATTTCATTAATAAATTATTTTTACATTTTCATTATATTATGTCTTTGATCTACAGTGTTCAAAATTAGTAGTCACAAGTGAAATTCTTTGGCAACTACACGATACTTATGCTTTTAAACATGATGCAAATTTTGCACATTTTCATGGGTCTTTTTGATGTAGGAGCACAGAATATTTTTCTGTTTCAGGTAATTGGTTAATTTTCCATTTACATTTCTTTGGCCAAGCATTTTGTGTTGCCATTAAATGAACCTTCAGAAATAAGTGCAACCTATTCTACCGGAGTGACATGCTGCACATGTTGCTTGTCGCTTTCATGTCAACGTGGATTGGCCCTTTTTTCTCAGTGGTATACCTTGTGTCACTTCAGTGTGTAGGTCACGTATGTTCAGTGAAGGCTTTTTTTTACAGGCTGGATTGGCCGGTGTTGCCTAGGGTCTCCTTATAGCACAATGTGAGAACAACCTTGTGTTCTGATGTCACATTGGAATGTTTTCATTGTTTGGCTAAATGCCTAAGTTGTTAGGTTAAGCTTGTTAGGATTAACGTCCATGGTTTCACAAATATCCCCTTCCAAGACCGGTTATAGCTTTTTATTAATCGATTGCAAACTGGACACATACCCACACCTGTGTACTTAATGTGAATAGGCATTACACGACATCAAAAATGTACATGTGGTAATGACAACCCTGATGCCCAACATCCATTCTTGGACTGCAGACAATTCTCACATCAACGAAATCATCATCATCCTTTGCCGTTTCCTGCCTCTGGCTGGGTCGGCATAGAAGTCAAGCCTCTCCATTTTCTCCTGGTCTTCCACCACGCCTCTCTTTCCATGGTGTTCTAATCTTGTCCTCTTTCATACCACTCTCCACTATCTGCTCTTTCCACCAACATCTTGGTCTCCCCTTTGGCCTTATCCCCACTCCTTGTGCATCATAAGCTCTTACTGGTAGTCTTTCTGCATCCATCCTCTTCATGTGTCCGAACCATCTCACCTGTGCCTGATCTATTCTGTCCTGGAGCTTCACCACCCCCACTGTCTGTTGGATCTACTCATTCCTTAGTCTATCTCTTCTAGTCTTCCCCAAAATACTCCTTATAAATTTCATCTCCACTGCCTGCATCTTTCTTTTGTCTCTCTCTCTGTTATTCTCCAAGTCTCTGCTCCATACATAATTATTGGTACTTAGTATGTATTATATATTCCTTGTTGCATTTCATAGGTACATATGCTTAAAAATTCCATTTCCTATTTCACTACCTTCCCTTTTATCTGATTTATCCTTTTCACTCATTTGAATTTTATATAAATATGCACTCAAAAGTCAACTCATAATATAAACAGACCATACAATGTAAAAATGCAAGAATCGTGCTTTATTTCCAAAATAGTGTCGTATCTCTCTTGAATTCATTGACTTTACTCAGGAAGTTAAAACTGACTTTCTACAAGAAACATGAACGTTGGCCCAAGTTGACAGCCTTTTGTTTGACAGGGTCAAAAGAAGGATAGAATGGATCCCTTAGCACAAATAATACACCTGCAGTATAATTATGCGAAGAGAACCGAACCTAACACCTTACCTAACAACGTAAGCATTCCACGTCTGACATCAGAACACAAAGTTGATATCACGTTGTGCGATAAAGGAGACCCCGCACTTGTCATTTTTATCTGAAAACAGCCTCAGTAATGGTATTTGCTCATACATTACATTGTCTCTCTTTCACAGTGGAGTTCATACAGACAAACCCTCAGCTGTTCATGGATTCCATGGGTTTGGGGCCTCCAGCTCCAGGATCTCATTTCCGAAGAATGTCTGAAGTCAGCATCCAGAGCACCATGTCTGGAGTAATAGAATCTCTTCCCCTTCAAACCATCAATGCCTGTAAGTTCCGAAAGAAATGCCGACTTTTGGAAGATATACGGTGGAATCCCGATTTTACATTTTTGTACATTACACATTCAACCTTGATGGTCTCAACATAGAAAAATGTTAAGAAATTTTCCTTGATTTAACAATTTCCTGCATATTAAGATTTTTCAGCTTGGTCCCCTGAAAATCGTAAAATTGAGGTTCCACTGTAGTTGTAGATTGTCTTGCTCTGATCAGAGACCGAAGTTCATTAGAAAAAAGCATGCCAGTGAATATAAAATGTTGATCCCACTTCCTGAGAGATCAGGGGAAATGCAGACAAGTCTTCACAATATTTTGATAACATGATAAAAATAAATGTCTCAGCATTAAATTTTCAAAAAGTTTCTTTTAAAAAAGGATAAAATAAATAATGCATGTTATGTTTGATAAATAAGACTGAAAAGGTTTCAATACCTTTTAGAACATTCCTTAATCCATCCGCATACCATTTAAATGTCAAATTCTTTGCCATGAAATACCATTTAAATTTGGCCATCTCCCATGATGGTTGCACAGCAAGACAAGATGTCAAATATTACGAAAACTATCCAAGCAATTTATGTGAAAATTTTATATATTGAAGTGAAAGTACAGTAATAAGTATGCACATATGCAGTTTTCTTGAAAAATATTGGGTTGGTGCGAATAAAATGTCCGCTTTGACATCTGGTGGGAAACTCACCTCACCTCAACAACACAACACAGGGATTGACTGAGGTCACGGGTCTAACGTCATAAACTCTGTATACATTCAGCAAACAGGCTGGAGCACCCAGACAGTCAAGAAGCAGTATGTTGCTGACCAGGGTCGTCTGAAAGTCCACCATGGAGAACACACAATTGCGATTGATTTTTCTTTACGAATTCAAACTGGGACATTCTGCTCAGCAAGCCGCCAAAAACATTAACAGTGCATTTGGGCCAGGAATGGTAAATGAACGCACCATTCGCCTCTGGTTTGTCAAATTTCGTTCCGGTACACAGCATTGCAAAATGAACCCAGTGGCCATCGACCAACATCATGTTCGGATGAGCTCCTCAGGAACCCCGTGGAAGCGGACCCTTGGAAAAGTGTTCGTGCCATTGCAGACGAGTTAGGCATACACCATACCACTGTCGTTCTGTAGCTCCGTGCGATCGGTAAAGAGAAAAAGTTGGACATATGGGTACCACATGATTTGACGCCAGCCAACAAGTCTGGAGGTGTGCAGTTCTCTGAGTTTAAGGAATAACCGGGATGGTTTCCTGCATCAGATTGTCACTTCAGATGAAACATGCATCTGCTATGAGAATCGTAAATGATCAGGACAATGGTTGGATCGTGATCAATGTCCAGGGCGGTTCCGAAACCACCTCTCCACCCACGGAAGGTGTTGTTGCTGGTATGGTGGTCTATGGTGGGTGTGATCCATCGTGTCTTTCTCAGGCAAGGTGAAACCATCAATGCAGATCGTTACAGTGCTGAACTCTCTGAAATGCACCGCAAACTTCTCCGCAATGGTCCACAGACATGGTGTTCTCATGTTGCACGACCGTGCTCGCCCACATGTCGTGCAA
Organism: Lepisma saccharinum; assembly: GCF_977018435.1. NCBI lineage: Eukaryota > Metazoa > Arthropoda > Insecta > Zygentoma > Lepismatidae > Lepisma > Lepisma saccharinum. The sequence goes on from NC_139234.1 coordinate 80,490,248, forward strand.
AGGACGGTGCAGGCTCTCCAGGAGTTGCAATATGAAATCATTCCTCATCCAGCATATTCTCCCGACCTCTCTCCCACTGGCTACCATCTCTTCCTGCATCTCGATCACTTCCTGACAGGGAAGACCTTCGCTGATGATTGGGCAGTGCAACATGCCGTTGACTCCTGACTTCTTTCGCCATGGAATCCAATTGTTGGCTGAGCGATGGCAAAAGTGTGTGGCTGCAGACGGCGACTATTTTGATTAACCAGGTATTGTAGTTTTGATTCTTTGGCCCTTGGCAATGACGCACCTGGGCTGGACATTTCATTCGCACCAACCCAATAAATAGAAACTCACCTAATAATTTTGATCACACATATTTCTCCATTTCCATTCCTCAACCTTTCGTTTTTTTCCTGCCACACCCACCTCTTCCTCACTTTCACTACTTTCACTACATTCTTTAATTTCACTAACACAAAATGAATCCCTGTGTTCATCTCCACTTCCAAAATCCACATTTTCCTCTTCATCGCTATCGAAAAGCAACTTTTCAATCGCAGAATCTTCTACGACATTCTTACACAACATGTTTGCAAGACGTAACAAATGAAGGTTTGTTTACATGAGAAATTACTGAAAAACAAACACGTCATAGATTCGAAAGATCATACAACCTCAGCCATCTATTGACAGAAAAAGAAACTACATGATGAAAATTGGGAACCCGTCAATTCGACGACTAGGTTTGGCAAGCAATCGTCCAGACAGGCCATCGATTCGACGATTTTTAAAAAAAATCTTTTTAATTACTTTTAATCCTTACTTATGTGATACATCAAGAAATTCCTTTAATTTAAAATACTTAATTGAAGTACTTACTTTCTGTGAAACCATTTAATTCCTGAAGATATATCCAAATTAGTTAAAAGATTTGGACTTAAATATAAAAATATGTATCTTGTGACATGATTTTTTTTTTCAAGTTTCAGTTTCAGAATTTTTGTATTTTTTGCTTACAATGTAAGAGCGTTAACTGTTTAGCTTCTGTCCTAGTGCTGAACCTATACCGTTTTTAACTGACAGTGATAGTCTTAACCATTTCTCACTTGCATCATTATTCTTAATGTTCAATCAGTTAAGGTAGTTAGAAATGTTAATGTATATTGTACAAGGTGTCATTCTACTGTGCTTCTTCATACTTTCACTGTTTATAGAGAGTATAAAAGAGGAAGGAAGAAGAGAAGAGTTGAAAAAAGAAGAGTGGTAGTAGTGTGTTAGATCTTAGTCATTGGCCCTGCCCTTTTCTCACACATTATACATTTATCACTGAACATAAAACAAGCCAGCCTCTGTTGTTGAGTGGGTAGTACAGCATGTTATTATGCCGCGAGTCTTGAGTTCGAATCCCAGCCTGGACGTGGGTGTTCTTTTTTTTTTTTTGTGTGTTCCTTCATCAATTTTATCACTCATCCTCATCTTCATGATTAGCCAAATGTGGCAGAAATGCGAAGTAAAATAAACCACATACACAAAACAATCAAAACCCAGGTCATAAGATAGTTTCATATAATTTTATGTCAAAATTAACTTTATAGGTAATTGTTTATAATTTTAAAGATCATATTATGAATTGTGTGGTCATCAACTTTCAAGTCGTCCTGCTCATTCATGACTTTGTCTTCCCTTCAGTAACACAGAAGTGGTGGGGTACAAAGCGATTGGACTTTGCCCTCTACTGCCCAGAAGGCCTGGCCAATTTCCCAACAAACGCTCTGCCTCATCTGTTCCATGCCAGCTACTGGGAGTCATCAGATGTGATTGCATTCATTTTGCGTCAGGTTCGTACCCTTAATATTAATTCACTTGTGGAATATTTGAGGTTAAATGTATAGGATGAGTAAAGGATTACTGTAATAGACATTAACAAGTAAGATTGAAATCTAATCGAAACATTATATTCTTCATGATAAATTAATTGTTAATCAAAAGGTCCACTTTTTAAGAACTCTGTTTCCCATATCGAAGCTTTTCTTTACTAATGGAATTTTAATTTTTTTTTAATGGATGGAACATATTGAACATGTGTATCAAATTTTTTTGTGATTTTCATTAAGATATTACTTACAAAAACTTACAAAATCAATGTAGAATGCATACAGTGAAACATATCTTATCTCCACATCTAAAACTTTCCGAATAAGACCTTTCAGTGTAATTTGGCAAAGCTGAGAATAAATTTCCACTATGAGGGACTTGTTGAAAAATAAACCAAAATTCCTGAAAAGTAGGAAGGGAGGGTCCTTGAATCATAGACAGTGGAACTCCGATTTTATGTTCCAAGATTATAGTGTAAAATTTTCCCCAATTTCCTATTTTTGCGCATTTTAATTTTTTTCAGGCTGGCCCCTTGGTAAATGCGAAACCAAAGTTCTACTGTATTGCCTTTTGATTGTTACCATTACCTGGCATGTGTAGTAAATAGAATATAAATTATAGCAATGTTAGGGTGTCTTAAATGATTTATTAACAATGTTAGTTTTGTCCTGGCTACATTTCATTCAAAATGCTTGTCAATAGTGAATATTGTAGCTTATATTACATGAAAACAAATGCTTTAATTGAATCTACTTTGTAATTATGGACATTGGCATATGCTCTTTGCCCTTCCCTCCTTTATAGGTCATTGTCTTGTACATGTTGTGGCAAGAGTGGTTAGCGCAGCAAGCTACAATGCCATGGGTTCCAGGTTCAAAACCCATCCTGGGCATGGGTGTTCTCGATCAATGTTGACTCCCTTGTTCTACAGTCCACTAGAGCCATTTAATGTGTTGTCTCTTCCATGCTCATTGTACCAGGTGGTTATAATTAAAGTGACGGTGTTCAGAGTGGTACAGCACGGGCTGTAATGAGAGTAGCAGTCTGAAACTTCGTAGATATGATAATGAAGCAATGCGCTCGCGAATTATGCAAAAAAAAAAAAAAAAAAAAAAAATAGTTCCAATTCTCGCCACCAGGGTAAAAAATGGCGCTGTAAGCAGTCAAAACGTGGAATTTTCCGTAACTCTGACGTCAAAGTCGTTGACATTGCCTAACCATTGTGTGAGCTCCCTGGTTGTTGTTGGTGACGCTTGTTGCTTTTTTTTCCCTTTAGTGATGTGAATGTTCGCCGAACATTAAAAGTTTGATTTTTCCCGTGTAAAAAACAATGGCTATTGCGAAGAAAGACCGTGCACTGCTAGTGAAGTTGTTTTACCAGAATGGGAGCAATAGTAACGCTGCACTGCGGAAATATCGCCAACAGAAAGGGCTGAGAAGAGGGCCCATGTCAATTAATGGGCTGAAGAAGATGATGAAGAAATTCGAGGAAACAGGTGAATTGGGTGTTGCACCAGGGAGAGGAAGGCGGCCCATCCCCGTGGAAGTTGTGGACGAAGTTGCTGTAGCTGTAGCTGACCGTGCAGCACATGCCTCAACTTCTGCAACCAGTTCTAGAGCTGTGGCACGTGAATTGTCACTCCCCTGGTCAACAGTTCGCAAGGTATTGCGGTGCATTTTACACTGGTATCCCTACAAGATCCAAATTGTGCACCAATTGAAACCCCAAGATATTCCACAACGCCGTGAGTTTGCCCATCGGTTTTTGGCACGCATGGAAGTGGATGACATGTGGCCGGGGAATATTCTGTGGACTGACGAGGCGCATTTTACTCTGGTCGGTACAGTGAATACTCAGAACTGTCGCATATGGGGTTCCACTCGTCCACATGTTGTGCAGGAACAACCATTGCACTCAGTTTACGTGACTGCTTGGTGTGGGTTCACTAGCTCCTTCATTCTTGGTCCGTTTTTCTTTGAGGAGATGACACCTCGAGGGCCTGTTAGGTGTACAGTGACATCTGCACGTTATAGGGACCTCCTTGTGCAACACGTGATTCCAGCTTTGCAAGAACGGAACTGTGAACACACCACCATTTTCATGCAAGATGGGGCAACACCACATGTCGCTCGCCACGTGAAAGATTTGCTACGAGAAACCTTCACTAATGACCGCATCATCTCTAGGCAGTTTCCAGATGATTGGCCTTCCAGATCCCCCGACCTTAATCCATGTGACTTCTGGCTGTGGGGATATTTAAAAGATCGTGTCTATCAGGGACATGTCCGGTCTCTGCCTGATCTGAAAGCTAGCATACAACGACATGTCGCTCAGATTTCACCAGACATGCTGCGAGCAACTGTCGATCATGCCGTGTTACGAATGCAGCATGTTGCTGAATTGGGAGGCCATATTGAACAGTTCTTGTAACCATAGTTCCTAATAAACATGCCAGAATCATTGTTCTCGTGTGTTTGATCTTTCCTGCCTATTTCCTGTAACTATACCACGTTTTGACTGCTTACAGCGCCATTTTTTACCCTGGTGGCGAGAATTGGAACTATTTTTTTTTTTTTTGCATAATTCACGAGCGCATTGCTTCATTAGCATATCTACGAAGTTTCAGACTGCTACTCTCATTACAGCCCGTGCTGTACCACTCTGAACACCGTCACTTTAATTATAACCACCTTGTATGTGATTGTTCATGTATCCATATTCGCTATGTCTAAGGCAGCTTTCAGACTGAAACAGCAAGTGGCATGTAACAGGCAACAACCGACAACTGACATGTGAGTTTCACACCAAATTGGCAAGTGACAAGGCCCTTCTCTATGTGATAAAGCCTTCACTGGGCATGCAGTGACAAAGCACATTTTCTGCACTATACTAGGGACGTTCAATATATAAGTTTCCCTGTGCTATAAAATATTGTATAAAGCAATGCCATTAAAAAGAAGCACATGGTTGACAAGCACCATCCTTCGTCTACAAGGAACAACAATCGATTTGTTATCAGACGTGAAGGCGCATGTGCTCAGGGGCGAAAAGTAAACACTTGTTCAGAAAACACGGGCTCGCATCATAAGGAGTTCAGAAGCATGGATGCTAAGGGCATTCTGCTTATGGACTTTTTGGAACGAGGAAGAACAATTAATGCTGACCGTTATTGTCAAACATTGGATAAACTGAAAAATGCAATTCGACATAAGCGACCAGGTCTCCTGTCAGCTGGTGTCGTTCTTCTTGTCGATGACGCTCGCCCCCACTCAGTAGTGCAAACACAACACAAAATTGAAGAATTGGGGTGGGAACGGCTTCACCACCCTCCATACAGCCCCGATTTAGCATCGAGTAATTTCAATCTTTTTCCGGTGTTAATGTCTGAATTGCAAGGTTACCGTTTCTGAATAGATGAAGAAGTGAAGCGTAATGTGACAATAGTGCTCAATAGCCAGAGCCCTGATTTTCATGCAAAGGGTATGGACAAATTGGTGCAACGGTGGGACTAATGCCTGAATCTCTATGGGGATTATGTGGAGAAGTGAGGAAGGATCCTCCTACACATGTATGTATAGGTTTTAATGTATCTTAAAAATATATTTTTTTACAGCATACGGAAACTTATATATTGAACGACCCACGTAGATTAACTTTAACCCTCCATAACCTGTGCTGTGGAGTGCCGCCATTTAGAAATTCGAATTATTTCCCTTACCAGTGCAATAATGGGTGGTAAAGCACTAGGTAACCTATCTACACTATTCCTGTGAAAACGTAGAGGCATTTGCACTTTTTTTTTCTAGCGTGCTTTCAGTTGCTTACACACCTCTGAAATGATCAGTTCCCCTTGGGCAGCACTCAGTATCATGCACGGAAACGTTTCCTACCCTAAATATGGCGCACCAGCCATAAATGTGGAGCAAAAAAGAACAATAAAACTACAGTATGTTGTTTGGAATGCAAATTATTTGTATGCAGAAACCATTGCAGTACTCATGCGAAGTGTCAAGAGGTGTCAAAATAACGATATTTCAATGTTTGTAGTTCATTTCTTTTAATAGCTAATACAATTTTTGAAATGGACATGTTTGCCTTCATATATATTTTGCCTGATTTCCAGTAAGTGCTAGTGTAATTCATCATCAATTTGTATCGACAATTCATGTAAATAACGTTGCTTTTGTTAGGGTGGCAATAGTGCCACGTGCAGGATGTTTGTGCTACTATGACGATGGGGATGGTGGAGGGATAATGTCTATTGACTTATAAATCCATTCCATTCCCAGTATGTGTTTATAATGTGTGCAAAGCTCATAATGTAAAAATATGTTGAATCATTTCAGCTGGGAAGATTTGACTTAGTCCCTGTGGTTGGTCAAGAAGAGAAAGACATTACAACTTTCAGTCCTAGTCAACCTCGAGAGAAGTGGATGAAGAAAAGGACGTCTGTCAAGTTGAGAGTAAGTCCCAGTTCGTCTTCATATAATATAATGTTTCGCATAAAAATTGTACTATTTTCACAAAGAATTGTTACTTTGAATAACCAATTAAAGTTATACCAATATCAATGCATAGAAAATTAGGTTTATGGAGTTTCCTACACAAGAAATGGAATGTATGTAATATCTTCAGAAGGCTTTTTTTTAACTTTCAAAACTATAAACACTCATCTTTATGGGAAATTCTATGCTCTACAATTTTGGTCTATGATCTAATTTTGAATCTTGTTTCCTCAAATGGAGGACTTTTTTTTTCTTTGATCATGTACATGATCATCTGGCATAATTCACAATAATAGTTACTTAGAATACCAATACAATAGTATACTGTTCTCTATTTGCAAATGGTTTGATACCCGGTGGAGGCACATAGTGGTTTGGATCTCACTTTAAACTGTAGGGCCAATCCCAATTAGCCTTTCTGTGCATAAAGTGGACTTATAACAAAAACTCAAACTCTATTTGCAAATGGACTTATTACAGTCAATTCTCGATTCTACAACCTTTCATGGTCTCTGGGAAAAGAGTTGTTATTTCTAAGGGATCATTATTGGAATTTGGATTGATTTTGATCGATCCTCCATCTCCATACACAAATATTGTGTTAAAATTGTGCTTAGGCCTCTTTTTGAATGGCTCTCATGGCAAAATTGCAGTTTTATTTTAATAGATAGACCTCTTGTGCTTCAAATGATATCTCACAAGTGCATATATGACAAAACATGACATCAAAATGAACAGAAGGCCAGAGTGAAGAAACACCAAACCACATATTAATTTACCTAATATATCATATATACGGTATTATCTGCATGTTGGAAAAATATAAGTTCTTCACAAATAAAACTATTATTTTATCAGTGGACATCCTCCCAATTCCAATGATACCCCACAATCTCTGATTACCATTAAAATTAAAATAGAAAAACTAACCACACAACTGCACATCAGCCCAACATCACACCCTGGCAAGTAGCACATGGCCAGTACTTTGCCTAAGACCCGTCATGCTTTGCCCAGCAACCAGAATCTTTCTGGTCGAGTAACAAGTGAATGCAGTTGGAGATAGCAGCCTGTAAGTGTTGTACCACTGACATGTGGAAACATTGGCATGCTTTTGTGAGGGGGTGGACAGAGTCAAATTCTTTTGGCTTGCACTGACAGTGTTTTGTTGTGATGTCAATTTTTGAGCAGTTATGAGCAGTATAATCAAACAGATTACAACACAGCAACCAAAATAAGTGCAACAAATGTACCTTTTTGTCTGCTTATTCCTTAAAATTTTCGACCTTTTTTTTTTCCCAAATCCTACATGTTTCCCAGGAAAAGGGTTGTTACTTTGATAGTGGTTGTAGAGAAAGTTTTCTATACGGCATACAGTTTTAGAAGCAATATTGGGTGGCGCCACGCAGAGCATGTCTGTGGCGACCAGCCTATGGCAGAAGTCCAATGTTCTACAGTTAGGAAACTGCAGCGCTCAAGTTAAACACTGGGTTCGGTTTTAAGGTTCATCATAAGATGGAGCAAGAAAGACATTTTGAACCTTACTGTCATATTTCCTGTGTAGAAATATTCACTATACTATTTCACTGTACTCACATATACTGTGTATGCCTTATATAAGAAAAATAGTTAAATATTGGACACAGCCAATTCTCTGTCTCTCCCTTCCGCTAGCAGTTATTTTGGAAACAGTACAAAGCACTGGCTGCGTATTGGCTGAACTCATGTTCTTTCTAACAGCATACACCATATAGTTTCTCATGCAAGTGAAGGGGAAAAATTGTAATAACTTCAGTATTTTTCTAAAAGGAAAATATGCCTTCTTGCAGAAAGTTTTACATTCAACAATTTTAAAGTCTAAATTTTTACATTAGATTCACAGAACTTAGTTATGGTATAATTTTCAATATTGTTTTCTTGATCAGTGATCATTTTGCAAGATGATCAACTCACCAGAACTGAAATATAGACATTTAAATTCATCATTTGTCTACAGTAAAATTAAGCAATTTCCACCTCTTGAATTATCACTAATTGAGATATACAAAAGATTGAATTGAATTTGTCCTCCATTCTGAAAAATGGTCACCATTGCTATCTGCATCAGAATTCGAATGGGGTCACCTTCTGAAATCACTTATGTAACCCTAGATGTGTGTTAAGAATTGAATATGAAATAATGGCTAAATTGCAGTCACAAGTGGTGCTGTGTGTTTGGTAGCTGGTAGTGTACTGTGGGGCACATGAGAGAATACAGTGGTATTAGTTATGTCTGTTTTTATGTAGTGCTGGCCATTTGCTGAAAATACAGAAGGTAGGTGAAAGCACTGTAAGGATGTATTTATGAAAGTGGAGCAATGCATGTGCTTAAAAATTGAGGTTGCACAAGATTACAATGCACAATAATGTTTTCAGGGACTGAGAGGAATGTGGCATTACATCGTTGCCTTTTTGATGGGTAGATGCATTTTACAAAGACAGAGAAAACATTTAGGACTCACCACTCCATTTTCTTTTTTTTGACTGTGTGTGTGTGTCAACATTTTGCCAGTTGAATACTATTTTGTTGTATATCCATTATAGCTAACTTCACAGGGGAACTGACTAAAGTTTGATTTATGTGGATTTGGAATGCACTACAAGATTTTCATAAACATTTTATGATGTGTCATCATGTGACGCATTAACGTGTACAGCAACTCATCTGTGACAAAAATGGATTTACGACAAAACAGCATTCAGCTGCAATTTTCCTTGGGGATACGGGAAGACCCTGCATACTGCCTCGTTGTGAGCCATTGAGAGGGAAACATTACCATGTGCCACACCAGATAATTATCCATGCTTTACATTGATCACTGCAGGACTTCTACCAATAGTGTGGCAGAAGATGGGAGGTATATGTTGAAAGATATAAAGTCATTTGAAAAACTATGCACATTGCTACTATCTTTTTATCCATCCCTTGTATTTTATGATATATTAGTAGCGAGTGTGGTAACATGGACAGTTGTAAAGAAATTTGTAAAATGTATTGCTTCCTAGTTTAAAGTAGTCATCCAACAAACTATAAATGAATTGTGGATGAATGTGCTTTTCCTCTGTTACAGAACGTTGCTGCTAATCACAGAGCAAATGATGTCATAGTGAAGGAGGGAGCCCCCCAGGTCTTGGTGGCTAGGTTCATGTACGGTCCACTTGACATGATAACATTGGCTGGTAAGTGCGGATTAAAGAAAATTGGAGTATTGTATATTTTATGCTTTCGTGGTGCAAGGACTTGAAGTGGAACTATTACACTGATTTGCATTTTTTCAACTTTTTTCCGTTGTTTTGAAATGAAGAGGTCTATCAGAATGCATTTTTTCCGCAGATTCCGAAAATGACTATCAAAATTTCATAGCACATCAGGTTTTTTTCACAAATCACGAAAATGTGAAAATGTAAGAAAACGTAATTTTTTAATGGCATTGATATATAACAACGCTTGTAACGTGTGGAAATGTGCTCTGGAGGGATGGAATGAATGTGTAAGGAATAAACATAAATACATATTTCAAAGCAAACATACCTAACATTCACCACTGGGCTCCTCTTGAATCTTCCTCTCTTTGGATTTTCTTCGGTGTTCTTCCATACAGTCTCTTCTCAACATCCAACAATAGTCAGCCATCATATGTACAGTCCACTTTCCTTGGTATCTCTTATCTCTTTCTCATCACTTTAATATTCTGATGGAAGCGCTCGCCATGGTCTTCCAATAAGTCACCAAGATTCTCAGGAAAGCAATTGAGCATGAAAAAAGTGAACTTTGATGCTCATTTTGCAACCAAGCAGTTTATAGGATTCCAACATCTCGTCAACTAAAATGGTGTAAGTTGCAGCCTTCATGTTCCCCAAAAAGTTTTGTACGACATTTCTGAATGCAGTTCATGTTTGCAATTCACACTCACTCATAAGTTTTCTCGAGATTAATTTTTCGTATTTGTGGGCCTGTAAAAATGCCAGCTTTGATTTTTCAGACGTGATTGATGGAAACTTAACAACAAAGTCCCTGCTTAAAGCTGTCACAAATTGCTTCATTAAACCTAGTTTTATATGTAATGGTGGCAACAGTATTTTTGAGGGATCAACCAGTGGAACTGAAACAATGTTGTTTTTTGTTTTTTTTCGCCAGGTGTGACTGTACTTCTAACTGGTCACTGCTTCTGAACCCAATGTTCCATCCTTGCTCTGGAGTCCCATTCACACAAAAAGCTAGGAAATTTGGTTAGCCTGCTTGTTGGCCGAGCAATATTCCAATCACGTTGAAATCCCTGTACACAGACCATTCATAACGCTTGTACTGCACCTTATCCAGCAGCAATTTAAGATTTTTGTACGTCTCTTTCAAAGTAACTGAATGTGCTACTGGAATGGATGGATGGATGTTATTATTGTGTAATAAAACACCTTTTAAACTGGATTTACTGGAATCTATGAACAACCTCCACTCTCCTGAATTGCAAATAATGTTGAAGAATTTCATGACTGCTGGAATGTCTAGACAATATACCAAACCGCCTTCCTCTGCAAGAAACAGATCCAATTCTGCTTCTCGGTGTCTGTACCAGGAGAATCTCGTATTAGGACACAGTAAATTCTTTGCATGAAGTTGTGATCCTAACAACTTTGCTGCATCTTTAGGTAAATTCAGATCTCGAACCAAATCATTCAGTTCATGCTGGGTAAATGGCACTCAGGTTTCATCCACCCTACTGTCTGGTTGGTACATCTCATCACTTGTATCACTGTCTGAACCAGTGTCTGGTGAGGGCCTGTCATTGGATGATGATGCCACAGGGATGGATTCACAATGGGGATGGAATATTGGGATACACAATGTTACGCTTACTGGTACTGGTATGGCCCACAATCTTCACTGTGCAGATGTAGCAGTCGTCACTGTGATTTCTTGGCTCACGCCACATCATGGGTACACCGAACGGCAGTGATTCCATTTTTCCACTTTCTCAACCCCTTCACACATGCATGGCACACTTTGTGAGGAGCCCACGCTTTGTCCTGATCTCCTAGGTGCATCCTGAGGTATAGAAAATAAGCATTTTTCATGAAAGGCATAATATTTTGCCTCCGTTTTTCCTTTCGTGTAAGAGCCACATATGTAGCAAAATATATCTGGATGATTGACACAACCACGTGAAGCCATTGCACATGCTACAAAGAAACAACCGAACGGTCACATACTCAATACAATGCACCTGGAAGCAGTCCCTGCTTTACACTGACTAGTGGGCATTCTGGCCGGAATGGCACCACATGTGCGAATGTCATGTGACCCCTATAAAGGGAGCGGTGGGCTGTGGTATGAGTCAGTTTCATTTTCGTAATCAGCCATGTATTTATGTTTTATTATCTTACACATTCATTCCATCCCTCCAGAGCACATTTTCACATTTTCGTGATTTGTGAAAAAACCTGATGTGCTATGGACAGGGTGGCGACAGATGTGGAAAACCGGGAAAAGCCAGTGAATTTGAGGTGTCAAAAAGAGTCAGGGAAATGTCAGGGAATTTTGTCTTGATTGACTTTTTTTTAAAAGATATAGCTATGGAATTCTGCACGGGAACAGGAAATCTTGTTGCTAAGTTTCGGTTTCAACTTTAGGCCCCTTTTATACACAACACAACCATGGCACCAGAAACCAGTGATGGCAGGAGGAGAGAGAGAGAGAGAAATTTCCAGAGGGGCAGAAAAATGTGTTAAGCCTCTAAATATTACGTGGAAAATGCATTGAATTATCATTTTTTCTTGTCCGTATGGGAGTATTAAGGGGGCAGAACTGTCAACAGATGGAGGGGATGGGAGTGGGTGGCACCGTCCGATAGTTGTGGGACGTCGTAGTAAGGCATTTTGTTGGACAAACTGAAGGATCATTGAAACAAATAGCCTCCATTAATACATGTTTTTTGTCGAATATTGCCACCCGACAAAGTATCTCACTACAACATGCGACAGAAATTGCATGCATGGCACTAGTATGGAATTGATTTTTGTTGGATGTCTTTGGACTGCAACATCCAACAAAAATCCCATGCATAAACAAGAAGAGCTTTAGACTGCAAATATGCTGCTGGAATTTTATTACTCTTCTGGCTTACTTCACCTTATTTAATGTAGCAGTGCTTACAAAGGTTTTCTTTCATCATCCTGACGGATTACTGGTTTCGCACAAGTTAACATATCTTTACAATGACATTGCACTATTCTTAGATATAAAGAAGAAGATAACAAAACGGGATATATATTGAATACTAACACGAAAAAGTGAAACATAAATCTGCATTGGTGAACATTATAAAACTTGGCAAGTGCATGCTCCCAACCTCAAATTTACTGCAACACTAGTATTGCAATGAAATTAACACCACTCCCTGTCCTGTCTGTTTAAACTCGTGAGAGATGGTCATTAATCTCTCACTGAGTGAATTAAATATTATGAAATAAAATACTAATACATACATAATATATATTATATTATAATAACATACATAAATATTTTAGTATCATATTTACTCGAATCATTCAATTATAAAAGCAAATCACTTTCTTCAAGAATTTACTTTTTTCTGCCAGCCCTCCTAAATTTTCACTTTCCATCTACTGATTTATACGAGGGGTGGCCAGAAAGTAATTTCCAATTAGTAGGGACATTGATTTTTCGCAAACCCGAAAACCATGAAAAATGGTAATTGCTGTGAAGTTATGTTTATGAATGTGCAGTGATGTCTGGGCACATTTTTCGCCTGTTTGAAATATCAAACTAATGCAAATTTGGTGTAAAATGCAAATTGTTGGCGTTTGTAGCGATTTTTTAAAAAATGTCCTAAAACAACGAAAAATCCAACATTCTTGTCTTTTCTAGGCCATGTTTGTGTACATAGAATGTGCAAGTTTTCCAACATTTTATTTAAGAGTAAAATATAATGCTTGTTATACATGGAATAATTCCGACAGCCACATTAAATTATGTATTTCCCACGATTTTTTCAACTTCTATCAAATCCATTTGCATCACAGAGCAAAGTAGCAGGGTTCTAACAGGAGATCGAGTGCGTATCTACCGTTACACGGGAGCCACATCTTCAGTATTTTTCGTGCGAGATGTGTTTTGAATTGCCAAGCTAAGTGCGCACCATCGGAATTTGTCGAGCAAGAAATAATGGAGCTCAGTTGTTGGGGCAAGTGACTGCCATGCGAGAGACCCGGGGTCAATTCCGTGCGGGGAAGAACTGGGATCTTTTCCACCTCTTCAAACTGCTCCGGCGCCCACCCAGCATCATATCAAGTGGGTACCTGGATGAAACTGTGAGGGATAAAGGTAGCCAGGAGCATGGTGCTGATCACTTCACCCTCACTGACAAACTGTCACGAAAATACGTAGACCATGTGACCTACAATTTAAAATAATAGTTTAAAAGCACAATGAAGTATTAAGTTTCGGTATAAATGTTCTAAAACAAAGATGCAAATTTTGTTAAGTCAAAAAAAGATAATGCCAATTTTTGGTTCCATAATATATTGGTATCTGTCACGTGAAATTGATTGATTTTAAATTTTTTGGGTGCGTCACCACTTATGGTCATTATGCACCCTTCAGTATGTAGGGGGAAAATTCCATTATCTAAAACCCTTACCTTAAAATTAAAAAGAGGGTATGAAAATAACTTTCCCAAAATAACTTTCAAGATATCAAACTCTCGCGAAGAGGCGTAGGCCACGTGACTTACAATTTTAAACAGTAGTTTAAAAACACCATGAAGGTATAATTTCAGATATTTGCCAGAAAATGCGCTAAGATGAAAATGTGAATTTTGGGAAAAATAACACCGAATAGTAAAAAATAAAAAAATACACCAATTTGAAAAAAAAATAACAAAAAAAATCAAGGTCCCTACCGATTAGGCATAAATAAAACAAGAATATCAGTTGTAATTTATTGCATTAGTAACAGGGAGTCCTAACCTAATTTTCGGCATAATAACCACCATTGTTCTGGCATTTGTCGTAGCAGGGCACTAAATTTTGTATGCCCATGGCATATGTGTCTGACAGCAAAGACTGGAACTATCTCTACCGCAGTGTAGCTGTCAAATCCTTGTCCTGACAGAAACCTCTTCAGTTGAACAAAGAGATGAAAGTCGGTCCATGCAAGGCCAAAGCTGTACAGGGAGTGGTCCAAGATCCCATACCTGAAGTGATGCAAAGGGCCCGCGTGTACTCAGCTGCATGGGGTTGTGCACATTGATTGTCTGCACCATCGTCTGAACCGTACTATTGCTCACGATATCCTGTCTGCACACCTCACACGATTGCTGGTGGCCAATGCCAAATTCTGAGCATGCAAAAATCTGATTACTATACATATGCTACATCGCATTCGGTGGGAGACTGTATGAGAGCTGCAATCTTTAACCTAGAACTGTCCTAAAACCGCTGCATTGCAACTGTACTAGATTACACCTACATGCCACTTCTTCCTGTCTGTGTGTGTGAGTGTGTGTCGCTCTCTGACCACTAGTGCTGCATATAGGCACCATTGGAGCTTTTTTCAGGATGCCCCTCGTATATGAACTTTCAGAAGCTTTTATTAACATAGTGTTTCTGTTTTAATGTGTGGTTAGCTAAATCAGATCCCTATACAATGCAATTCTATAAATTCCTTGTGTTAAATTTCTAATACCTACATAAATAATGGTATAACTGCATGTTGTCAGTTTCACAGTACTTCACTTGGATATACTGTACTGAAGCAGAGATCCCATTGATAATGTAAGGAAATATGACACTTTTATTTTGTTCGATTCAATTGTTTCACTTATATGCAAGAGTTAAGTTGTTTGCTTTATAGAGAAGAGAGAAGTAGCTTTATGCATCGAAAAATGAGTCCGCACTCATGGTTCTTGCAAGCAGAGGGTTCCAAACCTCAGTGCAAATATCAACATATAATACCGAGAATGTATAAGGAGACTGATAAATTACAAATTGTATTTCTTAATCAATCACACTTCACTGTTATCTCATTTAGTCGTAAATTTAAAAATAATCAAGTATTTTATTTAAAATTACTGTGTTCGATAAAATTCCGTAATCCTTCCCTAGCTTGTGAATTGTAATAATTTTGCAAATTCACTATTTTGCAGTTTGAATTCAAATCATAGAGAATAGAGAAATTAAGTCAATTTCATAGAAGATAATATTGATACTTAACAAATCCATACCTGGATCTGTATGGGTTTATTATTTCCATTTGCAAGAACATCGATTTAGTAGTTTGTTTTTGTCAGGGAAAAATGTAAATTTTGTCCTGGAGAACCTGGAAAAGTCAGGGAATTTCTTTCTGCTTGTTTGTAGCCACCCTGTATGGAATTTTGAAGGCCATTTTTGAAATCACCCCCTGATTTATGACTGTGGTTTTCTCTCGAATTGGGGAAATGAAAAATGTTATAGTTTAGCGAAGCCTGTAACTGATTGTCCCTATGCATCTTGCAGATCCATTTTATCCCCCCCCCTTTCCCGAATATTCAGTAGTATAATATTCAGTAATATGCATGCTTCAGTGTGCAGGAATATCAAATGTGGAGACATGCCGAAAAGGGTTGATATGCCTTCTTTTTTAATAGCCCTTCCCTTGTTATACCATGTTTTCTTTTTTACTGGATGGAAGCAATGTTGAATATTAAGAATCATCTCATATTGAATTGTTATTCAGGGGATTCAGATTAAATTGACAACTACATTTTTGCAGTACAATCATTTAAATTGCTGTGTTGGAAATCCTCCTGTATTACAGTAGTGACCCAAATTTGTCCCTCTCTCACTCCATACACCCCCCCCCCCCACACACACACAATCACACATTTTCAATGTATGTATTTATGCTTTCATAAACTGTAATACAAATATGTACACTTTTTTTAACATTTTGTCATAAAAAATGAAATTTCAACCCTGATGAGGCTTGGTGAGAAATTTAATTAAAAATTCTTAAAATTTTTCTGTGAACATATGGACCAAAATGCAACATTACTGCTAAATATTTTTGAATAATGAAAAACAGTGTTTTTGGTATGCCCAGTCTCATTCATGAAGAACTTTTGCTAAATCATTGGAGACTAGTGAGGGGAGAGGGAGGAAGATCTTAATTTACAATCCACCCACCCAAATATAATAATTCATACATACATGAATTATTATGATATTTATTATTACATGTAAAGGTAAATCACTGAATAATTAAATATGTATATATGTATATATATGTATATATAAAGCAATTCATTTGTTTCTTTTATATATATCCACACACATATATGTCAGATATTTATAAAGCAGCAAAGTAATTCATTTACCAACTGGTCAAAAATGTCCATAAATTATAAAATAATTGAAATGGTTATATTGGATGTTAGTTTTTGTTTAGTTTTTGCTTTCTATTAATATAAATCAGTTTCATACTTTTATCTGTCTTGCATTCTTGTTTTACTTATATCTTAGTCATTGGTCAGAAAGTGACAGAGAAGGGAAGTAAATAAAGCAAATAAATCAATTATTTTGCTTTATAGTTTATAGTGTGGAAGTTGCAATTTTTCAAGGAACACTGCTCCTGTGTTAAATATTATTATTTGCATGCTCTTTCAGGAGAAAAGGTGGACATTCATGTGATGAAGGATGCACCTGCCGGAGAGTGGACATATGTGGCTACGGAAGCCACTGATAAAAATGGCCGCATTATATACACAATCCCGGAAGAAAAGGCCCTTGGCTATGGGATGTATCCCATTAAAATGGTAGTCAGGTAATAGGCCTTCAGTTAATTACTAGAGATTATTAACTTTAATTTATTTCTTTATTTCTTAATGTGCAGTTTTTTTCAACAAGAGTAAAAAGAACTAGCAAGGAAAAGAAAAGATTTGTTTTTGTGAAAACAAGATAAGCAATATCGCATTATGCACACCATAAAGTTTGCATGTACTGTGTATTGTAATAGCTGGATGTACATGCCTTCAAATGTTGAATAGAAGTATGGTGGATATGAAAGATGTGTTTAGATATTCAAATGGTAAACGAAGTAGCTCTCGTAGAATATTAACTTGAATTGCATAATATTGCCTAAGTAAGATTTCATATACACAGTATTGCCGTGACCTTGATTCAAAATGGCAGTTGTTGTATAGAGTACGTAAGAGTTTTATGCAGATTTAAGTTTAATATTTTAAATATTTAATATTAATATTTAAGGTGGGGGCTCTGTATGAATATTTCGAATTTTGTGTCCTGCGGGTGAATGGAGACTGACCCAAGTACCAAGTGCCAAGATGAGATGAGGAACGTTACAATAAGCTCTTGTTGCATCCACTCGAACATCTGTGCAGTCATTTTGACAATATCAGAAACAACAAGTATTCTTGCAAGCAGGTCCTCTTTACTCTCCACCAGGCTCATAGACAACACTTTTGACATGACCGCGCAATAAAAAATAGAGTCTAGTCAGGTCAGGCAAATGACTCCAGGGATGTTAGAGCAGATGCGGCAGATCTTCTTCTGACACTGTCCTGCCTGCATCGATGCTAGAGGCTGCCATTTTGAACAACTACTGTAACATTTTCATCATAGAGTACTACAATTCACTGTAGTAATGTGCGTATTAAATCTACAAGTTACATCTTACAGTTGTCTTATTCCACTGTCATAGGCAGCTCAAAGCAGTTTTGGCTTAAGGTAAAAAAAAAAAAAAAGGTAAAGTGTTCCCTTGTGCATAGCACCATGCCATGAAGGCGTATAGGGGGTGTGGGGGTAACGCCCCACACTTTCTTGATCCGGTTGTGAGTGGGGGTGATGTGATCAGCATCACGCCCCTGACCGCCTTTACCCCCCAGGGTTTCCCCCAGGTACCCATGTTATTCGACGCTGGGTGGACGCCGGGGCCGCTTCCACCGTTAGAAAAGTTCCTGGATTTGAACCGGCCGGGGATCGAACCCGGGACCTTTAGCATGGTAGTCAGACACGTTACCGACTGAGCCACCGCGGCCAGTTTTGGCTTATAACTTTTTAATAATGCATTTCCAGACTGGGGTTCCTTATCTCATATTGGTACTTGGGTCAGTCTCCATCCACCCTGCCAGTTTGAATCAAGGCCATGGAAACACCCTGTATGTATGTGATTTACAAGTGAAAAAGAAGACAAAAAATGGGAGCATCACCAGTCAGACTATAGTTCATACATTAATATTTTGTGTAGTGAATGGTACGGCACCGTTTACAATTTTTAGTTCTTCCTGAAACATTGCTGTGGTTGTCTATTTTTAAAATAACCTACCAATATTTGTTTTAAAAAAAAGCACGTGATGGAAGACCCAGGTTTGATTCCCAGGGTGGGTGATCTATGGCCAGAATTTTTCTGCCCTTGTCCCCATATAAAGTGGCTCTGGGGCTCACCCAGCCTCAAATAAATGGGTGCCTGGGGCAACCCTCGGTTAAAGGCAACTGGAGCATCATGCTGATCACATCACCTCCAAAATGGCCAAGATCGAGAATGTGCAGGGCCCTACCCCCATATCCCCCAAATGCCTTCATGACATGGGGGAACTTTATCTTACCGTACCTTGAAGGGATGAGGGATAGGTAGTTTGTTTTTTAAAAAAATACTGTATTGGGCCGAATATAAGCTGCCCCTGCATATAAGTCGCACCCTAAAATTTGAAGGAGTGAAAAGAAAAAAAAGATGATACCTGAATATAAGCCGAGGGAAGAAAAGAAAATGCAGATAACCATTTACTGGCAGATTCATGGAAATATAATTAGGTAGGTACATAGGTATTTTATTTTATCATAAATACAGTACATACAAAATACAGTACCATTATTAAAAAATAAAGGTTACAAAATTCAGTATCATTATTGAAAAATTAAGGTTACAATTGTGTGTTATACCTACTTCAAAGGTAGCTTTCTGTTAACTACCGGCACAGTACTTATTAGGCAACAAAATGTGCCTATTCACCACCATCACTATTGTCACTACTGACGAAATGTCACAATTTTTTTAAGGTCGTGAATATAACGTGCATCCTAATTTTTCACAATTGAAATTTGGAAAAAATGTGAGGCTTATATTCGAGCCCATACGGTACACATGTAGATAGCAGACAAAGCAAAATGAAATGTGCATATTTTGTAACATGGACACATTTTGACTTTGTAGAGGTAAAATGGTATCCAAAGTTCATAGTTGTCAGACCAAAAAAGAAGACAACAGTGGGTATTGTATCTTTAGTTTTTGTATTTATCACATACTTTTGTTGCAATGCTTTGGAAGTACCTATTTTTACATCATCTATATATATTTTTTTAAATTTATTACAGAGGAGATCACACATCTGTGGACTTCTACCTTGCTGTTATCCCTCCAAAAACCGAGTGTGTTGTGTTCAGCATTGATGGTTCGTTTACTGCCAGTGTGTCGGTCACTGGGAAGGACCCTAAAGTGAGAGCTGGTGCAGTCGATGTAGTCAGGTTAGTAATCTTTCACTGTACCAGTAACATAGGGTGTAGAGAGTTTGAAAAGTATAGCCAGTAAATAAGATTCCCTTGGTAATGTGGTGCAATGTAATCAAGCACACTGCAACCAAGGAGATAAAGCTTAAAATGCAGGAAAATATAAAAATCGGGGAAATTTTTATGTTTTGCTATATTGGAATGATGAGGATTGAATGTATAACGAGATAAAATGGAAAATCCAGGAACATAAAATCATGGTGCCACTGTATTGAGTTCACATGATTTTTGCATGTGATCAATTTCTTTGTACTTTTTTGACATGCCAATGATTACTTAGAAAAGTTATCCATGAATGATTTTCAATATTTTCTCGAGCATATCTTTAAAGATAAATAATAATAATAATAATAATAACCAGGCTGTGTGGGCCATGGACTACCTACCAACTGCCAGCCTCACTCCCGCCTGCCCAAGTTGTGAGATCATTCAACCAGTTACGGGGTGTCGTGTGCTCAGCATGACGAACCACCAGTCGTTGTTGTAGGTTTCCGTGACCAGGTTATGCAACTCCATAGCTTCCCAATTTCCTCACAATGGTTGATATACACCGGTCCCATACTCTTCCCCCAAGAGACTGAACCTGTGCGCATCCCGTAGCCGGACCCCAAAGAATGACACCTTAGACTGCATGGCCACTGTGTGGAACAAAGATAATGAATAGGGGTACATTTATGCTGCACTATTGACATGCAGATTATATCCAAACATACAGCATGTTACGATGCTTGCTGTAAGCACCTATGATGCAAGCTGTTGCCACAATCTCGACAAGACAAGTTATGTGGTCATTTTTTCAGTTTATTTTATTGTGTATTGCAGAAATAGGATGCTCACATCTGATGGCAATGACAGTGATTAGTTTTGGTGCCTGGACCTACAGCCACTACAATTCTCTGTGTGGTTTTGTGTTATCCTGTGTATTGCCTGTCCTTATGTGTCCTGAGCTCTATTTCACAGTCTGTTGGTGACAACGAATTTAGTTAGTGAATGCCTTTTCCCTCATGTCCAGATATTATTAGAATAATTAAATCAAGAAGACTTGGGTGGGCAGGCCATGTGGCACGAATGGGAGAGGAAAGAAGAGTTTACAGGATTCTTGTGGGGAAACCTGATCTGTAGGAAGACCAAAATGAAGATGGAGGGATAGCATTGAGATGGGCATAAAGGAAATTGTTACGGATGGAAAACGTTGGATTGATCTTGCCCAGGATAGGGACAGATGGAAGGCTTATGTTGCTGCGAAGTTTCTATTTTGTAAAGTAAATGTATGAATATGCAATTTCTCTTTTAAGGGAAAAAACCCTTTGTGGTTGTGTGGTTATATGGCTTTAATTAACTATTTGTGTTCCTCAAGGAACATTCTCATTTTTGTATTGGATCAGTAGAATATTATCTTAGTAAATATTTTTTATTGGCATTGACAAAAATCTCACATCAGTCCATCCTTAATTCACGGTAACAATTAGAAGCATAACATTGTTCAAATCTGTAACACTATTGAAAGATTTGTTATTTACATGTTCATAAATTCTGTGTACATTATTTTTTAGGCACTGGCAAGAGCTAGGATATATGATCATCTATATTACGGGTAGACCTGATATGCAACAGCAACAAGTTGTGTCATGGCTGGCCCAACACAACTTTCCACATGGTTTAATCTCATTCGTAGATGGTCTCTCTACCGATCCCTTACGTCACAAGGCAGATTACTTAAAACATTTAACACAGGTAATTTTTTTTCCCATCATTTTTGTTACTTGAGATTGTAGGTATCTTCATACAGGGTGTCCTAAAAGTCTCCATACATAAAAAATAATGTACTTTCTTTCCAGGTGATACGCTAAGATATTATTAAGCCGTGACAACCACACCAACCTATGCAAATTCAATGGCGGGAACGTATTGACCTGTGCCAAACTCTGGAAGGCTGCTACGTTGAGTACATTACGTGAAACTTTATTTTGAAGTGACATTCCCTTTGTATGGAGACTTTTGGGACACCCTATAGATAATTCTATATTTTGGCTCTATGCAAAACTTCTAGCAGCTGCACAAAGCTAAAGTTCAATGCTAGAACAGTAGTAGGTTCACTCTTAAGCAGACAAATACTGATCTTGTAGAATTTTCAGTGAAAAGTGCAGGCTCGACCAGGACTCGAACCTGACTGTCTGGCATACTGTGCCATTCTCTACCACTGAGCTACCGAGCCGGCCTGGCTTTGCCTGATTTTTCGCTGCCGCTGTTTTACCGAATATTTTAGCAAAAAATGTTTTTTATTAATTTTTTTCTTTAATTAGGCAAAATTTTCACTAAACATTCTATGTAGTACATCTCCTGTGTGTGCCAAATTTCATGTAATTGATCTTCGTGTTTTGTGCATGTTTCCAGATCCCTTTACAAGTATTTTGAGACATTCAGGATAAGACTAGTTAGCAGGAGAATGTAATCTGGCCTTTGTGTTTTGATTTTCCTAGACCTTTCTGGACACAAAGTTTGGTGTTCTGCTGGGAATATAGAGGCAGTTTTCAGCAGTCAAAGACCAGACTAGCCTTTTTGTATTCGACCTTTGCAAGTCTTCCCACAGTCAAAGAGTATTATTTGAATGTAGAGAGGCAAGAATAATCTATTAAAAGGTATTAACCATTACCTGTGGTGGATCTATATATAGACACTAAAACTGGTCCTTTTTTTTCAGAGCATCTATATATAGACAGTATTTCAAAATTAACGGTTGTTGTATTGCGACTAGTCACTTTTTTAGACACCACTTTTTCGTGCTTTTATTAGTCTTTTTGAGCTACAACCCATTGTTAATGCTTTGTCGGTTCCTGAAAAATATTTTTTTTGTAATGAGTGCTTCCTTGCATTTTGCAATGTGCGGCAGAGTCTCTAAATAGATTGCTTTCTCTAGCTTCAGTATGCTGCAAGTCTTTTTATAGTTATTTTTTACATTACTTATGATGAAACGTATTTGCTGTTGCATCTATATAGAGATGATTTCTTTTTGAAGCTCTTCCCATCAATATCGCTGCAGGGAAGGTGTTAAGTCAGATTATACAGGATATCCAGGAGAATGGCAAATTAGAGAATATATCTTTTAACCAACAAATATGAGAATTCAAAAGTGGAAGAAATTAGCACAAGAATTAGTGAAGTAGAATGAAATGGATTGATTTAGAAGAAGATAGGGAAGTTTGAAATATGCAATTGATGATGTGATAATCAGATATACAGTGTTAGCCGAAAAGAAATTTTAACTGTCTAATCAGATAAGAAGATATATGAGAATTTTTCATAAATGTAATGTCTATGACACTGTAACTTACTGTACATGATACTTTTTTTTTCAGACATGGGAGAGGTACAGATTATGCACGACTATTTTATCAACACTTAATGACACTACAAAACAATAAGAAATGTAATGTAACACAATGTAATTTCATTCTGTTGTGGAACAAGTGCTAACTCTTTTAATGCATTCTAGGATCATGGCATGGTTGTACAGTGTGCGTATGGCAGTGGGAAGGACATTAATGTGTACACATCAATTGGCTTGAAGGCCGATCAAATATACATTGTAGGGAAGCTCTCCAAAAAGCAGTATCACCTTGCCCTTCCCATATCCGATGGTTACGCGGCCCATCTCAGCATACTTATGGCACACGGAGGATCCCGTCCAGCCCAAGGGAATGCCAGGATGGTCATACCCCGTGGGTATTTTGGGTTACCTGGACAGAATGCCTCATTGAGAAGGAGAAGGTGAGCCATGTTATCTGTATGATCTGTGTGTATTTAATAGTTTTTGGAAGTTAACATATGGGTTAATGCACGGTATTTGCTGTATATTTGACTGAATGATTGTGGTGTTTGTAAAAGTAGTACCTTTCTGTGTGAAAGAGTGCATGCTGCTCCTGCATTGTTACAGGACATGAGGTGTTCTTAGAGGTTATAATTCATCTGAATAATTAATGCGACTTTATCAGAGATCACTAAATGACCTGATACAGCAGGGCCATAACCCAAACCAAATCTGCACCCAATCTCTCAGTATTGACCAATGTAGATGTATCAGTGTTTTTGGTAAAATGGGCAATGATTTTATCAATCTGATATTTCTATAAATAGCCTGTAATTTAACATAAAATTTGGTCATTTTGTTGTTATTATTTTATATGTGTAAACATATAATTCATACTTAAGCTTGGCTCGCACTACATGCCAACAGTGTAATATTATAAAAGGTACTCACCTTGACATGTAGTAAAGCCTGCCTCCATGGCATAGCACATCAAACTATGGTGTCAGGGGTCCCAGGTTAGAATCCCAGCCTGGGCATAGGTGTTTTTTGTGAGTGTCGCCAATTTCATCACTCGTTCCCATCTTTGTGATTAGACAAATGTAACAGAAAAGCGAAGTAAAATAAACCAAATTAATCAAGTTGTGGGCATGTCGTAAGGTTGTTATCATGTATTTTAACATGTTCATATGAGTTCTTTGGATATATTTTAAAGGAGGAGCATTTACATGTAGAAACTGTAGTGCTAAAAAGACAAAAGTATGTTTTCATAGGATAGATGGAAGTTTAAAATGTGTTGTTACTGTATAACTTCCTATGGATATGTAGTTTTATATTTTTAATGCTACAGTCTCCTACATGTAAGTACTCTTGTTTTAAAATCTATTCCATAAGAAGTCAAATGAACTTTGCAAAATATAGGATAACAACCTTATGACATGTCAAGGTGAGCACGTGTTATTTTATTTGTAATTCAGACTGCACTTTTTCAGACTCTAAATATCTTTGAAATTGTGCATTATATTTGCAACAACATTTTAGGGAGATGGGTTTTTTAATTGAATGATTATCTCATTTCAAGTAATTAATATTTGAAAGCAAAAGTTTGATAGAAGCTATGATGTAGATTTATATAAATTTATAAATATTGTGAACTACTCTGAATTTTCAAGTATCAGTGGACATTGGTCAGGGCATCAACAGTGATATTGTGCTAGTGCTATATGACATGTCATTGACATTGTAATTGAAAAATTATTTCATTAATGAAGAGTTCCTATTTGTTTATCAAGTGTCAAACAAACATTAATGACCCATAAAAAATTAATACAAATCTAACAATGTGTACAATATTTTGGAAATTGGTCTGTATTTGTACTTCTGTTATTGTACATCACTTTTCTGCAACTTTTGACATGATTGTGTGGGACACATAAGGCATAATTGTCAGATTTCATTCCTATACACTGGGATATTTACCTCCACTACTATTACCTATTTATTCATCCAAGAGTTAGATTTTATTTTGTTATGTGCTTGTAAGAACCGTAAACTGCAAGAGAAATAGATTATTATTGTTGTTGTTGTGATTTTGTTATCTTATCTGCAATATGACTAGATCTATCTTTTATGGACTTTGAAAAGCAAGCGGGTAAGAATGTATAAATGAAAATTGCTGCACATTCAGTAGCCTTGAAAATATAGTATGTAGAATGAAAACTATTTAATTTCTACAAAGATATCCGTTTGGCGGTTTCATGGGGATAGGTAATTCACTCTAATAAGCTTGTGGTTCATTTTTTTTGCAAATGATTTCACCACCTGTTTTGTGACTTGCCAGTCATGTTCTGTCTTGCTGTGCGTGGTGCAGTTTCTTTTCTCCCAACTCACATTTGTGGTGGTCTTAGTTGACGTGGGCCTTTTTATTTCTACTCATTCAGCGTGAGCATGGTACTTCCTTCTTCAGACACACATCGGGATTTTGCCTCTGTGCGTTCTCGGTCTCGTCACTTGCATTCATGGGAAGGCGTTCACTCTCACTCGCGTGTGCAGGCAGACTTTTTCACCGGCACTTATTGTTCATGCTTGTTTTTTGAGGTTGGTATGCATGGAGAATGGGTTGGGTGGGCCTATATTTCTGATGGAAGGAAGCCAGGTTTTATTGAGAGCTCGGGTTGGTGTTGAGGTCGGCACAAGTGGTCCCTATTGCATAGGTTTCTTCTGAGTGTCTTTCAAATGTGAATGTCGTTTCCTTAATTACTTTGGCACAATTTACATTGTGGTTCTCATCGATGGGGTGCCAGGAAAGACCCATTCTTCTTCCAAGCTGATGGTCTGCGTCATGCTTCTTGAGCCTCTCTTCATGGGGATAGGTAATTCACTCTACTAAGCTTATGGTTCATTTTTTTCAGTAGATGTTTCATCATACCTACATACTTGCTTCTGCAAGTGCAGCCACTCCTTGCATTGGGGTTGGTATAGTATTGCTTGAAATGGGTTAGGTGACAGGTTATGGAAGGGAGGGGGCAGGAGGGGGGCTGGTCTGCTATCTTGAAATTGTGACTAATAAAAACTTTTTGTATTATTTTGGTTAGGTCAGGGTACCGGGGGAGGCCGATCCATTTTTCTTTTTTCTTTTCATTCTGGTTGCATGGCTGGTTTATTATTATTTTGGGTACATCCAGGAGGCAGAGCAGTTTCTGTCAGTTGTACCCATTGTTGATGTCTAGGGAGATGATGCGGTCAAATTCAGCTCGCAGGTCTTCAGGTTCCGATATAAGAACCTCAAGAACTCAAGCACGAACCAGAAGCGCCTGTGAAAAGGCCTGCCTGCGCGCACAAGTGAAAGCGAATGCATTCCCATGGAAGCAGATAACGAGACCGGGAGCCCACGGTGTCAAAATGCTGATGCATATGTGAAGAAGCAAGTACTACACCCACGCAATTAGCACCACCATGAATGTGAGTTGGAGAAAAAGGAATCGTACAACCTGCAGTAAGACAGTACAGGAAAACCTCGTTAATACGAAGTTCAAGGGACCAAAAAATGTCAACTTCGTATTAAACGACTTCGAGTTATCCAAACTTTTCAAGCTGGCGCCTTTTTTTCAGGTGTAAATACATTAGAGTATAAATTAGCCCCACAAAGGATATTTTATACTTGGTGGTAGCTCAGAAAATAAGCTTTATATGTACTATATAATAATATTGTACGTTTGAAAGGAAGTGTAAAAAATGTTACACAAAATGAGAACACGGAGCTTAACGCGGACACAAAGATTACAAGGAGTCGGTTAACACCATTTATCCTGCGTAGTTATACAACCGGTTATGCACGGGATGCATGTTGTGGCAAAAAGTCTTATAAAAAACGGTATTTTCTTTTAATTGTGCAAAGTTGTTGCTCTTCCACGAAATTCTTACAATTTTAGTTCATAAGAAACCCGTTTGCACCGAGACCTAAGGAAAAGAAAACAATCTCGTTTATTGCAAGAAGTGAATCTTGACAGTAGTCACACGCGAGCAAGAGGAGATTCTCTTGGGAGAGAACATAACCTTTCCCTGGCACAAAACAAAACAAAAAAATCGGGCTCGGGCCTGTAAATTTCATTCTGGTTCGGCTGTCTAAAACACATCGTAAAAAAAAGTCACGTATTATTTGCTTCAGTTAACTTCATATTCGCCCCCCTCCCCTTTTTCAGGGAGAAGTCCAAACTCTTCCTCAACTTGCATTGTAATCAACTCTGAAAAAGTAAACATACAACTTGCGATCTTTGCACACAATGTGTATCCTAGGACACATTAAACAGTGCCGCACTCGATAATCACTCTGGTTTGGATCCCACTTTAAACTGTATATTTAGTCCCCCTTAGTTCAGCAGTATAAAATGAACTAAAAACAAGTTTTACGAAACTTGCGTATTTTCAGATTAATCGACAATTTATTGTAGGTTTCAGGAGTATTCTGGACGTCAAACACTCGCTCCGACAAAACGTTTCCTCTTGTATTCCTACATTGAGCATTGCGGGTTTTTTTTTTTAACAGCAGCATGCTAATGGTTCTGAAGAAAAGCGGGGATTATATGGCTTTGCGAGATTCAAAACAATGAAGCTTATTCCTTCCCACTGGATGAGTCATCGCAGTTATCAGCAAGCCTGAGGTTTCCAGACGCTAGACTAAACACTGGCGCCAGCTGCAGCGTAAACACAATGAGACCGCTGGAAGTTAGAGCAGCAGGTGGCAGAAGGGAAATCATCGGCATTTTAAAGATAACGCAGTTGTCGAAGACCTAACTTTTATCAGCAGTGTGAAAAATCACATTACCATGCACACCAGTGGCGGATAATGAGCTGTTGTAGGAGAAGGAAGGGGGTCACTTTTCTTTTACTTATCATGCGGTTTTTGTTCGTTTTAAAGAAGGTTTTCAGAACTGTTTGCTTTTTTTAGACGCCAAAGTAGCCGGTGTGCGCACACAAGCAAGAATATCGTGGCCGAAATAATTAGCAACGGACCCCCCCCCCCTTTTTGCTGATAGATAAAGGGGAGAAGTCACTCAGACAACAAAACACTGTTTTGGCAAATTTTATGACCGGCACAGTTGGGAAACGTATGAAGCGGGAAACTGGAGTTGCAACATACGTAAGATCGATGTCAACTTTTGCGGGAAACCTAGATGACAACGCATTAAGCGGGTTGACGATCTTTAGTTGGCCTATGCGGCTTTGATTATCTGTAACAGTTTCCCTTTTTTTATGAAGTTCTACAGGGCACAAAGAACACGCTTTTAATGAAAGTGGTTACCGGAAGTTGTCTGCTACCAGGCCAAAAGTTGCTCGCTCACGGGAAATTGCTGTATCTCGAGCTCAGAGCTAGACAGATTGGTGAGACTTCCAGGCGCCACGCGTCTTGTATTTTGGAACATTCCTGCGATCTTATCTCGCATTTCTCATCTGGCACTGGTGAATATTTCCAAGGTGGCGCATTCAGCGGGGAAAGAGCTTGACCTCCCATGCACATTGACAAAGAATGTCAATGTCCAGCGGACATTTCGGGCTGCTTCCCTCGAGTTGTCAGCAGCTCTTAGGACAAGGAAACATGTCAAGGTCAAGTTAAAATAACGTCCAAGCTCTTTCCACATTCGATCTTCTCTTGTCGACTTACGCAGGTGTCTACTTCGAATTAAGCTAAACCAGTTTTGCGGAAGGGTCTTGTAAACAACTTCGTATTAAAAATTATCCGTATTTCGATTTATCCGTACTGAAATACATTATAAATCCTATCTTATCGGCTGGGGAATGGGAAGAACTTCGGATTAAAGGGTACTTCGTATTAACCAATATCGTATTAACGAGGTTTTCCTGTACATGCCTGACCAAGCAACCAGACAGGTGGCGAAATTGATCACGAACAAAAAATTAACCGTAAGCATATTATAGTGAATTACATTTCCATTCTTGTATCTTCACAAATAGCCAATGTCAAGAAATAATTTCCATAATTGTTCTTTCATTGATATATTGTGGCAATTCTGTTTAAAATCTATTTTTGTTATAATTGTGTGCATGGCTTGGTCCTTTTAGTTATATTTTTTTACTCAAGGTACATTTATATTTAATTTTGCAAACTACCTACATGTCTTAAGCAGAAAATTCAGAAGCATATGTTTGCATTAATTCACATTTTTTAAAAAAGTAATGGGAAGCATTTTTTAAACATGTACAAAATATTAACTTTGTCTTTTGTTGCACTGTAAATTAAGCATAATTGCATTTTTTTTAGTTTTATTACTTCTTGAATTATGATTTTTGCCACAATTAAAAAAATAATCATGGGATAATTAGTAGCATTTGGTGTGCTTCTCTAGCCCAGAAGTATACACTTTAGCATAAATGTATGGAATTTATTTCAGCAGCAAATTATTGAACTTGTTTCAATAACGATTTTTTTTTTTAGTTAAAATGTTTTTGATAAATTTGGTGGCTTATTGGGAAATTTAATTGACAATCCTCTCAGCCAGGAACTCAATCCTCTGAACTTATGCTTCAAGTAATGTTGTAGTGTATGTTGCAGTTTTGTAGAGTCTCAACTTATGCTTCAAGTAATGTTGTAGTGTATGTTGCAGTTTTGTAGGGTCTCAACTTATGCTTCAAATAATGTTGTAGTGTATGTTGCAGTTTTGTAGGGTCTCAACTTATGCTTCAAGTAATGTTGTAGTGTATGTTGCAGTTTTGTAGGGTCTCAACTTATGCTTCAAGTAATGTTGTAGTGTATGTTGCAGTTTTGTAGGGTCTCAACTTATGCTTCAAGTAATGTTGTAGTGTATGTTGCAGTTTTGTAGGGTCTCAACTTATGCTTCAAGTAATGTTGTAGTGTATGTTGCAGTTTTGTACGGTCTCAACTTATGCTTCAAGTAATGTTGTAGTGTATGTTGCAGTTTTGTAGGGATGTGACAATGCTTATTTCCAATGTAAGAGCTGGAGCATATTGGAACCAGTATAATTATGATATTTAAACCAATTCCAATATTCATTGATATATTTTTGAAAAGTTCAATACATTATGGAGTTTTACTTGCGTTAAACACTAATGCAAAAGAGATGTGCTTTTTTGTGGTGGTACTTTTTATTTGTGTATCAGTGGATTTGGGGGGGCAATGGTATGGGTATAAAGATTTAATCATAGGTGCCAGCTGATATTTTCCAGACTAAATATTTCCTGAAGTTGGGACACCTTATCATAAAAAAATATTGTGTCAGTTACTTGTTTTTTCACCCACTTGAAGCTGTGGGAATTGTAATGCAGCAACATTTCATTGTATACTGTAAAATTAGAATATGAACCATGGCCGTATTTAGAGGGGGGGGTTAGGGTTCAAACCCCTCCGAAACTTCTGGCATGTTGGATTAATGGAAATTCAGAAACCAAAATTTGTAACGCATTTTCAAAAATGTATTCGCAGTTTCACAAAAATACAACAGGGAGATAATCCTGGAATGATCGAGCTAGAATTTTCAACCTTTTTGAATTCTGAAATTTGAGGGAAACTGATTTAATTCTCAGAATCGCAGCCCACCCGCGACCCCTTCATTTTGACTTCTGCTGTCCTCTTTTCAGTGCTCTTCCTGGATCAGACTGAAAATTCCCGTGTGATTGTCCCAAAATTCCCATCCCAACTTTTAAATTTCCCCCTTTATAAGAGTTCAAACCTAGGATATCCAGCTTCGCAGCACATCACATTCACTATCCTTCACCTAGCAGTTCGATATAGTACATACATTTAACCTATATGAGGTCCTATAAAATACATAGTAGTTGTATATAATGCTGTTTGGTAAGTATAGGAACAGTATGAGCATCGGAAAGTGGGATCGAACTGGTTCATAGACCCCCCCCCCTTTCTCCCCGAATTGACACCATTTATTGTAAGTTACAAAATAGCAGAATGTTTTAGTTTTATTGTTAATAACTGAAATATAGTCCAGTTAGTTAGTATTCCAACAGAATAACCAAAGAAACACAGCGTTAGATTGAAAAATTGAGGTTACAATACAGGAACCAGGTAATGTTTTACCATTTAATCCAAAGAATAACTGGTTCCACAGTTTTCAAAAAATTAAGTTTTATGTGAATGGTCAAACAACATAAACTTCATGACTAAAATTTCTCTCTTACTTTTAAAGCTTTTTCTTGAGGTACCTAAAACTTAATAACAAAATATAATAACTGTTCATTTCAGTATACACAGCATGAAACTTAAAGGAAATTAATAAAAGCAGTTGTGCTGCATATTCACACTTCTGATGGATAGAGTAGAAAAGTCTCCTCAAGGATATAAGGACAGCAATAATAATAATAATAATATGTTTGGAATTAATTAGTTTATGAAATTTTTAAAAAATATATTATTATTATGATTTATTATAGTGTTGGTTTTATACTTTGCTCAACACTTAAAATAAATGATTATTATTATTTCTATTATTCAAATTTCTTGCGACGCCCATGGGAACAATTATGAGTGAACCCTTCCCTCCCAGAAAATTTTTCCTGCCTACGACCATGATATGAACTATGAAAGCACCATGTAACATCATGCTGTGATCCTCAGTAGTAGCCTGTCACTGAAATTCCAGCTACAATCTACACGGTTAAAAGAAAATGCATGTTACAATGGTGCTGCCCTCGATTTACATATCGTAATGAAACCACAGAATGAATTAGTTGAAACATATTTTTTATAACAAATGCTGCAAACGTAACAACTTACATAGTTCAAAATATTCTACGTCTCTTCACTATGCACAGGGAGGTGAGAAACTTTCTTTAAAAGGGCAAGTTTTGTGCAAAATTTAAGGAGGTGGTATACTGTAACCGAAAAATGATATATTTTCAGCAACAAATACTTTCAGTCTCTACCATTCATTTCCTTTCGTTATACTGTAAATGTCCACTGCTCACAGGTAAGCATGTTATCCCTGTTATTTTAGTTTCATGGAGTGTGGGAAGTTCCATGCATCTTTGCATCATGCATCTTCAATTAAACAAACAAAACGAAATACTTCCTTTAAACACTGGCTTGAAACTATCTTGTCTCCACTTCCACGCAACACAGATAAAATATATAGCATGCATAAGTATTAACACACAATTAAACAGACTCATTACAGTATTACCAATTTCTCTTTGGTATCGTACAAACACCCGATTGTTTAGATTAAGGGATTGTAGATAGGCTATGTGAAAGCCTGATATTCGAAGTTGATTGGCTGCGAGAGGTGTATCGTAAGAGGGGGAGGTATAGCTCTCAAGAGTAATGTCACAACTTAACCAAGCAAGGGGCTTGCCCCGTGAAATAAGAACAACACTCATGATTAAATTTAAACACTTCAATTGTCTGGTCTGGCAGGGGTGTGAGAGATTGAAAGACAAGGATAGAGGAACGTTCGTTACCTGTAGAACTTGAAGTGACGATCGACTCGCTGGTTCGTTGATGAAACTCTGATGAACGCTCCTGAAATAAAACTCCTTTCCGATAGCGTACTACTACTCGGTGTAACTCCTTTGGTAACGTTTGGTAATCCGACTTTAAGTCGGAGGCAATAACTGTTCACGCCGTAACTTTCTTAATTCAACCGTTTGTATAATTCCAAGGCACCGACTGTGCACACGATAGATTTCAGATACCGACTGTGTGAAGAAATATTCTCCCAAGCTATTTAAATGAAATTCGAACTTCGGCCGTTGAGAGACCGCGTCTCTCAATAACGGTGCTTTCAGCGTAAAGCTGTGTTTGCAGTATCTTTCCTGCGATTCCGGAAGAATTCGTATCAGCGGATTCTTACATCTGCTGAAGATCGCAGTTGGCATTTGCTTGAAAGAAGCTCTTTCCAGCTTCTTTCATACTCGGGCCCTTTTTATGAAATGATTAGACTATCGGACTATGGCTCCCAGGGTCCCGGATTCGAGTCATGTCTTCGGCATGATACGACACACCTGCCTGGGGCAAAAAATTAGATTCACGCAGGGAAGTTAATTTTTTTGTAACGCAAGCCCGGCCATACCAGTCAAATACACCAACCCCAAAAAATTACTATTATACAAGGGGGGTGTAAGGAAAAATAATTATTAAACACAACCAAAAACCATGCACTTACATATGTAAACATGCTGGATTGTAAACAACATTGACGGCATGGCACGTGTACGACGTGGGGTCATCTGATGCTGAGTCGCCATTTCTCATGGTGTCATCATAGCGGTGTTTTTCACTATACACACGAAGCACACGCAAAGCACTATAGCACAGGTAGGAAGAAAAAAGTATCTTCGCTTCCTGGGCAAGGTCAGTTCCATTGCGCAAAGTTCAGGAAACGCGGAATATGTTTGTTTATACACTTTCAACTGTTCAGACAATTCCTATAAGTTATTAAAAAAAAATTGGGAAGCAGCCCCAAGAAAAAAGTGGCATGCAATATATACAGCAGGATCAACCTGAAGGGTTCACAAGTACAAACATTCAAAATTATATACCAGGAATTTCTAAATTGCGATTATATATATATATATATATATATATATATATATATGTTCTGCCCCCAAACTATTGTCTGTTTATTTAATACACATAATTTGAAAAAAATAATAACAGTGGTGGCAGAAATTGAGATCGAAAATAGTTTGTCTTTCTGCCGGTCTGAAAAAAACTCTTTCCCGATGTTACACTTCGAGTTTGTGTTTTTGACATATAGTACTGGCCGAAATGTTGGTTGGCCAGAGGGAAACAGAAAAAAGGACACTTAGTTAGCGTTCTGTATGTAGCTGAAGGATACTCCATTAGCAATCGCGATGGCGAGCGTTCATTGCTAACGGAGATGGGCGAACTGTTCTTGAAGATCTGGTGACGAGAGTCGAACCGGGAACACACGAATCGACGCGGACACATGCATTTGTATATGCGATGCGACACACACACACAGATGAGATATACCAGAAACTGGAAACAAGTTTATCCAATGAGTCCGAAAAACATCACCGAAAGGCTATTCCTGAACGAAGGAGAACACACTGGCAGTTTTTGCGAGGGAAAAAGTTCTGGCTCGCAAACAGTGGGAGTCCAGAAGGAATAGAGACACGAAAATGGCACTGATAGAGCATCCATTTTCACGTATTTCGGTGATTGGACCCAAACACACGACGCACGCAATGTATGTTGGGCAAGCCTGGAACAGGTGTCGAACCCACGAACATGTGTGAAGAATCCTTGCCATCTGGACGGGGGAGGGTGACACTGTCGACTGCAGACTGGGTGCTTTCCTGGGGGTTAAGGGTGAGCACTGGATGACTCACTTGGAGGTGAGATGAGATGCGGAGATGAGGCACTGGGGCCAAATAGTGAAGACTACGAGAAGGGGGGGGGGGACATCATCTTGAAGATCCTAGAATGGCGGAAGGACGGGGGCTGCAATGTGAATGACTGAAGTGTGATGAAGGCACGGGGGCGTTGCTGGTCAAGAAACTGATGACTTTGGGGAGAGGCATCTGGTAAGTAATGGTCATCCCCATTATAAAAGCTGACGGGGGGGTTGGAGGAACTCCGCTCTCCAAACTGATGAATCCTGATGGGGGTTCTGGTAATGCTGCCCACCAATACTGCTGACTTCTATAAGGTGCTGATCACTAATTGTGATGAGTCGTTGGGGGTTGGGGTGCACTGCTGTACACAAACAACTTCTGGAGATTGCGGGTCGCAAGAATAAGTGGTGCTTGCGTTTCAGGAACGTGATGATCATGAAGATGAAAAGAAAAGTCCCGGGGGGAGGATGCACTTCTGAAAGGTGCTGATCACAAAGATGAAAAGTCTGGGCTGAAAGATGCACTACTGTCCTGGAGGGCATGAACCTCTGGAAGATGCTGATCCATACATGGTGCTTCCTGGGGATGCTGGATGCATCTGATGTGGTTTCTGCGTCAAACTGCGGCAACAGTCCTTGCTGGACTGAGACAAACGGTGTGAAAAGGTAAGGTAAGGGGCAGCTGAAAAATGAAAAGGCAGACCAGATCATTTAAAAAAAGGAGGGGGTTCGAAAATGAATCAAAAACACAAGGGCAATAAGGCAATCTATGTTCCTTCACGACAGCATGAATGCTATGGTAATAAGATGTGTTGCGATTAGGCAAAGGTATCGGTTCAAGCGATATTTTGAGAATGTAACCGATTGTAGGTCCCAGTACAAGCGAGCGTACACAATAAAAGAAGGAAAATGTAATTAATGTTCATAAGATGATGCCCCTTAAAAAAAAAAAAAAACTATTAGGAAATATATGTCTGTAACGTTGTTCTAAAACGCGAGAATTTATTGTGGCTGAATTGAAAGCATAATTTGAATATATGAATTACAGGTATCAAATTGAACGTGCAGAGAATTAAAATAAAGGAAAATAATTGGCTGCTTGCCACTAGAAAGGATAGTGGAAGTTATAAATGACTGAAGCATAATTTAAATGGTACCTCCAAAATGTGGGTATTTTCGTCTTGGTTAGCCAAGGTAACCGTTTTCTAACTGCCACTGAAAACATTAACCCAAATGCAAATTCCCTGGGATTAACATAATAAAATTCGGAAGGAAAATGGCTGAGCACTGTAGGACCCAGTCCCTTTTTTTATTAATAACCCTTAAAAAAGTGGCACTTATCAAGTGAATAAATGGCTTTCAAATGTCAAGGGGTTACATCGATAGGACGACGAAAATGTTAGAAAGTAATGTTCGAAGTAAACCACCATTCAACGAGACAAAATTTGAAAATCCAATGTGGAATATTTGCTTCCATGAATTTTTATTTAAGTTAAAAAAAACTTGGTTCTAAAAAAGTGAACGGATAAAAAATTATGCCCTTGTTTTCAGCTAGAAATTATTATGGAACCTTACAGAAGGTTCAGAATACGTCATCATGCAGGATTCACAGCTCTGGCAATTCGTAATTTGAGTCTGTCTTGTCTGAATTCCTCGGCAGAACGTGATTTTCCCAGGCATATGCGAGGTCCGAAGTCTACTCGCGACATTTCATTCATAACTCGCCTCAAGCGAATTTTGTTCTTAGGCGATGAAAGACGGCGGATTGGAAACCATAGCGTTATCGCTGGCAACACTGAATTGTAATGCCGGGAGCTGATTGGAAGTGGAGCCAAGGTCAATTACTGAGAGAAGCAGCTCAGAGAAATAGAATGGGCAAAATAATGGCAATCGCCTATCCTGCTGATGTTCAAGGGGGGGGGGGGGGGCGTGTCGATGTATCACCGTTGAGTCAAGCGAGATGGTCTTTAAAAAATGGAAATAGATGGCACTGGCAACCTTGGTTCGGTAGACTGTCGCTCCGGTCAAAGTTATTTTTTTCTGTGGCTGCAAAGGATCGGCCGTCGCAAAAGGCGAGCGATGAGGTTTCCCGTGTGTGATCCCTGCGGGGTGCACGACAGAAGGGATGAAAGGTTTTGCTACCACGAGAGGTGCACGGAGAAAATGTGCCGGGGAACAAACGAACGTACTTCGAAAAATGTTTCGATCTTGAGAGCGAGCTGGGATGGCGGGTGTTCCCGGCGTGGATTCGAATGGAGATGCCTCCTGATTACCATGACGGGGTCGAGAAAATTCAGCAGAATTTCAGACGCCATTCAATGCAGTTCTAGGTCTCCATGCCTGTTGTGATGAACAAATGCCTTCCCTTCTGAGTTAAGACATAAACAGGTGTATCAGTGGATTTTTACATCTGCTGAAGATCACAGGTGGCATTTGCTTGAAAGAAGCTCTTTCCAGCTTCTTTCATACTTGGGCCCTTTTTATGAAGTGATTAGACTATCCGACTATGGCGCCTGGGGTCCCGGATTCGAGTCATGCCTTCGGCATGATACGGTATTAATAATAATCATCTTACCGCTCAATAAACAACATTATTCCTTAAGATTTCCAAGATGTGAATGACTCATCAGCTCTGATTTAAGGGTGCTGGTACACAACATGACCGCCATGCATGCGTGATGACTGAATCCAATGAGCAAACCTTGACGGATGTTTCAATCACATATCCTTTGAAATGTAAGCAAGACGAGACGTTACAGGAACTAGACAATAAAACATTGACATTGCGATGTTTCAGAAACAAAACTGTGACTTCAAGTGGTGCTTTCTGTAACGTCAATGGGAAACCATAATGTTAGAAACGTAATTGAAAGATTGCAATATATCTGAAATATGTCTGCAACTTGGTGTGCTGTATGGGATTGCAATGGTGAACACTCCAAATTCTTAGAGGTAGCGTATGGATGGGTGGATGGGCTGTTGGTGAGTCAAACACTTAATGCACTCACCACTGAGCTGTCTGTTCTCTCAAACAGTAAGTAGCAAATACAGGATGGCAAAAAAGTTTGGAGACTTTTTAAAATATTTGAACAGCATAAAACTGCTCTATAAATATATAAATCTAAATCACTAACATTTAAAAAAAACTGTTATTAGACTAGTTAAAAATAATAAAAATGAATAAAAGTTACAATAAGTGCTCAAAGTTGCTTCCTTTTGTCTCAATATATTTGCGAAGTTCTCAGAAAATTATTGACAATGGTCACACAATTTTCGACAGTCATTTCATCCCATACATCTCATGAACCCATTTGAGTGCATCCAATGATGTGTATGGAACACGAGAAATGTCTCCTCCAAAATCGACCACATGGAGTAATCCATGGCATTCAAGTACGGCAAATTTTAAGGACAAACCCCTTTGCCACCAAAACCATGAAACAGCTCTTCACACAATGCAATTGTTTATTGAGCTGAATGCTCTGGGGTACAATCTTGCATAAGTGTGAATCACTCTCTCTAGAGGAGCTACTCTGCCACGATTCCAAAATGTCATGGAGAACGATTTAGCACTAGCAGCATGATTTCAGCATTCTTATTGATGAACACCAAGGGTGTTTTTCTCATCACACAAATGCCTCTCAAAACCATCACAGGTGCCGTAAAATGACAGTGAGCAACAACTTTTGCATCAACGTAATTATTCTGTTCCTTCTTCAGTAATTGGCTGTGGTTTTGACAGTTGTGCAGGATGAAAATCTTCTCAGTAAAAATAAATTTTTGAAAACTGTCACCAGTGACTTAAGTGAAGCAAAGGACATGCTTTTTCCAACCACTTTTGTATCACTTCATTGGTAAGGAAGTGAATGTGATTACCTTTCTATTCCAAAATTAAATGAGGAATTTAATAAAAGAAACAGCGAACATTTAAAAATAAATATTCAAATGTAAATAACATGATAAAAATAGCTCAAAACAAGTCTCTGAACTTTTTTCCCCACCCTATATATCAAAATTGTTATGCTTGTGATTGTGTGTGTGTGTGTGTGTGTGAGTGTGTGAGGGGGGGGTCCTCCTTAAGCTTCCACTACCCCTCTCTGATACATTACATTGATTCTCATCACCTCCAACCATATATTCTTTTATTTCACCATCGTTAATGTTTGTCAAATATTCTGTGCTTGACATAATACTCTAAATCTGTTTAGCATGTTCAACAAATAGAAAAAGTACAACCACAAAAAGTGCATTTTTTTACATTACTGTTTAATATAAATTGCTGTGTATACATGGCACCATCTGCCAATGTTACAATAGTGTAATCTGTAATTTACCTGTAAGTAAAGTCCTGTAATGCTTTCAGAAAACTCATAACACCATCCCTCTTCCTAATGTATCTCACTGCTTCTGTATGAGTGTAAAGTATCTAAATATTGGTAATCCACAAACAGAATAATTTGTGCAAAATTTAAACTTTATCATGCTGAAAATGGAATTATATATATCTGCTAAAAGAATCATGCATATTGGTATTGGAATTAGCTGAAAAAATTATTGGCAAAAATTATTGACATCACTAAATTCCTGCTTTGTCACAGAACTACAATTATGTAAATAGTTTGTCTATTTGTACTCGATTGAGTTTTTCTTTAAGTCCACTTTATGTGCAGATAGGCTAATCGGGACTGGACCTACAGTTTAAAGTAGTATCCGAACCATTATGGCTTCCACCAGGTATCAAAACCTGTGACTCTTTCATTGCAATGTAACAACCTTTGGGGAGGTCTTACATGTGTTCATGAAAGGAAGAGTGTGTGAGTAGTATAGACACATGTAGTGTACTTTGCACATATCATATAGCTTACAGCTTATTAATGTATGTAACCCTAATTTTTTGTAGAACCTTTTTTTTTTATTATTATTATTTTGCTAGAAGCTTTTATTTTGTTTAGTACAGTAGCCATAATATTTTGTTTCAGTACCGAACCTCCCGGTTCCAGTGTCTTCCTTAAAAAGAAAGTTTATAACACTAGCATTAAATGGAGCAAATCCGAGGACAGTGCACTTTAGAAGATCTGTATGGTAACTACAATTCAATACTCATATTACTAACCTGCTGGTTTGGAGCACTGCATACTAACCCATATGTTAAGCTATTTTTAATATACTAACATATGTTTTAGAAATCACAATCTGTAGATTAGAATGCTGCAGCGAGAAATTTTTGCTCCAGCAGCCAATAGTTTGCACATATGAAATCGAGAGCTCTTTACTTGTTATGACATCATAAGCAAGGCAAAACAAATGGCAGCTGGTAGTACCATGTATAACTGTCATTTGTCTGTGATGGTGGGCATAAAATAAGAATTGTGAAGAAAAGATTCTCTCAGGCTATCGACCAGGTGAGTTGTGGAAAATATTCCAAGCTTTCGAGAGGTAACATCACTCTCATCTTCAGGATAGAAGCTTCATCATTCATCACCAGGAAAGCCTCAAGACTTGCTTCAAGAATCGTGAAATCAATGATGCACTGACATTGGAACTTAAGTGAAGATAGTCATCACCTCTATGTTAAAATGTAGTTAGTGGCAGCGATTTGTGGGGGTGGGGGTCACATGCCCCCCCCCATCACTTTTTGCAACTTTGCTCCTGCACTATGTTAAATCTTACCTACCAAGAGAAAGTAAATTATCCTTGCCCCCCCCCCCCCAATATTGGAACCCAATCGCCACCACTGAATGTAGTAATATGTTCCTATAATTATTGTCACATAAAAATGTAATGTTGTTTGATTGCATGTTATTACTGTATATTATTATTTCACAGAATGCAGGTTTGTCAGCGTGGGTATCCAGGGGTTTCATTTTATGTTTGTCTGTAGATATTGAATACTCTCGTATATATCGTATTTGGGCCTTCCATAGTAATGTACAGACTTATTATTTACAATTGCAATTACACAATCCTTTCGTGTATGGGTTTTGGGGTGATTGTTAGGGATGATCTTGCAGATGCCAATCATTCCACTATGAATGTAGTATGCCCAAGTGTAGCCTGCTTGAAGGTGGGGGACTGGAACAAATACAAGTGAGCAAATGTGGTCCCATGCAGGACTCTACTGTAGATGTGAGTGCACAGTAATGTTGTATGAACTATGTATTCAGTGTGATGTTCAGTTGCAAGAAATTGGTAGTCCGCATGGGGCTCAAATCACGAAATTCATGCTCATAATGTGAACGTTGTGGGTTGGTGAATGATGAGCAGACTTTTATACAATTTCAAAATTGAATTGCAAGTCCTCAGTGCTCAAATGGGTTTCCATAATATTACATTACTTACGTTGTAACAGTGGTGTGCGGTGACCATTTAGATAGCTGATGTGCTGAATATATAATTTTTAAGTAAACAATAGTAAATCAAGGGGCAGGTTTGCCTTGATAAAAATCACAGTTGGTAATAGTTTAAATTAAAAGAATAGATATTGAAATAATTAGATGAAATTTCAATTTTATTATAAGCAAATTTTATAGAAATAACTAGTTTCTGTCTTTCAACTCACTCTTGACACTTCGGTAGATCACCTCTGCAAGATCAACGGAATTGAAATTCAATCCTTCTCTCATGGGAAGCAAATTTGGTAACCACCTCCATTTTTAATTATCTCATTTTTTTTCTGAGAAAGAACAGGCAGAAAACGGCTCGTACAAAAGCTCTTTTATAGTACACATTGTTCTATATTACTAGATACTACCTGGTACCTACACACAGTTTCATATACATTCAGCAAACCAAACCCGTAAACTGAGGAAAACTGAATACGAGTTGAAACACTCCGATACACTCTCTGTCTCTGTATAGCGTAAACTAACTCCCTGTCCGATGTTAGCTTTGTTTGTAGCAGAAATACACACACACGGCCCGTGACCTTGAGGTGCACGCGCAAATGTCTTCCACTGCTGAACTGATGCGAGAGGGAGATCGCTTCGGCTCAACCCCAGTGCAGGGGCTGGTATTTGTTCTATGTGTAGTGAAGAAATGGAACAGTTTTGTCTAGATATTATTGAATAATTGTGTGATTATACGAGGGCCACTATTTATATTTTGAGCCTTGGCAACACTGATTGAAGTTAGGCACGATTTGACATTTGCACGGAATCGTCTGGCATTATTGACCATAACGTACTTCAAATGTTTTGTCAATAGCTTGATTTGTGTTGTTTATGTTGCCTTGGAGATTGCGCAACAACAATAAAATGGAATTGACTCGTGAACATTTTCGTGTGATGAGTTTTTACGATTTTCGACTTGGATTATCAAGACAAGAGTGCATCGATCAACTTACTTCCACATTTGGCGATGAAGCCCCATCCTTTGCCACTGTGAAACGCTGGTATAACGAATTTAATCGTGGCCGCCATTCGCTCACCGACGAGATTCGCGAAGGTCGTCCAAAATCAGTTGTTGTTCAAGAAAACATTGATGCTGTGCAAAACCTAATACTGCAAGATCGTCATGTGACATACTGTGAGATTGAGGCAATCATACGCATTAGTTCCACCAGCATATATAAAATATTACATGATCATTTAGCTGTGAGAAAGGTATGTTCTCGTTGGATCCCACACAATTTGACAAAAACTCAAAAAGACGCTCGCGTCAATTGGTGCAAACAAATGCTCAATAAATGCAATCGTGGTGCTTCAAAAGATGTATATAAGATTGTAACAGGTGACGAATCATGGATATATGCATATGAGCCGGAACGTAAACAGCAGTCGACTGTATGGGTGTTTCAAGATGAACCCAATCCAACAAAAGTTGTTCGCGCTCGAAGCACATCGAAACAAATGGTTGCCTGTTTTTTCGGGAAAACTGGTCATGTGGCAACTGTGCCTTTAGAGGAACGTAGAACGGTCAACTCTGAATGGTACACAACAATTTGTTTGCCAGAGGTCTTCGGTCAAATACGAAAAACAAACAAACGCCGTCGGATCATTCTTCATCAAGACAATGCCAGCTGTCACACATCTCGTCTAACAACCGACTTT
The DNA here is from genome assembly GCF_977018435.1 of Lepisma saccharinum. Lineage (NCBI taxonomy): Eukaryota > Metazoa > Arthropoda > Insecta > Zygentoma > Lepismatidae > Lepisma > Lepisma saccharinum. The sequence continues at coordinate 80,532,935 of NC_139234.1, forward strand.
ATGAACAGTCAAAAAATCGAATTGATGGGTCATCCGCCGTACAGTCCTGATTTGGCACCCAATGACTTCTTCTTGTTCCCGAATGTCAAGAATAAATTGCGTGGACAAAGATTTTCGTCGGCAGAAGATGCCGTTGATGCGTTCAAAAACCATATTATGGAGGTGTCTCAAGAAGATTGGAAAAACTGCTTTGACAAATGGTTCGAACGAATGCAAAAGTGTATTGACCATAAAGGAGAATACTTCGAAAAACAATAAAGCAGTTTTCAATGCCAAATTCCTGTTTTTTCATTGTTAGGCTCAAAATATAAATAGTGACCCTCGTAATGACATAATATATTGTTATCGTTATTGCATTCCGAAAAAATGCTTCGGTAGCTTATATTGTATGCACGCCACCAGGCACGTATCCAGGAATTCCTTTCGGGGGGGGGGGCTCAACACCATTTTTTTAAGGGGTATAGTAAGAACCTCACAATTGTGTGTTTAAGACCAGAAGTGGCAATTGGGTTCCAAAACGGGGGGAGGGGGGTGCGGAGGGTGTTCCAAGGAAAGTTTACTTTCTCTTGGTAGCCAAGGCTTAACATTAAGAGGCCATAATGTTGAGGCAAAAAAATTAAAAATGGGGAGCAACTATCCCTTAAATCGTTGCCACTGTAAGGCTATCATTTTAATCAGAACGTGAAATCGGAACATTTTCTACCACTCGACTCCTCTGTGCCGGAACCATCTCAGTATGTGGGTTTGTCCATTTCTTCTCATCAGGCATAAAATCATCTATGGTGTCTTTGAGTGTTTTTACGAAGCTGTTACACATGCACGGGATGGACAATCCACTCGACAACGCGAGATTCAAATTGTGGGCTGCGAACTGGATGCAGACAGCTCTCGAATATTTCTCTCTGATTCGAGCCTGAACACCACTAACGTGTCTTGTCATCCCATTTTTTCAGCTCTTATAAAAGCCGAAACCCAACAAATTGTTCAGATTCAGGCCTTAGCACTCACAAGTGTTCAAAAATGCCTGTCACAGCTTCCGCTGTCTTGTCATATATCGGCACGAAACAAAGGAAGTCTTCTCGAATACAGGTGGATCACGAAACAATTAATGCACAGTGAAAACCCTTCCGTTCCCAACACATCTAATGTTTCGTCTCCCAGTATGATGAAATGCTTACTCATTTATCTCTAGTGACGTGCCCAAGGGAGGTTTGGTGAGGTAATAACCCCATTTGACCCAGTATTCTTAAAAAAAAAAAAAATGAACGTCAAAGACAGGGACAAAATTGCAAAATCAGGACTGACCACCAACAATAGTATGCGTAACCCCTCTCCCTTCCAAAAATCCTGGGCACGCCTCTCTTTATCTCGGACACATTTTTTTAAAATCAACTCACCAGAAGTTTTTATCATCGTATTGGAGATTGAAGTAAGATGCGTTCTTCCTGCAGGTTTGGATATGATCCTTAAGGGTGCTGTCGTCTGTCTGCCTTCACACCTAACCTTAACAAGGCCCTAATTTTCCATCCTTGTGACTTGGATTTTCAAGACTTAGGAAGGTTTCAGACCGAAGGGACACGCGATACGTGTCGATTGGAATGGGCCAATCAACAGCAACGTTTCACACCGTAGCGACACAAAAGGCCGCACAAACCTAATCTTCAGGCGACACGGTGTGAAATCTCCCTTATTAGGCCACTGTCATTGTCACCTCAAAGTAGTAGCTCTTGTTGACCACAGAAAAAATTATCCTCAACCGGTGATAATGCTCCTCAGTTTTCTTCTCTCTCCTATATTTTCTGTGCTTGTTCACTATACAGGCAACACCTTACAATTTGATATACGCAGGACATGTACTATGTAGACATTTTAACCTAAAATCGGTTGAAGTCAAGGATGGCTAGGTGGCTCAGTTGGTAGAGCCCTGATTTGGGTCCTGGCAGAGCCTGCAATTACCGCCTAAAATGTCTACATATGCAACATCATCTTGCTTTCTCTTCTCGACATTCATAAAATTTTCGGCTGTCTCTTTATGGTAGTTAAGTGTTTGAATGTGTTTCGAACCCAGTAGGCTTAAACAAAAGTATTTTTTTATACCATGAAATTCTCGGACTGCATATACGAAATTTAGTTCTGGCAAAACTAAATCATCATTCAAAACTTTGATTTTCAGTTGATCTATGCAGTTTATTTCTGTTTTAATAAACCACTCCAATATCCGGTATTGCTGAAGTATTCACTTTAGAGAGAGACCTTTGATCTCTTTGGCCCTCGAACCGTGCTAGCGCTACACTGAGGCCCCGGAAGTTCCGCTGTCGTCAATGTCTTCATTTTCGTATCACTATATCTTATAAAGCAATCAGAGGACGCTGACTGATCTGATCATCAATCGACTGTGTGAATTGTCACACTTACCTCTGAAATCTCATTAACCGATTCTTTGTACAGATCAACCGAAAAATTGAATCCGCGTATTTACATCCTCATTATATTCTAGAACGTTCCGCAGATAAAACGATTCGTTAATATCGCCAGTACTTGACTCCTTCTCTCATTCAAGAACGTACCCTCTCCCGCCTTCCAGAGATTAGAAATTACAACGAATCGCCCTACGTGTGGCGCTACCTTTGTTGTGCAGCTTCCAAATGCTGACAAGTTTCTACATAGTGCTCAAGTGCGCTGCGACAACACCGAAAGCTCAAGAAAAGTGTACGTGCAATATTATCAACAACAGTTTTATAGAACATTCTCCGTCTTGCCTCGATAATTGCCTATCTCCTTAAATCATCGTCACATTATTCAAAATGCCAAAAACCTTATTTTATCTAGTGTAAAATAAAAAAAAATCATGGGGGGGGGGCTCGAGCCACCTCAACCCCAGCTTGGATACGTGCTATTAACAATGACAGGGTTATAGAACATTCTCCATCTTGTCTCGATAATTATTTCTCCCAAATTATCATCACATTATTCAAGAAGCCAAAATCCTAATTTTATCTAGTGTAAACAGAAAAAAAATCCTGAAGGGGGCTCGAGCCTCCTGATTCCCACCTTGGATACGTGCTATTGACAATAATAGGGTTATAGAACACTCTCCGTTTTGTCTCGATAATTATTTCTCTCAGATTTATAAATTTATTATCCTCACATTATTCAAGACGCCAAAAATCTAATTTTATCTAGTGTAAATTGAAAATTTCCTGAGGGGGGGGGGCTCGAGCCATTAACAATAACAGGGGTATAAAACATGCTCCGTCTTGCCTCGATAATTATTTCTCTTCTTACATTATTTTCACATTATTTAAGAAGCCAAAAACCTAATTTTATCTAACGTAAACTGAAAAGTTTCCTGGGGAGAGGGTCGAGCCCCCTGTGCCCCATCTTGGATACGTGCTATTATCAATAACAGGGTTACGGAACATTCTCCGTCTTGCCTCGATAATTATTTCTCTCCTTAAATAATTGTCACATTATTTTATTTCACACCACAAGAAATCAAAAACCTCATTTTAACTAGTGTAAACCTAAAACTTTCGGGGGGGGGCTCGAGCCCCCTAAGCCCCCCCTCTGGATACGTACCTGCACGCCACTGCGTTGTAAGAATTTAAAAGAGCACAAGTTAACTTCTTAAGGTATTATTTCACTTTAAATCACAATATACAGAGTGGCCAAGATAAAAGAGGCCCCATGTTATACGTGATATAAAAAGAACATTAAGCAAGTAAGAGCTGCATTTGTTACAATATTTTTTTTTTGCACGTTGTGTGATGACTTGTTGTTGTTTCTTACCACTAGGGTGGAGCTTGAGTGGGGTCACGTGATGTCGAGCAGCAATTGAGTGATCAGTGCTGCGTTGTCAATAGTCTGTTTGAAGCGTGTTGTGAATTGCTGCAGAATGCCTTTGTCAATCGAACAAAGAGTGTTCATTGTTGAAACGTACTTCGGATGTAAATCGTTTAAAACTGTAAATGAAAGGTTCACGATAAAATATCCAGAGACAGCTGGTCCTGCGAAAAGTGTTGTGCAGAAATTGATCATGAAATTTACAGCAACAGGTTCAGTCGCTAATGCCAAACGTAACCGTGTAAAGACAGTTTGTTCGCCGGACAATACTGAACGTGTTCACGAGGCTATGGTAAGGAGTCCACGGAAATCAACTAGACATCTCTCCTCCCAAACTAAACATCAAATGAACGTCATGCCAGAACATGTTGCAGCAGTTACATATGCGACCATACAAAGTAAAGTGATGCAAGCATTAAAACCTACGGATTACAGACAACGACAACACTATTGCGAATGGTTACTCACGAATGTTTCTGATGGTTATCTGGATCCTCATCTTTACTTCCACTCAGACGAAGCATGGTTTCACCTTAGTGGGTACGTGAACTCTCAAAACACACGCTATAGGTCAACAGACAATCCCAGGGAAACACTTTGAGGTGCCTCTGCATGATTTGAAAGTAGGCGTTTGGTGTGCTGTTTCAGGCCAACGGATTGTAGGCCCCATTTTCTTTCACAACACTGTGAACTCGCAAGTGTATGTAACAGAATTGTTGCAACCATTCATAGTGCAGCTAATGGATGAAGAACGAGAGTATGCATTTTTCCAGCAAGATGGCGCTATGGTGCATACTTCACGGTTTTCAATGTCATACGTCCATGAAGCTTTCGGAGAAGAACATACAGTTTCCGCAGGTTTATGGCCTGCCAGATAGCCCGATCTGTCGACTTGTGATTTTTATTTGTGGGGTAATTTAAAGGATAAGGTCTATAGTAACAACCCGCATACAATTGAAGAGTTGAAAACAAACATTCGCAATGCGATTGCAGAAATCACACCAAATGAATTGGCAAAAGTTTCCAGAAACATGTTGAGACGTGCTGAGTTGTGTATCGAGGTTCATGGTGAACATTTTCTGCACCTCCTGTGAACTATTGACCTATTGAATTCAGTACGTTGTTTTTCATAATAATACTTTTCTACTCTGTATTCTGTATATAAAATAAATGAGTGAATTGTCTGTAGTTGTTTATAAGACATGGGGCCTCTTTTAGTTTGGCCATCTGGTACAAAGTCAGTTGTATTTCTTTAACACAATACATTTTAAATCAAACTTCCTAAGAAACAAAAAAGAATCAAAATCAACAACTTCAAAAATATTGACATTGATACAGCATTCTTAATTTCAATGGCTCCCTGTTAATTTACAAACTTATGTACAATAGAAAGAAAGAGAATACTTGTTATTATTTAGTGTAAAATACAGTCACATAGTCCCCTCTCCCCCACTCTGAAGAAAACAACGTGAGAGATCAAGCATTTTATGATCACCCTGTAGATGTTATCTAAAATGTGCAGAACACAAGGAGTTTTCTTCAGAGAGTTTGGGAACTATGTGACCATCTTTTGCACTCAAAAATAACAAGTATTCATAAAATGTCTTGTGTTAAAGAAATACAACTGACTTTGTATATTGCTATTTAAAGTGACCTTAATAAGTTAACTTGTGCTTTTTTAAATTCTTACAATGTGAGTAATGTAATATTATGGAAACCTAGTTGAGCACTGAGGACTTAAAATTCAATTTTTAAATTATATAAAAGTCTGCTCATCATTCACGTACCTTATGAACTATGTATTCAGTGTGCTGTAAAGTTGCAAGAAATTGAGAGTGAATGATGAGTTTAGTGAGATTGTTGTGAAAGACGTTGCACACTAAGATGGTGATTTACCCTACACCACCAACAAACTGTCACAGCCTGTAGAGTATGCCAATTTCCATTTTTTTGTATCTTCCTTATTTTAGATCCCTTTTCTGCCTCTCAAGATAATCACAATTATAATCACAGTGATGAATGATGATAAATTGAAGAACCACCCACTTGGCCTATGGCAAGATTTGAACCTGGGACTATTGGTTGTGAGAATATGAGTTTGACACTTAATATGTCTGGCTACCAAGGTAACAGAGTATACTAGCACCAAGACTTCTGAAACCTCGGAAAATATGCAAATTACAGGTTTCCCTGTGGCTTAAACTAGTGACACTATCATTACTGCTTCCATGTCAAGGTTTCAAATTCGTTGGTGCAGCTATACAAGGCAAATAGCTTTTCTTAACTCCCCCCCCCCCCATTTGGATGTTACAAGTCCATGGAACACTGCATTTTATCTTATATTTATGCAGCCATATATCATAGATTCACATATAGATGTGTTTCACCTACGTCACAAACTGTTGCATTGTGGCTTCGAGCAGCCATGATTGAGGTCAGTTCTTGTAAGCATACGGAATTCAAGTGGGCGGGCAGGAGATACTCACACAGACATTCGTGATTTAAAAGAACGTGCAGTTGGTGCAGATGTAACGAACGCTACGTGGTGGATACTTTTTTACGGATGGCATTTATTCATTTAGTCAATTATGGACACACTTATGGCCAGCTTAAAGGCAGAGCAACCTAGGCAACTGCCTGTAGCATCAACATCAGGGGACTCAAACTGGGGCAGTTGCCTTTAGTAGTGCCAAAATTTTATTTCGGATTACATAAGCGTGGCTATTTGTTTTAAAGAGAGTTTGATTTGTGTAGGCAAAAATTTATTGAAGTTACTGCTGCATAACATAATAAGTATATTACAAAATCATGTAGCAATTTAAGCTGAAATATTGCTGTTATTTTGGTGATATCATTATGTAGGTATTAATTGATTAATTGATTGTCCACTTTATGCACAGTAAGGTTAATCGGGACTGGACCTATAGTTTTAAAGTGGGATCCAAACCATTATGTGCCTTCATCAGATATCGAACCCGGGACCCCTTGATTACGACGCGATGATGATGTAAAAATTAAATCCATACCTACAATAAATATTTTCTCTGATGCTTAAAATATTTTAAAAAAGATACTATTATTTTTCCCTGTTAAAACCATAAATATATAACTTCTTCAAAGTTTTTAATGAGCACTGGTTGAAAGTAGGGGGACCAGGGTGGAAAGTTTTGGAGGGTAGCATGGTAGAATGGTAGAAATTAGAAGGTATGCCAAAAATACACCTAGCCCGGGTGAAAACTTTATCTTGAGCCACCCCTGGACTCACTATAATGCTAAAATATTAGATAACGGAAATGCAATTCTTAGAGATGTCTATAAATTTCAATTTTCTTCAATGAATGTGATAAATTAAAAATTAAATTGTGATCGATTTTTCAGGTTCTATCAACTGTTTGATGAAACTTAATTGCTGATTTGTGCTGTCAATTACAATTCAATGAAGTGCAGATAAATGGAAAATGAATTTTGCAATAAATGTGCAACAATTCTGTTCCTTCAAGTACAAGGCTCTATGAATTCACTTGGGTAATTTTAGACATAGGAAGTCTTACATTTTAAACTGTTCACCATTTGCAGTATTTTTCACGTCACATATTAAATATTCTGCACTCTATGCAAGCTTTTGGTGGCATTCTTCATTATATATTATTGCACATGCTATTTTTTCTATTTACATAGCTTTTGTGCACTTGCCATTTACTAAGTTTACACTATTCATATTTAATTTATTAGTGTAACTAGGAGTTTACTTTCAGGTGGGTGCAAGTTGATCTGTTCTTATGTACACTCCTGTTCACATAAAATGGCACAGTTTCATATGCTAAAGGTTAACCAAGCAGCATCTTTTCAGTTACCCTTACAATATAATTTTTATCGTTTAGTACATTGGAATTAGGGAAATGAAATACACATTTGTTTATAGCAGTATTTACCTTAAATACAATCTACTTACTTACTTAGTCGATCCTCTTCTACCTTGCAGTGTTGAGGTTTCCCAGAAGGTCTTCCATCGGATTCTGTCTCGGGCCAGCTCCTTTGCTCTCCTCCACTCTCCTCCTCTAGCCTCTACAGCTACATTCACACCTTCTTCCCATGTCCTTCTGGGTTTCCTGCATGGTCTTGCTCCTTGCATCTTAGCATTCAAAGCTTGTTTAGCTATTCTGGAGTCTTCCATTCTTTGTATGTGCCCAAACCATCGTAACTGGTTCTGTTCGATTCTCTCAAGCACTGGTGATACGCCCAGGCTAGCTCTAATGGTCTGATTCCTAACTTTGTCTCTTCTTGTTTTCCCTTCTATTTTACGGAGAAATCTCATTTCTGAAGCCTGTATTTTACTCCTATGTTTATTTGTCAATGTCCAGGTTTCACTACCATAAAGTAATGTAGGTAAATTTATCACTTTATACACATGGATTTTCGTAGTTTTGGTCACTAATGGATTATTTAGGAAATTTCTCTTTAGCGCATTAAAGAGTCTCCATGAGGCTTGGGATCTAGCTATAATTTCACATCTATTCTGCCATCTTGTTGCACTATAACCCCGAGGTATTTAAAATCTGTAGTCTGTTCTAATGTCGTTCCATTATTCAAAGCAATCTGACGTATATTTGGCTGTCATGCCATCATCATGGTCTGAGTCTTTTTATCATTTATCTTCATGCCCCTCTTTTTTAACTCTTTTTCCCAAATTCTCACGTTCTTTTGTAAATTTCTTTCGGAAGCTCCCAATATTAGTATGTCATCGGCGAAGGCACAATGGTTTATATATATTGGTTTTAAAAACCTATACCCCAGCTTGAATTTCTGTACCTTCCCATTGCATGATTTAATAACATCATCCATTAAGGTAATAAAGAGGAGTGGGCTAAGGATACATCCTTGTTTAAGTCCTACTATCGTCTCAAACTCTTGAGACTCTGCATTGCAGGTGCGGACATAGTTTCTACATTTCTTATACAGGCTCTGCGTTGCTGTAATTAATTGATTGCTAACATTTCTTTGTTTTAGTATTTTCCATATTTCATCCCTCGGAATGTTGTCGAAGGCTTTCTCTAGATCTATGAAAGCCATATGTGCCTCTTTTCCATATCTCATCAGTTTTTCACTGATCTGTCTGTTGATAAATATGAGGTCTTGTGTGCTTCTTCCTGGTCGGAATCCGCACTGTGCCTCGTCTAACTGTGGCTCTACCACTTGCCTTATTCTATCTTCTAGTATTCTCGCATATACTTTCCCCGGCACACTCAATAACGATATCCCTCGATGGTTTTTGCAGTCTCTATTGTCTCCTTTTTTGAATATTGGCACAATGACACTACACTCCCATTCAGCTGGTATCTTCTTTGCTTTCCAAATGAGATTAATAATCTTAAGTAGTATGTCTTGACCACTTTTGCCCATGAATTTAAGCATCTCAGGTGCTATCTGGTCATGTCCTGCAGCTTTGCCTAGTTTCATTTTCTTTAGTGCTCTATTTAGCTCCTCTATAGTTATTTCTTCTTCAGTTTCTCCCTCCTCTTGGTGTTGCTGTTTTTCTTCCTCAGTCTGATCTTTCTCCTTTCCTCCAATTTCCATATTTCCTCCAAGCAATTCTTGGAAATATTCTTTCCACCTCTCCATAATGTCATTTTCACTTCGGAGGAGGTTACCACTTTTGTCTTTTATGAACTTAAGAGGACACTGCTTCTCTGTTCGCATCGATTTTAATACTTTGTAGAACAGCTTTTGGTTATTTTGTAGGTTTCCTTCCATTGCTTCTCCAAATTTTTCCCATGACTGTTGTTTTGCATCTTTCACTATATTCTTCACTACTAATCTTTGATGTTTATAAGCTTCATAGTCACTTAAATGTTTTGTGAGTAGGTATTTTTTCCACCATTGCTTCTTTTCCTTTACCATTTCTTTTATCTCTTCCGTCCACCATGCTGTTCTTCTCTGTTGTTGTTTTCCGCTGGACTTTCCGCAGATTTCGGCCGCCGCTCCTAAGATTGCCTCTTTATATAAACTCCATATTTCTTCCAGTTTATCTTCTCTCATAGTGGGCCATTCCAATGTTTCCACCCTTTGTTTCACAGCCTCTTGATAATCTTTTTGTCTTGCCTCTTCTCTCAATTTATATACCTTTATTCTCTCTTTAGGTTTCCTTTTGTTATCACTAAGGTCCTTGGTCTTGATATTAACATGTAGCTGCATAATTACTAAGTAGTGGTCACTTCCAATCTCGTAACCTCTATATGCTCTTGCATCTAAGATAAATCTCCACTGTTTCCTCTGTGTCAATATGTAGTCAATAATAGATTTTTCCTTTCGGCTGGGGACTTCTCTTGTATATCTATGTGTTTCTTTATGTGGGAACATTGTGTTCGTAATTACAAAATCATTTCCTGCACACATATCTAGTAATCTTCTCCCATTATTATTCTGGTGCGTCTCGCCGTATTTCCCTAACAGCCCTTCCATTCCTTCTGTGTTGTTTCCAACTCTACCATTAAAGTCACCTAATACAAAGACAGCTCCCATGGTGTCATCCACTGTCCTCTGCAGCTCTTCGTAAAATCTATCTTTCTCTTCTACTATATCATCTTCATTTGGTGCATATATAGCAATAAAAGTAGTGTCTTCATTTATGCTACTGTTAAAGGTTAAAGTTACCAAGATTATTCTTTCATTGATGAATTTCCAGCATTTAACATAATGTCTGTAGGCCTCTGAGATTACTATAGCCACTCCTCCTTTTGCTCTCTGTTCTTTGCCTACTCCTGAATGAAACATTAGAAACCTTTCACCACTATTTGGTTCTATTATTTGTTCATATCCATTTCCTTTTTTCTTGGTCTCTGTCACCACCAATATATTCAACTTTGCTCTCACCATTTCCGTCATTAATTCAAACTCCTTTCCAGCAAGTCCACGTACATTCCAGGTTGCCACTCTCATTATCCTTTTCCCTCTCTTGGTCGTCAACAGTTTCATCAGTCCGGTTTCTCCTCTGTAGTTTCTTTTAATAATTTCATCTCGGACACTCGGGTTATCAGCCCTAGTTCCAAAGCCTTGTGGGAGGGGCTGCCTCCCTTATAGCCCTCGGCCTTCTATATTTTCTTTTAGGGTTTCTTCCCTTAGCCTTTGAGGTTTCTCCCTCTCACTGCAAGGCAGCAGTTTGCCTCGGTCCGGGACTGCTTATTCGGGTTTCCCCTTATTCGCAGCTAACCCCCATATCTGGGGGCCATTCGCTATCCGCCACCTGCGACCCGCCCAGTAGCTGAGGCTCGCACTGGGTTAAATACAATCTACTGTACCAAATTTACGTACAGTCTGCACTTTTATTTTTACTTAAATTTGGAGGAAAAAATGGGGTGTGGCTTATATTTGAGAATACTAAAAGTTAAAAATAATTTCTGTATTAACACAATATGCCTTGTAAAAACTAGTGGTATAATCAATGCAATGGGCATCCCTAATGGCATAGTGATAATGTCATTGCCTTGTAAGCAAGGGTTCCTAAGTGGGGCACATTGCACAGTGGTTTGAATCCCACTTGAAACTGTAGGTTCAGTCCCGATTAGCCTAGCTATGCATAAAGTGGACTTAAAACACAAACAAAAAGGGGAAAAAAAAATAATCAATGCAGTAGCAGCTCTTATTGTTAAATTGAATCAATTTGATTTGCTTTATTGCTGGGAAAGATTCAGATGTTGCTGGTCTACCACCTAACCCCCCAAAAAGCACAAATTAACAATGATATAATAAAAAATTATAAGAAATTTAAATGGCAAACCATGCAATAGAATAACATGATAAGACAATAGGAAAAATTAGAGCAGATAATAATAACTCATGGTGCAACAGCCCTTGAGGCCAGGGCATACCTACTGACTGCCAACCAGTTATGGGGTGATGTGTGGTCAGCACGATGAACCCCCAGTCATTGTTGTAGGTTTCCATCACCAGGTTACGCTACTCGATCGTAGCTCCCCAATTTCCTCACGGTGGTGGGTTGCTACCCGTCCCATACACGACAAAATCTTGGAAAAAAAAAGTTGTTACACTTCTCTCCAGGAGACCCAAACCTGCATGCGTCCCATAGCCGGAGCCCAAAGCACGACACCTTAGACCACATGGCCACTGTGCAGGACAAAATAACAGCAGTAAATTACAAAATAAAAGTAATTGAAGTGAATAAGGTTAAAAGTAATATGAAAATAATTTCCAACAACTGATGCAGATTTTTGGGTATTCATATGTAGATTTTATCTTACTTCTGATCATTGATTCACAGGGAATGTTGTGAAAACATTTGAAGTTTTGTTGTTTTGCGACTTTTGAGAGTGCATTCCAGATGTTGAGTGCTGCATAACTAAATGAGGATTGAAAGGCAGAAAGGTTCTGCATCGAGGCAGACTGAGACTGGCAGCTTTTCTAGTTGAGTGTGAGTGAGTTTTACATGTGACATTTAATTTTGAAAACTGGTGTGTTTGGATGTTACTCTTGATGATGTAGAGCATACAAGAAATGTGCAGTTTCCTGCATTGTGCCACAGAGAGAATTTCACTCTATTGAGCTAAACTTTTTGTATTTTTATTTGTAGTTTTTATATTATTTATTTATTCATGGCCCATAAACATCACAGTAATCAAATAAAGGGAGGATAAGAGATTGAACTAAGCTTAACTTTATCCTAAGCGTGGTAATAGATGCTTTTCAATATTGAATACACCTTGCCACACTGTTTTATCACATACTCAAGCTGGTCTCACTTATCATGCAATTCTCAAACACCTTTTTAGTCAAGCCCTGTTATTTGTCTTCTGATGTCAGGCTAAATGCTTTTGTTGTTAGGTTTACATTTGTTAGCATAAATAATACCTTTTTGGTCAAGCCCTGAAAAATTACAGTGTATTTATGCTAAGAGCACTAAACTTAACAATGAAAGCAATGTACCCTTGTGAAAGAAACACACTTTAGTGTCATTCTGAAGAAGATTTTATCATTTTAACCAAGTACCCAAACGTTCAGCATATTTTTTTTGGAAAATTTCAAATCCCGAACATGGTCATTTAATTTGCCCTGAATTAAGAGATGAGATTCACATGAAGACATAATTTCTTCACAAGTAGGATCATCTTACTCCTTATTTTGAACTTCGGTAGCTGCCTCATGTTCCGATTTATCTTCTACAGTTAGATGTGTAGAAGGATGTGCTACAGGTAAGTGCTCTCTATGAGGTACTGACCTCATAGCATATGGCGAATTTAGATACTTTGCTGTGCATAGACTTATTCCTTTTAAATGTGTAATACAGAAATTACATTCAGATGAATTATCTTGTGCTTCACATCACACTGTGGGTATGACAAAGCTTGTGTGCTGAGAACCCTTAGCCCAGTCTGTCAGACCTTACATGCAGGTCAAACAGCAGATATGAAGGGCACAGCTCTTATCTTGATCCTCCACTTTACAGCCAAAATATTGCCCGCGTCCGAAAGGTGCAAGACCATACTTGAAGCAAACATCCTCCAAGAATGGTCTCGCAGTTCAGTCTTGAATCCTTTAACTGGAAGTGAAAGTATTTCGATTTGCACTTTGACTGTAGCACCAAATATGATCAGCAGATAAAACAAAAAACACATTGTTTTTCCTATATTATAAACTCTTGTTTTTCACCATAGAAATCACATAGCATTTTAAAATCTTCTTATACTTAGCATTTTCACTAGAAGAAATGAAACCAACATCTGGCTGACTTTTGACCTCCATGATTTCAAACAAATGAACAACAAGAGCACGAGTCAAGTATTCAAGTCCGCAATGATGAATGCTCCATACTATGGTCTCGATTGCTCGTTTAATTGGCACTTTCAAACTTCACTAGGTCACTTCTGACAAAACCTTACTTCAAGCCTGTTTTTTGGACCTTTCGGACAGAGACTGAGTTAATAATACTTTTTAAACTAGTGGAGTGTAACTCTTACAACTGGTCAGTAAATGTTAAACCCCTACACACATATAACAGAAGATATCTGTATGATTTACGTACTTCCTTGGCATAATTACTTATTATCTATCACAACACACTTAAATAGTAGCAATAGTCATCAATCTGTGTGGTTAGCAAAGCATGTTACAATGTCAGTGGTCCCAGGTTCGAATCCTGGCGTAAGGATGGGTGTTGTTTGCAAGTGGCCCTTCATCAATTTCATCATATCATCACTCATCCTCATCGCCACAATTAGTCAAAAGTGGGAGAAAAGTGATGCTAAACAACACTCACTGTCTGTTACTGAGCGCATACAGCTGGTGCCTTCTCTGTTAAGAATCATTAAAATATTGTTTATGGTCATTAGTTATCACAGAAAAAATACCTAAATATTTGAAAAAGCAATACTTAAAATATGTCATTGTGCAAAAACCGTGGGTGATAGAAAAATTAAGATTGAATATTTGAATTTATCATCAACATTTACGTTGGAAACACACTAAATGTTTCATGTACCAAAAAGCTATGCTTGCCATTGCTATTTTCTTCTTTGTACTGGGAAGATGAGCTCTATGAAACTTGTCAGTTATTTTTTAATTATTTTTTACTGAATTCTTCTAGTTATGTCCCAAATTGATTGGTATTTCTTATTTCAATTATAAATAGTTCTGTCATGAAGTTCTTTCTCTATTTCAACAAAAATCGCCAAGTGGGATATGCACCAGAAAACATATTCCAGATTAGTCACTATCTGGTTTTCGTGATTGACTGGTTCCCTGCAGGTTGCCCAAATTCTGGTGGCCATTGTGACCAGCCAGCCACTAGCCATTCCAAACAAAATGTTCAGAAGAGTTCATTCACTAAGCTGAAGGGAAGAAGGGAAAGTTCACAAAAACCTATTTATACCTTCACCCCTTCTTCCAGGGAAATAAAATAATTCAACTCTGACCTTGGGCTGAAGAGGGAATAACCCATGATGGAAGCCCCATGCAGCTCTTGTTTTATTATTATTGTTTCATGTGGACTGAATGGTGGTCGCTAAAACTTGCATTAAAAAGAAGAAAAAAGGTGTCCTGACAACATGATTGTGTATCTTCAGCTTTAGTCTGATGTTTATTTGTGACTACCTTCTGAAGATCAAAGATGAAATTAATAAAACAATTTCATAAGTAAACTCAGAGTTTCGTTGAAGATATTATAATGGTAAATTGAAATCAAGATAAAAGTTCTCGCATATATAAAAATGCTAATAGTAATAGAATATCACATATCATTTTTTCTCCGCTGCATCGTTGGCTGAATGATTGGCTCAGAATATTACCAGATTTGAGTATTGCCTTAGGAATTAGGATTTCTTTGTGAATACCCCTACTTTATCTGTCATTCAACCTGATCATTGTAATTTGCCAAACGTGACAGAAAAATAATGTTAAATAATAATGATAAAACAAACAGCTTTGCTTCTTTATAAATTTTGACGCTGTCTCCAATTTTCTACCTTTTTGCACTTTTTTTTTTTCAGAAAACAATACATTGGTGGAGCCATGGATTTATTGCATTGAACTATACAACAGTGCATTTCATCTGTTTGTGGCTTCAAGACTAATGCGACTTACATTGTTTATTTGGTGATATACAGGGTGTTCAAAAAGTTACGCAGCCTTATGGGAAAACATTTCTTATTACATTTTTTACATTAAGTGCTGGAAGTGACTGCCGTTTTGTTCTTCACACAAGTGGACACGATGAACCATGTTGTTGAAAACCATTTTCAATGTTATCTGTGAGATGTTACCAACACAGCTACAAATATTGTCTTCCAATTCCGGAATACTGTGCGGATGAGTAACGTAGACGGAGTCCTTAAGATAACCCCACAAGAAGAAGTCTGGAGGCGATAAATCTGGAGATCACAGTGGCCATAACCCCACTGAGATCAGTTGTCCGGGAAAACACTCTTCCAAGTAATGCATTGTGTTCTCAGCTGACAACGTGTTAACAAATTCTCTTACCATTGTCACATATCGTTCAGAGGTCACTGTCTGCTCAAAGAATGTAATGAACACGTGACTATGTGACATGGCACACCAAACGCCAATTTTCTGTGAATGCAGAGGCAACTCCTTCATCGCATGTGGGTTGTCACTGGCCCATACCCAAGAATTTCGGGCATTAATGTATCCATCCAGATAGAACCATGCCTCATTAGTCCAGTACCAATCATCGAGTTCCTTCCCTTCCGACGTTACAGATTCCATGATCCAACGACAATAGTCTTTTTGGGTATTCAGATCTTCAGGGAGCAGTTGCTGAACCGCTCTAACTTTAAGGGGGTACAATTTCAAACACTTGCGCAACGCCGTGTGTGCACTGCCAATGGAGAGCCTGGACTGGCTTGAAAGGTATCACACTGATTTTTTTTTTTTTACTCACAACATATGCAGCTTGCACATCAGTCAACTTTTCTTCTATTAACAATCTTGACCGACTGCTTCTCGGTGCGTCCACTACACTTCCCTTCACCTGGAACTTGTCGTACAGCCGCTTGATGGAGGATTTGTTCTGTACTTCTCTGCTTAGGCCCTCTGGCTCAAAGCATAACTGCTGGTGCGGATGCACTCTGTCACAATGAATATACGCTGTTGCAACGTCTAGCCCATGGCTGCTCAGTTATTCAGCACCTATAACGAAACCAGAACAATTCATGAGATTTCCCATAAGGTTGCATCACTTTTTGAACATGCTGTATTACCAATATGAAGTGAGGTTTTCAAAAGGCTCAAAAAATTAAAATCGAGATTCAGAATTTTACAACTCTTAAAATATCTACTATCCATCTACCAAGCTGATGATTTCCATACCTTTGAGCAATTCTCCCTGCAATGGGAATTTCTCTCTTTAGTTTCACTCAACAATTGGTTTGAGCAACACATTGCCCAAGTAACCAAAAGTTTGGTCAACCGTACTGAAAATGGTTGGCCCAACATAAAAACATACCATTGGGCAATGGTAATGTTGGCCATGGTTCCAACGTTGGCTCAATGTGTGGTTCTTACGTTGGCCCAACGTACTGAAAACTAAAGAATGGATAGCTTTGTGTTCTGATATTACATAATTTATTGCGAGGCCAAATGTAAACAATAGTACAAATTATTTATGGAAATAAAAAAATATGCACAGAACTTTCTCAGTCACATGGTATCATTGTTTTCAGCGCACCGTACCTTCAAGTGGTAGCACAAAAATTTTCTAGAGTGAACTTAGTTTTCCACCTTTCATGGAATTTAGTCTGCACATAACATTGTTTAACCACCTTCACAAGAATACCTGTAAGAATGTTCTTGTTCTGCCACAGCTAAAGAGAGAAACAATAAGCAATTACCATCATATCTTCCATCCATGGCAGTTGACAAAGTACTGGTGAGTGACTGCAAGTTAAAAATAGCTTCTACTTTCATTACAAATATATTATATTTCCAGTATGTGCTGTGAACGAAATATTCGAAAAAAAAACACTGTTACATGTCACTTATTTTACACTCTAGAATTTACAGCATACTCCTGAAAGTTGTCTTAGCATGAAAAAAGTTGTTTTTAAAACAGATTTTGACTTGCTTTTCCATGGTTGGGCAAATGTGCGCAACCACCGTTGGCCCAATGTAAGACCAACATCAATTTGCCAACCAACGTAATTGCCAACCTTTCCCACATAAAAACTGACGTTAGCCCAACAGTTGTGGTTACTTGGGTGAGGTCTGAGACCTAACCCAACCATGTGTATCACTCATTTCAGTACTTACATACATTTGTCTATCTGAGCTTTAACATTTAATGCTACAGGATTGTAAATTAGTATGTCTTCACAAAGCAAATAAAGAATAAAAGAGTCTCCTAATAGTGAAGTCGAGTAAATATTAGGTAGAATTGACATGGAAGAAGTGGATGGTTCAGATTTATTTTGACAGCTATGAAAAACAAATGACTGTTTTTTCCAGATTGTGGAAAAGTAGATAGAGGTGATAGTTCTTGTACAGGGTGTTCCCTCATTCTTGTCCCATGATTTTCACTTCCAAAAATCAAACTATTGGTCATAATGTAATGGAATTTGCTATGGACATACCTTGGTGTATGAGAAGCATGGTGACGTCACAGCGAGTGATGGAAGTGGTCGCCATTAGCATCAATGCATGCATGCACACGCCTCTGCATGTTACAGAAGGTAGCAACCAACGCATCAGGAGTCACAGCATCAATTTCCCGCCGAATGCTGTCTTGACCGTGGCTTCTTGCGATAGACCTTTCCTTTCAGCTGCTGTTCCACTGAGTTCCGACCATACTGTACTGTAATCACGAACCACTGATTGTAAGCATGAACTTTTAACCGAACAAACATGAACCACTGTCAGATGCATCACAACAGCAGGGCCAAGAACTCGCATTGAAAGCACAGGTCTGTGCAATTAGCATTTAACGTCAGAATCACCCAGATGCATGCGCATGCCCACGCAAGGATAGAGAGACTGTGGCGCCATCTCCAATGATGTCACCATGCTTCTCGCACACCAAGGTATGTCTGTAGTCAATTTCATTACATTATGACCAATAGTTTGATTTTTATAAGTGAAAATCAGGGGCTGAGAGCGAGTGAAACACCCTGTACAGTTACGGACACTGCTGGGTTGTAACAATTCCATTAAAAGTCAATGCATTTATTACAACCCCGAACTGTCCGTGACTGTTCAAGAACTGTATGTATTGAATGTTGTTCGGCATGCTATTTGGAGATGGGTAAAAATTAACTGCATTAAAAGGTGAATATCAATTATATGCACAATTTATATTTTTGCATGCAAGTGGATCCATCCTAATTGAAAGCCATGTCCTCACGTTTTCTTATCTTTTTTAAATTCAAGATTTCAATCAAAAAATGTATGCTTTCTTGTGCTGTAAGTGCAAACATAACTTTTGATGCCATTATTCTTTATAAATACTGGGAGGGCTGCACTAATAGTAATAGCTTTCTCGTTAACTGACATAGGTCATTCTCTGTACAAAGATACTACTCAAATGGTCACCATTGAAAACAATACATTTGCGCAAATGCTCTTTGAAAAATTCAGGTGTGCACTTATGTACCCACTTCTCCACAGCCTTCTTATGCCTTGGATAAGAGGTGTGGGGGACCGATTATTCATTTCTGGATCATAAATATATGCTCACATTTCATTCCTTGTCGCTAGATTGAAGAAAAAAAACAAAAAAGAAACAGTGTCTCCATTGACTTCAAACATTTCTACAGTGCTTGTCATGGTCAAGTCACCTGTGGAGCGGCAGCTAGCATGCCGGGCAGTGAGAGCATGTCTGCCAGCAAACTGGAAGCAACATACACGTAACGGGAACCACTAGCTATGTAATGAAATATGCTTGTACAATTCTATTGACAGTTACAATGAAAATGAGCACGTACCTTGTTACAAGAGGTGTTGTATGTTGTCCTCCTGCTTCCACACATTTACTGCATTTTTTGGGGAATGTTCACTATCACGTATCAGTTCCTCTTCTGAAATTGCTTCAATTTCTCTCCTGAAATTTTCTTTCAGGTTTAAAATCTTGGTAGCTCACCAAGCAGATGTCATGAAAATGTCTGTTTCTTGTACAAGGCACCGGAGGGATTTTTAAGGGGTATGGTCCAATCCAATCATGCTCCAACATCATCTAATTTCTCCTCAGTAAGCACATGCTGTTTCACCATTCACTTCTTATCAAGAACTGACTCTGCTTCCCTAAATTTGTTCACAAGTTTTTGAACACTGTCTCTGTGTGGAGCAAGAACATCTGGGCATTTTCTGCAAAACGCCTCTAACTTCCCTACGAGAATTCATAATGGCATAAGAATTGTACATTAAAATTCATTATTTTAAATAGTACGTATAGTGTGGCATTGTTAGACTGCAGAAGGGACCAGTAATAGCCGTGGAGGCATATAGTGGTTTGGATCCCACTTTAAACTGTAGATCCAGTCTCAATTAGCCTTACTGAGCAGGAAGTGGAAAAGTCTAAAACACTTGTTAACACCTTAACACTTCATAAACACATGCAAACTGGACACCAGCTATCCGGATACTGAAGCACTAACACATCCAGTGCTAAGGTCAGGGTAAAGCTGTGGGTCTAAGTGCTGGCAGATGCGCTCTCACTGCCTGACATGCTAGCCACCACTCCACAACCAACTTGACCGTGAAAAGCACTGTAGTATCAGAGCAGACCTTCACCTTTCTCAACTCCATATTAGGTGTCAACCACTATGGTATCCACTGTGCACACACTTTTCAATACCCTAAGCCTTCCATCATCTTCTGTATTTCATTGTGATCATGGTGCAGTTCTCCAGCTAGCACATGGATTGAGATTTGTCTGACTGCTCGAATCAATTCGTCCACTCATTGATTTGGTTAATCTGCTGGTTTCCCCTTCTTCAAACTTCTTCATCCATCTGTTAACATTACTTTTATCAATAGTGTCATGTCCATAAGCATTCAGAGTTCTTCTGTGGTTGTCAGACATCTTCCACCTCTCCATCATCAAGAAGTTAATGATGGTACATTGCTTCTGCATGCCATGAAACAATGAACGAGAGTAGTTACTACAGAGGGAGAGTTGCTCTATCAACATGTGCAATGGATGATATTCATTGTGTGAAATCTAGGACTGAGCCGATACCACTTTCAACCACTACCAATACTCTTACCGATTCCCACCGATACCGATACTTGAAAATTGTAACAAAAGTTGTTCAAAATATGATTAATATTATGTAAATATTCCACTTCAATTATATGCATCAACTTGCTTTAAAATACAGAAGGTTGTTCGGGATCTCTGGTGACGATTTTGAAAGCCGCTGGCGGCGCTGTTATCAACGTCAGTCCATCCAAACGGTGCATGCTGAGTCACGTCAGTGCCGAGAACGCGTGTGCAGAGTGTTTTGCCATTTACCTATACGATGCCGAAGAAAATTGAACCATACTGGGAGGGCTACATAACAGCCCTTTCCGGTGCTAAATATAGCTATTCGGCAATCAAAGGAATGTGCAAGAAGCGTGGTTTTGTGATATCGAAGAACGGGATCGGTGCGGTATTGAACAAAAAAGGCAAAGGCCGACTGGGCCTAATTCCACAGGGGAAGAAACAGGCAAATCCACGAGCAGCTACGAGTCGTACACCGGACATAGTGAGAAAAGTGAAGGCCCTTGTGTCAGGAGGTAACCCTGCCCCCCAAAGGAGTATCGCACGTAAGTTGGGAATGTCTGTGTCAACAGTGAACACCATAATCAAGAAGGACCTGCAACTAGAAATGCGGCATAAGCGGCGAGTTCACAAGCTGTTGCCTTGTCACATTGCGGAACGTCGCACGAACGCTAGAAAGCTCTATGAGACCTATCTTGCAGGGGAGAGATGAAAAAATGTGGTGACATTAGACGAAGCATATGTCTACCTTAGTGACTGTCACAAACCCCGCGCGATTTACTACCGCCCTCGCGACAAAAACAATTATCAAACATTGTATCGAGAATGCCAGGAAAGTTTTCCCCGGGGTTTCATGATCATCGCTGGATACTGCTATAATGGCAAGCTAGCAATTCGCCGTGTAGCTAATAATGTGAAGGTGAACTCCACGTACTATCAGGATGAGGTTTTAACACCCATGTATAACATAGATATCCCGGCACTGTATGGGGAGGCCAAATACCAGGTCTGGGTGCACCAAGATAAAGCATCCAGCCATACCTCCCGTTCGACTCGTCTGTTCTTACAGCGAATGGAGGTGGAAACTGGCATCCGTGCAATTCCTTACAGCGACATTCCGGTCAAGGCGCCAGATGGGTCACCCATGGACTTCTGTGCATTTGGACTCCTAAAATGGGCCTTAGGAAAGAGACGTCCACGCACTCTCAATGGCCTCTGGAAAGACTGTCAGGAGGAGTGGGAAAAGTTGGACATGATAACTCTTCGGAAAAGTCTGTTGCAATGGAAATTACGTTGTCGGGCTATAGCGCGGAATGCTTGTTTTCCAATTGAGCATGATCGTTGGTGGCGACATGGGTTTTCATGAACTTATCACCCTTCCAATATTGTCCTCAGAGATCCCGAACGACCTTCTGTATTCGAGAATTACAACAAAATATTTAAACAACTGATATGTACACACAGCATTCATTTTTTCTTAGAATGCTGGTGCAAAGTAAATGATAATTTCAAATTTTGCATCATTTACAAGAAATTAAGACTCCACAAAAATGTTGCGCTGCATTTTTGTGGACTCTGCGAAAACAAAAATGCTGGGAAAGTATCTGCAGGTATCTGTATATAAATTCCAACTGCTACTTTCCAATACTGAAACCACTGGTATCAGCCGATACCAATGTATGTATAAATTGGTATTGGCTCAGCCCTAGTGAAATCACATCCACTGCCATATTTTCGGCACATATATTTGATCCTGCATTAAAAACATGCCGGATATACCTTGTGCATGTTTTTGAAGTGATTGAAGGTATGATTAAGAAATGTGTGTATAAAATATCGCAAATTTTCTCACTGTAAGAAGGCTTCTCATACGCTTTCCTTAACACCTGCAAATCTGTTTGGTGTACTTCATGTTGTTTCTTCCCAAAGTGCACTGCATGAATATCATCCATTTGAACTACCTGCGTCAGTAATAAAAAAAATGCCAATTTTTTAATTACTTTTGGTACAGCCCTTATACTAGCAGTCAAATAGTGTTTACTCTTTTTTTAAACAGAAAGTAATTTAAAGGTCTTTGCTTCCCATGTTTCCAGTTTATTGCAAATATGTATAGCTAATCAGAATATTTAAATATATGTAATTTAATTTTTAAACACTTTGGCCACATCATCAGTCTAGCCTGAATGAAAATTGCACGTCATTTGACATTTTGCGCTTTCATGGAATACCTTGTCTCCAGAAAAGTACTGAAAGTATCATTGCTGATTGAAATTCGAACCAATAATTTATGAAACTGTTACCACTGATATTGGGTATTGGCTGATACCAATCCATCAGTATTGGCTTAGCCTTGTGTTAAGAATAATTAATTTTTATTTAGGTCTACCACTCAAGATTAAAAAAAAAGCTTCCAAGAACTGCATATAATAATTCAAGGGCTTTTAAAATAAGCATTTTTATCCTTAATACCATGAATAACTACCTCATATACATTACATCTGTTTGAATTCACACACTATTTTGAGGTTCTTTGGGGGATTTTTTAGAAATTTTGAAAAATCTTCGTAGTGTGACATTGAGAAAATAAAAAGATGTTTCAAATTTGACAATCAAATACCGTGGCTTTAATTATTGATTTTGGTTATACTATTATCAGTAATATTTGATTTTTATGGAAGAAATGGATAAATTTTTATTTAATGTTTATTTTTAACTTCTTTAGTTCCCAACGGGGGACCAGCACAGAAAAGCACAAAAAGTTAGTTAAGGTTTGTCCTTTTGTTTCAGGTTTCCGTTTTCAAGGTAGCAAATGTGTGTGATGTTTGGAATATGTGATAGAAGCTTTTACAGACATATTAGAGTAGTTAATGCGCCAAATAGCAGCTGACCATCATACATTTGTGTGACAATCATCTTTACTGGAATGTTCTAAATGAAGGTAGATTTTCACCTGTGACAGTCGGTGTTGTAATTTGCACTTTGATGTGTTCGTCAGTCATAGTTGTTGTTGTAGACACTGCACAGCCTTAGTGTGAATACATAATAGATTAATTTGTATGTAATATAGGCAAAGTAGGGAAATAACAACCATTTTTTTTAATTGCAAGTTAGTATATTTGAGTTTCTTCCTGTGCATATTTTAGTTGTCCTGTATTTTAGTTTACACATTTCAAATTGTTATTTTCAATTATATTTTTACTGGCTTATGTATTTGTTTTTCCGTTAAGGTTACATTGATTCACACACATATCAGTGTGTCCACAGTGTTCACACACAACTTTCACCAGCTAAATTGGTTGCTGAGTAAGTGATTGGTGGACTGGACTGGACAACTTAGTTTAACAATACTTTAATCAAACTTGTATGTGTATACGCACACATACATACACACTCACATACAGGCCTCACTTCTTGAATGCCTGTTGAGAAAACCTTGTTTTTCTGTATCAACTAGAACTTCATTCTATACCTGCCAGTTTCAGATCTCTCTAGATTTCTAGATATGCAGTGTACCTGCCTCTCACAGGTTGAACACTCACTTCCATTTCCAAAAGCTGTTTTTCTACAGCTGAAGATGCAGCCACGAAATTTTGAACTTTTCCGGTGTCTGGTAAGTGTTTCCTACATATAGCCCTTCTGACTCTCCTTCCTTTAATTCACTTATATATCGTGTTTACTCATGTATAATGTGCATTTTTTTACAAAATTGTTGCCCCTAAAATCTGTTATGCATATTATGCATGGAATAATTCGGACAACCAACATGAAAGCACACATGTTTTCACTATGGCAGTGCATGTAACATATACGCGCAAATACAAATTACAAGGTTGGATTTCTGTAGTAATAATATTAAAAATAAAAACACTATTAACACTAAATTTTGTAACAAAGTTTTGCAACACTGGCAAAAGCGGCATCGTTCTGCCAGAATTCGAGCATGCACCTCCTGTCACACAGAATGTGCATCAGCGGTATTTGTTCGGCAAGAAATAATAGAAAATACCTTCCACAACATAATTTTGATTTCACTTTCTTCTACTACAGAATAAAGAAGGTGGGTACAGAAGTGAACGCATTGGGATGCTATACACAGTGGAGGCAAAGGGACAGGCCCGTACCCAGGATTTTTTGAGGGGGGGGGGGCAAGCCCGAAACCGTGGTGATGATTATATATTATTGTCATATGACAATTATTAAATAATTAATTAATAGCATTGATTAATCAATTTATTTATATATATTTGTATTTATAAACATATATAAACAAATTAATTTGCTACATTTATAAACTAGCAAATTAATTCCTTTAACAACTGGTTCAAAATGTCAAGAAATTAAAAGATAAGTGAAATGTTTTTAATAAGTGTTAGATTTTATTTAAGTATTGCTCTTTCTTAATAATGATAATTAAATTTTCATACTTTTATTGTGGTATGTTTCTATAATGCTGTAAATCTATTAATGGTCTCTCGAAAGGAAACATTTCCTTATCACAGTTGAAGCTAGAGATTTCAGCACCCAGGACGAGAATAGATTTTCGCACCCCCTGCACCGAATTTGCATCATCCCCCCCCCCCCCCCCCGTAGATGTAACTGGCATACTTAGACATTGAATAAATTTTATGTACCTACTCTTCCATTGAATCCGACGAAAAGAAAACTTAGGATTCAAGAAATGTGGCTAATAAAAGGGTAGTCGGTTCAGTTGTACATCCCATATCATCTTCATTCAAGCAGTGTGTGTTATTTGTTCAAATCTGGAGACTCGATTGCAAATTAAAGATTACTAGATGGGGGGACAAAAAATTAGATATTTTAAGAAAACATTACTTTCCTATTGAATTATTCCCTACGAAAGTAGGTGAGAAATGGAGGAGAAATAACAGGTCTGTCTAATATCTGTGTTTCAAGGGCCTAGGGTGACATTGACAACCATCTTCGCAGCTATGGCTCCATTTCTTACTAGTCCAATTTGATATAATTTTAAAATCTTATCTATGAATGTACAAGTAACGTTTTTAGCCCCCATGCTGTTACCAGCCTTGAAGAGAGAGAGAGAACAAGAGTTGTATGCAACATTCACACACAGGCATTCTTTATTATTCCTTCTTTGTATGCGTTTATGATATTATTCTTAGTATAGAATATTTGAAGTCAAAATTAATTGCTTATCTTTGTTGTTATAACACAAACTCTTACCCTCGGAATTTTTTTTGGGGGGGGGGATTTTAATAGAACAAGATCTTTGGGGGAAACGTGGGAGATCCCCCTTCCGCCATGGGAATTCGTACCCTGTATGTGACCACCAACGTTATGGAATGATCCTTATAATGAAGAACATGTCTGAACATAAATTAACCAAAAAAATTATCATCAGGACTGCAGTTCAAAAAAAAGTCAGAACAGGGAGTAAAAATCTTGAACTGTCCCGACCAAATTGGGACGTTTTGTACCTTCACATAAATGGTTATGAAACTAAAATTAATAAATATAGTAGACTGCAGACTTCTGGAGTCTGCCTCTCTCCAGAAACAACATATTCATTTAAGAAAGAAGAAAACAGAAATTCTTGCAAAATCTTAAAAATTGTCCGTGTTATTTTTGTAGGTTTTTATAGGTTCTCATGAAAATATTTCATGGCTTGAGGGGGTGGGGGCAGGCCCGCTTAGCTGCCCCCTTGGGTATGGACCTGGAAAGGGAGGAGGTGGCATGGGTTGGTGACTCATTGTATACACAAGAGAATATTCTCGTCTTGGTCCATATAGTAAGAGGTGACTCACTGAGTAGGAATGATGTCATTCGCTCTTGATCGGCATAGCAACAGCTTTACGACCTACAAATAAGAAAGCCATTTCTTGAACTTGAATTGTACTACGCATTATACATACATAAATATGGTAGCAGGATGTCCACCAAGTCGTGGAAAAGTTAGGGAATTTACCTTTTCTGGAAAAGTCATGGAAATATCAGGAAAATTTGCAGTGTTTCTGGAAAAATCTACATTTTTGTTGTAGTAGTCGTAGTAGGTTTTAGAAGAAGGAATATTGAACTAGCTATACTTCAGTTTGGTATACTGAGTATTACTGATACTGATAATACTGATAGTTATAGTAGAAATTGCATTTTCAAGTGAAACCTACTGCAATAAATGGCTATTGGCATTTACCACTTTCTTGTTGCAATATTTGGGTTGTGTTTGGTTGATATTAGGATTAACACATATATCACTAAATTTTACTGTAATTGTATCATTTATGCTATAATTGTTGCTTTTTATTTTTATTTTTTTAAAAGTTCTTTGTCATTATTATTAGTCAACTATTATGTAAAAGCTCACCCCTGATGCCCTTATCCAGTGTCCTTCATGTTACTACTTTTAACTTGGTTAAGGGGGATTCTAAGTGTGGTGTTTATCAAAAATGTAGTGACCTTCTTATATGGATGTAGATACGTGAATTGCCCTGGTGACTTGGTCTGGAAAACATGGAAAAGTCAGGGAATTTTGTTTTCATGAATTGTAGACATCCTGTATACACTTCTTTTGAAATAAACATTATCACAATTACCAAATTGCACACACCATTTTAATTCTGTAATACTAACAACCAATTCACAGAATATTAACTTATTTGTTTGACAGTGTTGAATGCTTGAGTGTGAAATTTTACAAAGTTTTTCTCAGGCATTGTGGGGTTCAGACTAATATCTTTGTCTCCCTCTTATGTGGCATTGTCCCTGCGTGCAGAGGTGCACCAAAGGGGCATCAGAACTAGGGATCGCCATAAATTTCAAACCCAGGTTTCCGGTTCTGAAAATATCTGGGTCCAGATCTGGCCAATCATAGTCAGAATACCAGAATGTCTCTCAGCGTTAATGAATATTCACCCTATTCTGTCTGTGGAAGTTAAGGACCAATTCTCTCTAGCATCTAGAAGCAGTGAAAAATTTCAGCTCAAATGTTCAAATTTTGTGACAATTAGCATCATCAGAAACTCTGTGATTTACCTCATCTCTGCTTTCCTATTCCAGTCCCCCCGGAACTTTTTTTTCGAAATTGTAGTACATGTGTTGCCCTAAGTTGCTGTGTGTTTTGTTTGCTACCATCTGGAAATGCAGTGTTCTGGGTGTCTACCAATCTGGAATACCTGTAAATCCTGAAAATAATTTCTGGAAAAAAAGAAAATTTTTGTAGTAGTGCACTAAAAATAGGTTTTTGAACAAAGGAAAGAAGCAGAAGCAAGACATTTTTGATTTGTTGTGGACAATTTATAATGCAGGAACTGGGGTAATGTTTTGAATTATGCAGGCACGGCGACAGGGGTGGGCACGGGTGGGTAAGCACCCACCCAAAAATTCCTGTGCCCACCCAATTGTCCACCCAATCAAATTCAATAAATATATACAATTAGGAAGTGTAAATGATTCTGTAAGTATAGGCTGGTCCTCACTCCATGCATATTTTACTTGTGAATATTGTCAATACTAGAAAGTTCACAAGCTTCATCTCATAACAAGCTTTGATGTCATTTAGTGAAACTTTTGTCTGGTAACTAAGTTTACGAAAATTTGAGCAAATATCCTGTTGAATGAAATCAATTTAAGCTTTTGTTTCTTCTTTCTTAATTTTGTCATTGGAAAGCTAAAGATACTATCAGAACATTTTTTTTAAAATATGATCTTAGAAATTAGAAATTCTTTATTCATGGGCGAAGTTCAACCTATGACTGCTCTAATGAACACTGCTATGAATAGAAGCAGTCAACAGGCTTAGTAAGTTTTATGGGATACTCACTGGTTTATGATCAAGAGTTAATCAGAATTTAGGACGATTTGGAGGGTTGCACCTCCCAGCCTTCAATGGGGAAAAATTGCTTCGAAAGCAACCATATATTGAAGAAAGAAAGATTTTTAGAATGTGGAAAGATATTTAAAAAAATATAACTAACCGTCTGGTCCTCCTCCGTGCCCGTGCGGGCTAAGGCACCTTGCTTTGGATGGTGGCTGCGGGACGGCATGGGTTCAGTCCTGGGTTCAGTCTCCGGGAATTTTCGGCCTGTGTATAGGGCCGGTGGCAACCCACCATCCTGAGGAAATTGGTGACCTACGAGTGAGTAGCGTAATCCGGTCTCGAAAATCTCCTATAATGGCTGGGGGTTCGGCATGCTGACCTCACGTCACCCCATTACTGGTTGAAGAACTCTACACCTCCAGGTAAGATTGTGGAGGGAGACTGGCAGTCGGGAGATAGGCCAAGGTCCTTCAAGGGCTGTTGCACCACGGATTGTTATATTATTAACTAACCATCTGACATGACTTGGGCTAAAGGTTATAGACTAACTGAAACTGTGCATAAATGGAAGTGAGTTCTTGATGTTGTCAGCACCGGCCCTCCACATCCTCGGCCTGGGTATGATCAAAGTAATAAACAATAAAAAAATAAAACTTCTTCGCCTTGCTTTCTCCAGATACGCACGAAATTATATCTACTTTTTTAATTGGGTCCACAGTGCAATACCAGGAAAGAAGACAGCGAAATTTTATGTTTGATTGATTAATTTTTATAAAAATTACTTTGCTTTTCTTCACTTTTGGCTAATCGCAATGATGATATGATGAAAGTTATGAATGGACACTCACAAAAACACCCATGCTCAGACCGGGATTCGAACCCGGGACCCCTGCATTTTAGCGCATTGCGATAACCACTCCGCGGGTAATTTGATGTGCCACTTTCTTTATTCTATCACATTTTTTACATAGCTGTCATCTTCAAATAATGCAATGTATCTAAAATAACAATTTTTAATTTGTTCTAATTAATAGCGAGTATTTACAATCACTACCATACCGAGGTGACCAAATTTTAATGTAACAGTTTTGTAGGTTTGGAAAAAATCTGTAGAATTACTGAACTGATGTAATTAGTGTAATTTATAAGTTCTCTTCCAACATATAAATTTTCACTATCAGTTATGCAGTTCTTATGATTAACTTGCATGAATTTCAAAGAAGAGGAAGAAATGGTGGAAAGAAAGCTTGATTGGAGGGTCTCACAGACCTATAATGAGGCAGGCAAATTAAAGAAGAAAATTGCAAAAAATCCAGTAGTGATTTTTTTTTAATTCCACATGCTCAAAAAGGCTAATTGTCACTAGATCTCCATTTTAAACTGTAGTCCTAACGAGTGTGCATTGGCCTTCCACTGGGTGGGAATCCACCCAGGACCACTTAATTATAAGGCAAGAGCATTATGCGATCGGAGAGACTATATACAGAAATAACTCCGTCAACAATATCATTTTATCATAATATAAGATGCGTCCATTTAAGAGATGGATTACACTATTATTATAATTGGCCCATGGATGTTCGCAGAATTTTTTCCAAGGAGGGGCAAGCATGGTCATTTGTTCCAGGGGGGCCAAACGAGACCCATTTCCCCCCTTAATAGTGCTGCCTCCTCAAAGAAACACTGATTAAAATTGAAGCTCTCATGCTCCTACAACACCCACCCTTCCAATAATTAACATAAATTACTGTGAATGAAAGGCAATATATGCGTGTAATGGTAAGTTTATGGTAAGATCTATTTTTCATGGGGGCATCCCCCCCCCTGTCACCTTCTCCCGTTTCCGGATGCCCATGGATTGTCCTGAGATTTAAACTATTTCTTTCACGTACGGACAAAAATATTTGAGACTTAAAACCATGTCGTTGTTCGCGGAGTTATCTGTTTTAATAAAAAAAATAAGCTTTGTGGAGTTGAAATTACTACCTCAACTTTCGAAGTGCTATGAACTGTTACTCTCTATTTGTGGAAAGTAATCAAGACTGATTTGACTCATTGTTATATTTCAAGTCGATTTTCTGCTCCTTTTGAACAGTGGTGACGGTGAGGTTGAATGGTAATTAGATGAATGTTATGAAGGGACGAACACAAACACGCAAGGAGACACAAAACACCAATAGGATTATTTTGACTGTGGTTACAGGCACCAGAGATTCATTTGCCTACAAGAATGTAGTTTCCAGGGTGTACTATTCAGGAGGGAAATTGACATTTGAGTGTGTTCGAAAAGGTCACACTTACAGCATAAATAATCTGTGAGAAAAATTCGAATTACTGGATTCGATGATTATGATGGATTGGATGAATTCTTTGCTTTCAAATCACTTTCTACACAAGGTAAGAGAGAGAAAGAGAGAGGGGGGGGAATACATGTTAGTCAAACTTACATGATGCCTTACGTTTGTACTGCCCACCCTAATTTATCAATATACAGCATTGGAATTTACCACTTCCATGTTTGGGGGGGAATTGGAAGATAGTTATTGGGATTAAAATATGTATTAGTAAATTGTGTCATAATTATGTATTATTGATACTATAATGCTTTTCACAGTCAAATCTTCCATGGAGCAGCAGTGAGAGCACGTCTGCCAGCAAGCTGGATGCTACATCCACGTAACTGGAACTGCTAGCTATGTAATGAAATAAGCTTGTACAATTACATGGACAGTTAAAATTAAAATTAGCACGTACCATGTTACAAGAGGTGTTGGAAATGTCGTCCTCCTGCTTCCACACATTTACGACATCTTTATAGAAAATTTTCACTAACACGTATCAGTTCCTCTTCCAATATTGCTTCAATTTCTCTCCTGATGTTTTCTTTCAATTCTTCTAATGTATGAGTTCATGTTTAAAAGCTTGGTAGCGCACTACGCAGATGTCATAGAAATGTCTGTTTCTTGTGCAATGTGCCAGAGGGATTTTTGAGGAGTATGTTCGAATCCAATCATGCTCCAATGTCATCTAGTTTCTCTTTAGTAAGCACGTGCCGTTTCACCCTTTGCTTCCTATCAAGAACAGACCCTATTTCCCTAAATTTGTTCACAAGTTGTCAAACACTGTCTCTGTGTGGAGCAGGAGCATCTGGAAATTTTGATGCAAAACGCCTTCTAACTTCCCTACAAGAATTTGTAGTGACGTAAGAGTCGTATATAAAAATTCGTTGTTTAAAATTGTATGTATAGCGTGGCATTATTAGACTGCAGAAAAGCACCAGTAATACGTAAACTAATACAAAACAATCTAAAACACTTGTTACCACCTTAACTCTTCACAAACATGTGCAAATTATTCATCATCAATACCACATAAAAGCTCACCCCTGATACTTACTTACTTCCTTCCCGTCTCCCTACCCAACAGTCAATTGCTGTAGTTTTCCTTCTCATTGTTATCTTTACATTTTAAATTAATATTCAAAAACTTGGTTAAGGGAGATTGTAGGTGTAGCTAAAATATTGCTATCTTCTTCCAGACATGTTCACGTACACTAATTGCCCTAATAATATGGTCTGAAATATTTTGGTTCTTGGTCTGTGAAAGTCAGGAAATTTTGATTTTACAAATTTGTAGACACCCTGAGTGTAAACAGATTCGAAAATATTTGAAGAATTTGGAGCCATTCAAAGAAAAGGTAAAATTAATTTTTTGCAATCATGACTATGCCAATGCAGTGCCATACTAGTCATCGGAGGTACCTACATACTTTAAGAACTTCAGTTCATTGTCTTTGAATTTACATCAGTTACCTCAGTCTCAATATTTGTTGACTTGCCCTCACTTCTTCCAGCCTTGTCCCACATAAAGTGGCTATGGGGCTCCCTCAGCCTCAAATCAGTGGGTACCTGGGGGTAAAGGTGACTGGGGTGTGGTGCTCATCATATCACCTCCAAAATGGCCAAGATCGAGAATATGTGGGGCCCTAAATCCCCTAAATGTGTCTTTATGACAGTGCGATATGCACAGGGAACTTTATCTTTACCTACCTCACTTCACCCCCTGGCCTCTCCTACACCTCGTACAATATTTTAAAGTTTTTATTCTATAAACGTGGCTCACGTGTAAGGGGACCAGATGTCCCATATTAGCTGGGACGGTCCCTTTTTTAGTCTCTGTTCTGATTTTCCTCAACAATATGCCTTCTCTACTATTACTATGAACTGTGGCATAGTAATATTCAGTAATTCACAGCTGACTACAGTGTGGTCTACAGTAGAGGAACATAAGTAGCTAACGTGTAGTGTTTTGCATATTGTTATCTTCAAACATCTGTGACCTTTATTCCTTTGATTGAATGGCTTCTAATTCTAAAGGAGTGCTTGGTTGGAGTGCAGTGCATATCACCATATTATGCAAGTTATTTACACCAGTAATACTTAAACTAAAACAAATCAATCTAAAACACTTGTTAACACCTTAAGATTTCACATACACGTGCAAAATGGGCACCAGCTATCTGGATACTGAAGCAAGCAGTGCCAAGGTCAGCATATAGCTGTGGAAAATTTGCGTGGAAAAAATGAAAAGTAAACTTATCCGCTTAACCGCCAAACAGATATCTTTAGATACATCATGTTCTGATTAATTCGCACAGGACTGTACTGGAATATGTGGAGGCACATATTCATTCGGATCCCACTTTAAACTGGAGGTCTAGTCTCGATTAGTCAATCTGTGCATAAAATGGACCTAAAACAAAACAACTTACAAGATGTCCTAACAGTATACTGGACCCACAGTTGCAACTTGTATTACTTTGCATATAATATGGCATCATATCTATCACTAAACAAGGTGGAGGTGGGGAACAAGATAGGATATCCAACATCAATGTTG
The DNA here is from genome assembly GCF_977018435.1 of Lepisma saccharinum. Classification (NCBI taxonomy): domain Eukaryota; kingdom Metazoa; phylum Arthropoda; class Insecta; order Zygentoma; family Lepismatidae; genus Lepisma; species Lepisma saccharinum. Next base: position 80,566,189 of record NC_139234.1, read on the forward strand.
TTCTTTCACTTTATTATTGCTTTCAAAATCTTCCACATTGCTCTAAAACTGGTGTGTGGGATGCATATTTATTGGCACTAAAATCTTATAAAATAAGGATGTAAATAGGTAACAAAATTTATGAATACAGACACTTAATAAAATGCACCAAAATAGACGGTGAACGTGAACTTCTTATTCAGTTTCCTACTGATTTACAAACTTATTCAATTGAATATTTTGTATTTTTCTTATTTTTGTATTGCTTTTCTGTTACATTTGGCTATTCGTGATGATGATAAATGGTGGTTAGATAAAAACAAAATATTACCTTCTTCAATGTACTGTTGAGAGAGTCAAAGCATCAAAAGCAGGAGAGGAAAAAAAAGGATTTTGCCAACATTATGCAAAATAGACATAAACCTCAGAATAGGCAATTATAGACTATACACATGCAGTATCAAGCTCAAAACAACATGAAACCAGTGATGTGCACTGAGGACTAGTGAGTCTAGCAGTGATAGATCAATGATCTTAGACATCTAATTATTTTTAAATCGCAATATTTATTGTATTTTCAAAGCCACAGTTCATATGCAACACTTCTTTTCACACGCTTCTCACCCCTCGGTACGATTGCCAAGCAGGCTGGAAGGAGCGACTCTAGTGGGCTTTTCGACCGCCAGACCAGTTTCAGGTAGAGGCTGCCGCAGAAAAGGAAGGGAAGATTTATGTGTTTACACCCCCAACCCCACCCCCTCACCTCGAACCCTCCAGCCAGTGCAATGGTTGAAAGTCCATGCTTTCAGGTACCCCAGTCTATTGCTTATTAGAGTGATAGAGCATTGGTATCTCACGATTCTCTTTCATTTCTCCTGAGAAGCTCGGGGGAGTAATTCCAATATTTACATCACATATTTTACGCATTATATTAATGTATAATAGCATATGGATTCAAGTCTTATTATTTATAAAATGAGAAAGTGAGTATTTTGTCTGCGAACGAGTTACTGGAAACATTTCCTTTTTCTTCAGTAAGGAATGAAATTACGTAAAAAAAAATAATAAACCTCTCTTTTTTGTTTTAGTAGTATTTAAATACACTAATCTCTTGTCCACAAGTTTGAGAACTCATCAATGTATTTTCATAATCCTAACAATCTCAAATTTGTATATTTGTGGTGGGGTGGGGTTTGGTGTATTGTACTTTGTCAAAGTACAGTGAAAAACTTTAATGGTCAAAGTACGTACACAAAACCTCATATCTGTTTTCTTGCTGTACTAATTTACATTTTTGCCATTTCACGTTACTTTTCTGTTTTTTTAACTTTAATTGTGATGTGACAATAAATATGGCTAATGAATTCATGGTAGTGATGAGGAAAGTTATAAACATTCATACTGTACTCGGAATTTGAACTCAAGACCTTTCTTCAAGGTGCTTATTGTTTTCAAATAGTGCTTTCTGAAAATTCCATGTCTGTGTGTGCTTGCGTGCATAGGCCCAACCAAAAAGTTGTAACGGATGTCAGCCTGCTGGAAAAGTATTTTGAAGGTCGACATTGGTAGGAAAGTGGTCAAAATAATGAAAATTACTTATTTTTAAAGAAAATTAATCCGAAAGGGGACTTATGACCACCATAACACTCTTTTCCAATTTGTACTTGTTTAATTATCATCTCTGTTCTATCTATTTAATTGCGAAAGTGAGGAGTGATCTACTATAATATTAGATGCAAATCATGTTTAATTTTTGAAACTTCGTAGAGGTTTCAGGTATTTGCACATGTGGATAGAAATAAAGAAGATTTAGGTTTCGTGTGAGTTGTACAGTGGGATCCATGAGTATTACCATGCAAATTGTCCATGACTATTTTCATTATTTTTTCTCTTACATCCTGTGTGTTTTTAAGTGATGGATTTTTATGTATGCTCGTGCAGAAGTTGTCAACAGCTTGTTTTGCTGGACCCTGTGGCCGAGTGGATAGCACATTGCGCTGCGACACTAGAAGGGTCCCGGGTTCGAATCCTGCTCGGGCATGGTTGTTTGAAAAATGTCCATTCATCAATTTCATCCCTCATCCCCATCTTTGCAAATTAGCCAAGAGGCACAAAACGCGAAGTAAAATAAAACAATCAATCAACAGCTTGTTTTCAGTTTTATTTTAATTCTTGAAGCTCTTATTGTGTCAAATAAAGTGCACAAACATGGTGATGGACAATTTGCATGGCAATACTCATGGATCCCACTGTACTTGATTTTATAATACAAGTATTTTGAATTGTCATTCCAACTCATCCATCTTATCTGATTATTTATAGGTCGGCTAAGAGAACTTCTTCATATTCTCTGAAAGCTTCTGCAGACGGCACCATTATAAAAACACGAAGCCCCCTGCTACGCTCCCCAGTGTCACCAGAAAAGGTGTGACGTGTTTTTTTCCTCCAGTGCAGTTTTGTGTTTTCATTAAATTTAGTGCAGGAAAATGTGTCATTGTTGTGGAGTGCAAATTTTTATTTCTAAATTTGTAACCGGTGTTGAAAATAAGGATCTTTAAGTGCTGCACTTTGGACAGCAACAGTTGGAAATTATGAGACAGTTCTGTATTATGTTTGAAGTTGTAGTATATGGGACTTATTTAAGATTATTGCATAGTTAGATCTGTTTCTGTAGGTCACAATTATCCTCTTCCCTTTTCCTGTAGAAAAAGCGAAAGTCATATGGACATGTTTCGATATGTGTTCACACCAGTTTGTATAGATCTGTAATGTATGAATGTATGTAAATGCTTTGAGTGCGACTGAAAAAGATACCTTGTTTATGTTGACATGACTTAGTGTTTTTTATTTTGTTGGAATGTATGCATCTGGTATTTGCAATGGTTATTAAAAAGAACTAAAGTATGGGTGTATCATGAGGTGCAAGTTCCTTTCATGAGCTTCTAATTTTGTAGCCTGCAAGAGTTATTTGTGCAAAAATAACGTCCCCCAAGTATCTCCAAGTGCAGACTTTGAGTTTCTCCACTGGTACCTCTTCTGTAACCATTTGGAAGAGCCTGTTAATATCTTATTTCTTCCACTACAACTCAAGTTCATGAGCGAAATCGGAAAAAAAAGCTATTGGGAACAATTCATGAATTTGCTCACTTTTAGCTATCAGAACTTTGCTTGAAGAAACAAAAATTGTAGCTGGCTACTCTGAACAAAAATTCTAGCTGGCTACTTTGAACAGTGATCCATGGATTGTAGATTTTTTTAGTTAATTTAAAATATATGTGTAAATTATCTTGTTTCATCCAATAGAGACTGAAGAAACAATATGGGATCTTCTAATGTTGCCAGCTGAATGATTTTGTATTTGCAAACCACAGTTAACTTGCAATAAACATGTATTTGTTTCATGTTGACTGTGGTTCATACATGTAAAGTCGGTGAGTTAGGAACACTGAGCAAAAGTCAACAAGTAACAACTTACAAGGAAAAAAAGGAAAGAGCAAAAATATTTACTTGGTTTAAATTTCGATAGAAATCTGGTCCACTTGTCAATTGTCACCTTTCACAGTCACAAGCTCATAGTAAAGATGGAAAGAATGAAAAGTCCTTCAAAGCTAATCTACATACCCTAATATATTTGAAACCTAAAATGCTTTCTCAGACTAAGTGCTGCAAAGAAATTATTTTTACCTGCTAATACTGACATGTAAATATGCATATTGTGCAGTCCATTGTCCTATGGAGATTTTATACTAAGCTTGAGCAGCATTTAAGAGCATGATGTAGATCCATTCAATTGAAAATATTGTTTCTCAGTTGTAATTTACAGTGTACGAGATAAATGTAAGAAACAACAAGATACAAACAAAACATTGGTTTGTGTTAAATCTCGGAAAGTCTGTATTTTTAATTTTCCCGCAGCAGACTCTTTAGCACATTAACTTTTGATGAGTCATATTCTTAACTGTACGCAATGCTTGGTAAGTTTATTACTGGCTTTAAAAAATGACATTAATTCACTATAAAATTACGCATTAACACTTTTTATTATTATTGACAACATTTATAGCATATCCTTTGCTATAAAATATCTTTCAGTATAATCAGGGGTTTATTCACAGTTTTTCATTGGGGCGTTTAAGATCGTTTTTAGGGGGCATAAAGGTAAATGTAGAGCCAAAATTACCATAATTGGACATTTCTGAAAAACTTAGGGAAATTTTACACTGATGAAAATCCTGTCAACTATTGAAACATTACCAATAATAATAATAATGACTGTGCTTTAATTTCATAGTGATTCATTTCAGTACACTAGGAGAGAAATACAATTGACAAGTCAAATAATTTATATTTTACCCTTATGAGCCTTGTACTTTTGTCAGAAATGCCATTTTACAATGATTCTCATTCTAAAGAACGCTACAAACATCCAGGATTTTAAGCAATTGAATGTGCAAATTTTTCTACAGCAACCATACAAATGTTTGTTCAAAGTGAATGCCCTATTGCCTAGATATTAGCAGTAGAATAATGGCGCAGGCGCTATCAAACAGATTTATTTTTGGTTACAAGAACCCAAGCAGAGCAAGGCATCGTTTTGAGACCAAACACTGACATGGTTGTTCTGGGTAAAATTGTTAAGCACATGTAACATTTTGAAATTCTGAATGGAGGGGTTCTATGCTTCAAAACAAATTACATTATTAAGGAAGACAATTTCGATGAATTGCTCAAACCAGATCTTAACGTTCAAAGTTTTCTTGCTTTATATTAAGACAGACAATGTACATTTCATGCTGAAAAAGTAGAGAAATAAGAATAATAACAATGGAGAAAATGCAAAAATTTAATATTATCTACATGGATTGCACCAGCTGTGTAATGAAATGAGCTTATTGAAATGTGCAGGCCAGCCATTATGAACCTTCTGTTCAATGGTTATAATTTAGGGAAAAACTGAAAAGTTATAAAATGATTTACCTGTATAACGAGAACTGTGTTATAAAACTGGTTGCAGCATGATCTGTCATGTGCTTAAAAAAGGGGGGGAATCTGTTCTAATCTACTTATGGTTAAATATGGGTTAATTTGTTATTAATTTTATTTAATTGCTACACTACTGTGATTTTATTATATATATAACTACCAACAAAAGAGAAAAATGAAAATAAATCATACACAATGCTCAACAAGAGTATATTTTCCAGTGTTTTATTTAATGTGTGTTTTTGGGAATGATGTTTGGTCCCATACAAAAAGTTACTTTTTAATCACTTTTTTCTGTAATGTGTCACAGAAATACGTGTAGTTGCATACTTCTGTTTTGGTATGGTACTTTTGAAGTACTCTGCATTTTTAACCTTGCTTGTGCTGAAATACTTTCAAGTATATTTTTCATTAATTTCCTCGATTATTCAGATGATAAATTTTCCCATGACCATAAATTTATAATATAGACAATTCACATAGATTGGGTTTTACTTTTGGGTGAAATTTAATAAACATGTCTGCATTTAAAGAAAAAATCTATTGGCCATTTTAAGCACAATATTAAGAAGTAAATAGTGTTCTGGAAAGAATTCCATTTCAAAGTAGTTTCATGGGTACTTTGGCATAATTTTCATGAGGTTGAATCAAAGTTTTAACAATCTTCTTTCTAAGAGAAAACTTAATTTTATATTTTTTTAAGCTTGTATAAGCTCGCATGATATTCATGAGTTATGAATTAGACCAGAATATGATCCTAAAATATTAGGGACTTAGAAATGAAATTTAAGAAATGAATGATAGGTTACAAGATATACAAAGCTTAAAAATTAAAAGGAATTTGTAGAATGTATAATATGAGAGAGTGTGTTGTGAAATAAGAGTGCATGATATGTGTTTCATATTTTCATTTTCTTGTAATTATTGGGCTTTTTCCAAAAGAATGAGCAATTTTTTTACTATTCACTTACATTCCTATATTGTTGTGCCAAACTCTTTTAAGCCTTGTTTTATTTTAAATTATAAGCATTGTTACTATTGTAGCTCTATTTTCGCCAATAGAAATAACATGAAGATAGGTTCCTTTCTGCTAGAAGAAATAAGAAATTTTACAACAGAGAGAGAGCAAAATGCTATGAAGCCGATAGATAAAATACTGGCACTAGTGGGATTAAATACTGTGTGCATTATTTTTCACTCTGAGTTCTTAAAGAAAACTTTAAAAATTACCTGAAATAGTAAATGCAAATAAAAAAGAATATTTGTTGTCAAATCTAGTAATTGAAGAAATTAAATGTCTGCTGTACTGTTTGTTGTTCAGAATGTATGTTTTTTTTGCTCTTAATAGTGGATAAAATATGTTCTGTTCCTATTGAAACACAGTCTAAAGGAAAACTTTTGTGAAAAGTTCTATATGTATAGAGAAGATAATTATTTTAAAGAACTGTACATAGCAAGTTGAAAAGTTTATTTCTGTGTGGAGTAGGATTAGGGTAGTGATTTTATCAAGTAAAAATATGTATCTATATATATTAATGTATGTGATTCATTAACTGTAAAAAAAACGAATGTAATTTTTCCACCTAGATATATAGACACACACACATACACACACATATACACATCTTTGTGCTGAGTGCTCATTACGTATGCAATATTTTATTAAATGAAAATTTCTAAACTTTGGGGATGCAGAGTAGTAGGAAATGCAGTTTTTATTATACATGAAATTAGAACAGATCTGATTTAAATGCCAGATTCATCATTTCATATTTGAAGAGTTGGGGAATCTTTGTCAAAAAAGAAAAAATCTATTCCATGTTCTAGTATTTAAGTTTGTATGTCATGTCCAAATAGACACTTTATGATTCAGCATTATTTCTTGTTCCATCTAAATTCTTATTTTGCCGACCTTTGTGGTGGAGTGATTAGCACAGCATGCTTATGATGCCAGGGGTCCCGGGTTCGAATCACTGCTTGGGCATGGGTGTTCTTTGTGAGTGTCCCTTCATCAATTTCATCATATTATCAGTCATTCTCATCGTCACTATTAGCCAAAAGTGGCAGAAAAGTTGAGCTAAATAACAAGAATCTTGTTCCAAACCTTCTACCATGCCACCCAGCTCAAAAAATTGTCTGTTCAAATAAACATATCTGTTGTATTTACATTTTTCAAGTATTATTCAGGTTTACAACTTATTAAACATAAATTTCTGGTAAAGTACTAAATGCAAAATCAGCAGATTATTTATTGGTTATTGGGAAATTTTTATATATGTACTTTATCAGTAATGGCAAAAATTTCATATTGGTCTATTCAGTGCTTGAAGTGGAAATTACTAGGTGAGGGGATGTTTGCTTGAACCTTGAGGCTAAGTTGGGGATGCTCCTAAGTTTAACATGAAAATGAGCCAGCTGGTCGGATGTTTATATAAATTTCTGTAGCTGGGGAAATACCATTCTCCCTTACTTTGAGCACTTGATCTGTGTATATTCACCATAGAAACAATGAAGGTGCAAAATATAAAAGTTCTTCATTTTGTGTGGTATTTAGAGTTTCTTCCATTTAAAATTTATTTATTTAGAGTGGTTTGTTTGCAGAAGTTAATTACAATTAACCTATGTCACATATATATAATGCAAAGAGAAAATAAATATGATTACATGTCAGGTTCTCCAACTCTTTAAAACTCATCGGACCAAGCACATGGAGTAAGTATTTCCAGTATCAAACGTATATAAATAAATATATTTTGTTGTTATACAAACATACAATAACAATATTCCACTCATCTGCATTTGTATCATTTGAAAGATAGAAGAGCTCTTTTGTTTTTCGGATGTTATAGTACTTTCTGTGTATATATGTTTATGTAGATAAGGCAGTTTATGCAGATGATTATTTTGTATTGAATTTGCATTAAGTTCATAGTTTTGGAATCTGTTAGAAGAAGAATGTTTATGTAAATGTGCTTTATCTCCTTGTAGGATTGAAGTTTGATCTACCAGTTATTCCTAATAGATAATATTTTCTATAACATTGTTGGCAAGTCTGAGTGTTAGTATAAAAATTACAGCATTTTTTTTTTTAAAGGAACATTAATCCTAACAGATAGACTTGTTTAAGTGTAAAAACCAAAGCATGACCATTTAGATTAGATGTCTTGTGAAACATTGACTACTATCTGTTGTAATACCATTGTTTTTAGATTGAAAATATAGTGAACATTTTAAGAATTCATGCTGGTACTGTGCAAGGGTTGTATAGAAAGTTCTGGTAATGGAATGTACTAGTGTGTCCATAAGTACTTAAGCTGATATGACACAAAAATGTATTTATTTACTTTGCTCATTGTAGGTGAACATGGTACAAACCAGCAACAGTGACATCATGCTAATGCATTATTTGTAGATAAGTTTGGTTTATTTCAGACACGTGTCGAAAATTGTCCCTCAGTGTGGACATCAGGCTTTGGGCTTGGGCTATGGAACATGCACTGGGTCGAGTCTCCGGGGGGAAGCATAACAACTTTTCTCCTGAGATTTTGGCTAGTGTATGGGACCCATGGTCACCCACCATTGTGAGGAAGTTGGGAAGCTACAAATGGGTAGCATAACCTGGTCAGAGAAAACCTACGACGACAACTAGGGGTTCGTCGTGCTGACCACACGTTACCCTGTAACTGGTTGGATGATTGCCCACCTCTGCTAAGGCTGGCAAGTTAGGAATCCTCACGGGATGTTGCACCATGGATTAACATTGAAAGTTTTCCAGTGATGAAGAATTTTTCTTATGAGACTGTTTTGGTCAGACATTCACGATTGGAAGCTTCAAGCATTACCTTTCAAATGTTCCTACAAGAACAGTCCTCTGAAATGACATTAACGATTGTTCTCATGTTTGGAGCTAAAAATATACAAAATGGTTACATCATTTACTTTGAGAAATAGTGGTACCTATCAGCAGTAGTGTTATCAGCTGTTCAGTACAAACCTTGCACTCTACATTAGCATACAATTAAGGAATTACTGCATACAGTAGGAAACTGGGGAATTATATTTACATTTCAGTATATGTGACAAAAGTTTTAAGCTGAAAATTTTTAATGACGAAACAAAGCAAAGAGTATTTATTTCCCTGCAGCATCAAATCTATTCATCTTGAAACGATTACTTTAAACATGCTTTTCAAAGACTACATGGAATTTCAGATATATTTGAGCACCTGTTTATATTCACACCAAAAGTGTTCATTTACTTATTAGAAGCATGTGCCATTTTTACCTTGCACATCCTGCAGCTAATATCCTGTAATAGTTTGAATTTATTTTCTGTGATGCTGTGTACCTTTCACTTAACACTCTTACTTATTTTATGAAACACAGTGAGTAATGGTCTTGCCTCTGGTGCTAAAGGTCCCAGGTTCAATCTCCTGTGGAATCTGAGATATTCAGTGTGGACCGGTGCCATGAAGTCACTCTGGGAGTTACTTGAAAGTAAAAGGAAGGGGACTCTGGTGTAGAAAAATAGAGACAAAAATGAGAGACTCCCCTTACCATGTGCCAACTATTGAAAAGTCACTTACCCTGGCTATCAATTGACTGTTACACTCAAAACGTAGTTTTATTTTTCTTAAAAAAAAGTATGTGCTTATTTCTACAAGTATTTTAAGTTCTAGTGCATTTTTTTACCTGAAGAAATATTGTATGTTTTCTCCATCTTTGCTGTCTCAGGTTATAACTTTTGTCATGCCCTATCAAACCTTAGTGAAAAAGATAAACCTTAATTTCTGTATATTTGTTAAATGTGACTGTGTAGATTTAGTTTTAAGATGGTTCAAATGATACAAGAATCAGATGCAAGATCAATTGTCAATTATTGAAGATGACAAAGAGTGTGTCATATTTATTGTGCATATACATGTGTGTGCATGTACAGCGAGGCATTTGAACAGGATGTACCTTTAAGGTAAAGGTAGAGATGAAGTGAGATGTTTCCAGGTGCAGGAAATGTAGTAAATGCTTTATACTCAGTTTCATTGTAAGAGAGAATTCGCACCAAAGCAACACATGTCGCTTGGGAACGAGCCAATCAGCAAGAATGTTTCACAACATGGCGGCATGATAAGCAGCACAAGCCTGCATTTGATTGGTGAAATCCTCAAGTGACGTGTGTGGCCTGTCGTTTGTTGCTTTGGTGTGAATTCTCCCTAGGGGATGTTCGGTAAAATGTAAACTTACATATCTGTAGAAAAGAAGCATTGGTCAGGCACCAAGGATATTCTAAAACTCTTGAGGCAATACACAATTTGCATTAAAATATCTAACCTTTGTGAACTTGGTAGCCAGTTATTTTCACACTTCTTTGTGACTCACTCTCCACCTCCCAATGGCTTACTTATGTTTTGACAGCATTCAGCGGAAGAGCTGTTATTCAGAGACGTAAAATGAACTGGATATGTTATTGTTCATTTTAATCAAATTATAGGGAAAGCAGTTTTTGACAAAATGATGTAGCACATTGTTCTTTTATCACTTTCTGCACCAAAATTATATTACGTTTTACAAATTTGCAGATTGAGATTGTGGGTATGGTTTTCATGGATCAAGCAGTCTTCCACATCCATGGAACAACAAAGTTCACAACATATACGAAATAAAGCTAAAAATATGCCCACCCCATACCCTTCATTATTCATTATTGCATCTATATTCTTTTATAAAAAAAAACAGCCTATAATATACTTTAAATGCATTTTTATTGCTAAGGTGATTAGATGTGCGAAGTAAGATTTTGCATTCATTTGAGTAGAAACCACATTTATTTCCCAATGCAATGTTCTTGCAGGTAATGTGGCAAATGTTGTGTGGTCACGAATTATCTTGCGGAAGAGAAGGCAAAATTTATGTCCACCTCAAATGAACATGCTATGTATCAATTATTCAGGTTGAGGCACTTTACACTCTGAAGGTTGAGGAACTTTACACTGAAGGTTGAGGAACTTTACACTCTGAAGGTTGAGGAACTTTACACTCTGAAGGTTGAGGCACTTTGCACTCTGAAGGTTGAGGCACTTTGCACTCTGAAGGTTGAGGCACTTTGCACTCTGAAGGTTGAGGCACTTTGCACTCTGAAGGTTGAGGCACTTTACACTCTGAATATCATATTAATGACTTGTAAAAACAACAGCTGGGATTGTCACTCACGAATCTATAGACATATCCATAAAACTTTTGCACTATGGCGATTATTTCATTGCTGCGCTGTGATTGAAGTCCTCTGCAAATGTCCACCACCTTCACTCATTCTTTCACAAGACACTTTGTCATAATACACTGTCCTATACTTGCATTTGGGCCTCTCCAATGGTGTAGTGGTCATGCCATCACCTTGTAAGCAAGGGGTCCCAGATTTGATGCCCGGTGTGGTTTGCATTCCACTTTAATCTGTAGGTCCAGTCCCGATTAGTCTATCTGTGCATAAAGTGGATTTGAAACAAAATAAGAAACCCTCAAAACAATACTTGCGTTGATACTGTTGTCTGTCATTTTTAATAACTGGCTATTGAATGACCCAAAACATGTTACCACAAAAAACTAGTCATGATCATATTCTTGTTTATGCATATGAAAGTAAGTCCTTACTTGATTTGAACACCCCTGAGGCAACCATGACAGATATCTGTAGGTCAATTGCCTAATGAAGTTCAAAATTGCTATTACATCGCACTATCATCCTTAAAGAATGATAAAATACACACTTACAGAACTACATTAGCTGCATCTGGTTGCTATTATAAATGAGTATCGGGAAGAGTAGAGAGAAATATTTTTATGAGCAAGAATAGTTGTTGATAAGTTGTGTTGCATTCATTCTAAAAGTTATCTTTCTGTTCATGTGCTTTGGCTGTACATAAGCAGGTCCTTCATCAATTCATTGTTTCTGCATTCTTTTTGGATCACCAATAATTAAAGGACAATTTTTAATGAATAAACTGATGTTTGCATATTATTTACACTCGATTTGCATATGCAGTCATAATTTTGAAATTTACGCAAGTAATGTTTAAAACGTAGAATTTTTATATACTAAAATCTAAGTGTTCCACTCGCATACATATATATTTTTCCTTTTGTAACATAATTGTGAAAAAAAACTTTGTAAAAAAATGGAAAGATACTGATGTTAGAGTCAAACATGTTAGTTTGCTTTGTGACAATGAAAATACATGATTTCTTCAATATGCACCTTTCTTTGCAGTTATGACAATACATGACTGTCCAGATTGTGTTTTTTGCATATAACTTTTCTTTAAAATAAAAATCTCATCTAATATTTTTCATTTGAATGTTGACTTTTAAAAAATGGGCTTGATGGAACAGTGTTTTCAAATGTGATACAACTAGCTTTAAAAAAGCTATGGGATAAAACCTGTATGTTATTCAAAGTTTGAATAGTTCGTTGATTGTGTGGAAAAAAAAATAGTCTAGTCATGTGAATTATTCTAAAAACTGAGTTTAAATAAATACAAGCAAAACTAGTGCTGTGTTCGTTTTATTGAACCTGTTATGATTTTTAAATTGTCAATCTCCTATTAGGTGTAAATGCAAGTATAAACACCAAAACAGGCAGTGCCAGATCGTGTTTATCAGTGGTAAACCAACTTCTCTCAAAGATTTAACCAAAATATATCTAAAATTGTGCCTAATATGTTATGCAATACTATGAAAACAAGCTTCTGATTCTGAGTGTAACTGAACTGTTAAAACAATCAAGATGGGTAAAGGAAAAGCAGAAATTCAAGTTTTCCTCAGCATTGTCAATGAGGGGGTTGGTTGTAATGATGCAATGTGAAATTTCTTTGAATGGGCGATGTTTGGGCCAAGAACTGCAGAAAGGGAAAAAAATTAATATGCTAGAAATGGTAAGGCCATCATACATCAATGCTCATGCAGGGTGGTCACTCTAGGGCCATGAAAAAATTCAAGTATAATTCCCGGTTTCAAAGCAAACTTTCCAAAAATTCAAGTGTACAAGCAGATATTTTCTTTATTTCAACCTTATGTACAGTTGGAACTGCTTTATACATAACTCAGTTCTGCATAATTCTGTTTTATACGTAAGCTACTGTAGGTCGCGGCAAAATATAATTTAGAAACAAGCTAATTAAATCTTATTTGTATGTAATGCATTTAGACATAATTTGGTGTTATACTTGGGTACATACTAATTTTCATAAAATGCAGTTGATTTGTATGTAACCAAGCTACAACAATGTCACAGAAGTACAGAACATTTTTTTGCCGTTACAAAAACACAAGGAAAGTTTTTCAATACGAAACGGGATAGGCGAGCATGGCGGCGGCTGGTTTCGAGAAAGACTAGTGTGGCACGAGAGTGTTGCAGAGATGGCAAGGAGAGGCAACATGAAATCAGAGGGGAAATCTTTTCCACAGTTGTTCACAACATGAGATGCATTTTCTGTTGGAAGTAATCGCAATATGAAAGTACACGTGTTAAAAAGATGCCGATAGCCGACCTTTGCAGTGTTCCATAATGAAAACAACAACAGTTCCTTCACTAAACGTTTTCAGTTGCTACTGGTCAGCCATGGAGAACAGACAGAAAATGTTACACAATTGACCAGAAAATAAAATTTATACGGGAAGTGGAACCTAATCCTCATAAAACTTAAAAATCAAACTTTTATATTTGTTAATTTACCACTATATGACAGATGTACATCTTGTTCCTCAATACAATTACAGTATTTTAATAATGATATGACATCGTATCTAAATCTGATTTGTAAGTAATTCTCAGTTATACATATTATTTTCTCTTCACCTTGACATACGTATAACTCAGGTTCAACTGTATTACCACCTCTCACCACCCACACACAAGTATATTAACAATATAAAGGGCCTGTGTGATTCCAATGTATCCAAAGATTTTAATTCAGTTTAATTAAATGGTGTGTGTGTGTGTGTGTATATATATATATATATATATATATATATATATATATATAAATAAAATATTTAATTTAAGGGCAGAGTTTACATTTGCCACAAAAACAAGCCACAAATGTTACAGGATATACTAATCCATGAAAAATTGTTAATTGTATAAATATTTCAAAACTCAAATTTAACTAATCAACTTCAAGATAAGATCTTGCTGTAATCTTCAGTCTGTCAGATAGATTCTTCTGAAAAGGACACTAATGGAGTAAACGGATGGAGACAGAAAAGAATAACACCTTTGGTTCTTGGATATTCTCATCAAATGAAAGCCGGATGGAACTTTGGGACACACTGTGTACCGAAAATCGACTCTCACCGATCTATACCTCAATGCCAACAGTTTTCACCACTCATCTCAACAAACCATAGTACTCTCTAGCATCTCCATCAGTGAAGCAGAGCATCTACCAGAAAAAATTCAGCATCTTTGCACAGCTTTCAAACAGAACAGGTACTCAGAACACAAAATCAACAGAACTCTAAACTGAGTACTGCCCAAGAAGACCACCACAGCACAAAACCTGGACACATCAAGGAATCCAGATGCAGCAGGAAATTCGGACACATCAGGGAATCCAGACAAAACAGAGGACCAGAAAATAGCCTTCCTGCCATACATCTGAAACCTCTCCGGAATCATAAGCCGTATTCTTAGTAAACACAATATCAAAACCATCCACAAATCACCGCTGCAAATCAGGAGCCTACTATGCAACCCAAGGACAATTTAGAGTTTACCGGATTGCTTGGAACTGTGGGAAAGCATACATTGGGCAAACAGGCAGGACAATTGAACAACGCTCCTGAGAACATCAGGATTACATCAAGAATTTTCATCCGGAGAAGTCAGAACTAGCGAACATTCGATCATCGAAGGCCATAGAATAGATTTTAACAACACAGAAATTATTGCTAAATTATCAAACTACTGGGACAGAATTATCAAAGAAGCAATAGCCATCCATGGGGAAGAATAGAATCTGAATCACAACACAGGGTTCAAACTGAATCCAATCTGGCTAGCCATAGTCGGCCAGCAGCAGGAATGCAGCAGACATGGCTCCTGATTGGTCGGCATCGACACTGGAAACAGTCGCATGCAGATACATATAAAGCAGGTTGAGACTCATCGCTGCACTTCTGTCTCTTTAGTCTTCAGATCGGTTAGTTCGTATGAACTTTCAAGCCTGATCATTACCAGTGCGTAGTTAGAGATCGGTTTGTTCATTGAACTCTCCAGTCTAACTATTGTCTATTTTTGAGGGAGCAGGAAAAGGTTTATTATCCATTTTGCCTTGACTCATCTCACCCTGGAGATGAAGCCTTGCTCGGAAGGAAAGGTTTATTATTATCCATCGCTGCACTTCTACCCTGAGGATGAGAGTGACGTTAGCTCTCGAAACCTCTGAAACTTTACCAGAATTGACCTGGTCAATAGCCTGAGAGATTTTTTCATCATTCGTCACCAGGAAAGCTTCAAGACTTACTTCAACTAACTAACTCTCTAGCCTTGGAGGTTTATGGCTGCAGCAACACACGCCTTCCATCTGTCCCTCTCCTGGGCAAGATCAATCCAATCTTTCCCATCCTTTAGGTCCATCTCAACTTTATTCTTCCATCTTTGCCTTGGCCTTTCTACAGGTCTCTTACCATCAGGTTTCCCAACAAGAATCCTGTAAACTCTTCTTTCCTTTCCCATTCGTGCCACATGGCCTGCCCACCTAAGACTTTTTGATTCAATTATTCTACAGCCCCTGGCCAAATTATTAGATGCACCTCCAAATTTTATGCAAAATATTAAGGATATGTTATTATCTCGTCTATATTTTTTGTTATTCTCTATTTTTTTATTTTATTACATGAAATATTACATTGATTACATGTGAACCTTAACAAAAAATAACAATTAGTTGATAAATTAATAATTACAAATATAATTTCTTACTGTTTTTCTTGAATATTAGCTATACAATACATATGACTAGAAGTGAATTTTAATATTTGGTTGAGACACCTTTGGCCTTTATGAGTGCTTGGATTTGTCTTGGTATACTATCAATGCTTGCTTGTACTTCATATGAGGATGGTGATTCCACACCAGTTATTTTTTCAATTAGGCCAATTCTCGTCGTAATTGTTTGCTTTGCCACTTCTTTTTTCACTAGGTACCAAACATTTTCAATTGGATTCATATCTGGAGAGTTTCCTGGCCAGGGCAAGAGAGGGACATTTTCACTGTAGGAACTGTTTTATTGATTTAGCAGTATGGCTTGAGGCTCCATCCTGCATGAATATGAACACTTCTCCATTTGGGAACCATTTTCTTACTTCAGGTAAAAACTTTTTTCTAAGTACTTCCCTATACTGTTCTTGCACCATTGTTCCTTGAACCAAATACAGACGTCCTGCACCTTTGCCACTAATGACAGACCAAATCATAACTTTTATTGGATGTTTGACAGTCTGCACAACACAATCAGGATTGTATTTTTCACCTGGACGTCTTCTCACAAACTGAGATTTATTCCACAAGATTTCAAACGTTCACTCGTCACAAAAGTAAACAATCTCCAAAAGTTCAAATATTTTTATTTGAGAGCTTTGCCCAACGAAAACATATACGAATCATAGCAAGGGTTGATTTTGGCTTCTTAGCAGGTTTGAGTGCCTTCAGGTTCATATCAGAGAGCCCACACCTTACTGTTCTTTCAGATGCACGAACACCACTCTTTTCAATTTTATCTTTAAGTTCCTTTGTACTTGCAAATCTATTCACGAGGCAAATGTTCTTCAAACAATGTAAGGATTTTGGAGTGAAAATTGTTTTACACCCACATCTGTCCTTCCTTTGTGGCTGACACTGTCTACCATATTCAATTTTCTTCTTTATTTGCTTCACAGATGCTTCAGACACATCAGATCTTCGAGAAATCTCTCTATTAGTGAACATTTTAATCTTTATTAGTGTCTTAATTTCAGCAATCTTTCTCGGTGTCAAGTCACTTTTCTTTTACCCATGACTCCCTAATGTTAATAATTAAATTAAAAAATATACTGACAGTGTACAAAAACATTATCACTGCAAAATTTAGCACAAATACAATTCACTATTCGCAAGACGTCTTCCTCTCAACTCTGATTGAATTGAATTGTGACACATTCGTTCAACAACAATGACGTTTGGTATGGACGGTATTGTTTGTAACAACAGTACCTCCTATTTTCGTATTGTTCATTACAATAATCAAAGTTCAACCAAAAAGAACCCCATTGCAACATTTTTAATGTGAAAAGTAAGCGAACTGTTAAAAGTGTCCACTGTGTCGAATTACATTACTTTGTATTATTATTACTATTACTGTTACCAATGTTGTGCAGGAAAGTGCATTTGTACATATTACTCGTATTTGCCAAGGTTCAAATAACGTACAAGAAACTTTTCAGATAACTAATGGTCAATTTTGTATACTTTTCCCCTTCAAAACTCTTATTTTTTAAAAAAAAAATGTGCTGCATCTAATAATATGGCCAGGGGCTGTAGTAATATCTGGATATGAATACAAATTATGCAATTCTAGTTTATATAACCTTCTCCACTCACCTGTCTCCTCATCCCTTTTAGGTCCAAAAATTTTCCTAAGGATTTCATTTTCAAATACTCTTAATTTATGTTCCTCTTTTAATGTAAGGGACCAAGTTTCACAGCCATATAATACTATAGGCAAAATTATTGTTTTGTATATTTTAACCTTTAGTTCCTTAGATATTATACGAGAAGATAAAAGTGTATGAAGAGAAAAGTAACACACATTTCCTGAATTAAGCCTGCTTTTTATTTCCTCTTTAATATCATTTTCATTTGTTAGTATTACTCGTAAGTCCTTGAATTTGGAAAATGATTCAAACGAGTTGTTATCAATAATCAAATTTTGATTCTATTACCTAACCCTTGATTTTGACTTGCAAACATATATTTAGTTTTTTCTTTGCTAACTTCCATACCTATCTCTTTAGCTGCTTTTAGAAATATTTTAGTATTATTCTTAATTGTACAGTATTTACATCATTCCCTAGTAAGTCTACATCATCTGCATATGCTAACAACTGAGTCAGACCATTTAATTTTAGTCCTTCATTAGTTTCTTTTACCTTCCTAACAGCATATTCTAAGGCAAAATTAAAGAGCAATGGAGATAATGCATCTCCCTGTCTAAAACCATTATGAATTGTAAATTTGTCAGACATATAAACACATTAACTGCCGTGTAGGTTCCATGGGCCCGATCAGTGGCGCAGGAACGTTTTTCATTTGGGGGGTACAAAATTCAGCCTCCACTTCACAGGTGTGTATCTAGAAATACATTTCGGGGGGTCCAATCAAGTGTCGCAATCATGATAATTAGGACAATTATATTAAATTAAATTAATATATCAATTAATTAAATATGTACATTAATTAATATTGTATTGTTATTATTACATGAATAGGTAAAAGATAGTAAAATAATATAAATATAACGGCAAGTATTCATTATCTAGCGTACGTGTAGTTAAGATTGCCAAGATTTGCACAAAACAACTGCCCTGGCAAGGAATTTAATGTCAAATAGAAAAAGAATTGAATATTTATTGAATAACAAAAAAAAAAAAGGGAGGTAGATCCAATTAACGAAAAGTAAAGTTCCTGATTAATATTTTATGGATATTATCATTAGTAGTGTGCATAAATCTTTGGAACCCTTCAAAGCCTTATGAGCCAAATTCCTTGCCTTCCAATAAGTTCAGCGGAAAAAAAAACATCTAGTATACAGGGTGCAGCAGAAACAACTCCCGGATTTCATTCGTGAATAACAAAGCAATGATAGATGCTATGCAAAATTTTATTTCACAGTTCGAAAGAACAAGATTTACCATTTTGTTTCCCATAACGGCACGCAGTTAATGTAACGTCTGACCTTTATGTATGGATGTTATGCAACTTCCTGCAGCTGCAATCGAACGAACGTGGCAAATTGGCTGTTGTAACATGCATTTAATGTAACGTTGTAATGCATATTACAATTTTATGAGTTGGTTCTGAAAGAAGTAACAGGCAGTCAAAGGAAGTTAATCTTGCCAGTTACTCAGCACTGAGCAGTTAAGGTTAGATGCCTTCCTCCACGTGTGAAGGTTCAAACTCTTGAGACGGCGGTGGCTTAGCATATACCACTGAAAAGGCAAGGTCTTTGCCATGATATGACAATAATATCAATCACCAGCTGTCAATCATGTAGTGTCAATCATATGATATCATCATATGATTCGGTGTGAGTCATCAAGTGCCAATCATCTGATGTCAATCAAGTGACATCATCATATGTCAATAAATGTGACACACATCCAGTGCAGATGTACCTAGAAGGTTACGCATCTAGTACAGATGTGCCTGGTAAGGCCTTTCTTATAGAAATAGGACAGTTTGCGAAGATAGCCACAAAAACAGGAAAGAACACACTTCTGATTGACAGGCTGAGTAATTAGGCAAGGTCAACAACAAATTACATATACTGAAGATTGGAGAATTAAGTATGTTGTTTGTCGGAACGCTGCCCGAGCTTTTACAGGGTGCGAGTTCAAGGTAAGGTTACAACTGTGTTCAGTTTTGCTGGAGACTAAGATGCTCCTTTCGTTATATAACTTAACTGATATGATTGGGTTAGAACATAACTTAGTATTAGGATACTAACAACATAATATTGATTAGCTACATGTTAAATAAACTATATTATTCCGAATTGTGAGTGTCTCTAATGTTCCCTGAACTATTGCCCTTAAGAAATGTCTCTCTCTAGAAGAGCTGCGTATCACTGATTGGTTCCAACATGATGATGTCACAGCATGCGTATTGATGTTTCCAGGGCGTCTGATCTTACTTCGAAGTGACCTTCCATGGCCAACTCGTTCCCCCGAGCTCGCACCCTGCAACTTCTTTCTGTGGGAGTGCCTGAAGGATAAAGTTTACCAAGGAAGGCCGAGGACAGCCAATGATCTGAAAGATGGTATCAGACAGGAAAGAGCGGCAATACTGACCAGACATGACTCGGAGGGTAATGCAGAACTTCAAGGCGAGACTTCAGAAATGCGTACACTGTGCAGATCTTCCATGATGGGTTGTAATAATGACGTAAACTGCTCCAATTGATTATGGATTTGCAATCTTGCAATAAATGAGAGATTATTTTCTCGCAACTTCCAGCCACTCACAAATGTCTTTGTAATTAATAACTTAGCTGAATCACTTAATGTGATTATTTGTACAACCCATCATGGAAGTATAGCACCACATTTCAACCTGCTGGCGGAAAATTGAACTTTTTTCTATCGCCATCCTCTTCCCTATGGTCTGCATAGTGAATTCACCAAATTTCAGAGTTCTACGATGCCTCAAACATGCTACAGTAACTTGAATTCTGACACCCGTTACGATGTACAGAACACACCATATTTCACATTTCGTGAAATAACACATTGACCCTGTACGCAAATGCACAAAAAAGACAAATGAAATATGATTTGTAGATTTCGGGAAATCACATGTTAATTGCTGCTATAATTTTGGTGGATTATTTTGAAACCATCCATCCTGAAAAGAAGGCTAATCACTGATCATAAATATAGAAACTATTCACAACTGTCATCAATATACACAATATAGAAACATTGAAAGTTGAACAGTATGTCAATATCACTTTGTCAACATTGGGAAGTGTGCATGAGAAAAAAAGCATAAAAAATGTAATTTTTTTTAAATACTGATCTTGTGATGGAGAGCAAGAAGATCGTATAGGTAGGGGCACATATTTTTGGTAAATAAAGAAGCAAAATGTCAGTACAAAAACAATTTCAGATTCAAAAGCAGTAAATAAAATAAAATTTTGGTGATATAGCCATGAAAAATCAGATCAAAAGCAGTATATAAAATTACATTTTGGTTTTAAAATTGTAAATATAATTAAAAATTTGATTTAAAAACTTTACTATTACACAAAATAAACCATTGCTTCTAACAGCACATTTATGTAGTTACCAGAGTATTAAGTTTATTCCTGTATGAAGGGGAGCATTTTTGCTTCTCCAATATTTACAGCAGAATTAATAAACTTTCCATGAATTGCATAACTCACAGGAAAATTGAAATATCAGAAAGTGTCACGTCAGTAAATAAACTCTAAAATACATGTTTAAGGGTCCATTTCACATTTTACAGTTCATCTTGCATCATTTCTTGACAAACCATGGTAGAAAAAAGCAATTCACACCTTTCAGAAACATGAAAAATTAACATTACAATGTTATTTCACATTTCGTGTTTTCATCAAAAACGAAATATACATGCCTCTATGTATGATATTTTAGTAACTAATAAATTTTTCATTATTTCTTGGTTACTTCGTGATATAAATCAAATCAAATTATTAAAAAGGCTTTTTATTTTGAATAGGTAACAGTTTACAAAAACAAAAGAAGTCAACAATGAAAATGTACATGTCATAATTAACAACTACATAGTTAGCACGTGTCTAATATTGAAATGCATGAAAAAGCTAATTATCACACTACCAGTCTTATTCTTTCAATATTTATAAAGTAAATTAAATTTGTGCGCTTGCTAAAAACACTATGTTTTTAAGTAAATAAAATGTATATAACAACAAAAAAGTCATTTACAAAACAAGTAAAAAAAAAGGACAACTAATCGTACCATATTGTCTTTATGTGTACTTGTGGAATATAATACTGATTGCTTAACAATTGATCCCAAACCAAAGTGTACTGAACAAAACCTAAAACTCCGAATCGTTCTGCTCTGTTTGCAACTCGTACCTTCGACTTGTCGGAACAACCTGATCGATCGACAATGCGTTTGATCTTTCCATGGCTGACTGCACTCTTAGCTGCTGCCTCACCAGGGGTCTCTGATGTCTGTCGTATGATCTGGGGAGGGTGTGGATTGGTGGCAGAGTTGATACACTCGCCCTGTAATCTGGAGGCAACGAATCACTGCTCGATGATTTAACGCGAGTCACGTGCGGTAATGAGTGTGAACTAGACTTCATGAGAGCTAGAAACAAAGGACTGCTCTTGTTTGAGTTAGGAGGTACGTGGCCGTCGGAATGCTGGCGACTTAAACTCACATGCTGCTCCCTGCTGAACGAACCTAACTTTGGTTTTCTGCTGCAGTGAGCTCTCGATGGGGGTCCACGACTAGGATTCATGGAGTTGATTTCTATCATTCTCGGAGGCAGCTTTCTCTCGTTGAAATCTTCAATGCTTTCGAGCGAAGTGCTGGATAAGCTCCTGATGGAACTTGTGTCACCATCTAAACTTCTATTGACAGTCCGCCTTTCGTAATACAGGAGATCATTTTTAAGTCTGTCGATCTGTAACTGCTGAGATTTCACTTCATTTTGCAATTGCACCTCTCGCCACTGGTACTGTTCTTTCAACTCTTCGATGAGTTTAGTTTTATCCTCCAGTTCTTTCCTTTGTTCTTCTATCAGCCTTTCCAATTTTACATTTTTGTCCTGCAAAAGCTCAACTTCCAAGCCATCAACTGCACGGATGCTGAGTTGCGACTGAAGGTCTGAAAAAGGAAAATAATGGATTGTTAGTCTAAGCCAAAGTAAATTACTATATTAACATATGTTCATGCTAAATATGGTGTGAGGGCAAAGCACATATTACGAGGGAGGACCCAAAAGAAACCGGAATCGTTCTCTGCTGGGCACGCTCCCATTGTAGTACATGCTTGCACCGCTAGATGCCATTCTGTATCAGTCTGCCAACCGGGATCGTCGAGTGAAGGCGTGGTGGAACATAGTAATTTTTTTTGTTAAGTGCCTCTCACTTGTTAGTCTATTTTTGTGATGGCTGAAAAGTTTGAAAAATGTGCGGCTGTGAAATTCGTTTTTTTGTTAGGGAAAATGGCAGGCGAAACAGTTGTAATCCTTGAAACAGCCTACAAGGAAGCTGCTCTGGGGAAAACACAATGGTGAATTGTCACTTGCAGATCAATCACCCTCAGGGCAACATGTTAAGATGATGCTGATTTCTTTTTTTGATGCAAACGTCATTGTTCATTCAGAATTCATTCCTAACGGTCAAACCAGGCTTTTTAATACAAGTTCTGAAATGTTTGCATGACTGGGTGAGATGAAAACGCCTCGCGTTGTGGCAAAGTGGGGAGTGGTGGCTTCACCATGACAACATGCCAGCGCACAAAGCCTTGAGTGTGAAACAGTTTTTAACCAAAAACAGCATGACCCAACTTATCCACCTGCCATATTTACCCGATCTCACTCTGTGCGACTTCTTTTTATTCACCCGAATGAAAAAAGTACTCAAAGGAAAAAGTTTTGCAGACATGGAAGACATGAAAAAAAAAATGACAGGGGCAGTAAAAGGCATCACTTTGCAAGAGTTTCAGGACTGCCTCAAAAAATGGAAAAAACGTTTAGACCGGTGCATTGCATTAAATGGACAGTACTTTGAAGGAACTTTAATTTGTATCACCCAAAAATAAATACAAAACTTTTTATTACAAAATTCTGGTTTATTTTGGGTCCCCCTCCTATGTTCACCCTTGTTGATTGTTTGAGATTTAAGAAGTTTATGTAATTTATAAGGTTGGGCTGATACCACCGTAGCTCTTGAAAGTTGTTCAGAATATTAATATGTAAGTATTCCACTGCAATTGTACTGCATCAATTTACCAGAATTTTCAAGACATTACATATCATTGTTCCAATCCCAAAACTATGAATGTGCAAATTTTGACTTTTTCAACTAAGTGCAGTTTCTGACTATTTTTTGTTGACACATTCCAACTCATATAGCATAATAAATAGTTATAAGTAGGTACATATTTTAGACCTCAGTGTGCCCTTTGACATCAAGCTCAAATTTAAAAAGCATATTCAAACTGTTACTAACGGCACCTTCAGAAACTTAGGTTTTATAATCCGATCAAGCCACGACTTCACGAAAATAGTACCAGTAAAAGTACTTTACTATTCCCTCATACGGTCAAAACTAGAATATTGTCAGTAATCTGGAATACCACTCAAAAAAGACTTAATTCATAGACCAGAACGTACCATTGTTACTATTATTAACAAGTTCCATTTGGAAAATTCCTTTGTGTCCCTTCGTTGCCCCAATAATACTATGAGATAGATTTTAATATGGCTATAACTTCTAAACTACTGCATCTGTTTGAAAAATTTAAATTCTACATGTAAGAATAGATAAAATATATATTATATATATATATTAAGCAGCATCTGACAATTAAGGTCTAGAGAGGACACGGAGGCAAAGGCCCGATGTCAAAATTTGCCCGGAACACATGGCAGAATTTAGATGCCATTTCTTGAAAAATTTACACTATATTTCAGTTCTGTTTATTAGTATACCTCTAACTCAAATTACAAAACAATATATCCATTGTTACTACTATTAACAAGCGCCATTTCAAAAGGTCCTTTGTTTCCCTTATTACTATGGGATCAATTCAAGATAACGGGCTATAACTCTTCAACCACTGCATCTTTTTGAAAAATTTAAAATGTAAATGTAAGAATTAGTAAAAAGCAACATTTTGAGCAATGTACAACACTTAAGGGTTCAGGGATGAACTGGGGGAAAGGCCCAGAGTTAGAAATTTTCGGTAATTAAGCAAAATTTCCGAAAGCCATAATTTCCATTTCTTTTTTTAAAGTTGTGCCACGGACATTACATATCCTCATAGAGTGGTCTTTTGTCGTGCTTCCCCCCAAATTTAGTTTATCCAGCATCTGTATGGCCGATGCTAGAAGCGAAATTGTTCTGCAAGCAAGCTGGCAATACTGCCACTTTACACAATGATGTTATTGTTTTAGCCAAAAGTATCAGTCTGATTTCAACGAAACTTTGCATGGCTGTAGGAATGTACCACCACTACATACTACAATTTTTCTTTCACTTTGATCTATTGGGGGGGGGGGGTTGCACAGTATGGCCTGTCAATTTTCTTATTCTTCTTCCTTTAACACTAATTACTGGGAGGCAGAATGTATAAATTTTACCTCCACTGTAAGCCCTGTCTTTAAGAAAGAAAACATTTCATCTCTCTACAATAATTTGTTCTCGAGTTACGATTTTTTTTGGTACTTCATGACAAGTTTGAAAAATGCACAAACAATTGAAAAGGTGCCAGCTTCAACAGGAATACCCTCATGCGAAGCTCCATCCACTAAAGATTAAATTGTTTTATGATTTGAAAGAAAAACACATCTTCACTGTAATTGATGATACGAAATTGTGAAAGTTATTGACAAAATATTTTGTTACTTGCTATGTATATATAGGTCAGGAACTAAAAGTCCGAGAAATAGATGTTTTGCGCACAGCAGGGTTGGCATTTTGCCTGTTTTTTTTTCTTCGAAAAAAACCAACCTGGGTGGGTTTTTTTTTTCAGGTAAAACCTGATAAAACCCAGGCAAAACTGGGTTTTATTGGGTTTTTTAAGGTTATGTTTATAAATACATATATGTTAAAAATGAAATACATTTTTCACTGATAGTAATACGAGGGCAATTCGGAAAAAAACCTCCGTTTGCGCATGCGCGAGAAATGTCCGGGAAGAGCGACGTCAGTCGTGTGGCAGTATGTGCAGTAGTCCAGTAGACAGTGAGCAGTGGAAGGAGAAAGTTGTGTTGCAGTTCACTCGTCCATTACAACAATTGAAAATGAACGTTCCAATAGCAAAGCCCGCCAAATGTGAAGTGCGTGCTGTAATTCGATTTCTGTGTGCGAAAAATCTTTCGGCGGCTGCGATTCATCGCGAACTGTGTAATGTTTACGGACCAAACGTGATGAGTGACAGTGTCGTACGTGAATGGTGTCGCATGTTTAAAGATGGACGAACCGACGTGCATGATGCGGCAAGAAGTGGGCGCCCATCTGTAGTCAGCAACGAACTCATGCAGGAAATTGACAAAACTGTCCGTGAAACCCGTCGGTTCACGATATCGGAACTTTCTCTGCGCTTTCCCCAACTTTCTCGGACTGTTTTGTACGAGGTGGTGACAGAAAAGTTGGGGTACCACAAGTTCTGTGCTCGTTGGGTTCCAAAACTCCTTTCGGAGGAGAACATAAAAAAAAAAAAAAAAAAAACAGAATGGGCTCTGCTTTGGACTTTCTGTCGCGTTATGCCGAAGAAGGAGAACAATTCCTTAACAGAATTGTGACTGGTGATGAGACCTGGGTGTCGTATGTGAACTCTGAAACCAAACAGCAATCAATGGAGTGGGGACATACGCACTCACCAAAGAAATCCAAAAAGGCTCGGCGAACATTGTCTGCCAGAAAGGTTATGGCAACAGTCTTCTGGGATGTGAAAGGTGTACTGTTAGTGAAGTTCATGGAGTGTGGATCGACCATCACTTCAGAAGTCTACTGTGAAACATTACGACAACTCAGACGAGCCATCCAGAACAAGCGTCGGGGCATGCTGACTTCCGGTGTGGTGTTGGTTCACGATAACGCTCGCCCGGACACTGCCGGACGTACTCAAGAACTTTTGGAGCAGTTCCACTGGGATGTTTTTGGTCATCCTCCCTATAGCCCAGATTTGGCACCGAGCGACTACCACCTCTTCAGGCACATGAAACAGTGGCTTGCATCGCACCGCTTCGACAATGACAATGTGCTTCACGATGCTGTTAGCAGGTGGCTTCATTCCCAGGTGGCAGATTTTTTTGCAGAAGGAATTTCAAACCTTGTAAAACGTTATGACAAGTGCCTCAATTTGAATGGTGATTATGTTGAAAAGTAATGTCATGTTCTAAGTTTCAAATGTATATAATACAAGTTCTGTATGTACGAATGTATGTCATTGATAACCAAACGGAGGTTTTTTTCCGAATTGCCCTCGTATATTGGAACATTCAATTTGTATTGTTTTAGTTCACTGAATCAAAAACTATTAAATATTTTCTGTTAACGTAGTTAAGAATTGACAATCAAGGTCTCACACCTTGAAATGATTAAACTAAAATCATACATAGCCCGTGCCGCAATAAACCATTGAGGGCCCAGGCCTACTAACGACTGCCAGCCGCACTCCCACCTGATCCTACCCTGAGGTGCGAGATTATCCAACCAGTTACGGGGTGACGTGTCGTCAGCACGACAAACCCCCAGTTGTCGTCGTAGGTTTTTATGACTGGGTTACACTACTCATTCGTAGCTCTTCAATTTAATCATGATGGTGAGTGAAAACCAGTCTCATACAAAAGCCGAAATCTCAGGGGAAAAGGTGTTACATTTCCCCAAGCAGACTCAAACCTGCACATGTTCCATAGCCGGAGCCCAAAGCATGATTGCACAGCCACAGTGTGGGACAAATGATTAAATTATCTAAAATACAATTTCATGTTGAGAGGAATAAACAACGTGGTTGATAATATAAGATGTACGCGAGTTACTAAAGGTATATCCGCGAAACTTACTTGTAAATATTCTATTAATTTCGGTGACTTCTGCCACCATCCACTAGGGAACTCCATGCTTCACTCTTAGAAGCATCACAGTGAAGCATCGAGTTCCCAAGTGGATGGTGGCAGAGATCACCGAAATTAATAGAACATTTACAAGTAAGTTTTGCGGATATAACTTTAGTAACTCTTTTACGTCTTATAAAATACTATGTTCTGAAAAATTTAACCAACATTTTGATTCTACTCTTGCTGGATGGCATAACAGTTAATAGATCTATGATCAGTTCCCAGGGTTTCGCATTGCAATACTATACTAATACTTGATGGCTGTGGTGATTTAGTCAAACTCTGCGGTGGAGTGGTTAGCACAGCATGCTGCAATGTCCTCCCAACGTTTGAATCCTGGTTCGGACGTGAATGTTTGTGTTTGTCCCAATGATAATACATAGAAAATAGAGAAAATTGATGGGCAAGCAACCCATTACGTTCAATCAATGCAATGAACTGGAGGGAGGGAGGGGTCACTGCCTCAGTGCAAGGCATTGGAAAGAAAACAGAACATTTGCACACATACTAAATTTTGAGAAATCTATCATTTGAAAAGTGTTTGGTTTAATTATACCACAGTTAACTTTTTTCTACTGTCACGGCATTTCAATAAAATGTACTCAATTCTCCTTTGTAATGTTTTATACATGGATAAATTTATTGTAAAAGTTGACCATCGCAGGTGAAACTATCTGGCTTGCCACATACAGAAGTGACTGATATCTAAAGTGCTACCACATTTCAAAATTATAAGCTTTGTTCATTCAATGTTTTATCTAAATATTTCAGACCCTTTTGATTTTTGTTTTTGGAAATATGTTCATATTATTTCTGTTAAAAGTCTATTTCTACCATGATTTGAGAAAACTATCCTGAAAAAAGCTTACTGTGACTTGTACCACATTAATTATTTTGAGTATTATAAACTTGGCTAAACCTTTATTTTACAAGCTTTCTCAAACTGTTGACAATTCTAGAACCTCACAATTATTTAAAGCAATAATTTACATTTCCTGAAAAAAAAAATTGAGTGGGTTTTTCTGAAAAACCCACGAGGGGAAAACTGGGCTGGGCCCACCCGGGCCAACCCTGGGGCACAGGGGGGAAGCACCGCAGGGAGAGACTTTTGGGATTTTGCACTAATAGTAGTGTTCTAACAACTGGCCAAAATTCAGCTTTTACAGAATTATTTCTGACATTCGACTCTTTTTGCTTTCATTGATGTTGTATTCAATATTTTTGATAGGCATTTGCTCAAAAGTGGATGGACCTCACCTCCCAAGAAGTATAAAACCATTAACATAAATATAAATATTTTGTAAACACGCCGCAAGATGCAGATGTCCCCTTATCGGAAAATGATGAACTTGGAGGCTTGCAGGTTCATTCTGTTGAGGTAACAATGAAATAATGAAAAACTAAAAAAAAAGTTAAAGAAATAATTTTGTAACCATAATGCTGTGGGCCATCACCACTGGCCTTGCTGTACTGGAGTGCACGTGGATGATAATGCCCCAACCTCCTTGTAGTCCTGATTTAGCCCCATTAGACTTTCATTTGTTAGCCCCTCTCAAAAACAACCTTTGTGTGGACAGCATTTCCAGGATGTGGAAGACATTAAATTTGCTGTGAATTCATGGGTCAAAAACAACATCTGACTTTATTCCAGAGTGAATTTCGGCATTGGGTTGAACGGTGGCAGAAATGTATTGAATGCAACGGACAGTATTTTGAATAGCCTTAATAGGTACCTAACGTGTGTATCTATTTTCACACAAACTTTCTAATTGTTCCTCCACCAGGGGTGTAAGGGGTGATCCTTTCACATAGTATCCCAATTGTCAACCTCACTTCCATATAGTACACCGTGGACTGCATTTTGCAGACTAACGAGGCTCTGGCATCTGGCCAGTATAATTCTGTGTTGTGTCCTGTTTTATGTCCTTATCTGTGCAATACCCCTTTACAGCCTCAGCTTTTAATCGAAGTCAGAATGTTTTAAAATTTCAGTTGTACGACATTACAGTTATGTTATTTTAGTTATGGTAAGGGGCTGGACCCCGTATAATGTGACGGGTGCAATATAGCCTTAATGCTGATGACCCAAAATTTTAGATTCAAATTCAAATGTTCCTCCTCCACATAAACTTTTTACTTTTTACAGCAGAGAATGCATTAATTTCGGGATGACCTTGGATTTTTTTACTATGCGATAATTTCCCTGTCTTTTACATGGTTGCCAAGTTAACAGAATAAAACGTAATCCAAGCCCCAGGAGAAAAAGTTTCTAATCTGCCACTAACATGCAAAGATGAAATGCATAAAAAAATACCCTCTCCCACATTTTTATACACCTTAGTCCTAATAAGGTCTACACATAAACAAACAAGAGTTCTTTGAACCAAGAGACAGGGAGAGAAAGCATGGTCAACTACTTCTTACCTGTACATCTTTGCTGCAACTTTTCCACTTCTTCATGGAGCCCTTTCAACATAAGGGCATGTTCATTCTGTAGAAACGCAACGCCGCTTTTGGCGCTTCTGAGTTCAGCTTGCAAATGCTCTATTTCCATTTTTGACTAATTTAAAAGTTGTTCAACCTGTCTCAGCACATTTTCCATTTTTCTTGATTTTACACATGTACTCATCTGGTTACATGCTTTGAGTGGTAATCACATTTGTTTGAATTCTCCATTGCTGCACTCTCTGTAAAAAGAAGAATAGCAAAGAATATTTTTCTGTACTAGGAATTTGTACCTCAGTTATGAATATTAACCCAACATAAAAACACAGGGGGGTTGGGAAATTCTATACCTCCCCTCCCATGTTCCAATCAAATACTGGCCAAGGTAAAGGTGCTTCATTCAGGGTGGCCACTTTAGGACCATGATAAAATTCACAGTTTTCAAAGCAAACTTTCCAAAAATTCAAGGGTCGAAGCAGATGCTTTCTCTATTTCTACCATACCACCTTTCACCCTCCCCACCCAACACACATAAATATATTAACAATATAAAAGGTTTGTGATATTCCAATGTATACAAAAATTCTACCTAGTTAATTCAATTCAATTAAAATGGTATATTTAAAATACTTAATTTAAGGTGTGGAGTTTACATTTGCCATTTCACATACTGGAACTTGAAATACATCAATGCACACAAGTCACAAATGTTACGGAATATACTAATCTACTAAAAATTGTTAATTGTTATAATGATTTCAAACTCAAATTTACCCAATCAAATTCAAGATATCTTATCTTGCAATGATCTTCCCACTGTCAGATAGATGGTTCTGCAAAGGACACTAACAAAGTAAACGGACTGAGAGAATTCCGTTTTATTTTCCACGCAGCTTCCTTTTCTTCTTCCTTGATAAACATAAAAGCTAAACTGTGAAAACTTGCTTCGGGGCATTTGTAAATGTAGGAATTCAATTGGATTTTAAAAAGTTAAAATTTTTCAGGTCTACAGAGAATAATTCACGCATAATTCCCAGAATTCAAGGAATTCCCGGTGAGTAGCCACCTGTGCATTGCATTCGTCCTCATACTTTTCTTGAATACCAGTCACCTAAAAGATTATATTACTATGGAGAAAATACATTGCAAAAGTGCAATCTTACATCATTGATTTTTTCCATGTGTAGGTATACAAGAAAAAAAGATGTACTTGGAAAACGAAATCCAAAACTTTGACAACATGCAACAGAGGATTACTGCAGATTCAATAACTTCACACCAAACATGATTTAGTGAATGTGCACACAGGTACATTATTTAAATTGTCTTCATAGCTTTTATCAGTAGCCATATTGATAATTATTAAGGTAAATAAGTTAAGAATTTTTATAGAAAAAAATATGCAATGTGACTTACTTCATTAAAAATCTAAATGAAAACAATAACCAAAAGCATACTGCTGCATGTTGCTTGCCGCATCTTCTGACAAATGTATGGACTCCTAGCAGCAGCGTATTATCCCACGTTACCTGGTATACTAACGGTAAACAAACTTTTTTCATGCATATGTAAATTCCTAGAAAATTTGAACTTGTTGAACTTCTGATTTTGTTCTGCAGGTGTTTAATTTCTATAATATCTAAGTAATATGTAATAAATATATGCAATAAATTGATATGTCCATTGCACAAATATTTATTGTTCTTTGCAGTTGCAGAAATACTTATTGTTAATCTTATCTCTGTTATTTCGTATGTGATTCTTGTGTTATTTAATATTTAGACCTATCACTGAAATTGTCAGGATAGTGACTGACCTGTGTATCTTGAAGGAGATGTTGTCATTAAGAATTATGACTGTGTTTTGTCTTGAGCTCTGACTTTGGAGCTTTAAAGATCAAAATATAAACGAACAATTCCGTTTACCACCTGATACTTCTATTTTCACTGCAGAAAGTTACGCAATATATAAAGCTCTCACATACGCTAATCATAATAATTACACAAAAACAGATGCTTTAAGTGTATTAATGGTGCTGAGTTCCTCATATCCTCATATTTGTAAACATCCTTTATTTATCATCCTTATAATCCAACAAACCCAGTATGCTAATGGAAGAAATATCAACATTCAGTTTAGTTACGTAAAGGCTCACCGGATAAATACGGGAAATGAACGTGTGGATGTATATGCCAAAGCTGCCCGATCATCGGAATCTACCTCACTTGCAAGACTTCCATACGCGGATCTTCTCCCAAGAGTTAAATATAAACTTCAAGATAAATGGAAACGCTGGTGTACGGAACAATTTCAATCCACGGGCAATACATATAAATGGTTTGCTGAACATTCACAAAATAAACCTTGGTACTACTCATATAATCTTCCAAGATCGGTTATTATTTTCATAATACGTCTACGTACAGCTCATGTTCGCACTAATGATCATTTAGCATGATTGCATATTACAACAAAACAAGCCTGCAAATGTGGAGAAGTTAATCAAGATGCCACACATCTCTTTTTACAATGTCCTAATTTCGACAGAGAACGAGATAAATTATATAATGGTTTGCGTCGCCATGGAGTTTCATTCCCTACATCTCTAATAGCTCTGCTCACGGATCCCATTCCTCCCACTATATGGCTTCTTTATGGATATGCAAGAAGATGTAATTTGACAATCTAGCAAACAGTATATATACAGGGTAGTGCAAAATGCCGTTTACAATGCGGAGGAGGTAAATCGCCAAGTGAAATGAAGACGAAAATGTAAATGGAATTTTGTCGAATGACGCACCGTGTCAGAGCTAGAGGATGCCGAAATTGTGTGAAAATGGACTTCACACCTCCATATGCCGACAAATAGTACTCATAAAGAAGATGCGGCACAATATCCCTAAAGAAAACACACCTGGGCTAGCGAATGATGCACAAATTGCATGTAGAAAATGAATGCTGTAGGGATTACCCACAAGAAGTGAGGGATTCCCGGGAATATGTCCGACATGGAACGCAGGTATCGAATGAGGGTACAAAGGGAAATGACGTAGGTCACAGCACATGAAGAACATTTCGTCAGGAAGTGTCCGAAAAGCAGGCTGCAGAAGGAGATTCCCAAGAGAAGAGGGGACACAGACAACATGTGCAAGAGGTGTACTATGATGCCACACACGTATACAAGTAGCATCCAAGTCTGTACGTAGAAATGAAATACGTACGTACACGTGAGAGAACGACCAGCATGTACTGATATCGGCTCCAAATACTACGACGGAAGACGTAGTAGTACATAAAGCTCCGCTAGAGGCGCTCAGCAAGATGTTACCTGTTACGGCCCGCTTTCGCTGGTATATGAATGTACAAACAACGCATCAGTGTATGCTACTAGCGATCTGCCTGTCAGTTACGCATGTTGTCACAAGGCGTTCATCCTGAGCCGTGTGGTGGAATTGAGCACATTGCTAAAGTGACCATTAGGAAGTACGTAGTGCGTACAAAAGATTTTGAATACTTAGTGAGGTTGCTCATGTGACTTGCAGTGTTACGATAAGGGGTGCAATGCATTCTAAGAGTGTAACAAAGACAGCTATGCACCTTGTAATTGTGTTTCAAAATGTTGGTCAGAAACAAAGGCAAAAACAATATAAAAGTGTTTGTCATAGAGAATTGGCATATACCGCTGACAGATGGCAGCCCAATCAACGCTGGCTGGCATGCTGTTGACATTTTCGTTGATCACTTGTTCTGGAGAGTGGTGCATAGCAAGGTATGTGTTTGTGTGCACGTGACAAAATGGGCAAGCAATCGGTGTCAGAGAACATAAAGTGGCAAATTATAGGCACGCATAAGTGCGGAAGATCCAGTCGCGATATTGCAAGTGAATTACACGTCAGTAAGACGTGTGTGAATAACAATGTGGCTCGATTCAGGGAGACAGATAGTGTCCAAGATATGGAAAGGAGAGGACATCCAAGGAAGACCTCACCCAGAGATGACCGTGTCTTGTCGAGAAACGCCAAGAGGAACAGACAAGCTACTCCACGTAAAATAAATACAGAATCACAGGTAAGATAGTGTCTGACATGACTGTTTCGTGTAGACTTCGTGACAGTGGCCTGTACTCCTAAGTGGCACTGAAGAAACCATTTCTTACTAACATTGCAAAGGAGAACAGGAAAAAGTGGTGTCCTGTGAGAAAAAATTGGGTTATCCGGTGGTGGGAGAAGGTGCTCTTTAGTGATGAGGCTAGATTTGAACTTTTCTCTTCGCGCACAATTTGTGTTCGAAGAACCAGTACAGAGAAGTTTCTCCCAGAGTGCAACAAACAGGATTGTCTGTCATGGTTTGGGGGAGTATGTCTGTTCACGGTGTCAATATCATCAGATTCATTGATGGGACTATGGACAGTAAAGAATACATACTGACACTCAAGGAAAATGGACTACTGAAGTTCTGCTCTGTGCTCTTATATATTATTTATGTATTATTTTCCATGTAATTCTTCAATAACACCGAAAATGTGGAGGCCTTAAACTTTTGTTAAGGACTGTACTACAAACATGCATGTTTGTATTTTTTTTTGGAAACACAGAAGGTTGGAACACTGCATCCCAATGAACATCAACAAAACACAAGCACGACGCGTGATGATCTACCAAGGTATACGCGCCAAAGGCTATTGCCCGTCGGACAATTAATTTTCAACAAAAAACATGAATTTCCGCTATGATACATTCCCACATCACAGAAAACACCTTCCAGATGTTAGACAATGCTACAGGAACTTATTACCTTAAGAAGTTTCTTGTGTAAAAATAAAGAAATCTGTTCGGGGAATAGTAAATTAGTACCCACTGTGCTACACATTAAGTGTTTTGAATATAGATGGTAGCTATATAAAGGGTAAAGTTTCCGATTGTATTACGATTTTTTTTCAAATTCTCCTAGCAAGACTAATTATCGTAGAATTTTGGCAATCACTGTCAAACAAAATTTGAACCTACCTTAAAATAATTAGGACTTTTTGGATTTCGAAAAAATGTTATTTATGTTGAATAAAAAAACAACTTAAATATTACCTTACGTAAGCATGTGCGCTTCCGATTGACATGTGACTGTAAGTATCATAGGCTAGTGGGAATTAATATAGAAGTAAATCGGAAACTTAGTAGAATGAATTTAAAGTAGGATGACCATACGTCTCACTTTCACTGGGACTTGTGTGTGTGTCCAGGTTGTTCCATCCAAATTATTGAAAAACCCTACTTGTCCCATTTTATAAAAGTCTAAGATTATCTTGAAAACCAAATCTAATTTTGGAAAACATTTCATGCTAAAGAAACGTTGATGGAATTTTTAGCTCCATGCCAACATCGTGGCAAAACAGCTGGAATCTGTTTAAAGTACTTCATAACAATCAAAATCTTCTATTGTTGATGAGAACGTTCTAGCAGACAGCAGTTTACCTTTTCAGTTAGCTTGTGTCCCGAGTTATATTGCATTGTGTGTGTTCTGTTATTTGTAGAGCAATGAATAAGCGTGGCCAAGAAGTGTACATGTAATGCAATAGGGATTTGCAATTAGAATTTAAATTCCTGCATGTTGACACAAATAATTTATTGTTTATGCTTTATCATATATGTGACCCATACTTTAATAAATAAATACGTTAATAATAACAATTTTATAATTAGACCTAACGGATTATTCCGGAGGGGTGTTGGGTAAACTGACTGTTAAATATGCGATATTGCCAGAACAGATCTCACTCATTTATTTTGTTAATTTTAGCATTGATACTTACCTATTCTGCATTGCGGAAGATTCTTTAAGGTGAAGTTATGCCTTTTACCATAAAATAGTGTCAACTTTTCATATTTATTTGTATTCCTTGTTCCGCTTGGGTAACAGACAATATGGCGTGCACTCGTCATGGATCATCACGCGTCATGCTTGTGTTTTGTCGATTTGGAGTGTGTATACAGTGTTTCAACCTTCTTCGCCGAAAAATACCTATGGACCTTTTCCGGCAAGGTTAGGTTAGGCTGGGTTAGGTAAGCATAGTTAAAAAAAAATCTCGTAAGAAAAAGGCACGTTTGAAAACACTGGCAAGACCGCGTGACATTCGACGCTCGCGCCATCTGTATGTACATAATGGAAACAACCGCATAATGTCAGAAAATGCAAGTTCCTTACATAAAAAGTGATTATTTCTTGTTCTGCAGCATCCTAAGGTGAAGTTTTCAGTTTCCGCAAAAGAAAATACCTCGAAGAACTTCGACAATGCTAGAAAAATTGATTTCAGTAAGTAGTTTCTCCTGTATATTTGAAGAAATCCGTTCGGGCAATATCGCATATTTACCAACTGACTTACTTCGGATGTCCTGCTTTTGGGTCAAAATATTATGGTCACCCTAATTTAGGGACTTTATTTTAATGCTAAGATAACCAAACCTGACCTGCCCAACCTAACTACAAAAGCATATATTGAACAAAATCTTATGTAATCGCTAAAACTCTACAGTGTGTGTTAACAGAAGTAAATCGAAATCGAACTGTTAAATTGCATTCGTAGCATGATGAAATCATAATAAAACAAAGGGAACTTGGGCCATATAAAGTCTGATGGTATGGAAAATCTCATTGAAAATAGACCTAAATAAATGTCTTGAAGAAATTTCAATGCAAATGTCACAATTACTTACGTTCAAAACTTTCAATGTAGAAATAATGTTGATAAAAGCCATTTGTGCTTTAAATATTCATGCCATACAACTTGCAGAATTAACTGCAAATATAAAATACAAGCAACATTTCAAATGCTTTCTTCACCAAAAATTTAGTTGCACAAGAAGTTTAGCTCTTATGTGTATTGACAGCGTTCTGTCCAAATATAGTGTAGTTTGTGAAATCTACCACGTCTATACCAAATTTCCAGCAAACAGAAATGTCAATACTTCTGTCACGGAACGACCACCTTGACCTATATGTGTGACCCAAATGCTAACTTTCAACTTTCCTACGCTTACAGATTATCAGGACGTTACACGCTGCTTCAGACATTTTGATTATTTCCGTAAACTTGGTTTACCAATGTGTTAAAAGTCCATGCAAGTCTGAATACTAGCTACAAGACTGGTAAACATGTTCAATGAACGGCCTAATTACATATTTGGATCACATATAAAATAAAACCTAAAGTGCTTTGTACAGCAATATTAATCATAGTTTTTTTTTGTAATTCTGAGTTTTTAAACTTTGAAAATGATTATATTGGCACCTTTATGCAAACATTAACGCAACTTTCTCCTCCGATTAATACACAATCATTATACACAAGAATGAAAGTTTGCGTTAGGAGTAATACAAGGAACATCTGTCATAATATTAAACTGGCGTACCTAACTGCATCAAGTATATTGTCCGAAATTTTCGGACTTTCTTACAGGTTCTAAATATATAAATGCACATTATGCACTATATCACTACAATAAACACTCATTAGTATGTCTGCAGTGTACTGACAAAAACAAACATGGCAGAGTTGCTACAACCAGAGAGTATAATTTTTCGTTTCCAAATTCTAAATTACCCTTTCCTTGTGCTCGCAGGCTCTGGCAACACTGCCACAACATATTTCATTTGTGTTGCTTTTCTATTTGGCCACCCAGCTTTAGATCATTACCAGTGCGTAGTTAGAGATCGGTTAGTTCATTGAACTCTCCAGCCTAATTATTGCCTATTTTTGTGGGAGCAGGAAAAGGTTTATTATCCATTTCTATTAAGCCGAGTCTGCTGCCACGCGCGTGGCAGCAGCAATAAGCGTCAAATTTGCTCCTGCCATTCGTCTGCTAACCAATGACAGAGGATGTTACAAATCTTAAGAACAGATGAAGACGAGTGACCGAAGTGTCACAAACTGACGACACAAACGTGCGCCCAAAATGAACGGAACTGGATTTCTAGTTGGAATGCCCTAGTTGGCGATGAACTGACTTTCTAGATAGAAATTATGGCCGCCTGGCTGACTGCTTGACTGGTTTTGAGGAATAGGACATGTTCTAATTGCTACTAACTTCTTCGACTAGATTCTGTGGAACAGCCAATCAGAGCAAAGTTTCGCCATGTAAAGATAATCTGTGAGTTTGCGAAGTAGCCTTTTTTGTCTGTGGTTTCCGAGTGCATACAGCACGAAAGGCATGTTTACAATTGAAAAAGCTAAAATATTCTTCCATACTTGTATAGTAAACGTTGTAAAGTATGTATTTTATCAGCGCCGTTCTTCTCTACCTAAAACCATTTAATACGAAGCGATATTCCTCTCGGTTGAATAGTTATCGTATTTTAAAAGTGTGAAGTGATACGTTGTTTACATCTCGCGCGGCCGCCATTATGGGAATGAAAGACTATCGACAAGTACGGTGTAACAAGTACCGTGTGAGGCGAAAACTAGCAAATGGGTAGTCAGTCTAGCGTCAACTAGAGCGTTCCTACTAGAAATCCAGTTCCGTGTGATAGGCGTGTACCAATATTTTTGTTTTCTTACATTACTTGAGGTGCCATTTTGGCCCCAAAAAATGCATGTTCATTATGTATTTAGAACACGGAGTATCGTAGACTAGTGGGAATGAATGTGCAGGTAATTTAGACCTTTTTTTTTGTGTAGAAAGCATTTAGCGATATTACTTTAGGTAATGCTAACATATCGTAAACTCAGGGTTGGCATGTTTAAAACAAAAGTGTTTAAAACACTTTGTTTTAAACGTTTAAAACACACGGCTTTGTTTTTTACAAATGTTTTAAACGTTAAAAACAATGTGTTTTAAACATGTTTTTTTTAGAAGTGTTTAAAACACATTTTGGTACTTGATATTTTATAGTCTGTGATATCGCACAACACTTGAGCAACCTTATGTTCTGACATCACGGGAGAGAGCTTTTTTAATTTTGGCCGAGTCTGCTGCCACGCGCGTGTCAGCAGTAAGAATAAGCGTCAAATTTGCTCCTGCCACGTAATCCGTCTGCTAAGAGGATGTTACAAATCTTAAGAACAGATAAAGACGATAAAAATGCAAGTATATGACTAGTGGGAATCAATGTACAGGTAATTTAGAGCCTTTTTCTTAGAAAGCATTTACTTATATTATTTTAATGCTAACAGAACCTAATCTAACTACGAGAGCATTTAGGTTTATTATTAGAAGAATGCTAAGGGACCTAATCTTAAAACATTTTTGTGTAATTAATCGCTACAACTTCACAGTATGTGTTACGGACGTAATTGCATACATAACATGATGAAATCACGATAAAACAGTCTGGTGCCACGCGCATGTCTCTTTTGGGTTACAGCAGAAAAAGAACGTGGCAGCAGACACTACCTTTAATTTTGGCTAAATGCCTACGTTGTTAGGTTAGGCAGGCTAGCTATGTATGCACAAGGTAGCAAAACTGTTGTGCGACAAGAAGGGCCCGTGCTTTACTGTAGAAATCGAAACTTCTCAGTTCTTTGTTTCGTACCGTCCTGTAAGTTTGAGACTGGTGGAAGTATCTGAATACACAATGCGTGATTTTGATCATGACGTGAATGATTTTTTTTGCGATATGATTCATTGGTTTGTATAACTGAATGAAGCGCAGACGCTTACTTTTGGTAACACAATTTTGTACTTTGGATAGATAAATTGATCTGGAGAATCTATTATGACACTGCAGGTTATTTTCTCCTATATAAACTGTTCAGGCAGCAGGAAATATTTCACCCTTATTTTTCCACGACGAAGATAGTAATTCTATAATATTTAGTTTCTTGAAATTTAGATGAATATGAATCCTAACCTACTTCATCAGTGTCGGAAAAAGGGGGCTATTAACCCCTACTTTTGTCCCTGCAGTAGAGGTGTGCGGGATCCCGAAAAGTCGGTACCGGGATCGGGGGGGGGGGGAATCCCGTCCCGATCCCGACTTTTCGGGGTCCCAAGCAGTAGGAAAATACAGAATGGTCATTTTAAAAAGTCGTCAATTCTCGACATTTTCTTCTGTAAATGTATGTCTGGAACGTATCGGAAATTGTTAGCTTTTGTACCAGAAGTGCAAAAACAAACACTTAAGATGAAAATTACGTGTGGAATTCGAGATTTTAAGAGCTTGGGAAAATTTCGAACATATCCCGTCCCTAAAATTTCTCGACTTTGTCGTGAAATTCAGAATTTTTCCCGTCTCGAATGTCGGGATTTAAAGTATTTCCCGTCCCGACCCAAAACACACCCCTTCCCTGAAGTATGGTAAACCTTATCTCAAAAGGGATATAAACTGTTCTTGCAGCCACTGTACTTCATAAAAATGAGTATTTTTTCTAGGGGGTGTGCGAGACAGAATTTTTTTGGTCCGGACGGGAATTTTTTTAAATCCCGACATTCGGGACGGGAAATAGTCACCATTTCCCGACAAAGTCGAGAAATTTTCGGAACGGGAAATGATCGAAATTTCCCGAAGCTCTGAAAATCTCGAATTCTACACGTAATTTTCATCTTAAGTACTTGTTTTTGCACTACTGGTACAAAAACTAACTGCTCGGGAACCCGAAAAATCGGGAATTTCTTTTCCAGATCCCGGTCACGACTCTTCGGGATCCCGCACACCCCTAATTTTTTCTTTAACGACTTTAACTATAATTTACTGGGAAAAGGTTGACTTTCTTTTGTTTAAAACACATGTTTAAAACATGTTTTTTTAAACTCATGTTTAAAACTATGTTTAAAACAAAAAAAACATGTTTAAAAAAAAACAGTTTGTTTTGTTCTTTTTAAAAAAAACACAAATTTTGCCAACCCTGCGTAAACTACAAGGGACCTAAACTTGACTCGCCTTCGTATTGAACAAAATCTTAAAACCTTTTTGTGTAAGTAATCGCTAAACCTTCACAGTTTACACTTGTACTTACTTGTTATGCATAGCGGAATATTTTTGAACGTGGGATTTTGCTTTGAAAAGAGAGTAATTTTTCACATTACAAGTATTTATTGGTCGCGTTTGGCGGAGTGAGCCGCTCCGGAGCGGCTCAGTGATTCGGTTCTCCGAACGGCACGCTCAGTACTGAAGGCTCAGCGATCGGGCGTCATTGCTTTGATCGCCTGGGAAGTACACTCGCTGCAGCAAAGAGAATGGGATTACATTCTCTTTGCGCTGCAGTGAACCCGTTCAGTAGACATGGCGAAGCAGACGACGCGGAATCCACGATATGCTACAAATTTGAGAATATAGTTTATACACCGTCACAACTAGTGCAGACATTCATAGTCGTCTACAAGCAAATTAGTGGCCCTATATATATATATAAAAAAGAGATTACTTGAAAACCAAAATTAACGAAATTGAAACAAACAGCAAAAATAAAAATATCAGAGATTTATATAAAGGTGTAAATGAATTTAGAAAGGGGTGGCAACCTAAAGTAAACTTGATAAAAGATAAAGACGGTGATTTTCTAGCTGACCCAAGTGATATTCTAAATAGATGGAAGAACTACTTTAATGACCTTTTAAATGTCCATGTAGGAGATAAATCAGAAGTGAATGAAGTACACACAGCAGAACCTTTAGTTCCAGAACCCAACTTGACTGAAGTTAAAGATGCTATTAAAAGGCTAAAGAATAACAAAGCACCTGGCATTGATTTAATACCAGCTGAGTTAATTAAATATGGTGGAAATTCATTAATGTATCAAATTCATAAATTAATCTGTTTAATATGGAATAAAGAAGAAATCCCTCAACAGTGGAAAGAATCCATAATTGTTCCTGTGATAAAAAGGTGATAAAATGAACTGCAATAATTACCGTGGAATTTCTCTACTCTCAACAACATATAAAATATTATCTAACATTCTTTTAACAAGACTAACCCCATATGCTAATGAAATTATAGGTGATTATCAATGTGGATTTAAACGTAACAGATCAACTACAGATCAAATTTTTCACATCAGACAGACACTTGAAAAAAAGTGGGAATATAATCAAAATGTCCATCAGCTATTCATTGATTTCAAAAAAGCATATGATTCAGTCAAAAGAGATAAACTATATAATATATTAGTTGAGTTTGGAATACCTAAGAAGCTTGTTAGTATGATAAAAGTATGCACCAGTGAAACAGAAAGTAAAATTCGTGTGGGTATTAATATGTCTGACAAATTTACAATTCATGATGGGTTAAAACAAGGAGATGCATTATCTCCATTGCTCTTTAATTTTGCCTTAGAATATGCTGTTAGGAAGGTAAAAGAAACTAAAGAAGGACTAAAATTAAATGGTGTGACTCAGTTGTTAGCATATGCAGATGATGTAGACTTACTGGGGGATGATGTGAATACAATTAAGAATAATGCTAAAATATTTTTCAAAACTGCTAAAGAGATAGGTTTGGAAGTTAACAAAGAGAAAACTAAATATATGCTTACAGGCCGAAACCAAGTGTTAGGTAATAATCAAAATCTAATTATTGATAACAACTCGTTTGAACCAGTTTCCAAATTCAAATACTTAGGAGTAATATTAACAAATGAAAATTATATTAAAGAGGAAATAAAAAGTAGGCTTAATTCAGGAAATGCATGTTACTTCTCTCTTCATAAACTTTTGTCTTCTCGTTTAATATCTAAGAAACTGAAAGTTAAAATATACAAAACAGTAATTTTGCCTGTAGTATTATATGCATGTGAAACTTGGTCCCTTACATTGAAAGAGGAACATAAATTGAGAGTATTTGAAAATAAGATCCTTAGGAAAATATTTGGACCTAAAAGGGATGAGGAGACAGGTGAGTGGAGAAGGTTACATAATTTAGAACTACATAATTTGTATTCATGTCCAGATATTATTAGAATAATTAAATCAAGAAGACTTAGGTGGGCAGGCCATGTGGCACGAATGGGAGAGGAACGAGGAGTTTACAGGATTCTTGTTGGGAAACCTGATGGTAAGAGACCAGTAGGAAGGCCAAGACGAAGATGGAGGGACAACGTTGAGATGGACCTAAGGGAAATCGGTAGGGATGGAAAAGAGTATATAGAACTTGCTCAAAATAGGGAAACATGGAAGGCCTGTGTTGCTGCAGCCATGAACCTTCGGGTTTAAGAAGGCTAGAGAGTGAGTTAGTTAGTTAGTTATATTTATATATATGATTTAATTAAAAAAAAAACGTTATTCGCAAGCTTTTCTGTATCAAAAGTAACCGCGACTTGAAACTAATGTTTATACGCGGGAGGCATAGCACGGTCAGTATGTACACATCTCAAGGGTTTCGGCAGGTAGGTACCCAGGAACTTTTTGAGTGTGTGGGTCTGTGTGTGTGTAGCTTATTAAGTGTTAGATTTTAATTCTATTAATAATGGTCAATCAAATTTCATACTTATATTAGTCTTACATTCGTGTTTTATCTTTATTTTGTTTATGTTGCTATACCTAGGATTTTTTAAAGGAGGAGGAGGTAGATCCGAAAATCTTTAACAAAGAGAAGATCAGAAATCCTGTGAAGTTCATTGAATTGGGTTATTTTTTTATTTGCTTTTCTTCCAAGTTTGTCTAATCGCAACGATGAGGATGGGCGATGATATGAAATTGATGTGAAGGAACACACAGAACACCTATGCTGTCGATCCCAGAATTCCTTTTCGTTGTAGCGCGCGCTAACCACTTATACCAGGACCACTGAACAAAGAGGATAATTCTATGTTTAGAAAAATATGTATACTTGTTAGCAATGATTATCGGGGGTGGCTGAAGATAAAATTTTTACTCTGGCAAGGTTGATTTCTTGCGTCCTCTAGTTTCCACCCTGCCACCCTCTCCCAACTTTCTACCCTCCACTTTACTCCAATTTATGGTTTTATTTTGAAATATTACATGTCTTTGTTTAGGCATGTGTTACATGATTTTTCAATGTTAATTTCGTAATTTTTTTATAGGTTATAATAATAATAATAGTAATAACCCGTGGCTCGATAGCCCTTGAAGGAAATGGGCCTATCTTCCGACTGCCAGTCTCCCTCCCTCAATCCTACCTAGAGGTGTGGAGATCTTCAACCAGTAATGGGGTGACGTGGGGTCAGCACGTCGAACCCCCAGTCGTTATAGGAGATTTATATGACCAGGTTAGGCTACTCATTCGTAGCTTCCCAATTTCCTTACGGTGGTGGATTACCACCGGTCGTATACACAGGCCGAAAACCCAGAGACTGAACCCAGGCGGACTCGAACCCATGCCGTCCTGCAGTCGGAATCCGACTGTTGGAAATTTTAACATTTAAATATTTCATAGTTCGAGGATGGACATGGCCCCTTTACTGGGTACGGGCAATGCTTCAAGTTGTTTAATTTAATAGCACTAATGCCAGAACTGAATGCACACAACTACCACTACTAGCAGTGGCGTGCGGTGCTAAA
The DNA here is from genome assembly GCF_977018435.1 of Lepisma saccharinum. NCBI lineage: Eukaryota > Metazoa > Arthropoda > Insecta > Zygentoma > Lepismatidae > Lepisma > Lepisma saccharinum. The sequence continues at coordinate 80,610,658 of NC_139234.1, forward strand.
CCAGGCAGGGGAACAGGCGACCTGCAGTTGCCCCCTCCCCTCCCATACCTGTCGTAATATAATACATTAGACCAAGTAAAATTCAACCCTTGTTGAAATGAACCAAATAAACATACGATACATATATTACAAATTGTCAGAAGTGACATACATGAAGCACGTTAAAATTATGACAATACCAATGTTAAAGTTGTTGATGCGCAAGAAAAGAAAAATTAATAAAAGCAATTTTTGAGTGATCAGAGAAAAAAAAGTTTTGTCGAAACCGGTTTCATCTCTCTATTTGTAGATTAAGTTGACATTTTTTGTTTATAGAGTTGAGGATTGTAATTCAAACGTCCTTAATGCAATAATGGCAATCAGATGGCCGAGTTTTTTCATGACGTCCGCTAGATTTGTAGAAAGTATGACAAAACCCGAACTGTTCCAAACTCCCTTCTCGGGAAGAAACAAGGACAACAAAAATTTGCCACTGGAAGAGTATCCAGTTAATCATTTTACAGAGTTGTAGTAACTTGTTTGAAAATGCCTTGTGTACGATTTCGTTTTAGTTTCTAATTGGGTTAGGTGTATGTCTGCTGTCTTTTCTGTAAAGTTCAATGAACTAAAAGCTTTCATCTTCAGCCGGTCGATCATACAACATTCGTAACATTCGCTTTCTTGTCCTGCGCTGCGCTTGTCTTGCTGGTGGAACAGGTGGTGGGAGCTGTTTCCTCGGAAGCTATTTCGCAGCGTTAAGCCAAGGCATTTAGCACACGCTTAGACTGTAGAAGATTTTTTTCAGTTCGTTATGACTGGCAGACGCAATTTTGCAATGAGACTTACTACACTCCAAACTATCACTACGACGCAATTAAACTTTAGCACATAGCAAAAACTCGAAGGAAAATGAATTCGCTATGTCTCTGACTACCAGTAGTAGTAATAATAAATGGATTTTAAAATAACAAATCGTTTTGAGTTCATCCATTTTACTTCGCTTTATAAACCAATTCGGCCAATTGTTGTTGTTATCAGGGTTGGCATATTTAAAACAAAAGTGTTCAAAACACTTTGTTTTAAACATGTTTTTTAGAAGTGTTTAAAACACATTTTTGTACTTGATATTTTATAGTCTGTGATAATTTTTTTGTTTGGCAACCCTGTCTGTTCATTAAATCTGTGTAAATTAAGGGCCGGTTTTTCAATGTTCAGTTAAGGGCCGGTTGCACCATCTCCGCTTAACGTCTTATCCCCCACTTAACACCATTTTGCGGTTGTTCAATGTCCGCCTAACGTTACCTAGCACTTAAAGTCCCGTGTAACGTAAGTGGCGGTTGGGGTCCCGCCTAACGCGTTAAGTGCCAGGTAAACATGGAAAAGCAGTACACTGTGCAGCCAACAGATACGTGCAGCACCTAGTATAATCTGTGTTTACATTTTTATAGTTGATAAAATGGCAAAGTCTCGATCAGCTGTTGCAAATTGCGAAAGTTTGCTGCATGTTTTGCATTACCAAATAACAGCAAAAAAAGGCGGATTTGTTAATTATCCCAGGAACGGCAATAAATAAAGCAACGTTTGTAAATATATGTGTAGAAATGAATATTAGGTGGTCATTTTCGTGTGTGTTCCGAAAATGTTGTATATTGATATTAGCATTAGCAGTTTCACTGTAATTTCGTATGTAGGATTTGAGTGCATGCGGGTACAGAAAATAAAACCAGGTTAAAGTAATGCGTTTGATGCTTGCAAAATTGTATTAAAATGCCGTTCCAAATAAATGAATGTGTATTTGCTGTAACAATTTTTTTCAACCAAACCCAATACACGAAATGTACACCATGCATCAGTTGTTTTTTCGCAATCCTAGTAATTTGTAATCTTTAAGATTAAAACACGTGTAATATTATTAGAGTCACTTCCGTCGCCATTGGTGTGAATGTAACATTGCAAATAAACAAGTAATGTGTTGTTTCCGAATAACAACTGGCAAAGAATGCACGTATAATATTTAGCAGTAGCTACTCTTACCGTCCAGTTCATACGTATGTACGTACAAGGAACAACCTTGCACGAAACTACATACCTAGTAGTATATAAGACGTAATACCAATCTTTTAAGAAACGTATACATTGTATATGTGTGATTTTGTATGTTAACTTCCAAAATTGGCAAAAAAAAGTTTACTGTTAACAAGCATCCTTACGATGTTGACATGCATGTACAAGGAACAATTTCCTACTAGTTTTGTACCTAACCTAACCAACCCTACCCTAATATTCATGGGAGAGCATAAGACGTAAATGCCAAAGTTTTTTTTCGGTATTTACTACTTAGAGGAAACGTTTTATGCGAAGTAACATATTTTTAATTACATTGTGCGAGATTTTGTACTTTAACTTTAAAACTGGCAAAGAATAATAATAATAGAGACAGGTACAGCAGTATCTTTACGGCGTTGATACATATGTACAAGGAACAATTTCCGAATGGTGTTACGTTTCGTAGATGCAAAGAAAATGCACCATTGTAATAAACCTTGCACGAATCTACATGCCTGAAGATGCATAAAACGTGCACTCAAGTTTTTTTGTTTTTTTTAACATTCATATGCAATACACATGATCTTGTATTTGATTTTTCAAAATAACTGGCCTAAAAAGACGAGCGGCTAGGGGCAGCATTAGCACCTTGGAAAATACATGCTAACAACACCAATAGCATAAATAAGCATGTAACTAGGTTTGGCAAATTATAATTTGTTTATTTAAGCTATTATATACATACGTGGATAGGTTAGGCAGGCCATGTTTGGTGTTGTTAGCATGTATTACCCAAGGTGCTAATACTGTCCCTACCTGCTCGTCTAAAAAGAACCACAGCTTGTACGTATGTACAAGGTATATTTTCCTGGTGAATATTACTGTTTTTTGTAAAGAAATATATATGTTCTTGCATTGCACTAGCACATAACGTTGCACGAAACTACCTATCTGAAAGTATATACAGCCTGGAGTTTCTTCTTTTTTCTTAATAAGAATAAAACATGCGTACATACAGTAATACGGTACTTTACATACTATTTGATTCTTCCTTTTGTGCTAAGATGATAGTAATTCCCAAAATGTACCTTGTACATGGAACCGTTGATTACAGATTTTTTTGTGTGCTATTCGAATTTGTTTTGAATACAAAAATTTAATTTTCATCTGCATCGTTATTACCCAACCAACTTTCAATATTAATCTTGCAGAAAAGCTGCATTATAAATAAAGAAGAACCTATAAGATGGTCAACGTTGATAATACTAATACTCGCTATTCGCTAAAGAAGGAGTTACGAGTTGATAAATTATTAACAGAAACGAATGATACATTAGTAAGAGCAGAATAGAAGATTGCTCTTCTCATTCCGTATATTTACACAAACTCAGATATGTCAGCCTTGCACTAAAAATTGAATAAATGTAACTTGCATTTGTTACGACTTCGTAAAATTTTGGTCACTGTTTAGTAGTGTTTAATATTTTTTAAAAAAGTGTCCGTATGTCTTACTGAAAGATAAGACGAAGAATATTCTTTTTTGCATTATGTTAATTGGAGTACGTGAAAAATAAATTGAAAATTTTGTAAGCTTCCCACTACTTCGAAAGATTACGGGTTATATTGTATCATATAACATACATTTGATATTATATGAGAGTACGACGCATGCATTACCTACTTCTATCAGCTGTTTCATTTTATTGCAATAAATATTTAGTTTTTTAAACATATTTCAGTTGAAACAGCATGCATTTGGAATTGACAAGCAGACATTAGCACGTAATAAACAAACAAAACACAATCGAAAACACAACTTTCTCCAGTTTCTGTTGCCAGGTCGTACGGCAAGCAGGAGAAAGTTCCACCTTACAAGGCTGAGGATAAAAATGCTTGGTGCAACCCACCGCCACCTAAATCTCCCGCCTGTCGTTATCCAGCACTTTGTAAAGTGGCAGATTGAGTGGCGATGGTGCAACCGGCCCTAAGGTTCATGTCACCACGTAACTGGAAGTTAGTGAAAATTTCTGTTTTTCAATGTACAGTTAGCTCGTAACTGGAACTCTGGTGGCGATTATCTTTACTGGCACTTCTTCTTGCAGTTATCAGCCTGACTGGAAGTTACGAAACAACATGGATGCCTCGAGCAGCTATCGAAGTTCCACACTCGCAACTTCACTGTCAGATTAAACAAGATATGATTCATAAAACTTTTAAATTCGTACAGAAAAAGACTTATTTTGTTTGGCAGAGCTTACCAACGTCCATACAAACATGGAAATTAAGCAGCGTAGTTGTTTGAATTCACTTGGCAAGGTTGTGTTAGAGAATTTGTGACCAGATTATCCGGTCTACCAGGCGGGACAATCTCCAAACAGTAATGTGGTGTAATAGTTAGCTGCATCACCTTTCGGAGCGTGTTGTGTTTTGTAATACGAGTTCGAGTCCTGGTCACGGGTATTTTTCTTTGTCAATTATTTATTACGTGTGTTGCATTTAATTCACGCTTTATTGTTGAATGATCTTCTCGGATAAATTATACTGTAAATTTTAAAATTATTTTTACTCGTACCTTCATATTTTTAGAAGTTTAGAAAGCTCGCTTACTATTAACATGTTGTTTTTCCGCTCAACAACATGCATAGAGAGATACAAAGCATGCAGTCAAATGTACAATATTTACATGTTGTTAATAATAATAATAGCGTTTATATCAACAAACAGGTATTATTAATGTCTCGACTTTCGAGTTCTTCACGCTTCTTCTACAAGAAAGTATCTGCGCTTACGCCTCATAACATCATTTCCCCCACGTTGGAATTGGCCTTTATTAGAAGAAAACCAAATTTGTAGTTCTTTCTTTCGTTAATTTATTTCGTAAGCATAGAAAATGGATACGCAGCCATTGTTCCTGTCGTTTCAAATGCAATAACGTGCTTTCGTGCTTGTAGTTCTATATTTAAACGCCAGGCTGTGTGCCAGTCGACACGGTTTGAATCTATATTAACAGATGGCGCGCAGATCGATTTCCTGTAATTTTCGTGCTTCAGAATTGCCAACACACTGTTTCGGAGAACGAACCATGGTTTAGTTAACTGGCAGTTACTTTCACATTGAAAAACCCGGTGCTGGTTAAGACTGGCTGTTATCTCCAACTGGCAGTTAGTTAACAGAGAGATTAACAGGCATAGACCAACCTTTTGTACTGACGTCATGGGGGAAAGCTTTTTAATTTGGTAGTGTCTGCTGCTACGTTCTTATTCTGCTGTAATTCAAAAGAGACATGCGCGTGGCAGTAGACTCGGTCTTTTTTTATCGTGATTTCATCATGCTATGTATGTAATTACGTCTGTAACACATACTGTGAAGTTTTAGCGATTACTTACACAAAAATGTTTTCATATTAGGTCCCTTAGAATTCTTCTAAAGTAGTATAAAATACAATAATATAAACCCGAGAAAGTATGAGCCCCCCTCAGGCAGATTTGCTTACACTTAAAACTAGCTCAAGATGTGCATATGAGCTTATTGCTCAAGTGTGGTACTCTGTCTAATCCAAGATTTTTGTAAAAATGCCCTCGGGAATTTCCCGTGAAAGTATGAGCCCCCTCAGATTGATTTGCCTACACTTACAAAAGCCACATCTGTGAGATTGTTGTCCATAAGCTTGTTAAAAATATGCCCCTCTTGATATTTTTCTTGGCTACACCTAAAACTAAGCCAAGATGCTCATAAAAGCCACCCTCACCCACCCACACCCACACATATTTACTTCCGGTTCACTTCCGGTTCACTTCCGGTTTGCCTACTTCCGGTCCACTTCCGGACCACTTCCGGTTTGCCTACTTCCGGTCCACTTGTGGCCTATTTCTGGTTTATTTCTATTGCATCATGTTTTGCAACAAATTATTATCCAATATTATGCAATAAATTATTAGGCAGGTGTTGTTTTCTGATTGGTTGGTTATGACATAATGTGATGATGTGTTATATTCTGATTGGCTTATTGTTTCAGATGTTTTCAATGCGGTCCGTGCTTAGGCTATATAAAGAGATTCTGCATTACATATCAGCCAGTATTGTGAGAGTTGTTGAAGAGTAAGGGTATGTTGTTGAAGTGCTCCTCATAGGTTTATTAAGTATAGAGTTTTGATTTGAAGCCCAAGAAATTTTATATAAATACCAAAGCCAAAAATATTAACACATACACACACACACACACACACACACACACACACACACACACACACACACACAAAGTATACAAAACACACTGCTGAACCCAACTGATATTTTTTATTAAGTATAGAGTTTTGATTTGAACCCCAAGAAATTTTATATAATAAACAACAAAAATGCCAAATCAAAAATATTGTAATCAATGCAATAAGAATATATCCAGCCCCAATTGGGCTAAGCATCAAAGGAATTGTAATCCAGACAAATGCAGAACTCCCACAAAAATAGGCCCAAAATGCCATAGAAAATATAGCATGGAATATTTCACATATAAAGATATAGATACTTGTTCTGCACAGTCATCAACATTGCCCTCACAACCATCTACATCTGGTCTGAAAAGGAAGTTTGAAACACCTGTTAATGCTAGACCGGCAAAGCAGCCACGCTATGAACCCATCCATAGCAGTTTCACTGGCCAACTTAGGGATTACCGGTTTGTATCAGAGCAAAAATGTGACATTAAGAATTTTTTGAACAGTATAAATCCTGATGTGCAGGGGGTCCCGGGTTCGATACCCGGTGGAGGCACATAGTGGTTCGGATCCCACTTTAAACTGTAGGTCCAGTCCCGATTAGCCTTACTGTGCATAAAGTGGACTTAAAACACCAAATCAAACCAATCCTGATGTGCAGGCAATTCTAAATGCACAAAATGGCTCTTATAAGCTGTCCCTCAAATTATTTACACAATATAAGAAACCAAATGGCACAAAATTTACACAGCCCCACATAACAGAAACTGTAGCTGTGTATTCAAATGAAAATTCAGACAAAATAATAAGCAGTTTGATAGATCAATTGAATATTAAACACTCTGAATTTGCAGCAAAAGAATCAGGATGGAGCCTATGCGGAACTCCACACAAGCTCTATGTTAATATTTCTGAATTCAGCCCATTACAAGGATCTACATATCTGCCATTACCTGCCAATATTAAAAACAAAAGAGCCGTGGTTATAATAATAAAATAATGATGAGAAATGCTTTCTGTGGTGTATTTTAGCTGCTTTGTTTCCAGTTTTAAGGCATCCTGAGAGAATAACTTATTATAAACAACATGAACATGATTTTGATGATGCAATGGAGGGCTTAGAATATCCAATGTCTGTTCAGAATATTGATAAATTTGAAAAAAAGGCCAGGGATATCAATAGTAAACAATTATCTATTAATGTATTTATTTGTTCCACTGGCCGTGGCAATTGCTTGATAGCACCTCTCAGAATCAGTACACTTGATGATGATTCTGCTGTTCCGATTGATCTGCTCTTAATTGAAGAGGATGGCACACACCATTACACTCTGATACATAATCTTGAAGCTTTAGTTAGAACACAACTAGACAAATCTAAGACAATATTCAAGTTGTGTAGAAGATGTTTAACTGTATTTGATGGTCAAAAAATAATAAATGGGGTTCGTGAAGTGAATACAGAAATTGCTAAAAACAAGTTAATTGAGCATCTGAAATACTGTGGCAACCATAAACCTGTTCATATGGTGATGCCTAAGCCAAGTGAAAATGCCAAATTCAAAAAATTTGAAGCCTTGTTGGAACACCTAGCATATATAGTCTGTGATTTTGAATCAAACCTCAAACCCCTTGCATTCTGCAGCTCAGATCCTGATGAATCTTCAATTACATCATACCAGTTACATGAACCTTCTAGTTTTTATTATGTTGTTGTACAGGATGGTGTGGTTAGTAAAGAATATTTATACATGGGAGCAGATGCCATCAAAAAATTTGCACATAGAATAGAAAATGAGTGCCATGACATAGCATCTAATATCTTATTAAAATCAAAACACATGTTGCCTTTAACAGAAGAACAGATTCAAAATTTCAACAATGCAGAAAAATGCCCGGTATGTGATTCTGAATTTTCAGATACAAATATCAAGGTGAAACACCATTCTCATACAGATGGTAAATTCTTAATGGCCCTGTGTAATAGCTGTAATATTAAGATCCAGAGACCAAAATTTGTCCCTATATTTTGCCATGGTGCATCCAATTATGATTTTCATCATTTGATCAGGTACGAGGGGTTTGATAAGCAGAATTTAAATATTTTAGCTGAAAATAATGAGAAATATATTGCCATTAGCAAGATAATTAAAGTTAATGGTGTTCCTATTCACTTAAGATTTCTTGATTCCTACAGAATTCTGTCTGCTAGCCTGGCTACACTGGCCAGTCAATTATCTGATGATCACTTCAAAATCACATGTGCTTTGTTTCCAAATCAGGACCTGAAATTAATTAGGGTGTATATCCATATGATTATGTTACAGATTTTTCTAAATTTGATGAGTGTTCTCTGCCACCACAACAAGAGTTTTACAGCAAACTCAGAGGATCTGGAATCACTGATGAAGATTATCACCATGCCTAGTTGATGTGGAATAATTTAAAATGCCAGACATTTGGTGATTATCACAAGGCATATTTAAAACTTGATGTGGCTCTCTTAGCCGATATACTGCAGGCATTCAGAAAATCTTCCATGGAAAATTATAAGCTGGATCCAATGTATTTTTACAGTGCACCAGGCCTAGCATGGTCTGCAATGTTTTTAAACACTAAAATGCAATTGGATCTGATCCAGGATCAGGACATGTATCTGTTTATGGAGCAATGTATAAGAGGAGGCATGGTGCAATGTTCTCAGAGATATGCCAGAGCAAATAACAAATATATTCCTGATTATGATCCAGCACTGCCATCAAATTATATACTGTATGTAGATGCCAACAGCCTCTATGGTTATGCTATGATGGATAAATTGCCATATGCAGGGCTTGAGTGGGTTGAAGATTTCAATATTGAAGATCTTAAGGATTTTGATGACAGTAACTATGGCCTATTCTTAGAGGTTGATCTGACAATTCCAGATAATTTACACAACAAATTTTCTGATCTGCCCCCAATTCCCGAGGTTCAGTGCTCACCTGGCTCTAAACAGAAGAAATTGACGATGACTTTGGAGCCAAAACAGGATTATGTCATATATTACAAAAACCTCCAGTTCCTAATGCATCATGGTGTTCAAGTGACCAAAGTTGGAAAATTTTTGAGGTTCAGGCACTCAAGATGGTTGAAGCCATATATTGATACAAACACGGAGCTTCGAAAATCTGCAATAAGCCAATTTGATAAATCTTTCTTTAAATTGATGGTAAATTCAGTGTATGGCAAAACCATAGAAAATGTCAGAAAACATACTGATGTTAAAATAAATACTGACCCCAGCCTGAGCAAAAAATTGATAGCAAAGCCTAATTTCAATTATAGAATAATTTTTGATGAAAATATATAGCACTCTTCAACATGAAAAAAACAAAGATTAAGTTTGATAAGCCTATTTATGTAGGGGCTGTGATATTGGAATTGGCCAAATTACATATGTTAAAATTGTATTATAATGTGTTGAAGCCTTTTTATAAGGATTGTGTAAAATTGATGTACATGGACACAGATAGTTTTATTCTTGATATTCAGACAGAAGATGTCTATCAAGATATGACACAGCCTGCATTGCTTGAATATTTTGATACCAGTGAACATACAAAGATTCAACCCCACAACAAAAAGGTGCCTGGCAAGTTAAAAGATGAGACACTTGGTGATGTTATTGTGGCATTTGCTGGGTTAAGGGCCAAGATGTACAGTTTTGAAACATGTAGTGGTGTTGTTGCCAAAAAGGCCAAGGGCATTGGCAGAGTAACTGTGGACAAAGAGCTTGAATTTAAAGATTATGAAGATTGTCTCAAATCACAGAGTTCAATCAGAACATTAGAATGCAGAATCCAGAGTGTGGATCACTTTTCGACTACAAATATTATAAGAAAAATTGCTCTGGACCCACATGATGATAAGAGATGCATTTTGTCATGTGGCATACATACTCTACCATGGGGTCATTGTGATTTGAAAAGTGGCAATCAATGCCCAATTACAGAGCATGATTTGAAATAAATAAACATGCCTATGAACTTATTTGGGTTCAAAAAACAGGCTATTATGGACCTGCCAACACCACAACCCTCTTCTGATATAATATCTAAACTAAGTGCTTTGTTAATTATTCATCTGAACAGCATACTTACAGATGTTGATGATGAAACAGGTAAAACATTGTACATATTTATTTATTACCTGTAGGTGGTCAATTACAATTTATTACAACCCCCGAGGGTAATGTCAAGGTTTCAATAGGCAAAAATATTTACAGGATAAAGCACTCAAACATGGTTTCTGGCACTGTATATACTGTTTCTGCTGGTGACTGCTTATATATTGAGGTCCCGGGATCCTATGACAAGCTTATACCTTTTTTTATAGAATTAAGAATTAGATATTCAATAATAAATAACCGCTAAAACAAACATGCCTAATGATATATTTGGCCATACAAGACATGAAGATCACAGTGATGAGATTCTGATGCTTGATGTCAGAGTCAAGAAATTAAGAAGTGATTTACAAGCTTTACAAACCACACTCAATGCCAGTCTTCAACTAGAAATTACAAATTTACAATCAAAATGCATGGACCCTCTTCTTAAAATTGACTCAGAACTCAAATTATTGCTTCAGAAATATACTGATTTGGCCACATTGGATAATTTTCAAAGTTTAGAAGAAGCTGTAACAGCTCTTCAAGCCAAATTTAAGACCCAGGCTACCAACTCTGAGCAATTGAAACAACAATTGGAAGACCAGATAAATAATGTCCAGACACAGCTCCAAACAATTGTCAAAAGCATAAAATCACAAGAAGATTTTGATCTAGTGATTTCCACTCTAAAAGAACAGATTCAATCACTGGAGATTCCTAATCTGGACCCTCTGAACAATGCCATAGCCGAGGTTAAAGAAAAAATTGAGACAGTTGAAAATTTTATGAACAACTTGCCATCTTCTGATGCTTTGAGTGCAATAACTCGGAGTGTTGCCAACATTAAGCTGCAACTTGAAACATATGAAGATTTTGGAAAAATTCAAAGTACCATAACCCATCTTGAGGGTACAATAGCAGCAGTGCAAAGTGATTTGACAAATGTACAAGAATCTCTAGAATCTCGCTTGCCTGGTATTGTAGACACACTTGTCAGTGTCCAGCAACAGATCACAAAACTTGAAAACCTCAACACTGAATCTGAGCTATCTCATTTTCATCACTTGATCGATGATATCCAAACAAAGCTTGAAATTTTACAACAATCCACACCTACTCAGGCAGACATAACCCTGCTCCAAGATGCTATGCAAAGTGTGGCTGATGCTTCTGAATTAAACAATGTGAAATTGGCACTTGAATCTTTGCAAAATACTGTATCAAATCTGCCTACATCACAGGAACTTAAAAATATAAAGAGAGCAGTGAATCGCATATTGAAATCAGAAGATATCAAGAATATCCAGACAGAGATCAAACAACTCACTCAGACAGTGGCCACTCTGCCAACCAATCAACATATTAATGAACTGCATGCCCTGTTTGAGGATATCAGAAGACAGGTCCATGATCTTACTGCTCAAAATTCAAAATTGGCAGTTGTTGAAAATTTACAGCAAATTGTAGCCAATATCAAGCAACATCTAGGGACCATGGAATCCAATCAAGCAAATGCTTTGTCTGTTTTTGCCACCCAGCTTCAAGAGATTGTGCAACAATACAAGAAACTTGTTGTGGACATAAAGATCAAGCCAGGCCATGATGATGTTGTTAGGACTATCAATGAGCACCTTGAATCTGTAACAAGTAGATTGCTTACAGCAGAAAAAGAAATAACTGGCATAATCGAGAATCCTAAACATACAGTAATTCTTGAATTGTACAGTATCCCCAACAAAGAATATGATTCACCATTTACACCAGGTGGCAAAATATATATGCTGTCCCCTGCACAATTTTATTATCAATTTTTTGTTGGGGCACACTTAGACCAATCAAGATCAAATATTGGCTTCAACCACAAGCACACCACTACCCTATCTTATCAATAACAAATGCTGATAACAAAGCAAAAATCACCAGTGTAGAGTTAGAGGATTCTGTAGTATCAGCTGCTGAACACCCTATAGTTGCAATATTCTTGTTTACATATTATGTCTAGACAAATTATTGTTGATGAATTACACAGACAAGCCAGACATAATTATAAGAGACTGCCAGTGGTTACAAAAGGCATAAATGATTTATGGCAGTGCGACTTCGTGGAAATGGCAAGTGGACAGCTGAAAAACTTAGACAAAATCAACAAGGGCTACAAGTATCTACTCACTGTCATAGATACATTTTCAAAATTTGCCTGGGCTGTGCCACTCAAATCCAAGACTGGAAAATGTGTTACAGAAGCCTTCAGGACAATCATCAATCAGAGTGGAAGATCACCGCGCTATTTGCAAACAGATAATGGCAAAGAATTCTATAATTCTGTGTTCCAACAATTTATTAAAAGCCAGTCAATACAACATTACTCGAGTTACAGTGATCTCAAGGCCTCAATTGTAGAGAGATTCAACAAAACCCTAAAAAATCATATGTATAAACAATTCACACTTCAGGGTAATTATAAATGGCTTAATATTCTTCCAGAACTTCTACATAAATATAACAACTCGGTCCATTCCACAATCAACATGAAACCCTCTGAGGTAACTTCATCTGATGAGCAAAAATTGATCAGAACTGTTTATTATCCTAGATACCAGCCAACAACAAGAAAAGCCAAATACAAGGTGGGTGATCAAGTAAGAATCAGCAAATATAAGCACTTATTCAAAAGAGGCTTTACAAGAAACTGGAGCACTGAATTATTTACAGTGGTTCAAGTTAAACCTGGGACCCTTAACACATATATAATAAAAGATCACCGAGGAGAAATTCTCAAAGGCAGGTTTTATGAAGAAGAACTCAGCAAAACTAAGCAGCCTGACACATATCTCATAGAAAAAATCATCCGCAGAAAAGGCAACAAGTTACTTGTCAAATGGCTAGGTCTCCCAGAACACAGCTGGATCGAGGCAAACAAAGTGATAATATGAACACCTGGAATGTTATAAAAAGGCTGCCAGATCCTGAACAGCAGATTAAGTGAAATGGAAAATTGCTGCCTGATAATATTAGGTGTCTTATTGTTGGGCCATCGGCTTGTGGTAAAACTACACTAATGATTGATAATTTTTTATTGGCACCCAACTGGTTAGACTGGAAAAACAGGCACTTGTATGTCTTCTCTAAGAGCTTGGAACAATTAAAATATCAGCAGCTGATGAAGCTATATGATGGACTGGATATAGCCACTTTTGAACCAGATGTTAAGCCACTCCATGAATGTCTCGATAATTCTGCTGTTGTGTTTGATGACATTATACTGGATAATCAAAACAAGGTTAGAAATTTCTTTACATAGGGCCGACACAAAAACATTGATTACTTATACCTGGCACAGACTTTTTCTAAAATACCGAAGCAGCTGATCCGAGACAACAGCAATTTTATATGTGTGTTTCATCAAGATCATACCAACCTCAAACACATACATGATGAATATGTAGGTGGGGACTTGAGCTACAATGATTTTTCTAAGTTTTGCAGTAGGTGCTGGAACCAGGACAGTTATGGGTTTGTCACAATTGATATGACAAGGAAACCCAATAGTGGGAAATATAGAAATAAAATCAACAATTTTCTAGACATTGAAACATATATAAATAACCATGAAAAGGCCAATAATTGATGATCTTAAATTAAGAGATTATCTTGTAAAAAGATTTAAGGGATGGAAATCAGAGAACCGAGGAATCTATGAACAACACAAGCAAACAGAACAGCCTATTATTGATGCTATTAGTGAATTAGGTAAAAATATCAAAACTGTTACAGAGCAAAATCAAAATTTGATCACAGAGCTTGTACCTGTAGCTGCTAGGAATATATTAGATTATCCAATCACCCCACTTTCTAGTATTCATACACCTAGTCCTGTTGCTCCTCGAAGAATTGAAGCTACTCAGGATCCTATTGAATTGGGTCTTCTTGCTCAAAAATATTTAAGCACACCTAAAGACAACAAAGATGAGGTCTTTGTCTTATATGCTGACACAGAGCGTGATGGTAGCATCATACATAGAATTGGCAATTTCAGAGTAACATTTATGGGAGATGATCTGATTGTATATTCAGAATCTCATCTTGGAGAAAAAGGTGGTTTTGTTAAGTATCCTGGCACACCTGGATTGTGGGAACTGATGACTAGGAAGAGACCTGGCAGCTATACAGATCAAGATTATGAGCATTACAAAGAAATATTAATAAAATCAGATGCTCTATACCAGAACAATGATCCTACACAAAAAAGAGTCAAGTCTAGCAGTGGAGCAAAATACAACAACTTAATCAAGCCCATATGGTCACAGATCAAGACAGGTAGTGGAATCAAACAATACAACAACCTACCTCAAGAATTTGTGTGGGTGGATGATGTCAGGAAACTTGTAGATAGGTTGCTGGTGATAGCTGGGGAGGAAAATGCTGGCAACCACAATTTTTACAATGAAAAGGTTGGAATTATGGACATGATAAGCACCAAATTGTCTAATTTTATAGTGAATGACACTAAGGGGATTGGATATCTTATAAAAATTATTAATACTCTACCACCTAAATTTTGGAATATCTCTGAGGGTCGGGGCTTGGTTAATGACATCATAAACAAGCTGCCATTTGAACTACACATTCCAGGCTATCAGTATTGTGGTCCCGGTACAAAATTGGACCATAGATTAAACAGAGGTGATCCTGGTGTTAATCCCCTAGATGCTGCTTGCAAAGACCATGACATAGCATACAACACACATTCTGATCTTGACAAGAGACATGTTGCAGACAAGAAATTAGAAGAGGCTGCATTTGGTAGATTTGTAAGCAAAGATGCTTCTTTAAGTGAAAAAATAGCAGCATTGGGAACCACCATAGCTATGAACACCAAACAAAAACTGGGGTGGGGGTTGTGAGTATGTATATAATAAACCTAGGATGAAGGCCAAGGGTGTTATGTATCAGATACCTTATGCAGGTCTTGAATCTCTTAAAACTATTGATAGTCTTTTAACCAAAAAGCAGCGCAAGAAAAAAAATTCTTGTCTTGCCAAGGGCCATGGTATGAAATTGTTAATTAGTACCCCCAATTAAAAAAATTACAGCAATCAAGAAAAAAATCACATGTGGGTGGATTTATATTTACTATCCCGGCCATCTTAGCAGCACTTGGGGCTGTGGGGAGCTTGGCTGGGGGATCAGCTGCTATAGCAAAAACAGTAATAGATGCCAAGAAAAATAAGGCAGAATTAGATTAAATAAAGCGCCATAACCTGGCCATGGAGAAACAAGGCAAAGGTGTTAAGAGAGCCATGAATAAGTTTTAAAAAAACAAGAGCCGCTTACAAACCAAGATATTGAAGCTTTAATCAAGCCACTGGGCATCAAAAATTTTAGAGGTGTGTACATGTCTGATTCTTTGCCAGAGCAACCACTCAACAAAGAGTGTGGCATTGTTAATTTGGATAAGTACAAAAATCAGGGCACTCACTGGATCTGTTATCTTAAATATTTAAAAAATGAGGCGTTTGTGTTTGATTCATTTGGAGGTGTTCCACCTGAAAATTTAGTAAAATATCTAAAATCAACTAATCTTTATTACAATAATGCCCGTGTTCAAAATTTCAAAGATGTTAATTGTGGACATTTGTGTTTATCTGTTCTTAGATTTCTGTCTCAAATAAATAAACCATCAATTGAAAATTTTCAAAAAGCCCTGTGGTATCTGAAACATCATGGGGGTATTCCATCTCACCAGCCAAAATTCAATATTGAAACTCAAATTACATGATGATATAGTGTATCCCAAAACAATAGCTCTCAGAGCATTTTATGGCATGTACTTGATCCCTAATATTACACACCACAACAACACAATTGCAGTAGGGGATCAAAAAATTGTCATCACTCCAGGGCAATATAATCTGTCCACTTTAAATGCTCAGTTACCCAGAGGTATAGTATTAACTCAAAATTCTGTCACTCACAGAGTAGAGATTGTGTCTGCTACAGAAACAGTGGATCTGGGTACTATAGGAGAACTATTAGGCTTTGAGAACAACACAAAACTTGAACCAGCCATCAAACACACTGCTATTAATATACCTAAATTCTTAGCCATAGAAACTCTAAATATTCACTGTAATGTGGCCGAGGGTATGATCACCAAATCAAATAGCATAGGCACTCACAAACAAACTGGCATCATTGCAACATTCAAACCTAACTCTGAATTTATGGAGCCAATCATCTACACTCCATCCCCAACATTATATTTTCCTGTGTGCCATAATAGAATAGATTACATTGAGTTGATGGTCACTAATGAAAAAGAAGAATTAGTTGATTTTGCTGGAGCCACAACAACTGCTATCATAGAGATTAATATTTAAATAAAAATACATACAAAAAAAATGGAAAATATTGAGAGTTATGAGCTACAATCATTCCCCCCAAACAGGAGGACCTTTGCAAATTTAAATCAACCCAACACAGAGATTGAGGTTGATCTTGATGTAGGGGATGGCTTTATACACCCCCACAGAGCAGATCTATACATCAAATTTGATGTTGTAAAGCTCGATGGTACAGATTATCCGGCAAATTCAAATATAAGATTGGTAGACAATTTTGTGCCACATCTGTTCTCTGAAATTGAGATCAGAAAACATGGTGTTGTTATAAACAGAGTGGATTACCCCGGCATTACCTCTACAGCTTTGGCCACACTAAAATTATCCAAAACCGAGGCATCATACTACAAAATAG
Organism: Lepisma saccharinum; assembly: GCF_977018435.1. Taxonomy (NCBI): domain Eukaryota; kingdom Metazoa; phylum Arthropoda; class Insecta; order Zygentoma; family Lepismatidae; genus Lepisma; species Lepisma saccharinum. The sequence continues at coordinate 80,627,806 of NC_139234.1, forward strand.
GTGGATTTGAAGCTGGTGATAAAATTATATCTAAGAACCACACAGTATTGTTTCCTATGCGCCTGTTGCCAGGATTCTTCTCAGATTACAAAGATATTATGTGGAAGGGTGGTTTAAGAATCACATTTAGAAGAGCTGCCAATGATAATAATGCTTTGATGAGGTACAGTACATTAAACTCTACCGGAGCAGCTCTGCCTAATACCCTACCTGATGAAGGCAAATGCATTATTCAGACTATGGAGCTAAGAATTCCAGTTGTTGAATAGGAAGCCAGTTATGCTCTTAAATACAAAGCAGATATAAGAAAAAATCCACAGGTACCTTTACAATTTTATACATATCAATGTGTACAGAAGCCTGCCACTGGTACCTATTATGAGTTTGATGCTACAAATTCATTCTCCAGTATACAATATGACATGCCAGATTTTGTGGTGGTACTGTTTCAGACTGGAAGACACAATAATCAGGAAAAAAATTCAAGTAAATTTGATAGCTGCAACATCAAGAACATATATCTTAAAATGGCAGAAATGAGGTGTTTCCTAGAGAAAATTATAATTTAGACATGTCCAAGGATGATTTCCTTAAATTATATGAAGCATTTACAGCATACAAAAGGGTCACTACTGGCAATACTGACATGTATTACACACCAGATGAATTCAAAGCATAGAGACCCATGTTTGTCATCAACACTTCAAAAAGGAAACAAGTTGTGGTTAATGACAGGACAAACATTAAAATTATCTGTGAATTCCACGATACACTCCCTGATGACACCATATGTAGTGTTATTCTTATAGGTGAAAAATCATATGTTTATGATGTAAGAAATGAGAGAGTCACAGAGCAATTCTAGAGGGACTCTGCATATTAATTCTCTGAACTTAAACCGGAAGTGGACCGGAAGTAAATATGTGTGGGTGTGGGTGGGTGTGGGTGGGTGTGGGTGGGTGAGGGTGGCTTTTATGAGCATCTTGGCTTAGTTTTAGGTGTAGCCAAAACAAATATATAGAGGGGCATATTTTTAACAAGCTTATGGACAACAATCTCACAGATGTGGCTTTTGTAAGTGTAGGCAAATCAATCTGAGGGGGCTCATACTTTCACGGGAAATTCCCGAGGGCATTTTTACAAAAATCTTGGATTAGACAGAGTACCACACTTGAGCAATAAGCTCATATGCACATCTTGAGCTAGTTTTAAGTGTAAGCAAATCTGCCTGAGGGGGCTCATACTTTCTCGGGTTTATATTATTGTATTTTATACTACTTTCTAATAATATACCTAAATGCTGCCGTTGTTAGGTTAGGTTCTGTTAGCATTAAAATAATATCGCTAAATGCTTTCTAAAAAAAAGGGTTCTAAATTACCTGCACATTCATTCCCACTAGTCATAAACTTGCATTTTTCTCGTCTTCATCTGTTCTTAAGATTTGTAACATCCTCTTAGCAGACGGATTACGTGGCAGGAGCAAATTTGACGCTTAATCTTACTGCTGACACGCGCGTGGCAGCAGACTCGGCCTTTTCATTTTTTAGGCTAAATGCCTACGTTGTTAGGTTAGACAGGCTAGCTATGTATGTACAAGGTAGCAAAACTGTTGTGCGGCAAGAAAGACCCGTGCTTTACTATAGAAATCAGGGTTGGCAAAATTTGTGTTTTTTTAAAAAAAGAACAAAACAAACTGTTTTTTTTTGTTTAAAACATGTTTTTTTGTTTTAAACATAGTTTTAAACATGAGTTTAAAAAACATGTTTTAAACAAAAGAAAGTCAACCTTTCCACAGTAAATTATAGTTAAAATCGTTAAAGAAAAAATACTCATTGTTATGAGTACAGTGGCGGCAAGGACTGTTTATTTCCCTTTGGAGATAAGGTTTACCATAATGCAGGGTAGGGGTGTGCGGGACAGAAATTCTTCAAATCCCGACATTCGGGACGGGGAAAATTCTCAATTTCCCGACAAAGTCGGGAAATTTTCGGGACGGGACATGTTCGAAATTTCCCAAAGCTCTTGAAATCTCGAATTCTACACGTAATTTCCATCTTAAGTGCTTGTTTTTGCACTTCTGGTACAAAAACTAACAATTTCCGATAAGTTACAAACATTTACAATGCAGAAAACGTCGAGAATTAACGACTTTTTAAAATGATAATTCGGTATTTCCCGACTGCTTGGGATCCCGAAAAGTCAGGAAGTCATTTTCCGAAGTCTGGATAGGACGGGAATTTTTTTTTCCGATCGCGGTCCCAACCTTTCGGGATTCCGCACACCTCTACTGCAGGGACAAAAGTTGGGGGTAATACCCACCCTTTTTCCGTCACTGCTGAAGTAGGAGTAGATAGTAAATGTACCTTTGACTGCAATTCTGATTTCTTGACCAAACGACCGCCAAAACCTCAAAAACTCACTTTCTCTCCACGTTCCGCGCCTCATTTATTGCGCTGACGATGTTTCACGGCGCAAAAAAGCCGTGATGAGTGAAAGATGAGCTCTCATCCTCTCATCCTCTCATCCTCTCATCCTCTCATCCTTGAAGGACCAAATGTTTGTAGATCGTGACCTTTGTAAACCTTTTTCTCGGGAACGATGTGGCACACACATACACACGCGCGCGCGTGTATCATTTTCTCTCCACGTTCCGCGCCTCATTTATTGCGCTGACGATGTTTCACGGGCGCAGAAAAGCCGTGATGAGTGAAAGATGAACTCTCATCCTCTCACCCTTGAAGGATGAATGCACCTTATTGTAATTTTCCAAATCCCGGTCAAATGTTTGTATATCGTGACCTTTGTAAACCTCTTTTTTCGGGAACAATGTGGTGCACACACATACACACACACACACACACGCGCGCGCGTGTATTATTTTCTCTCCACGTTCATTGCCATCCGCTTCCGCAGTGGACGACTCCACCCTCGGCAACCACAAACGGCAACAAACTCCCCGAACCTAATTATCTCGCATCCGCTTCCGCCCGAAGCGAATCTGTAAGAGGATGCGAGGAAAAAATGATCGAATACCATGATAAACACGCATGAGGTGGAACTGTCAACGGGGTTCATTGCCATCCGCTTCCGCAGTGGACGACTCCACCCTCGGCAACCACAAACGGCAACAAACTCCCCGAACCTAATTATCTCGCATCCGCTTCCGCCCGAAGCGAATCTGTAAGAGGATGCGAGGAAAAAATGATCGAATACCATGATAAACACGCATGAGGTGGAACTGTCAACGGGGTTCATTGCCATCCGCTTCCGCAGTGGACGACTCCACCCTCGGCAACCACAAACGGCAACAAACTCCCCGAACCTAATTATCTCGCATCCGCTTCCGCCCGAAGCGAATCTGTAAGAGGATGCGAGAAAAAAATGATCGAATACCATGATAAACACGCATGAGGTGGAACTGTCAACGGGGTTTATTGCTAGGACATTGACTATAGCGCTCATTGTGTTTTCACCAAGGGGGTCGCGTGGGATGGGGGGTTCCTATATAACGCACCAGTTTCTCTTTTTGTACATCATTATCATAGTGAACCTCAATCGTGGCAGTTCAGTATTCTTAATTGTTTGTCTGATAGTATACATATATATATCATCGTGGAAGTTTTAGTGAGCTACAAGTTTTATTTTGAAGTCTCTCTATTTTTCTTGAAAGGTGAACGTCAATTGTGGCAGTTCAGTATTCTTTAATTTGTTTGTCTGGCAGTATACATATATATCATCGTGGAAGTTTTAGTGAGCTACAAGTTTTTTTGAACTCTCTCTATCTCTCTTGAAAGGTAAGTTGTTTTTCAAGTGTTTTTTTTTCATCATATATTTATTTTGTTTTGCGTCTGACACACACACACATATTCAGAGGAGTCATAAAAATTGACACACACCTCCTACAACAGTGCACACACTGATCGCGTCTAATATATATATATATATGCACTTGTGGAAAGAAAAAAACTGTCTAGCATTTTTGATCTATTTTTTTTCCTTCTGTTTCAGTGCGCTTTCCCCTACCACCACCAACCCCAAAAAATTTCTCTGTATATATAAATAACAGAGAAAAAAAATGGAACCGCAAGCAGGTCCCTCCGGTCTTTGCGGGAAAGTGGCATGTCGTAACTGTGGAAAATTAATTTCGAAACCTAATATTGCTAGGCATTTGAAAAAATGTCGTCTACCGGAACATGATGACGCCCCCCCGGCAAAGAAATCTCGCACTGATGCAGAAGAATGGGGTGCTTTGAATAAAAGCGCACGCATCATGACGTATAAATCTGGAAGTGACGAAAAATGTGACTCGAGTACCTTCCTCGACAATGTGAAATCGCGGGTAGTTGATCAACTAGGGGATTGCCTCGTTAATGTTGCAATTAAAATTCATCTCGTCTTGACCCTGCTGTATGAGAAAGTTGTCTCGTCCGAGTCAAGCACTTTCAGCTTTTACGTAGGGTGTGAAGGCTTACATGAGGGCAATCACGAGGATCTTGACGAGATAGTGACACGGCTTTTTGAGCATCTGACACAAAAACAAGAAGCGTTTGAAGGTCGAGGAAGTGGATGGAGTCTTTGCGGTCGCAGCCACATGTTAGAGCTTCGAGTGTGCAATTTCAAACCCTTACGCAGTGCTCAAAAAAACAAAAACAAAAAAAAAAAAGCAAAATGCAGTGTTAAACATACAAAGTAATGATCAGAAGAGTTTCTTATGGTCTGTCATCGCCGCATTACACCCAGCTAATAATGTTAACCCCGAACGCCTGTCCAATTACAGACGATACGAGAGGAAATACAAGAATGTCATGCGAGGAATTTCCTATCCTGTGCCTCTGAATGAGATCAATCAATTTGAAAAAAACTATAGAGAGGAAAAAGGAGAAGATATCGATATTTCTGTGTTTGGGGTTGACGATTGCGACAACATTCGTGTGTTAAGACCTGCGAGAAGCCAGAATAATGTAATTCGACTCTTGCTTGTAGATGGTCGTTACAGTTTGATACGGAATTTCTCACGATTAGTAGGAAGACAGATGAGCAAGCATCACGATAAGATCGAAATTTGCGATCGGTGTTTGAGAATTTTTCGCGTGGGAAAGAAGATGAAAGAACAGCACAAGTGTTTTGGCTCTGTGAATGCAGAACCCGAAGATGTCATGCCGGAACCCGGAACCAAGATGAAATTTCAGAAACACCAGGCTCTTCTCCACCATCCTGTCGTCCTTTATGCCGATTTTGAAAGCTTCCAAGTTCCCATGACGTCTTGCGACCCTGATCCCTCTACCTCAAGCACGATCCAAATTTTTCACCACGAGCCTTGCAGTTTCTCCATCTACGGAGAAAAATTAAATGATGTCATCTTGTATTGCGGACCTGATGCGGCAAAACATTTTGTTAAGAAGATAGCGGAATGCGCGGGAGAACTTGCACCCAGCCTGAAAGGCTCTTACGTTTCTCCACCTGCTCTCACGACGGAACTGCAGCGGAGACATGACACGGCAACGAAATGCGCGGAGTGTAACCAGGCTTTCACCCCCGAAAATCACAAGGTCGTACACCATGACCACCAGAATGGATTATTCCTGAACACGATCTGTAATTCGTGCAATCTTAAAATTAAGGAGTCGCATTTCGTTGCCGTGTTTCTGCATTACACGGAAAAATACGATACGCATCTGTTCGTCAAGGAGTTGTACAACATCACGACTCGAATCAGCATCATCCCGAGAACGAGCGAGAAGTATATTGTGGTGAGAGTGTGGATCCCTCTCGAAGAAGGAGGAAGCGTGGAAGTGCGAATCCTGGACTCTTACAATTTCCTGTCCTCCAGCCTGGCCACCCTTGCATCTCAACTTGGCGACGAAGATCTTGTGGCCACCAAGCAAATGTGTTTTTCGGGGAGAGATGAGAATTTGAATCTGTTGCGTCGCAAGGGTGTCTACCCCTACGAGTACGTCAACGATTTCGACAAATTTGACGAGACGGAACTTCCACCCCGGGAGGCATTTTATTCTCATCTCACGGAGGACGTCTGTTCCGAAGAGGACTACGAACACGCTCGTAGTGTGTGGACGGCCTTCAATTGCCAAACTTTTCGTGATTATCACGATCTCTATCTTAAATTGGACGTGACACTTCTGATGGACATTTTCGAATCGTTTCGCAAGAGATGCATCTCGATCTACAAGTTGGATCCTGCGTATTTCTTCACGACGCCGGGATTGACTTGGGAATCGATGATGAAATACACCAACGTGGAACTGGGTCTCATCGCAGAGAAGGAACAGTATGCCTTCATGGAGAGTGCGATACGTGGTGGCATCGTCCAATGTCCTCGACGCCATGCTCAGGCAAACAATCCTCATACGCCTGGTTACGATGCATCGAAGCCCAACACCTACATCGTCTACTGGGATGTCAACAACCTGTATGGCCACTCCATGTCCCAGTGTCTTCCCATCAGCGACTACGCGTGGATGACCGAAGAGGAACTCTCCTGCGAGGATTTTCTCAACTGGAGCGAAGATAACGAATGGGGCTGTTTCTTGGAAGTGGATCTCGATTATCCCGAAACACTTCACAAGAAACATCATGGATTGGCCCTGGCCCCCTCCAAAGAGAAGCCACCTGGAGGATCGGAGCCAAAACTCATACTAAGCATGGAGAACAAGCGGAATTACGTTCTGCACTACCGACTCCTCCAATTCTATGTGAGTCACGGCTTGCAGCTGAAGAAAGTACATAGAGGATTGAAGTTCCGACAGAGTAGGTGGCTCGAACCCTACATAGCCGAGAACACGCAACGCAGAGCGCAATCGACATCGCCTGCAGACAAGGATCTGTACAAACTATCCAATAACGCCATCTACGGCAAGACGATGGAGAACGTGCGTAATTACATCGACGCAACGTTGGTCACGGACGAAAAGAAATTTGAGAAAATTGTCGCGTCCCCCTATTTCAAAAACTTCACCATTTTCGACGAGAATCTAGTATTCGTCGAGAAGAACAAGAAGCAAGTGATGCTCAACAAGCCGATTGCCATAGGTGCCACCGTCCTTGAACTATCAAAATTGCACATGTACCAATCGTACTACGATCAGTTTCAACCCTTTTATGGAGATAACATCCAAATATGTTACATTGACACGGATAGCTTCATTTTTCTAATCCAAACACCAAGCCTCGAACATGATCTGAGTTCGATGAAGCATCTTTTTGATTTTAGCAACTTACCATCAGGCCATCACTTGCATTCGACAGAAAATAAAATAACCATAGGAAAGTTCAAAGATGAAGCGGCTGGTAATTACATCAGCGAATTTGCGGGGCTTCGTGCCAAAATGTACTGCGTCAAGATTGCAGAAGAAAAAGAGATCAAGAAAGCGAAAGGGGTAGGAAAAATAAGTACCAGCAAATTTAGCATGAAAGACTACAAAGAATGCCTGTTTCAAGGTAAAAGACAACTCAGCACCGATCATCGCATTGCGAATAAATTACACGAATTGTACACGACGCGCGTAACCAAGGTCGCATTGGATGCCAGAGACAACAAGTTACGTGTTCTCGATTGTCAAATCCACACGAGAGAGTGGGGCCACTGCAATGGAAGCGATAAATGTGACGTGTGTTAACCGTAACCCCATAGCCATGAAGTCCGCTGTGTTTTTGCCATTCTTCAAAAACATACGGAGGAAAAGAGGGGCCCTCGGGCGATGAAAAGTTGGAAGTTGTTATTATGTCGTTAAGCTCGCTCTAAACGAGGCTTATTAAATTCAACTCTTACTTTTTTTTTCTTCATCCTGATCTAATGACATAATTTCATGTTCGAGTCTTTGAATTGCATCGCCGCAGATAAAATCTTCTCTTCTCTTTATTCGATCTACAAAGGGGCACAGCATATAGAAAATTTAAATAACTAACAAGGACAATGAATCTCTTTGGTTTCCGGAAACAGATCAACATGGAAAGTGCACCACCAAATTCCAATAACCTCTTACCTTCCGTGTTACCTAAACTCAACGGTCTGTTGATCATTCACCTCAACAGCATTTGGACGAAACTGAATGACGATGTGGGCAAGATGTTTTATGTTTTTAATAACAATTTACATTTCTACGAAATTCCGATCGACGGAAAACTTCAAATCACCGTGAATCCGGAAAACGCAGGCGAAATCAAAATTTCTACCGGCAAGAACATTTTTCGAATTAAGCACGACAAGATGCTTTCTAACATTACGTACGATGTGTCTGCAGGAGATTATCTTTACATGGAACTCCTCGGAGATTACGACAAACTTATTCCTCTCTTCGTAGAATTACGAATCGTCTATCCTATTATAAATAACCGTTAACCAAAAATGCCTAACGACATTTTCGGCAACACCAAGCGTGTAGACCACGCAGAAGAGATTCTCATGTTGGACATTCGAGTTAAGAAGTTGAGGACCGATTTGATCGCTTTGCAGGAAACCTTAAACAAAAGTTTAGAGTCGGAAATCGCTACGCTCCAAACGCAATGTCTCGACCCCATTCTGAAAATCGATTCTGAACTGAAGACGCTGATAAAAAATTATGTCGACGTACCTTCTTACGACAACGTTCAAAATATACAGTTGAGCGTGGATTCGCTTCAAAATGATTTGGCCAAATTACAGCAATTTCAATCGAAAAATGAAGATTTGGAAAAATTGAAACTCGAAATCGAAGAACGAACTTCCGCAATCGAAAAGAATTTCTCCGAACTTCAAACCGTGGTGAACGATATTGATGTAGAACGCTTGCATGTCGTCGTTTCCAAATTACAAGAAGAATTCACCAGCACGTTGGAAGAAATTAAATCCAAGTTACAGACTTTGGAAGATACCATGACGAACCTACCATCGTCGGACGAACTGCAGGTCATCGGTAAAAGCGTCGCGAACATAAAAATTCAATTGGAGGCCTATCAAGATTTCGAACACATTCAAACCACCATCGCTACGCTTCAGGCGTACTTGGAATTGATCAACGAAGAAATTAAAAATATTCACGCTGAAGCGAGAGCGTTGACGAGCATTCAAGACACGTTGAGCACGGTTCAGCATAAAATCGAATATTTAGAAAATTTAAACGTCGAATCCAATCTTGCTCATTTTCATCACGTACTGGACAACATACAGGGTGACTTGGAATCGTTACGGATGAGCGTGCCTTCGAGCGAAGATTTGGAAAAATTGAAAACGGCGGTGACGGCACTATCCGAATCGAGCGACATCAAAAGTTCATTGAGCGATCTCGAGAGTAGGGTGGCCAATCTCCCCACCTCCAAAGAATTGCACGCTTTGAAAAGGAACATATCTCGAATGCTGAAACGACTGGAAACGGAAACGGCGAACGTGGAACAGATTCGAGACGAAATCAGTTCGCGGGTGTCGACGCTGCCCACTTCGCAGAGCGTCGCCGATCTTCACACGCAGTTTACAGAGATGCGAAGCATCGTGAACGATCTTACCGAGAAGAGCTCGAAATTGAATCAAGTCGAGAACCTTCAGAACATCGTCGTCAACATCAGAGATCAAGTCGGAGTGCTGGAATCCACGCAGGAATCGACACTGACTTTTTTCGGTGCCAAGTTGCAAGAACTCAACGAAAACTACAAGCAGTTGAACGTGGAAGTGAAAATCAAACCGTCGTTTTCTGCCGTAACAGATACCATAGTCGAGCATTTGCTGCCCATCGAAAATAAACTCGGACAAGTTCACAGTAATCTGCTCGGCGTCGACACTAAATTCGCTAAACTGCATTCTCTGCAAGCCATCGAAATCAACAGCGTACCCAATCAACAGAGAATCTCCACGTTCGTCGAAGGTAACAAACTGTACATGTTGCATCCTTATCATCCGTACTACAAGTTTCTCCTCGATGGCACGATTCAGATAAACGAATTTTCGTACTGGTCTCACGGTAGAAAAGCTAGCGTTCCCACCATGACCTTGATATCGAATCGTGGTGTCCAGAAAGCAGGAAACATTCCTCTGGCACGTTGGAACGAAACGCGCAACATATATGAAATACACGAAGACGAAGATCTTACCGTTTTCGACGTGAGTGCCGGCGATAAGCTGATCATTCAAAACACGAGCGAAGTGCCACCCTCTTTGAATCCCATCACGCTTGTGCTTCTCTTGAAACGTAATCTCTAAAAAAAATGTCTAGGCAAGCCATCGTCGAAGAATTGCATAAACCTGCACGCCGTAACTACGAACGTTTGGCTGTGGTAACCAAGGGCATCGACGACCTCTGGCAAAGTGACCTCGTGGAGATGAGGAGCGGCAATTTGAAAAACGTACATAAATTGAACAAGGGCAACAAGTACCTTCTCACCGTCATAGACACGTTTTCGAAATTCGCATGGGCTCTACCTTTGAAAGCCAAAACGGGAACATGCGTCACGGAAGCATTCAAATTAATTTTTCGCGAAAGCGGCGGCAGACGACCACGGTTTCTGCAAACAGACAAGGGGAAGGAATTTTACAACGCCGTATTCCAAAAGTTTATTCAAAAACACAAGATTCAACATTATTCGACCTTCAGTCACATCAAAGCCAGCATCGTGGAAAGATTCAATCGAACCTTGAAAACACACATGTGGAAACGATTCACGCTTCGGGGAAATTACAAATGGGTCGACATCCTGCCGGAACTCGTCGACACCTATAATGATACGGTACACAGAACGATAGGCATGAAGCCAGCTGACGTTACGAAATCTGACGAGCAGCGTTTAATTTCTACAGTTTACTGTCCAAAGTACACACCCACGACAAAAAAAACTAAATACAAAATTGGAGACCGGGTGAGGATCAGCAAATTCAAACGCACCTTCGAGAAGGGATTCACAAAAAATTGGAGCACGGAACTTTTTACGGAGGTTCGAGTTTTACCCGGAAACCGACACACGTATATAATAAAAGATAGTAGCGGCGAGATTTTGAAAGGAAGATTTTACGAAGAGGAACTCTCTAAAACGAAACACCCCGACACGTACCTCATCGAGAAAGTATTGCGTAGGAAAGGTGACAAACTGTTTGTCAAATGGCTGGGACTTCCGGAAAAGAGTTGGATCGACGCGGACGAAGTGATCTTGTGAGTACGTGGAACGTGGTGAAGCGTCTACCGGATCCGGAAAGTCAAACAAGAAAAAAAAAAAAGAACGGTGAGTTGCTTCCCGACAGCATCCGCTGTCTGATCGTAGGTCCTTCGGGGTGTGGGAAAACGACATTGCTCGTGGACAATTTTCTCCTCGCACCGAATTGGTTAGATTGGAAGAACAGGCACCTGTACGTGTTCTCGAAAAGTTTGGAGCAATCCAAATACCAGCAACTCATGAAACTGTACGATGGTCTGGACATTGCAACGTTCGCCTCGGAAATAAAACCACTCGACGATTGTCGTGAAAATTCAGTTGTTGTGTTCGACGACGCCATCCTGGAAAATCAAAATGAAATTCGCAACTTTTTCACGCAAGGTCGTCACAAAGGAATGGATTGTTTTTACCTAGCTCAAACGTTTTCCAAAATTCCAAAACAGTTAGTGCGCGACAACGCTAATTTCATATGTTTGTTTCGTCAAGATCACACCAACCTCAAGCACGCGTACGATGACTACGTAGGCGGAGACATGAACTACAAATCAATTTTCGGAAGGCTGCTGCTCTACTTGCTGGAACGGTGACGATTTCGGATTCGCGACGATCGACATGACGAGGAAACCCAACGACGGAAAATACAGAAACAAAATCAACGACTTTCTAAACGTTGCAACGTTGTGAGAAACGACGTATATAAATAAACGTTATGACGAAACGAAAAATCGAAGACGAAAATCTCAAGCTTCGCGATTACCTCGCGAAACGCTTCAAAGGTTGGAAATCCGAGAATCGTGGATTCTACGAAGAGAAGAAACGTCAGGATCAACCCGTGATCGATGCCATCAGCGGTCTAGGTAAAGAAATTAAAAGTGTCACGGAACAAAATAAAAATTTGATCAACGAACTCGTACCGCTCGCAGCTAAAAGTTACGCTGTACCCACGCCCATTTGGAGCATTCCTTCGACGCCGTTCGAACTGAAGGATGCACCGGCACGACGTCGAGCCATTGGTAGCACATCTTCGGATAAAATCGAGTTGGGGCCTTTGGCACGAGACTACCTGAGTACGGGGAAATTCGACAAGGATGAAGTGTTCGGATTGTATCCTAGCATGGAAACCAACGAAGGCGGTGGTGTGGTGTGGAAGATTGGGAAATCGAAGGTGACCTTCGAAGGCAACGACATTAAAGTCAATTTAGGCGACAAGGATAGTTGGAACAGGTATCCGGGTACGGTGGGACTGTGGGAACTCGTCGCCAAAAAGCAGCCAAAAGATTACACCGACGAAGATTACCAAAGTTACAAGGAAATTCTGATCATGACGGATGCCTTGTACCAGAACAACGACGCCTCGCAGAATAGGGTGAAATCGAGCAGCGGCGAGAAGTACAGGAATCTCATCAAACCGATTTGGAACCAGGTCAAAACAGGCAGCGGCGTCAAACGCTACACCACGTTACCCAAAGAATTCGTTTGGGTGGACGACGTGAGGAAGCTCGTGGACCGATTGTTGGTAATAGCCGGCGAAGAGAATGCAGGCAACCGTAATTTCTACAACGAGAAGGTTGGCATCGTGGACATGATCAGCACGAAACTTTCCAACTTCATCGTGAACGACGACAAGGGCATAGGTTACCTGATCAAAATCATCAACACGCTGCCTCCGAAATTTTGGAACGTGGCCGAAGGAAAGGGACTCGTGAACAACATCATCAACAAGTTACCTTTTGAGATGCATTTACCTGGCTACCAGTACTGCGGACCGGGTACCAAACTCGAGAAAAGATTGGAGAGAGGAGACAAGGGTGTGAATCCGTTGGACGCGGCATGCAAAGATCACGACATTGCCTACAACACCACGCAGACGGATCTGGATGCACGTCACGAAGCAGACAAGAAATTGGAACATGCGGCTTTCGAAAGGTTCGTGAGCAGAGACGCATCGTTGGGTGAACGGGTCGCCGCACTGGGTACCACCATCGCCATGAACACAAAACAAAAATTGGGGTGGGGTATATAAATAACATACAGTAAAAAAAACAACATGGCTTGCATAACTGATTTGCCGCACGAACTACTATCTAAAATATTCAAAAAAGGTAGTTAACGGAGATGTTAATAAACTTGTGATCATAGCTAGAACGACGCCGGCATTTCGCATGGGATGCGAAATAGTTCTCAAGGACCATCTTCGGGAGATCAGCGGCCTGAGGTGCGGTGATCTCAACATTCTGCTTTTGGCTGCAGGGGAAAAATTAAACTATAGGTTAGATGAATTGCACGAGGCGAGGCAGGGAAGAAGACGATATACTGATGATTGGCGTAAGTCCAAACAGGAAACTGAAGAAATCATCACGCACATCATCGCGTTCTCCGAAGCACGAACTTTCTTCCTCTGTTAAAAAAATCTTCGATACAAATCGTGAAAAAAAAATATATATAAATAACACACATTGTGAAAAAAAAATAATCTTCGGTATATATAAATAACACACATCGTGAAAAAAAATTAAATTTCTCTAACACACACACTGAAAATTTATCTTCTTCGTTGTGACAACTGAAAAAATAAGTGACCTCCAAGCATTAAAACAAATGCTAAATTTGTCAGTCGAGTATGTAAAAATTCAGGAATTGGAAGTCGACAAACCTTACACGATAACTTCCGGTTCAATCGTTTCTACCCAGTATGGTCCCAAGGTGTGTCTGTTGCTCAACGGACAATACAGTCTATTTTTACCAGATCGATATGCTATCATGTTATCCGACGAGAAGCTAGCTATCTTAATCGAGAACAAAACTCGAATCGTGTACAAGAGGACAAAGGAACTTCTTGGTAAGAAAACAAAGCATGTAATAGAATTTGTGTAACGGGGCTACGCGGAGTATATATAAAATAACATCTATTGAAAAAAATCTCAGAACATTTATATATAAATAACATACCGTGAAAAAATAACACATAGAGCATCAACATGAAACCCAAGGGTGTCGTGTACCAGATACCATACTCCAATCTTAAAAATCTAGGTGCCCTCGATGGGTTACTTACCAAGAAACAACGCGAGAAGAAACGTTCTTGCTTGAGCAAAGGACACGGAATGAAATTGCTGCTCAGCACACCTCAATTGAAAAGATTGCAGCGTTCGCGGAAACAGCAAAAGATCGGAGGTCTCATATTCAGCATCCCGGCCATCCTAGCAGCATTGGGGGCCGTTGGAAGTTTGGCCGGCGGAAGTGCCGCCATCGCGAAAACCGTCATCGACTCGAAGAAGAACAAAGCGGAATTGGAAGAACAGAAACGTCACAACCTGGCCATGGAGAAGAAAGGGGGCAAGGGCATGATGAAAAAGTTTTAAAAAAAGAAACAACAGCACTTACCAACCGAGACATTGAATCTCTGATCGGACCGTTACAAATCAAACACTTCAGAGGAGTTTTCATGTCCGACTCGTTACCTTCAAGCGTTAAAAGAAGAGAATGCGGAGTAGTCAACTTGGACGGTCAAGAAAATCCAGGCACGCATTGGATATGTTACCACAAAAATGATGATAAAGCATTCGTTTTCGATTCTTTCGGAGGTGTTCCACCTACAAATTTAATTCATTATCTGAAAACGAGCAAAACCTCTATATACTACAACGACGAACGCATTCAAAATTTCGGAGACGTGAACTGTGGTCATCTCTGCCTCTCCGTGCTCGCGTTTCTCTCTAAAATAAATAACCCTACGATCGAGGATTTCCAGAAAGCATTGTGGAACCTCAAACAGCATCACTAGGATGGGCGTGTTCCATCTCACGAGCGAATCATCGATCTTGAAACTCACGCTGCACGACGACATCGTCTATCCTAAATCCGTGGCTCTGCGTGCATTCTACAGCATGTACCTCATACCTAATGTTACGCATCACAACAACAAAATTAGCGTCGGAAGCGAACACATCGTCGTCACGCCAGGCCAATACAATCTTTCCACTTTGCAAGCTCAGTTACCCAAAGGCACGTACCTTTCTCAAAATTCGGTCACTCACAGAGTGGAAATCCTATCCGCGACGGAGACCGTGGACCTGGGCACCATGGGAGAACTTTTAGGTTTCGAGAACGACACCAAACTCGAAGCTGGCATCAAGCACGTAGCAACCAACATTCCTAAATTCTTGGCCATAGAGACTCTGAACGTACACTGTAACGTGGCCGAAGGTATGATCACGAAATCTTCGGACGGATTGTTAGGAAGTCACAAGCAGACGGGAATCATAGCCACTTTCAAACCAAGTTCCGAGTTCATGGAACCGATCATCTACACGCCCTCTTCGCCGATCTATTTTCCAGTATGTCGCAACCGCATAGACGACATAGAGTTGGTGGTGACGAACGAGAAAGGAGAGGTGGTGGATTTCGCAGGTGCCACTACGACGGCCATCGTGGAGATCAACATATAATAAATAACCATACATGTAAAATGGAGCAAATCGAAAGTTACGAATTGCAATCTTTCCCTCCCAACCGTCGCACGTTCGCCAATCTGAACGAAGCGAACAGGGAGATCGAATACGACGTGGACGTAGGCGACGGGTTCATTCATCCTCACAGAGCGGACCTCTACCTTCAATTCGACGTGGTGAAGAAGGAAAGCGGAGACGCGTTTCCCGCAGCAGCAAACTTGATACTCGTGGACAACTTCGTGCCTCACCTGTTCTCGCAGGTGGAGGTGAGGAAACACAACACCGTCATCGACAGAATAGATTATCCAGGCATCACGTCGACGGCAGTGGGAACGTTGAAATTATCCAAAACAGACGCAGCGTACTACCAGGCCGGGGGATTCGAAGCCGGGACCAAAATATCGACGAGAAGTCACACGGTGCTCTTTCCCATGCGTCTGCTGCCTGGTTTCTTCTCGGACTACAAGGAGATCATGTGGAAGGGAGGACTGAGGATCACGTTTCGAAGAGCGGCCAACGACAACAACGCACTGATGCGATACGCTACTTTGGGTCCGGACGGCACCACGCCGATAGCCAACACTTTACCCGAAGCAGCAAAATGCGTCATCCGGAGCATGGAATTGAGAATGCCGGTGGTGGAATACGAAACGAATTACGCCCTCAAGTACAAAGCGGAGATCTTGAAAAGTCCGCAGGTGCTGATTCACTTTCACGGTTACCAGTGCGTACAGAAGGTGGCATCGGGAAGTCACATGGAATTCGACGTGACGACGCAGTTCAACAACATACAGTTCGATATGCCAGATTTCGTCGTAGTGCTCTTTCAGACCGGGAGGGACAAGAATCAGGAAAAAAATTCCTGCAAGTTCGACGACTGCAAGATCAAGAACATTTATCTCAAGAATGGACGCAACGAAGTGTTCCCGCGCGAGAATTACAACCTCGACATGACAAAAAACGATTACCTCAAACTTTACGAAGCGTTCTCGGCTTACAAACGCGTGACCGAGGGAAGCGTGGACATGTACTACACGCCCAGCGAATTCAAAGCACGGAGACCCATGACCGTCATCAACACATCTAAGAGAAAGAAGATTGTGGTCAACGATCGAACCAACATCAAGGTCGTCTGCGAGTTCCACGATGCCTTGCCCGATGATACCCTATGCAGTGTCATCCTGATTGCAGAGAAGTCCTTCGCCTACGACGTGAAGAACGAGAGGGTCACAGAGCAGTTTTAACAAGTTTTTAACATCTTTTCTTGCACAATAAAAAATTTTTTGTACTAGCACAATCAGTTACAATGGCACAATACGAATTTCACTAGTTCAGATCAGTTACAAATGTCAATTTTATTAGTTATCAGTTACAATATCTTTTTTTGCACTATAGCACGAGACAATCAGAATTTGCACAAAATTTGTTGTTGTTTTTACACGTGAAAATTAACAATAAAATTCTTTCTTTTTTTATCGTTTCAGATGCTGTCGAAACATCAAAAACACATACACACACTAGAAAAAAAAGCATGCAACTTTATTTGTAACACACACATATTCTCCATCTTCACCAAGAAAATATTATAATAAACATAATTATTTTTATCTATATCTCACAATAAAACTCTATATCCAAAAATATCACAACATCAAATAACACTAGAGTCGTTAGTACACGTTGCATGCATTACGGAGGTCCTCTGTAGAGTTTCATGGAAGTTTGAGAAAAAAAACAAAAAAAAACACGTGAAACTCTACAGAGGTGCGGTTGTAGATAACCGCAGCCATTAGAAAACTTTTACTTTTTTGGCTGGGCACCACGCACCCTGGCGAGGTTATAGGGGCCAGGTATCCTAAAAAACAACAATTATTATTTTGTTTGTTTGTTTGCGTCACAATACACGCGCGCGCGTGTGTATGTGTGTGTGTGTGTGTGTGTGTGTGTGTGTGTGTGTGTGTGTGTGTGTGTGTGTGTGGCACATCGTTCCTGAGAGAGAGGTTTACAAAGGTCACGATATACAAACATTTGACCGGGATTTGGAAAATTACAATAAGGTGCATTCATCCTTCAAGAGTGAGAGGATGAGAGTTCATCTTTCACTCATCACGGCTTTTCTGCGCCCGTGAAACATCGTCAGCGCAATAAATGAGGCGCGGAACGTGGAGAGAAAATGATACACACGCGCGCGTGTGTATGTGTGTGCCACATCGTTCCCGAGAAAAAGGTTTACAAAGGTCACGATCTACAAACATTTGGTCCTTCAAGGATGAGAGGATGAGAGGATGAGAGGATGAGAGGATGAGAGCTCATCTTTCACTCATCACGGCTTTTTTGCGCCGTGAAACATCGTCAGCGCAATAAATGAGGCGCGGAACGTGGAGAGAAAGTGAGTTTTTGAGGTTTTGGCGGTCGTTTGGTCAAGAAATCAGAATTGCAGTCAAAGGTACATTTACTATCTACTAGTAGGTTAGGATTCATATTCATCTAAATTTCAAGAAACTAAATATTATAGAATTACTATCCTCGTCCTGGGAAAATCAGGGTGAAATATTTCCTGCTGCCTGAACAGTTTATATAGCAGAAAACAACCTGCAGTGTCATAATAAATTCTCCAGATCAATTTATCTTTCCAAGTACAAAATTATGTTACCAAAAGTAAGCACCTGCGCTTCATTCAGTTATACAAACCAATGAATCGTATCGCAAGAGAAAAAAAAATTCACGGCATTATCAAAATCACGCATTGTGTATTCAGATATTAGTTTCCAGCTTCCACCAGTCTCAAACTTACAGGACGGTATAAAACAAGGAACTGAGAAGTTTCGATTTCTACAGTAAAGCACGCGTGTTTCTTGTCGCACAACAGTTTTGCTACCTTGTGCATACATAGCTAGCCTACCTAACCTAGCAACGTAGGAATTTAGCCTAAATTTTAAAGGTAGTGTCTGCTGCCACGTTCTTTTTCTGCTGGAACCTCAAAAGAGATGCGCGTGGCAGCAAACTCGGTCTTTGTTTTATCGTGATTTCATCATGCTATGTATGCAATTACGTCTGTAACACATACTGTGGAGTTGTAGCGATTACTTTCACATAAATGTTTTAAGATTAGGTCCCTTAGCATTCTTCTAATAATAAACCTACATGCTCTCGTATTTAGGTTAGGTTCCGTTAGTATTAAAATAATATCGCTAAATGCTATCTAAAGAAAAATGTTCTAAATTACCTGTATATTCATTCCCATTAATCATAAACTTGCATTTTTCTCGTCTTCATCTGTTCTTAAGATTTGTAACATCCTCTTAGCAGACAAATTACGTGGCAGGAGCAAATTTGACGCTTATTCTTACTACTGACACGTGCGTGGCAGCAGACTCGGCCAAATTTAAAAAGCTTTTTCCCGAGATGTCAGAACATAAGGTTGCTCAAGTGTTGTGCGATAAGTAATACCCGTGTAGCACGGAATAATTAACACAGATTCAATGAAAAGACAGGGTTGCCAAACAAAAAAATTATCACAGACTATAAAGTATAAGTACCAAAACGTGTTTTAAACACTTCTAAAAAGACATGTTTAAAACACATTGTTTTAAACGTTTAAAACATTTGTAAAAAAAACAAAGCCGTGTGTTTTAAACGTTTAAAACAAAGTGTTTTAAACACTTTTGTTTTAAACATGCCAACCCTGATAGAAATCGAAACTTCTCAGTTCTTTGTTTCCTACCGTCTGTAAGTTTGAGACTGGTGGAAGCTGGAAACTAATATATGAATACACAATGCGTGATTTTGATCATGACGTGGATTTTTTTTTCTCTTTCGATACTATTCATTGGTTTGTATAACTGAATGAAGCGCAGATGCTTACTTTTGGTAACATAATTTTTTGGCCTAGTCTGCTGCCACGCACGTGTTAGCAGTAAGAATAAGCTTCAAATTTGCTCCTGCCACGTATTTCGTCTGCTAAGAGGATGTTACAAATCTTAAGAACAGATTGAGACGAGAGACATGCAAGTTTATGGTTAGTGGGAATTATTGTACAGGTAATTTAGAACCTTTTTCTTTAGAAAGCATTTAGCGATATTATTTTAATGCTAACATAACCTAACCTAACTACGAAAACATTTAGGTTAATTATTAGAAGAATGCTAAGGGACATAATCTTAAAACATTTTTGTGAAAGTAATCGCTACAACTTCACAGTATGCATTACAGACGTAATAGCATACATAGCATGACGAAATCACGATAAGACAAAGACCGAGTCTGCTGCCACGCGCATCTTTTTTGAGGTTCCAGCACAAAAAGAACGTGGCAGCAGAGACTGCCTAATTTTTTACTTGGAAAGATAAATTGATCTGGAGAATCTATTATGACACTGCAGGTTGTTTTCTGCTTTATAAACTGTTCAGGCAGCAGGAATTATTTCACCCTGATTTTTCCAGCACGAGGATAGTAATTCTATAATATTTAGTTTCTTGAAATTTAGATGAATATGAATCCTAACCTACTTCAGCAGTGGGGGAAAAAAGGGGGCTATTACCCCCAACTTTTGTCCCTGCAGTAGAGGTGTGCGGGATCCCAAAAAGTCGGAACCGGGATCGGGGGGGGGGGGGGGAATTGCCGTCCCGATCCCGACTTCGGAAAATGACTTTCCGACTTTTCGGGATCCCAAGCCGTCGGGAAATACCGAATGGCCATTTTAAAAAGTCGTCAATTCTCGACGTTTTCTGCATTGTAAATGTCTGGAACTTATCGGAAATTGTTAGTTTTTGTACCAGAACTGCAAAAACAAGCACTTAAGATGGAAATTACGTGTAGAATTCGAGATTTCAAGAGCTTTGGGAAATTTCGAACATATCCCGTCCTGAAAATTTCTCGACTTTTTCGGGAAATTGAGAATTTTCCCCGTCCCGAATGTTGGCATTTAAAGAATTTCCCGTCCTGACCCAAAAAATTCTGTCCCGCACACCGCTACCTTGCAGTATGGTAACCCTTATCTCCAAAGGTAAATAAACTGTCCTTTCCGTCACTGTACTCATAAAAATGAATATTTTTTCTATAACGACTTTAACTATAATTTACTGGGAAAAGGTTGACTTTCTTTTGTTTAAAACATATTTAAAACATTTTTTAAACTCATGTTTAAAACTATGTTTAAAACAAAAAAAAACATGTTTTAAACAAAAAAAAGTTTGTTTTGTTCTTTTTTTAGAAAAAACATAAATTTTGCGAACCCTGGATGTTATTGTTGTTGTTCTTACTTGCGATTAACATCTACCAATAGAAAAATGCGATAAACGAAACCTGTCTTGTCGCCCTGAAATGTCTGGCACCTACTGACTGCTCGCCGACGGGATATAAATTTAATACAAGAACTTTCCCTTTTCCTCTTCTTAATGTAACAAGAAATTATATAAATAAAATAAACTTCCAATGTTGTGACATGAACTGAGATCCGGTACCAAACTGATTGGCCAGAACGCAGTTCTAATTAGCTTATCTGTGCATAAAGTGAGCTTAAAATATCTCTAAAACCTGTTAAAGAAAACTGTAAAAGGGTCCTAAATATATGGTCATCCGTTGCAAACTTTTGACAACAGCGCAGCCAAGCTTGTTGTCCAGGACGACGGCAAAGTTGCTCATTTGTCTGCAGGAGACAAAAATCGGCCGTGGAATGCGATCACTGAGCTGAAGCGTTCGAAGATCTTCCACTTTTCCGGTGATCGCTCGCAAGTGAGCTGCTCCTCATCGGCTCAGTCCTCCGAACGCAGCCATCGCCACTTTCGTTACACGCAATATGGCGGGCAAATCTTGACTCACGTTATCTATCGTCAGCTGATATGCAATGTTTCCAAACTTATTAACCGAAAAATGCCGCACAAACTATTCACAGAAGGTTTTTAAGCGAAAATTGACGCACAAACCATTCACGGAAGGTTAGGTTAGGCGAACATAGAATATTAACGCTCACACGTCATCTTGTAAAACTACCCTGTGGTTGCAACACTAACACGGGGTTACATAATCGAACGCACCGAACATTTGATTCACGTAGTCGACGGTAATGGTGGCAAGAGCTATCATGCATCGGAGATGGAAACGTCAGGACAGCTGCCACCAACTGCCTGTACGTATCCAGAATTCTCCTCAAGGAATAGCAGGGTATGTTGTTGATCCCCATGTGGAGAACAACAACATAAAATAATGGAGTTATCTCCACAAATACTTCTTCCAGATCTCGTAGCTTGTATCCAGGAAACAAACACCTGAGGCACATACTTCACCTGTGAATCTCCATTAACTACACAAGATATAGGAAGAGGAGGCTGTTGCTGCAGAAGAAGAGATTATCAACTATTCATCATGAACTTTTTTTCTCAGTAGGTAACAAAAGCCATGTAATCAGGAAACTATCAACAACTACTAATTATCAACTTACTTTATGTTTTCAATTTTATGTAAAGGTCCTAAACCTAAAAACTGTCAACAACTTCAAAGTATTAACTTATTTTATAGTTTTAAGTTTTGTGTAATGGACCTAGAACAAACAAAGAAGGGAAAAGAACCCAGACATTAACTTACCATTCAAGAAAGTCAATAAAAAGTCAAGAAATTGTGCTTGTGGTCAAGAAAGTTTTGCTATCACAATGACTCATTGAATAATAATAGTATAGTGTTTCATGATAGGTACAGGTATATAGCACCCTGTCCTGTGCATATAGCACTGTGCCATGAAGGCCTTATACCGCCCCTGCATACAACAAAGGAGCCATTGTGCTATGTTAGGGTTTGTTTAGATATTATGGTCACTAATAGGGGATTATATATTAATGCCACTGTTTACGGAAATACCAAACAGTCTCGTTACCTCCATCCTTTCTCTTTTTTTCTGTCATTCAGTCACACCACAAGTGGAACCACGCCTTCTCAAAACAGGTAACAAATTACGTGCTTCCATCTGTGTGACGTTTAGGCACTCACTTGCTTTGAGTCTAGCTGCTATCCTAGAATAAATCTGGGGTTTCGTGACTCGTATGGGCTTGAATGCCTTTTAGATCGGTGCAGTGGAAAATAAACCTAATTGCTACTAACTTGTTTGTTTTTGTACACATGGCACACTTGTTTCCTTGCACACACAAAGGTTTTTTTCTTTAAAACACACCGAAAGGGGACATATGTACAGGATGGAAGGTATAACAGACACGTAACCTGTAAAGTAACAAATGTATGATGTGTACAAGCAATCAAGTCAATGGCAGATTGTAATCACACATTCACATTGTAATGATGCGATCATTACTGGATCTTTTTTATGTTATAAATTGTGTATGGCTATGTATTCCTGTACTATTGGGTTCTTGGCCGTTGGGGGAGCGGTAAGTTTCCAGTAACGGTTTAGGTCATTAGCGGGGCCTATAAATAGGAAGGGCAGAGGAGCAGTCGGCCTCAGATGTTTGGCGGAGTACAGAAATGTAAGAGGTATCTTTTTCTCTGAGGGGAGCGGCTGGGCGAGCTTTCTTTCCTTATCATGTGAACCGACGGCGGGGATGTTAACTTTCTTTCTTTTAATACACACACTTGCTCTTTTCACATTATTCCAATAGTTTATTTCATGTGGGAAACCGGGTACACAACACACATACCTTCAGCCACCTTTTTTGGTACTGAGGGTTATATTTTTTTTTACTCGTGGAGCCAGTGGCTACGCGAGTCTACACACTCTTCGGGAAGGGGGGACAGGGTACACCGGAATGTAGATTTTGCGAATAACGGCCAAGAATTAACTTCTGTAAATATATTATGAATAAACCTATATATATCTAAAAGGAAATGGGCGTTAAGTTGTAATTTGAAGAGGTACGTGTCTATTGCCTAAACTAGCATCCACAGAACTTCAGGTACTGCAAGTTTTGAACCTCGGGACAAGGATTCAAAAATGTATGGTTGTGTATATTGTGTATGTTGCTGAGAATCAGCTTAAAAGCACAAACTATACCGCTACATACTGGGGGCTCATAGTCGGTATATTTTTTGTAAGAAGTACTGAAGGCATATGTTATTGCGAAGTGGAAAGAAAGTAACAGAAGACAAAATGGCAATTCAAATAGACAGGGAGCTCATTGGCAAGTTGCTAGGCAATGCGAACTTGGAGGGAAGGCCTGAGAAAGATATTGTTGGGGAACTTGAGAGACTTTCTCTAAACCGTACGCAAGGAACTTCGGCAAGGACGGGCGAGGAGAAAATGAGCAAAATCTTGGAAAAAAGCAACATTAACATTCCGATCTTTAAGGGAAACGTCGGCGATGTAAGTCCACACGATTATTTGTATGAATTACGCAGTTATCAGGAAATCATGGAAATTGGGGATACCTTTCTCTTAGATAGAATCTTGCCGCTTTCGTTGAAGGAAATCGCTGCAGATTGGTTCAGATTTTCGAGACCTTTCGGCACTTTTAGGGAATTTGAGAAGGCGTTCTTGGAGGAATTCTTTAGTGTCGATTATGATTCGGAAATAGCAAGGATAATTCAGAACAATTACCAGTCACCAGACCAGTCTCTTCTTGCATTTATCCGACACACCAGGAAGCTTTTTGCAATGAGGGAGAAACGGGGGACAGAAGACGAGGTCATCCAGCATGTTTTGAAATTTTCCCATCCTAAATTCGGAACACACTTGTACAACAGAACATTCGTAACAATCAAAGATTTGGAAACCCATTCTATGGACATTCAAAAGAGATTGTATTCAGAAGCTCTGTACTATTGTCCAGAGCTAAGAGATAGCAGTTTACCACTAGCGTCAACTTCAGGGAGTGTCGCAAGGCAATTAGTAGCCGCGGGGGCAACAAACCCTTTCGGCCGCGTGGGAACAGAAGTATCAATGAGTGCCATAAACCCGGGTCTTTTCAACCGCTTGAGCCTTTCCGGGAATTTTGGAACCCCGTCGAGAGCAGAAGAACCGGCGAGGAGAAGGGGGTATGATGGTCCGCAGAAAGGTGCCACCTGTCTCATTTCTAAAGATACCGTTAGACCAGAACAGATAACTCCGGTTCTTGCACACGTAGAAGGAAAGCAAAACAGGGGGAGGAATAGGGAAATACGCAACTGCAGAAGTTTCACTTCTGGCGACAAAAAACCGTTAGTCACCTGTAAGGTTCAGGGAAAGGACTTCTCGCTATATTTGGATTCTGGTGCGTCTGTGAGCACCGTGTCTGTTGAGATCGCAAGAGAACTGGAAAAACAAGGAAATAAGATTAACAATAAACGTATTAATATTTCTTTGGCAGTAGGCTCTGTACAATCATGTGGGGAAATGTATCTTACTGTACATTTGAATGGGATGAAATTTAAGCATAAATTCGTCGTTCTGCGCAATTGTTTCACGGGATTTATCGCAGGTCGTGGGTTCATAAGGAAGGCCGGCATATCGCTACATTTGAAGCAGGGAGGCTACAGTTTTGAGGACAGTAACGTCATTCATTTATTTTCTGCGGAGAAGAGGGAAGTGGGAAAGAGGCTTCCGTTCTCGCAGCAGGGGAGGACGTCGACTGTGGAAGCTGAAGCAGGGCTAACCGCGACGATGACTGCGACGATGGAAATAAATGAAACTGTTACTGAAGCAACCGCGACGATGGGAAATTGCAAACCACACCCCGAAACTGAGGACATGATTGACCGTGTCGAATGTTCGACTGACACTGTGCAGAAATCAGTTGCAGATTTCAGCGCTTTGTGTACTGCAGAAAGTGCGAAGCAAATAAGGAAGAAACAGAGGGAAAATTTGCTTCGAAGCACAAAACTGCCCATGCTTCGTCTCTCTGGAAATAAAGATATGGAAGATTCTTTATTGTTGCCATTCTCTGCCACTGAGGGAAATGAAGAATACAATTCTGAGGAGCCACGTAGGCTTCTGGACACAGCCTCCCTCATTTCCGAGCAAATGAAAGACAAGTTTCTTGCTGACGTAGCGAGGGTTACAAGGAATGAGGAGGTGGAAGGAACGAAGAAGTACAAGGAAAAGGTGAAGACCCAGGCCAAATCTTCGTATTTCGACAACGAGGGAATTCTTAGGAGAAATTTGCCTACGGAAAAGTACAAAGAGAAGGGAAAAGGGAAAATATGGGCACCTACTTCACTACGTTCGCAAATTCTCGTGTCGTTGCATGATAATGCATTCGCTTGTCATCCTGGGAGATTGAAAACGTTAGCGAAGGTTAGGGAACAATACACTTGGATAGGCCTAACTAAAGACGTTATCCAGTATTGTAAGTCGTGCCAGCCATGCTGCGTATTAAAAGATGACAGGAATAAGAAGCAAGATTTCATGTCAAGTAAGGAGGAAACGAAATTCAGGATGGAAGACGCCAAGAACAAAGCTTGTGATAAGAAACGCCGCAAATGCACGTTTGAAGTGGGGGATAAAGCTTGGCTTAAGGAACATCCTATCTCTGGTAAGGCCCGCAGAGTAAGCAGTAAATTCTCGGGGAAGTCCTCTGGATCACACGCAATTGTGGAGCAAACTTCGGCAAATACTTTCAAAATGAAACACAGCGGGGACGGAAGAATATTGAGAGCCAACAGAGACCAGTTGAAGCCTTATTCTTCGCCACCTGACTTTGCAAGGAAAGTAGCCGAACCCAATTCAGCAAAGAGAACGCACGTAACTTCGGCAGGAAGAGCAAGACGAAGATATATCCCGGATGCGTTACAAGCTGAGAAACAGATTCTAGTCTAATTTCAAAGGGGGATTTTTTGTAAATATTGTACATAGGGACTTATCTATCTTTTCTTTATTCTATCTTTCACTTATTTTCTCTACTTCATACCTCATACAGTACTCATACAAAAGTGTCGTTCCGCAGTCAATTTCATCGCGAAAGTAACGCAAAGTTAGTGCGTATTCTTTTACCGTGTAATTTCGTCGAGAAGTCGCAGTTCGGTGGTGAGTGAACGCAGTTCTAGCGCCGAGCATAGCAGTGACATCTTCGGATGTAGAGCCACTTCGATCCATTCATGTGGAAACCGGTAGAAGCGGTGTCTTCCGATCTCGGCAGGAGCGCAGACCAGTGGCGTTGCCGGGACTCGAACCAGCAGCCTTGATGACTTGGATGGATTTCCAGGAGACTGTCTCTCATTGGTCCAGGAGGAAGGATGGAAGAGATGCTGAGCGGGTAAGAATCGACGTGTGTTAACCAGCTCCAGTGCTGAGGGAAGATCACGGATCTCGAAGTACACTTGTGGACAAAATTAGAGTGAACATTGACTGTCAGTGTCGTGTGATCTTCTAGTGAAAGTGTGTTTGTAGTGAACAGAAACTGTGGACAAGTGCTTTGTGTATATTATTATTATTTTTTCTAGGTTACAGAATTTTGATTTTCCTCTCTTCAGGAAGGGGGGACTATGTAATGATGCGATCATTACTGGATCCTTTTTATGTTATAAATTGTGTATGGCTATGTATTCCTGTACTATTGGGTTCTTGACCGTTGGGGGAGCGGTAAGTTTCCAGTAACGGTTTAGGTCATTAGCGGGGCCTATAAATAGGAAGGGCAGAGGAGCAGTCGGCCTCAGATGTTTGGCGGAGTACAGAAATGTAAGAGGTATCTTTTTCTCTGAGGGGAGCGGCTGGGCGAGCTTTCTTTCCTTATCATGTGAACCGACGGCGGGGATGTTAACTTTCTCTCTTTTAATACACACACTTGCTCTTTTCACATTATTCCAATAGTTTATTTCATGTGGGAAACCGGGTACACAACACACATACCTTCAGCCACCTTTTTTGGTACTGAGGGTTATATTTTTTTTTACTCGTGGAGCCAGTGGCTACGCGAGTCTACACACTCTTCGGGAAGGGGGGACAGGGTACACCGGAATGTAGATTTTGCGAATAACGGCCAAGAATTAACTTCTGTAAATATATTATGAATAAACCTATATATATCTAAAAGGAAATGGGCGTTAAGTTGTAATTTGAAGAGGTACGTGTCTATTGCCTAAACTAGCATCCACAGAACTTCAGGTACTGCAAGTTTTGAACCTCGGGACAAGGATTCAAAAATGTATGGTTGTGTATATTGTGTATGTTGCTGAGAATCAGCTTAAAAGCACAAACTATACCGCTACAACATGTAGCAAATAACGTGTACAAACACTCAATATTATTTAATATTGAATAGATAGGCTACTAGTATTTATTCAATATTTCTAATTTATACAAGGTAAAGGTAAAGTGTTCCCCTGTGCTTATCACAACGCCATGAAGCCGTATAGGGGGTGTGGGGGTAACGCCCCAATTTGTTTTTTAAAGGATCATTAGTTCCTACTTTATTCTTGATTTTTGGATGGGGATATCAACCAAAGCGAGTACAGGCAGGCGAATACAGGGTTCCCACACACCTGGAAATCTCGGGAAATTTGAAAAAAGTAAAATTCTCAGGGAAAATCACTTAATTGATTAATGAGTCACATTGAAGTACATCTGAAGGGCTAGAATATGCTCCTACCTGTTGATTTTCTTCACACAAACTGCTTGAAGACATAGGTTTCTAACATTATGTTTATTTTCCATTACAGATTAATTGATATTGTGTCCATTTGTAAATTTCTGTTTCTCAAAAGTGTGAAGATATTTGCCACCTCCTTCTCGTTGTCTCTCTCTCGCCGAGAATAAGTCATCTTAACTCTGCTTCGAATCTGACACAGCCGTCTCACACATTTCCATTTACTGCAATGGCTGGACCCTCTGCTGTGCCATACCTGTAATGTTGTATTAGGTGTTCGGCACATTCTTCTCACATGTGCTGATTTTCATATCCTCAGACAAAGTTTTAATCTTCCCAACGATTTATCATCCATCCATGTTGGGAGATTATGACAGTGTTTTACTAAATGTTTTTATCTTTTTTGGGAAGAGCGGGCCTTCTGCACTGTTTAGGAGGAAGTTTTGAGACTATCCTTGCCTTTTTTTTAAAGTTTGTGTTTCTTCTGTGGAAGTCCCTTTACAACTTGCATCTTTAACCTTTCTCCAAGATCTCTTTACACCCTTTTTTTTAATATTTTAAGTTTAGGGTTTTTAGATAAAGGGAATTTCCCCGTATATTTACAGGGTGCAAAATGGCCACAAAGGCCGATGCACCCAAAATTTTTAAATCAATGAATCAGCTAGTCCAACTCATCTCTAATAATAATAATAAGAAGAACAGGGTGGTATTGATATGGGTATAAGGGGAAATGGAGGCTATTGTAAAAAATAAAATAATACTACACTGTGTATTGACTACTCTGGAAAAGAATTGAAGATTCTGAAAAACTCCGGAAAAATACATTTCAAGCTCAAATGGGAACCCTGGTGTACTTATTTTTCTATACACTACTTGCGCAAAAATATGGGAACGGCAACATATAGTTATACTGGCTGCGAGTTCAGATGTCAGAGCATCTGGTCTGCGAAATGAAATCCAGGGTGCATTAATGCAGTAAGTCAATTCATTTTTTTTGTGATAATTTGGTGTGGAATAACCGATATGAATGTACATAAAATTTGTTTTAATGAAGATTTATTAATACAAGCACTGAAAAAGCCACTAATTTTATTTCACAGCATTTTAGAACATACTTGAAGCTTCAATTTGAAAAAAAATGGCACAGTGCCTGTTAGTGACAATGCAATTTTAATAACGCCAGATGTTGATACAAAAAAATCAACTTTATTTACAATACAAAACTTTTTTTGACTCTCAGTGCAAGGGAATCTTGGTGACAAGTTTTTTAGTGGTAGGTACATATATCTATGAAATTTAGAATAAAAAACGAAGTGATATATCAATTTCACTCTCAGATATAACTTTTTCTGTTAAGCACTGCAAGGCACTACCATGGCCTCGACAATGACCGATCTGTGCAAAATTCTGAAACTTTAGCCTCCTGTTTCTCAGTATCTATGAGGTGTAGAGAAGAAAAAGTTTGCATGTGTTTATGCCTTGGTAGTATTAAAAAATGCACAACGTTTCATGAAAATCTGAATCGGTGGTAGCATTTTGAATTTTTTCTGGCTGATTTGATGTGTAACCAGTCAAATACGTAATGTAATTATATGTGTTTCTGGTAAAGAAGAGAATATTAAATATTAAGAAACTGCAAAGTATTTATTTATAAAATTATGTTTTCAGTCTGCAATATTGAATTTGGAAACAAGTGGGAAAAGTGGTAGGGTACTAGGTACCATTGTGCACAGATGGATGTAGATTTTTTTTGCCTGAGAGGGGCAATGGGAGCATAATGTGCAGATCGTAAGTCCCAGGACACCCATTTTTCTCTGCAACGGATGAAGTAATGGCAGATTCAACTTCACCTGGGTACATCGGGGTAAGGGGCCCATATGTGAGGGTAATATTGGAACATGACTGCCATATTGGATCGAAGTCAAATTTTTCAAATGGCAAGGGAGCCTTGTGGATTATCAAAACACATTAGAATTTTCCAAGGAATGCAATCCTGTAATTAGTTTTGTAACAGAAGTTATTGACACTGTAAAATGGCAACCGAGTGCTGCGATACCCACCGGTATGTTCAAGAGGATGTGCTCAATGTGATTTCCATTGTGACGAACACACAGCCCTGGACTTTTTTCTATGGGGTTACTTTGAAACAGCTTGCGTATTCCAACAAAATCCGTGACGCACACCACCTTCACTACCTTATCATGCAGGCCTGTGATCAAATACCCCCACAGATGCTCATGTGGGTCCATGCAGAGTGGATCTCATGCCTCGAAGATTGTGTTCAGCACGATCGAATATACATTGAGCACATCCTCTAGAACATACTGATGGGTACCGCAGCACGTGGTTGCTAGTTTTCAGTGTCAGTAACTCTTGTACCTTTACAGCTATCACAAAACTAATTACAGCATTGCATTCCTTGGAAAATTCTAATGTGTTTTAATACCCAACATGCTCCCCATGCCATTTGAAAAAATTGACCTCGATCCAATATCGCAGTCTTCAAGATAGCGGCCATGTCCCGGAAGCATCCTCACACATGGGCCCCTTACCCTGATGTACCCAGGTGAAGTTAGATTTGCTATTACCGCATCCGTTTCAGAAGAAAAAGGGAGACTTGGGACTTTTGAATCATCCTGTATATTCCCATCAAGGCAATGTGACAAAAAAGGTCACTTCTAGGCACCTGGAGGCAGTTCATTGCCACCTTGAAATAACTGTCCTTGTCCCCCTCCCCTTCCCAAGTTTTGGCACCTAATCGCCGATACTGATCAGAAGTATGCAGATAATTCTGAGTTTCACAAATTAAAAATGTTTTCAAATTTCCTTTATTCTCTAAAACCAGAACCATTGAATAGCAACGTTAATTAAATCATACGCATTAGCAATTATTATTACAACTAGGAATTCTAAATTTGAAACCCATAGCTCGCTACGAAGGATCGTAGTGAGCTGTGGTTAAAAAAACCAAAAAAAAAACATTTTCACCTGGTAGCCAGTAGCTGAGATTGGGTGCCAAAACTGGGGAGCAAGGACAATTTACGTTCTCTTAGTAGACAAGTTTGAGAATTTGTTCTAGGTCCACTTTTATGCACAGATAGTCTAATTGGGACTGGACCTACAGTTTAAAGTGGGATCCGAACCATTATGTGCCTCCACCGGGTCTGGGTAGACAAGGCATAGCATTAAGAGGCCACAGTGGAATAGCAAAAGTGGAAATAGGTGTGTGTGGGCAAGGGCGGAACCACGATTTTTTTGTCTGGGTGGGGGAAAAGTATCAGCATAAACGTAGCTACCAATAATAATAATAATTTTAATAATGTAATTATTATAACATTATTATTGTTATTATTGACTTTCTATATTTTACTTCGCTTTTGTGCCACTTTTGGTTAATTTGCGAAGATGGGGACGAGTGATGACATGATGAAATTGATGGACACTCACAAGCATCCTTGCCCAAGCCGGGATTCGAACCCAGGACCAACATCATTATTATTATTATTAATATTATTATTAGTAGTAGTAGTAGTAGGCCTAGTAGTAGTATTATCAAAGACGTTATTACTCTCGTAAATTATGCAAAAAGGGGGTAGAAGTTGGTGCCATAGCATGTCACGGTGACCAGTGACATGTGAAACGCAGTTCGATATAAATTATTTTTGTTTATTGATTCATTGTATGTTCAAATATAAAAGTTTGAGGTTTGATTTATTTTGTGGATAAATTTGTATCCGAGCCAGACGTCGGGAGTTGGGAGACGGGTTTTTCCTGAGTGACAGCCGAACTGTCATTGCGGCCTAGAACATGACATCTTTGCACCAACACGGGACGTCACGGAGAAAAGGAGGACTTCTTTTCGTCGGGACCGGGCTAAGAGTCGCAGCGGGTGGGCGAACCCATTTGTCATGGATGACCATGATAATCAGCTGGAGACCAAGCCTGAAAGAATCGAGGACGCGCCTGGTGACCGCGTTTCAAGACAATGGACAGAGGTTATTTCCATCTCTTCGGAAACCCAAGCCAAGCCACTTTAGCGTGCTTCTCAACGGACAAATTCGAAAGCGGTATAAATCGAGAGTACTACGAGTCCAAAATACAGTTTTTACCCGGATTTCATAGAGAGAGCATCTCCGCGCTACACTCTCGCGTGACTATAGTTTTGTCTCCGTGGACTTTGTTTTCTTACGTACCGTGAGCGAATTGCAGATAGAGAGTTAGCAGTGTGCGCCTTATTTGGTGAAGCATTACGCGGTGATTTGTTTTCGCCAAGCGTGGACTACATAATAATGGAGGGCTAAAGGAGATAGAGAAGGGAGGCCGCCGCCTTCTCTGACGCCCGTAACGATTCATCGCCATCATCCGGTTAAGCCAGCCAGCCAGCGCCAAAGACGACACCAAAGCCAACCACTGCCCAAAGCCCGAAGGACGTTTCCAGTTCGACGTTCCGACCATTGCCCGACCCTCAGAAGGACGTTTCCAGTTCGACGTTCCGACCATTGCCCGACCCTCAGAAGGACGTTTCCAGTTCAACGTTCCAATCGAAGCCCGTTACCAGAGGGAGATGATTCCAGGACGACGCTTGATTGATGCCCGACACTAGAGAGATTCCGGACCGGCGCGTGACCACGTACACTCGACGCTAGTGACGAAAGGAACACCCGAAGTTCTAAGGAGGTGGAAGTGCACATTATCGTCGCAATCATCCTTCGTCGCGATCGACCTCGGAGAATAATTTCGCCGCAAAGGAACCCTGTGCAAGTCCCGCATCCAGGAGAGATGAATGACCACTCTATGTAGCAGAGTCCGGTAGAGTATTCTTCAGATGGTCTATGTCCATGTAAACGTGCATTGTTAGTATCAACACCGTACTGTTAACGCCGAAGTCTCACTTATTTGCAAAGTGACTCAGGAACCCCGAACCTAACTTCCGTGTCTGATAATATTTGGTATTGTTATAAAAAAAGGGTCATTTCATGTTCAGATGTTCTAATTTAATTGTCTGCATTCAGAGTTAGAAGCTCCATTACTTTAATTTTTAGTGTAAATTGTCAAAGTGTGCTCCATTTTTGTGTAACCGACCGCCTCGTCGCGCCATTTAATTTGTCAATAAGGACTGATGAGTCCTTTTTAATTGTGGAAAGCGTATTTTTTATATTGCAAGGTCGTGCGTGTGAAGTAGTATTATTTATGGCATAGTGGTTTTTGATGTAATTTTTGCACGCGCCGACGATTGATTTGTGTATTCCGGCAGCTGGAGCCGATTACGTTTTGCATCACTATGTAATGGTGTAGTTGTTCTCATTGGACGAGAGAGGCTTATGTGTATTACCCCCGTCCGAGAAACTTGTTAAATGTCGTGCTTACGACTGGATGCATACGTTCATTCGAACGAAAGATTTAATCACGCCGACCCAAATGTTTTAGATAACCGCTTTCTGAGGGCTGGCACATAAATTAATTGAAAAGAGCACAGGAGATGGCAGACAAATGACCTAAATTCACATAAAGTTTTAAAACTGAAAAGGAATATGTTAATGAGATCCATGATTTGTATCTGTACTTCACATGTAAAAATACCTCAGATGTGTGAATGAGAGAGAGAGAGAATGAGAGAGTGATTGAGGAGGCGATGTAAACAGTTGTTGATTGCAATATATTTTTGTTGAAACAATATATATTCACATTTTTTCCGTTCGTCAGCGTTGATATTTGATGTGTTTCAGGTATCTGATATCATGCTATTAGTGTGTAATGATTGTTCGAATCTACATATCCAAGATAAACAAAACAGTGTAACATTTCAAGGTATTTATCTCCGCCTCGCATTAGTACGACAATAAACGACCGTCTCAGTACTGAACTTAAAAACTTGGACCGCAAGAGTCACGACCGGTCTCCCGTACACATAACGACGTTTGGCCCCGTGCCGGGGTATGACTGTCACGTCATTTCGGGGACCGTGAGTGCACTCGTTACAGGCATTTGTGTTCGAAGAAACGATTTCAATTATTTTTTTCAACACGTTCAATTTCACATAAATAATGGAAAACAAGCACACAAACTATTTTTGAAGGACACAAAATGCTTGATAAATGCATTCCAAATATTATTCTTTTTTACATTAATATGTAACTTTCATGGATGATATATGTTTCACACATATGCAACTAGGAGTAACGTGGATACTAAATCTTGTATGTATTCAAAGTTTATTTAATACATTACACAACCAATTCATCCATTTCTCAATAAACCCAACAGCAAAAATTACGTAAATCGTCTGAAATGTCCACGCTCCCTTTCCTCAAAATAATTATTCATGATTAGTATAATAAGTACTTTTCAAAATAACACTTGGTACGAGGCCTATTATTTTTATTAATTTAAGCACAATGGTAAACCTATTTTGATGATGTTTTTGTTGATTTTATACTATTGCAAATCTGTGATTTTTTACCTCACACTTGGTACGAGTGTCGAGGTCTATTGTTTTTATTAATTTAACTACAGTGGTAAACGTATTTTGATGATGTTTTTGTTGATTTTATACTATTGCAAATCTGTGATTTTTTCACTTCACACTTGGTACGAGTGTCATAATTTCTTACAAGTTAAATTACGTAACATTACATAATATTGTGATTCCCCCTATATTAATCTCCCTTTATTGTATTTTTATAAGGGTAAACTATTGCATCATGCTTATGCAACAGGTTATTACATAACAATAAGCAACATTACAATGGCACAGAAGGTAACGTGTTGCATCATGTTTATGCAACAGGTTATTACGTAATATTATGATGACTTGTATCTGACGTGGTGTCTTCTGTTTTTCAACAAGGTTTTGCGCTTAGGCTACTTAAAGAGTTTTAGCATTACAGATTAGTCAGTACTGTGAGATTGTTTCAAGAGTACGGAGGTGTTGTTGCAGTGCTCCTCATTTTTTGATAAAAGCTAAGATTTTTAACTTATTTTAAAGCTACATACTATTTATTATTCCAAGTTTAAAGGTGTTTCAAGTGTTTTTTTATAGTAATTTTGATCAGATTTAGTTTTGATGTGATTGGATGTTATTTGTTTTCTTCAGAAAAATTATATATAAATAACGTAGCTAAAAATTTTATCGTAAATATTAATTATTATTTTATACTTAGTACAAATATTTATTTTATTTTGAATGTGATTTAAGTAATTTTTTCACATAGATTGAATTTTGACTTCATTGTGCGTTTTTTGTATTTTCCAGAAAAAAATTATATAAATACCTGAGCTGAAAAAATCTATTATAAATATAACTATTGTCTTTTTAAGTTACATTCTATCAATTATTGTAATTATCTCATTGAATTTTGAGTCGATTGTTCATCTTATTGTTATTTACTTAATTTTTTCGATTTGCGTTTTCTCTAGAAAAGCATATTTAACAAAATGCTATCTACCAAGTTCATCAAATGTGTTATTTGTGGAAAATTAATCTCCAAAACTAATAGGGCAAGATGTAGCGAAACAGGTTCAACAATAAATCGTTTGTTACAGACTAAGCCTTGTCCTCAATGCGAAAAAATAATTAGCATTGCACTTTTAAGTAAACACCTGAAAATTTGCAAGGCATCAACCGGACATGGAACATTGAAAATAAAAATTGATCATTCTGAAGCTGAAGCTTCGACTTCCAAACAAATTAAGATGTCTAATGACCAAAAGCCGATTAGATCTGCATTCAACAACCAACTCCTGGATTTTCTTTTTACTTCGAAACCAGGCTGTGATATTTGTAGTTTCTTGAGTGAAATTAAAACATCTATCATAAATATTTTGAAAAATAAACTGGAAAACAACTCCATAAAAGTATATGTTGATCTAATTTGTAAATATGAGAAAACCAATGGTATAAGAAATATTTTTTCACAAAACGAAAAACCAAGTTCTTTATTTGGCAGACATCGATAATTTGAACTTTTTTATTCTACTCTTACTAGTGAATTGATTAGGAAACACGACGAGTTCGATGGTGAGGGTTTGGGTTGGTCTCTATGAGGAAGTCCTCACAGATTAATCGCTTATGTAAACAAATTTACACCTTTTTCTGCTTCCAGCTACGTTCCACTTCCAGTAGAAATTCAGCATGAGAGAGCCGTGCTGAATATTCATAACACTGACAATAAGTGTTTTATGTGGTGCAGTTTAGCGGCGCTTCACCCGGTTCATTGTTCAAATAATCCGCAACAGGTTAGTCATTACACACAATATGTAGACGAGATTAAATATGCTATCACAGGCATCGAATACCCTGTTACAATTTCTGACATAACAAAGTTTGAAAACATGGCACGAAATGGAGAAGGAAAACGATTAGCTATAAATGTATATTCGTATAGTTCAGTTAAGTATTTTGTGCATCCCGTTAGGATAACTAATATTGTTGATGACGAAGCCGTGGAAATCAATCTGCTTCTTATTGCTGACGATGATGTTCATCATTACACCCTAATTCGTTCACTCTCCCGCTTGGTCAGAAGCCAAACAACCAAGCTTTGTGCACACATCGAAGTTTGTCCAAGGTGTTTAACCGTATTGGACGATGGTGACCAACGTAATAACAACATTTCAAAAATCAAGAAATTGCCGAACAAAAACTTGCTGAACATAAAGTCTACTGTCGAGTTAACAGACCGGCTGCATGTTGATGCCCAAAGCAAATGAATTCGAAGAATTTAAAATGTACAAGGCCCTGTTGGAACATCCGGCCATTATCATCGCAGACTTTAAGGCTTTTCTCAAACCATTGTCCTATTGCGATCCGGATCCCGAATTTTCATTCACAACACCGTACCAGCTTTATGATCCAAATAGTTTTGGATATGTTGTTGTTTGGCAGGATAGGATAGATAAACCATATATATATATCGCGGACCGAATGTTATTGAACTCTTTTTTTAAAAGATGGTGGACGAGGTTGAGAACATTGACAGCCTCTTATGCCAATCGAAACCAATGCTTCCATTATCCAGTGATGAACTTCAATCTTACAATAACATTGAAACGTGTTCGGTGTGTGATCAACATTTCACGGATGAGAATCGGAAAGTATTTCACCATAATCATTTCACCGGAAACTACATTAGTGGAATCTGTACCACCTGCAACCTCAAAATCCAGAAGCGTAAATTCGAACCAATGTTTTTTCACAATGGATCCAATTACGACTTCCATTTTTTAATTATGAATCTTGGATACGATACGCAAAAAATAGATATTCTTGCTCAAAACGAAGACCGTTATATTTCTATAAGTAAGAAAGTTAAAATTCCAGGAACGAATGAAATCATAGAGATGAGGTTTCTAGATTCTTTTAGATTCCCATCGGCACGTCTCGATGCTTTAGCGAGTAAACTTACCGACGAACAATTTAAAATTACAAAAGCTAGTTTCCCAACATACACGTAGAACTGATTAAACGTAAAGGCATTTATCCTTACGAATATGTAACCGATGAATCTAAATTTGACGATGACACTCTCCCACCTCAAAATGAATTCTTCAGTCAACTGAAAAAAAAACGGAATTACGAATGAAGAATACGAATATGCGAAATTAATAAGGAAGGAATTGAGATGCAATACTCTCGGCGATTATCACGATGCATATCTCAAATTAGACGTAACAATATTTGCTGATGTTTTTCAGGTATTCAGAAAAACAGCAATAAATATTTATAAATTAGATCCAGCATACTTCTACAGTCTTCCTGGTTTGGCGTGGTCTGCTATGTTGTTCCAGACCAGGATCAAGTTGGAATTGATATCGGACGTGGACATGTTACTTTTTATAGAAAGGGGGATACGTGGGGGGATGGTGCAATGCTCGCAGAGACATGCAAAAGCAAACAACATTCACATGTCTGAGTATCAATACGATGCAAATCGACCATCGGGTTACATATCTTATGCTGACGTAAACAATCTC
The DNA here is from genome assembly GCF_977018435.1 of Lepisma saccharinum. Lineage (NCBI taxonomy): Eukaryota > Metazoa > Arthropoda > Insecta > Zygentoma > Lepismatidae > Lepisma > Lepisma saccharinum. Next base: position 80,665,860 of record NC_139234.1, read on the forward strand.
TACGGATTCGCAATGATACAAAAACTTCCCTACGGAGGATTCGAGTGGATAGATCCTATTTCAATTGATATTAATCATTTCGGCGATCGTGAATTTGGTCTGTTCATTGAGGTGGATATTGAATTTCCAAATAATTTGCATGATACTTTTTCCGATTTACCTCTGGCTCCCGAAATTAAATGTCCAAGTGATTCTAATCAAAGCAAGCTTATGTTAACTCTGGAGAGAATAGAGATATGTCGTCCACTACAAGAATCTCCAGTTTTTGATTGTGAAGGGTATTCAGGTAGTAAATGTGAGAAGAATTCTCAAGTTCAAACACTCTCCATGGTTAAAATCTTATATTGAGACCAACACGAGACACAGAACAGCTGCCATTTCAGAATTAGATAAAGATTTTTATAAACTAATGAATAATGCCGTTTATGGAAAAACGATGCAGGACGTCAGAAAGCTTATAGACATAAAATTGGTTTCAGATAACAATAAATGTAGAAAATTGGTATCTAATCCTAGATTCAAGTCGCGAAAAATTTACAACGAGAATTTAACACTTTTTAATCTAGATATATAATTGATAAAATTCAGAAAACCTATTTACGTTGGTGCAACAGTTCTTGACTTGTCAAAACTGTACATGTTCGAATTTCATTATAATATTATGAAACCTTTCTATAATGACAAGCTGTCAATTTTGTACATAGACACCGATAGTTTTATTTATGACACACCAACACCTAACCTGTTCGAAGATCTTAAACATCCTTCCATGCTATGGTATTTCGACACTTCTTCCTATCCTCAACCCAACAGATTTGGAATTCCTTCCCACAACAAGAAGGTTCTCGGCAAATTAAAAGATGAGTGTAACGATGATATTATTGTTCAGTTCGCTGGTTTGCGTTCGAAGATGTATACATTCAGAACAGAAAGCAGCGTCACGAAGAAAGCAAAAGGAACGTGCAAAGATACCGTGGAAAACAAACTAACATTCCAGAATTATATTGATTGCCTTTCTTCACAGTCGAGGATACTTCGAGAGGATAATAGAATACAAAGCTCAAACCATGAGATTACAACGAATACAAAAAAAAAAAGTAGCCCTGGATCCACTCGACGACAAGAGGTGTATTCTCGAGTGTGGAATACATAATTTGCCTTGGGGGCACTCTAGTTTAGAAGTTAATAATAATTGCACTCAACACATGTGAAAAAACTAACATAAAACCAAAATTTTGATAATAACAAAAAAAAATCTACACGTAGTCTAATTATTTATATATTATTCTCTTCTATTAAAATTTTTCTATCACTCTTTCATTTTTTACATCATAAATATATGATTTCTCCACAATTAAAATTGCACTGCATATTGTATTTTCAGGTAGCGTTTCATGAAATTCACATACTAATTTAATATTAGTTCGATTCATATTCAACTATAGGCATTCGTAACTACATAGACTGCATCACACATTTCGCAGCTTCGGGTAAACTAGCCTCATTAGCTGTTCCATCTGCATTTAAAGTTTTGTATCTCATGATAGCATTATGATCATTGGGTGCTCTGCGAAATATGACACTCAAACCACCTTTCCACATAATTTCTTTATAATCAGAGAAAAATCCAAATAGCAATCTCATGGGGAACAGTACTGTGTGACGTTTTGCTTGAATTTTTGTTCCAGCTTCGAACCCACCAACTTTATAATATACACTCTCTGATTTGGACAGTTTCAATGTCCCCACTTTAGTGGATGTAATTCCAGGACAATCAATCCTGTCAATCACTGTACAATGCTTCCTGACTTCAATTTGAGAGAATAAGAATGGAACAAAATTATCTATAAGTTTTATATTAGCAGTAGCATGGATATTCTTCACTAATACTTTGTTTTACAATATCAAATTTTATATACAGATCAGATCTATGTGGATGAATATACCCATCCCCCACCGTAATGTCATACTGTATCTCTTTATTGGGCTGATTCAAATTTGCAAATGTCCTCCTGTTTGGAGGAAAGGACTGTAATTCATAACTCTCGATATTTTCCATCTTGGTATTTATTTATATTTTTTAAATATTAATTTCTATTATCGCAGTGCTATTAGCACCAGCAACATCGATGATTTCATTTTTCTCATTCGTAATTGTTATTTCTATGTAATTAACTTTATCAATAGAAACAGGGAAATAGACTTGGTGGAATTGGGGAATAGAAGGTAGGCTCCATAAATTCCGAATTCGGTTTAAATGTAGCAATGATATCTGTCTCCTTGTGACTGCCAATCGAATTTTATTCTGCTTTGATAATCATACCTTTGGCAATGTTACAGTGAATATTCAATGTCTCAATAGCTAAGATTTTGGTATAAATTTACCTATGTGCCTAATACCTGGTTCTAATTTGCTATTGTTCTCAAATCCTGAAAGTTCTCCCATGGTAGATAAGTCCACTGTTTCATTGGTAGTTACAATTTATACTCTGTGTGTTACAGAATTTTGAGAAAGCAAGACAGTGGTTGGAAGTTCAGATTATAAAGTAGATAAGTTATACTGTCCAGGAGGAATAATTATTTTATCATTGCCTACTAATATAATATTGTTGTAGGTAGTTACATTCGGAATCAGATACATACTGTACAATGCTCTTAGAGCTATGGATTTTGGATAGATAATATCATCGTGAAGATGTAGTTTCAAAACCGAAGTCTCGCTGGAGAGATAAAATATTCCCATATTTAATATATAATATAGCTTTTTGAAAATCTTTTAATTTGATGTTTGATATTTTATTTAAAATTCTGAGCATCGTAATGCAAACATGGCCACATATAATTTGATCGAAATCTTGAATACGATCGTCGTTGTAATAAATTTTAACATGTTTCACGTAACGAATTAATTCTGTAGGGGGTACCCCTCCGAAAGAATCGGAAATAAAAGCATTGTCATTTTGTTTATAATAGCAAATCCAGTGAGTTCCAACGTTTTCGGACTTGTCCAAGTTCACCACGCCACATTCTGGAGAGTGAGGACTACCTTTAGGGAAAGAATCAGACATGAAAACCCACTTGAAGTGTTTAATTTTAAATATTTTAATTAAAGATTTAATGTCTTGGTTGGTAAGAGCTTCTTTTTTTTAAATTTTCTGAGTGCTCTAGACTTCACACCTTTGCCTATTTTTTTCTCCATGGCAAGATTATGACGCTTTTGCTCTTCTAGTTCTGCCTTATTTTTTTTCGAATCAATCACAGTTTTGGCAATAGCAGCACTACCCCCAGCTAAGCTCCCAACTGCCCCCAATGCAGCCAGGATAGCTGTAATGCTGAATATGAATTCACCACTGTGTGTTTTCTATCTTGTATTTTGCAATCGTTTTAATTGTGGCGTACTAAGTAATAATTTCATTCCATTTCCTTTGGCTATACATTGCCTTTTCTTTTCTTCTTGTTATTTAGTTAAAATCGAATTAAGTTTTAAATTTTTAAGATCATGATATGGTATTTGGTATACAACTTCTTTTGGTTTCATGTTGTTTTATTATTATTATTATTTTTCAGGGTATTTATATTACAAACCCCACTCTAATTTTTGTTTTGTATTCATAGCAATAGTTGGACCCAACGCTGTTATTTTTTCACCCAATGATGCATCTCTGCTTGTTAATCTTCCAAAAGCTGCCTCTTCCAGTTTTTGATCAGCCACATGACGATTATTCAGATCTTTGTGTGTGTTGTATGCAATATCATGTTCTTTACAAGCTGCATCCCTTTCCCCTCTTTCTATTCGTTTCTCAAGTTTTGTACCAGGACCACAATATTGGTAACCAGGTACGTGTAACTCGAGCGGAAGTTTATTAATAATATCATTTACTATACCTCGACCCTCTGATATGTTCCAGAATTTAGGAGGTAAAGTATTAATAATTTTAATTAAGTATCCTATACCTTTAGGATCGTTTACAATAAAATTAGCTAATTTGTCACTAATCATGTTTACATTACCCATTTTCTCATTATGGAAATTATTGTTCCCAGCATTTTCCTCTCCTGCTATAACCAGCAACCTATCTATAAGTTTTCTCACATAGTTTATCCATACAAATTCCTTAGGTAGAGTATTGATTGTTTTATACCACTACCGGTTTTTAGTTGATTCCAGATAGGTTTAATCAGATTTTTGTATTTATCCCCGCTGCTCGATTTCACACGCTTTTGACTGGCATCGTTATTTTGGTACAAAGCATCAGAGAGTGTCAAAATTTCAGATTAACTTTGATAATCATCTTCTGTAAAATTTTTTGGTTGTTTTTTGGTAATGAGCTCCCATAGTCCTACGGTACCTGGATATCTGGACCAGCTGTTTCTCCCACCCAAATTAATTTTTATGTTATCCCCTTCGAATGTAACTTTAGACTTGCCAATTATCCATACCACGCCTTCATTTCTCTCCATAGTTGGATACAAACCAAACACCTCATCTTTTTCGAATTTTCCAGTAATCAGGTAATCCCTTGCCAGGGGACCCAACTCGATTTTCTCTGATTCCTCTATAGCTGCTTTAGCAGGTGGTTCCTTAAGTACCAGAGGAGTGTGGATACTAGATAATGGCGTAGGAGGAAAATCTGCATAATTTTTAGCAGTAAGAGGTACCAATTCATTGATGAGGTTTTTATTTTGTTCTGTCACACCTTTAATCTCTTTACCAAGACTACTGATTTCATCGATAATAGGTTGGTCTTGACGCTTGTGTTGTTCGTAAAAACCTCGATTCTCTGATTTACATCCTTTGAAACGTTTGGAAAAGTACTCTAGTAATTTTGAATTATCTTCTATTTTATGTTTGGTCATATATTTTTTTGATTAATAGTTATTTTATTTCGTTTCAACGTTTAAAAAGTCGTTGATTTTATTTCTAAACTTACCATTGTTAGGTTTCCGAGTCATGTCGATAGTGACAATTCCAAAATCGTCGCTGTTCCAACAAGGTGAACAGAATTTTGAAAATTGGTTGTAATTTAAGTCTCCTCCCACATAATCATCGTATACATGTTTCAAATTAGTATGATCTTGACGAAACAAACAAATTATTTCGTAGTAATTGTTTGGGAATTTTGGAATAAGTTTGAGCTAAATAAAAGCAGTCTATTTATTTGTGACGACCCTGTGTAAAAAAAAATTCTAATTTCATTCTGATTTTCCAGAATAACATCATCGAATACCACAACAGAATTTTTCAAACATTGGTCGAGAGGTTTTATTGTTGATGCAAATGTAGCTATGCCAAGTCCCTCGTACAGCTTCATGAGTTGTTGGTATTTCGGTTGTTCTAAACGTTTAGAGAATACATACAAGTGTCTATTTTTGCAATCTATCCAATTGCGGGCAAGCAAGAAATTATCAACCAGCAAAGTGGTGTTTCCACAACCTGATGGGCCTGCAATAAGACATCTTATGTTATCAGGTAACAACTCTCCATTTTTTTATTAGTTTCCACTACATCTGGTAAACGCTGTACCACATTCCATGTTGGTGTCAAAGAATCACCTAGTTTGCTTCTATCCAACTTTTGTCTGGCAGACCTAACCATTTCACATACAATTTATTATTTTTCTTTTTCAATATTTTCTCGATTAGATATGTATCTCGATATTTTGTTTTACTAAGTTCCTCTTCATAGAAACTCCCTTTCAATATTTTGTTATGATTATCTTTTATTATATATGTATTTCTATTCCCTGGTAAAACTTGAACCACTGAGAATAACTCCGTACTCCAATTTTTAGTAAAACCCTTCTCGAATAACTGTTTATATTTACTGACCCTTACCTGGTCACCTATTTTAAACTTTGGCTTCTTGCTAGTGTATGTATAGTTTTGACAATAAACAGTAGAAATCAATCGTTGCTCATTAGATTTGGTTGCCACAGCAGGTTTCATGTGAATAGTACTGTGTACTGTATTGTTATAATCATGAACTAGCTCGGGTAAAATTTGCACCCACTTATAATTGCCCTGTAGGGTAAATTGTCTCCACATACGATTTTTTAATGTTCTCTTGAATCGTTCCACTATACTAGCTTTTAGATCGCTGTATGTAGAATAATTTTTAATATTATGTTGTTGCATTAACTTAGCAAATGTAGAATTGTAAAATTCTTTCCCTCTATCTGTCTGTAAATATTTTGGTATCCTTCCTTCACTAAATATCGACTTAAAAGCTTCGGTAACACAAGTAGCAGTATTGGATTTTAGGGGAACAGCCCATGCATATTTGCTAAAGGTATCAATAACTGTAAGCATATATTTGTAACCATGATTTATCTTATCCAAATTTTTTAAAGTCCCCCTTGGAGGGGCCATCTCGATGAGATCAGTTTGGAAGAATTCATGTATACCTTTTGTTACTACACTTAATCGCTTGTAATTGCGACGGGCTGGTTTGTGTAATTCATGAACTATATCTTGTCTTGACATCGAGTTCGAAGTGAGAATATCGCATAAAATGGATTGTCCTCAGGGTATAACCGCTTTATGTCAAATACTAGCTTGTCACCAATTTCAATATCAAAAACTGATAATTGTTCGTCGTCATGTACTTTATATTTATTGGTAGACTCATCCCGGTATGCAATAGGTATTTGAACTGCCTTGTGTATACCATCTTTTCGTACTATAGTAAACTGAGGAACTTCAATATGTTTTCCATGTTTTAGAAAACTAAACTTCAGAAATCGTAAACTACCATCAACAAAAAATTCATGTACCTGAGTATACGGATATAATTTGTAAACATTGCCAGCATTGACGTACGTTCAGTGCCCTCGAGCATTTGGAACACTTTGTAACCTAACAATTTCCATAGAATAAAATTGACGAGTATCTACGTCATCTAGTGTGCTTAATACCTGTTTCAAGTGTTCGTTGATAGTACGAACCAACTCATCGTAGCTAGGTTTGATTTTTACATCAACATACAGTTGTTTATATTCCTCTTTGAGATCGTGAAGTTGAGTAGCAAAACCTGATAAAGCAGATTCTTGACTTGCTTCAAGAGTAGTAATTTGTAACGTAATATTAGAAATAATCTCCTGTAAATTTTCTAAAAGTTTCAATTTAGAACTCTGGGTAGCAAGATCGTGTACTTGACTTCTGATTTCTGTAAATAATGCATGTAGTTTGTTAATTATTTGATTGTTGGGGAGACTAGCAACAGTTTCTCTGATTTGCGCAATTTCTGCTTGAATGTTTTTGATATCCTCAGATTTTAAAATTCGATGTACTGCTCTCCTCATAGCTCTAATTTCCTGAGAAGTAGGCAAAGCAGCTACAGTATTCTGAAGTGTGGTAAGAGTTAATTTTATACCATCGAGTTCTGTTGCATCAGCTGCATTTTTCAAAATTTCTTTCAGTTGCGTTATGTCATCCTGCGTAGGTGTAGGCTGTTGCAATGTCTCTAATTTACTCTGAATGTCGTCAATAAGATGATGGAAATGTGATAATTCTGATTCAGTATTTAAGCTTTCAAGCTTAGTAACTTGCTGTTGAACTATAGCTAGAATATCAGTAATGCCAGGCAGTTTCGATTCCAGAGTTTCCTGTACACTTGTTAGCTCATTTCTCATAGTTGCCATAGTATCTTCTATGTGAGCTATGGTACCTTGTATCTTCCCAAAATCATCATAAGTCTCCAACTGTAATTTAATGCCGGCAACGCTCCGAGCAATAGCATTTAATTCAGAAGATGAAGGTAAATTATTGATAAAATCTTCCAATGTCTGTAGTTTCCATTGAACTTCTGTTATAGCTGTATGCAGTTCATCTGTCTGTAATTCAGATTTGATATTTTGGAATGTAGGAACTTCGAAAGATTGAAACTGTTCTTACAATTTAGCAATACTAGCATTTACCTGCTCATATTCTTCTTGAGTTTTGATATTCTGTATGATGGTTTGCAGTTCGGTACGAATACTATTTGCCTGGTCATTTAATTGCTGTTTCAGCTGTTCGGTATTCGTTCTCTGGATTTGTCTAAATTTATCAAGTTCTTTTTTGAAGTTGGCAATATTCTCTTGTAAGTTTTGAAGATTATCTATTGAAGCTAAATTAGTATATTTCTCAAGCAAGGATTTGAGTTCTACATCAATTTTTACTATAGGATCAATCAGTTGAGTTTGAAGATTTGTAATCTCTGCTTGAATATTAAGATTTAGCGAATTCTGTAATATGAGTAAATCTGATTTCAGTTTCTTTAGACGTGCATCTAAACTAGCAATCTCGCTGGAATTATCTGGAATATCTTGTCGCCTTCTATTACCAAATATATCCATGTTTTTTTTAGGTATTTTATATATTAATAAGAGGATAGATTATTCTTATTTCGATAAACAGAGGAATCAATTTATCATACTCACCAATTATCTCAGCATACAAAAATTCACCAGCTTCCACATCATAAGACGTATCAGGAAGTAATGTACTATGTTTAATTCTATACAAATTTCGATCTATGTGCAAAACTGCCGCATTGGCTAGTGAAATGTTTATTTGAATTTTTCCACTAACAGGTAACTTATATGATAATAAGTTAATATTAAATACAAATAAGTGCTTTCCAGTATCCTCGTCAACATGAGACCAAATACTGTTCAAGTGAACAAGAAGTAACCCTTCCAATTGATGATAAATTTATCTAAACACATCTATGTTTACTGGAATTCTCTCTACAGGCTGATTATGTTGTTGCTTCTTAAACCCAAAAATATTCATGACGTTTTATTTTATATTAGCTATTTTTTATTATATATAAAATATATATTTGTACTAAGTATAAAAAAAATAATAAATACATGTAGTAAAAAAATATCCCCCTGTGCTTAGCACATGAAAAAATGTATAGAGGAGCACTGCAACAACACGTCCGTACTCTTCAACTGATCTCGCAAAACTGACTAATCTGTCACATCACATCTTATCATGACAGGTTAGTATTTTATTGAGTTTCAGTTTTTGTAAGACTATGCCTCAGTATGTTTGGTCTTTAGTGTTATTTTTCATGTTGGTATATATTGTAAAATGTCAAGAAAATGTCAGACTCTGCAACTGTCGCAGAGTATTTTGGTGTGGTATTTAGATAGGTTGCATAAATTCAAATAATATAATGCAAAAAAACTCTTTAAGTAGCCTAAAACATCTGAGACAAAAAGCTAATCAGAAGACACCACGTCAGATACAAGTCATCATAATATTACGTAATAACCTGTTGCATAAACATGATGCAACAAGTTACCTTCTGTGCCATTGTAATGTTGCGTAATGTTATGTAATAACCTGTTGCATAAGCATGATGCAATAGTTTACCCTTATAAAAATACAATAAAGGGAGATTAATATAGGGGGAATCACAATATTATGTAATGTTACGTAATTTAGCTCGTAAGAAATTATGACACTCGTACCAAGTGTTAGGTGAAAAAATCACAGAGTTGCAATAGTATAAAATCAACAAAAACATCATCAAAATACGTTTACCACTGTAGTTAAATTAAAAAACAATAGACCTCGACACTCGTACCAAGTGTGAGGTAAAAAATCACAGATTTGCAATAGTATAAAATCAACAAAAACATCATCAAAATAAGTTTACCATTGTGCTTAAATTAATAAAAATAATAGGCCTCCTACCAAGTGTTATTTTAAAAAGTACTTATTATACTACTTTCATGCATTTAAAGAAAAGGAATTAGACAAGTCTTATTTCTCTGTCTGGTAATTTACAATGCATTACAGAGAAGAATGGGACAATGTGAGCGAAGCGAGCAAGAAAATTTTTCGATCCAATTTTTTTCCAGGCTGAAGTCAATATTGAATTAATAGGGCACAAATAATTTCACGGAACGCCCATGCATTCTCTCTTTTACAACTTTTGTGCCTCCCCGATGGTGTAGTGGTATTATCCTCGCCTTGTGATCAAGGAGTTTCAAGTTCGATACCCGGTGGAGGCAAATGACACAGTGGTTCGGATCCCACTTTAAACTGTAGGTCCAGTCCCGATTAGCCTTTCTGTGCGTAAATCAATCAATCAATTTTACAACTTTCTTTCATTTAGATCGTTCGGTGCCCAGGGTCGACTCCAGTTGCACCCCTAGCTACGGTTCTGATCTTGATATGACTAAGAAAAGCAGGCATTGCGAGCGAAGCGAGGAAGAAAAGTTTATGTAAAGTTTCTTTATTTGCATAAAATTTGAAGTTGTGGAAGGTAATTGCCCCCTGCAGGTACACTTGGGCGTCAATGTCCCCCCCACCCAGAACTCATTTCCGTCCAAGGTTGGAGGCAATGCTCCCTACCCCCTATGGTTGTGCAACTGTGTGTGGGGGTGCACTGTCCCTCCAATCGCCGCCACTGCTGGTATAGATCGACCACAACGAAAAAAACCTTGGACTAAAAGTCCCCGCGCAGCTTTCCCTTCTTCCCTCCACATCGGGCCATAAGGAAGCATGGTCCTCTCTCCTCCTCCCCTCGGGCGAGTACGGTACACAGGAGTCGCGGGTCTGCGCAGGTTGTTTTACTTGTGGTTCCACTATAGCCTTGCATCAATCATTATAAAACTAAAAGTACCCAATATCGCAGACTGCAGACTTCTGAAGACTTCCTCTCTACACAACAAAACACATTAATTTATGCAAGGACAAAATTGAATTTTTTACAAGTTTGAAAAAATCGTCGATGGTAACATGCATAACTTTCATGTACAACATATGTTTTATACATATGCAACATAAAGCGACTTAAAATTAGAAAAATACCCGCTAACACTACGTGTAGGTATTCAAAATTTCTTTAATACGTATGTATTCAACATATATTATTTTAAATACATTACATAATCATTTCATCCACACAAAAATTATACAAATTGTCTCTGAGATGCGCATGCTTTTTTTCCTCAAAATAATTATTCATGCATTTAAGAGAAAATCAATCTAGATAAATCTTTCTTCTCTCTCTGGTAAATTAAAATGCATTAAAGAAAACAATGATACTGCGAGCGAAGCGACGAAGAAAATTTTTAGATCCAATTTTTAGTAAATAGGAAACAATACTGATTTAATAGAGCGCAAATAATTTCACGGGACACCATGGCATTCTCTTTTTTACATTTTTTTTTCATTTAGATCGTTCACCGTCAAGATTCAACTCCAGTCCCAATACTTGTAAGCTGTTGACATTTGACGCAGATGTGGAAGGAATGTGGATAATGACGTCAAAGTCATAGATTTCTGCCAAACGAGAGGCTGCAACAGGGACAGGGACGTTACAGATAAAGAAGGCTCCCCATGAAGAACTTTCCAAAGTCTAGAGAATCTTCTAAACACTTGCCGCTGCTTAGACTTCTGCTCCAGTTGTCAACCTCACTTCCACGTAGTACACCCTGGACTGCATTTTGCAGACTTTTGAGGCTCTGGCGTCTGGACCTACGGCCAGTATAATCTTCATAGGGCTGTGTATGTGTGTTGTCCTGTGTTTTGTTTGACTTTGTGAGCTGAGTTTCCCTTCACAGCCTCAGCTTTTAACCTAAATAAGAATATTTTATTCCTTCGACATTATAGTTATATTGTAGTTATGGTAAGGGGCTAGACCCTTATAATGGCCTAAGTGCTGACGCACCCAAAATTTCAAATTCAATCAATAAACAATGAACAGACGAATTCGTCTTCTCACGTTGCTTCTTGTTCCTGCCAATGAAAATATTGACTTTACTAACTGTTTCTGCGTCAGGGAATAACTTTGATCATCGAAATGTTTTCGGTAGCCTAGTTCTGCATTACTATGGAATTAATTGAAACTTTTTTGAACTTCCTTAATTTTATTATTGGCAAGCAGATAGTATTTTCAGTGCATTTACAACAAAATAATTAATATTTACATGAATAGAAGCAATGCAAAATCAACTAACGGACTGAAGCTGTAGCTAAGCGCTTTTTTTATAGAAAATATGACAAAAATAAGCCGCGCACAAATAACTAGACAAGCAGGCCTGTAGCCAGGCACTGCCGTCAGCCCCCTTGACATTAGATTATTTGGTAAAACTATTATTTTGTATAATTTGTTTGCAGTGTTATATTTTAGTTATGGTAAGGGGCTAGACCCTTATAATGGCCTAAGTGCTGACGCACCCAAAATTTCAAATTCAATCAACAAACAATGAACAGACGAACTCGTCTTCTCACGTTGCTTCTTGTTCCTGCCAATGAAAATATTGACCTTACTAACTGTTTCTGCGTCAGGGAAATCATTGAAATGTTTTCGGTAGCCTAGTTCTGTATTACTATGATCTAGTCCCTTGAACCAGTTCCTTCTCCAAAATGAATCTGGTAGATACTGACAAGAATTCGAATAGCTAGATAAATGATGGCCCCTGAACATATATCAAGGGACATCGATTTTTAAGTTGTTTCCAAAAATCAGGGCAGTACCTAGAGGAAGGGCAATGGGGCCTATGGCCTCCCCCTTAAACTATGAAAAAATTAAATGTGAACCTATAAAAAGCTACGATAATAACATCGACGATTTTCCAAATTTATAAAAAAATCAATTTTGTCCTTGCATAAATGGATGTGTTTGTTGTGTAGAGAGGCAGGCTCTAGAAGTCTGCAATCTGGAATATTGGATAGATTTAGATTTATAACTATTGATGCTAGGCTACCAGAGACGAAAATGTTTTTTGTTTGTTTGTTAACTCACATTTAGAATTCTTTATTATAATAATAATAATTGCTACTGCGTATAATTCAATTTTTATATATATGGTGCTGGTATAAGAAAATTAAAGGAAATTTGAAAACCTTGTTAATTTGCGGAACACAGAACTTATCGAATATTTCTGAGAATTGAATGTAAACAATAAGCATGGCCTTTATCTGTAAGCAACTATATGGCATATTCTTGGGATGGGAGGTGTATCGGTGAGTTGAATTTTTTCCCGTTACTTTGGACCATAATGTTGTAACTCTACAATTATTATGTATTTAGTTCTAGCTGTAATATTATCATAGCATTGGTAGTCACATCCAATACTACAACAGCTTTTCGCCAACCACAGTGGCGGGGTGGTTAGAACAGCGCGCTACTACGCATATATAAAGTACAACTAAACTTTGAACAGTGGCGAAAATTTCTCTCTTACCACGAAACCCTCATGGAGGAATTCCAGCAGCGGCTAAATCGTAATGACTATGTGATTTTCGCTTTTTGGTAGTCTACTTTTCGTGTATATAAATCTGATATATTCTTAAACTAAATAAAAATACACTTTTAAAAAATACTGCAATTGTTTCATTTGAATCCAAAATGAATATGTAAACTAAAAAATAGTTACATGTCAGCATTATTTCTCGATGTAAGAGATTCTTGCAGGCTAATGAGGCTCTGGCGTTTGGACTTATGACCAGTAAAATTCTTTGTAAGGTCCGTGTGATTAACCAATAAACATGCTATAGAGCCTAAGCATAAAGTTTCAATAAGTGGATTTTAGTCCTGATTGTAGTAAAAATAAGCCTCGTATGATATAATAGACACAAATGAACCTTGGTCTTAATCAAACACTCAAGAAAGTCAGTAGTTCTTGAAAAAAATCCTATAAGGCTAAATAACAACATAGAAAACAATTATTTTTTCACAAATCTTTTATTATTTGCACTAAAATACATTACACATTGGTAATTTTAGTATTGTACCAAGATACAAGTCTTTGTACATTTCTGAATGCACAACCTTGTTCTGATGGAGGCGAAGTATCAGAATGATACTTGCACAATCCTCCTTGAAACATATACAAATTTCTAAGCGAAGGACAGTTTGCACTTTGCAAATCTACAATATTATAAATATTGAACAAATCTTTGAGAAGTTTGGATTTTTCTTCTCTTGCAATAGAAAGTTGCACCTTGACAGTTCAAATTTCTAATTACACTACGAACATAGTACACTTCACATCCCAGAGGAGTATCGTACGACAATGCATGAATATTTTCTTTCACCCATTGGGATTCATTATTGTCTTTGAAATATTCTGGCACACTTACAAGAGCATAATACACAGTATCCAAATTTGTAAAACTAACACATATCGCACGCAATATAAATTTATTATTGTACATAAAACCTTGCACATCAATAATATATTGTGCCATTTTCACTTTAGATATTTACAAATATTGCTTGTTAACCCTCGGCAAGCTCCGCTTCACGTATAGGGGCTATAAGAGTTTTTACTAGTTCGAAATCATTTGAAATTTCACACAACGCACTGTAAAAGTCTCTGTATCCTGTCGATTCCTCCTGTGCCTTCAAAGCATCAGCTACATCTTCATGGTTAGCAAGATAAAAATAAAAAATATGGCTTGTATTGTTCGGATCCTTCAAATAACACTGGATTCTCTCGCACATCCACTCTACACAATTCTGGCATTCCTTCACTCCGCATTCCTTTTGGCAAATTATAAAACAATCGGAGAGTTGAACTTCATCTTTACCGCTCACATCCTCGCACTCGTAAAAATGTTTAATAACGCAATCGTGAGCTAGTTGGTTGCCTTCGTTTGAATAACAGCCCCAGCATGTAATGTACTTGTAAGGAGTATACTTTTTCAAAGCCTCCAGCACACAATCCTTATCGATATAATCGAAGAAACATGGACATATAAGCACCAAATCACTCATCTCCCTGGTGACCTGCTCAATAATGTCAGTTTTCACTATTTGTTTCTTCCAATCGAATAATTATTGGCCCTTCAGCTTTGCAGAGTACTTCACAACTGCTTCTCAGAAAGAACCTGCAACAATAAGAATTCATATTGTTAGTATTATTTTCTAATATTTTTTTGTATAATATTTTTAAAAAAACCAAAAAAAAAACCATCGCAGTGACAAAAGATTGGGGGTCCCCGACTACCTGCGTTGGGATATCAATGGAAACCTCCCGTCCTAGCATGGCAAACCGCCTGAAATATCTGTTCCTTTCTCCAACCGCTGAAAAATGAGGTTCCCCCGCCCCAATTTGATTCAGTATATTGTGAGCAGTCTCACAAAACAAGGTCGGATCAGAATATGGGTAATCATTGTAAATAACTACCCTCTCGCAAAAGTTGTAATATGCTTTAATAATATCAGCTGGAGAAGTGTAAAATCCCTGGGTAAAATGGGTTAAAATGGATTCGGCAGCACTCACAGCACTGATGTTGGTCCTGGAGCTGGAAGCCATTCTTCGTTCGTTCGTTGAATTCAGAGAGAGAGAGACAGAACCTGGAACATTAACAATACATATTGTTAGTGTTATTTTCTAGTATTCTTTGTATAATATTTTCAAAAATAATGTAAAAACGTTTAAACTTTGTTTCGATGGCAGTAAAAAACAACTTGAAAAAAAAGAATAGTACACAAAAAAGATACTTACCAAGTTAAAAAGCCTTTAGTTGCATTGCCAAACACTTGAGAACTCTCTTGGACCGCTTCCTCTTCCGCTCGTTATTTATAGATTCTTAGACAAAGGCCCCTCAATATGAATATTATTTTTCATTGCTCTTCTCTGATTGGTTGTTTCATTTATTAAAAACCTTCTCTCATTGGTTAATATTTTCTAGCCTCTACCCAGGACCCTTCGAGCTCCTCAATTATACCAAATATGACTCACCACCGACGCCAAAATGACCGCTCGTGACATCATCACCAACTGCAAACCACGCATAAATAGCCAAAAATTAGCTTAGAATAGGCCGGAACCGTCTCCTCGTTAGTGAATAAAACGCATTAACTTCAAGTTGCATGAATCAGCCTTGACTCATCCTCTCGTGTAATAAAAGCATAAACTGCCTTAGAATAGGCGGAACTGGGTTCCTTGGGTTAGAATAGCAGGAGGCGGGTTCCATAATAGTATCTATTGTGCACTAATCGAAAACCCTTAAGACCAAGCTCCGGGTCTGTATGAATCATCCGCGACTCATATCCGGCTGAAACACATATAAAAAAGCATAAATGGGAGATGCAAAAGGCCGAAAACGGACTCCATAATAGTATCTATTGTGCACTAATGGAAAACCATTAAAATCAAGCTCCCACACCAGAATGAATCGTCCATGACTTATATCCGGCTGTAACGCGCATATAAAGTACAAGAATTGGGTTAGAATAGGCCGAAAACGGATTCCATAATAGTATATTTTGTACACTAATGGAAAACCATTAATTCCAAACTCCCACGTGTGCATGAGGCATCCATGACTCATCTAACTCCCCCTCCCCCTACACTTTCCACTTCATTAATTATTTAAAGTGTCACCCCTCGAAACTGAATTAAAAAAAAAATATATTGTCAATTAAAAGAGTGTATTGTTTGGTCTTATCTCCAGTCTCTCCTACTTTAAAACATACAAAAAACACAATTTTTTGAATATACAGAAAATAATAAGAATTTAAAACGTGTAATTGTTAAGATATTTCTTTTGTAATGCCAACTTTCCTTTCCTTTTTTTCTCATGCCCTTTCCCTTCTCTCATTTCCATTACCCCTTTTGTGTGTCTATGTGTGTGTGAGGGGGGGGGAGAGAGAGAGAGAAAGGGGGAGAATACGTTTTCATATTGCCGTACAGTTAACAATGTGTTCACTCTGATGAATCAAAACAAGGTTTCAGCATGTTTTATTTTTTTTTACATTTATTTAGCTGAAAAGTTCAATTTAGCCATTTTAAGGATCTTAACTCCTTTTAGCCGTTTTTAGGACCTATAGGATTCATGTATTTCATTAAGAAATGGCTAAAACGAAAATATATGTTAGAATAGTGACGTTACGAAGTATGGAATAAAATAGGTTAAAACCTGAGAATCCGGGCCCTAGTTATAATACCATACTCGTTATTAATCCAGATTAAAATCCCCTTGATAGTACAAGACTTCTCAATGTTATATTCAGGCACGTAGCCAGGGGAGCTCGGGTACTGAAGACCCCCCCCCCCCCGAAATACTACAAACATCTAATTTAATATTGTATGGACGGTAATTAATCTTACTTGCAGCTCGACAAAGAGACTCTGTGGCAGGGGGCGAAATCCTGGGGGGAAGGGATTTTCCCCTACCAACAGAGGCGTGGCGTGTACGTAGCCGGTGTTACCGCAGGTAACAGCAAAATGTAAAGAATTAAAAAGTTGTTTCAATAAAATGACAACATTGTTAAATACGTTAATGAACACCGTTGCCGTCGAATTGCAAAGCCATGACTGGATTGAACTACAACTGAGACCAGTTAGGTAATAGACGAAAATATAGTTCCTTGGTGTGATTCGTGATTTGCACAAGCCTTGCTCCAAAATACTAAGTTGGCAACAGTAGTACGTACAGCTGGGTTTCCCTCCCACGAAGGAGCGGAGTTCTGTCGTCTGCTCAGTGCTCACCACACAAACGTCAAAGTGGCCCGGGAAAAGTGTGGTTCTTCTTCTTCCCCTTCGCAGCTCATTTCAAAGAAACAGAGACAGATGAAGAATTGACAAGGGTCTACCACTATTCATTGGATTTTCGTGGTTACTGTCTCATGAGTGGTAGTTCTTTCTAGGAGTGTTTGTGGCTAAATTACTGTGCTGATTGTAAAACAAGAACGAAATGAACAAATATCTAGCTCGAAGACATGTTTTCTTTATCGAAAGGGGGGGGGGTAATAACGTCTAGCAGGCATAATTGTCGTACTGATAGCCGGTAACACTTTTTAAAAGTCACGCCACGCCACTGCCTACCAACAATCTTGGCCTCAAAAATCTCCCCACCAAAAATTCCCGGGGGGAGAGTTTAGTTATAACAAACAAAAGATAAGCAATTACTTTTAATTTCAAATATACTTTACTAAGAATAATATCGAAAACACACAAATTAGTGTATTTGGGAGGAGTATGAATTTGATTTTTTTTTTTAATTTCCTTGTGCCGTTGTCTGTACGCACTACATGATGATTCATAGTTGTGAGTATTGAATGCATTCTCTCTCAAGAGATCATTAACAAATGTACATCAATATGCACAATAAAAGTAAAATAAGAATGCAAGAAAATATGAAATCTAATTGATTTATATTAACATAAAGCACAAACTAAACAAAAACTTACACATAATAAAACCACTTGAACTATTTCATAATTTATTAACATCTTTAACCAGTTAGTAAAGCAATTAGTTAGCTGTTTTGCAATATCCGATATGTATAAAAGTAACAAATTAATTTCCTTTATGTAATTAATAATAATAGTAATATTAATATATTTTTCATTGAGTAATTTATTATTAATTTTCAACATTACAAATATGTATATCGTATAATTTATACTTTTCTTTGTAATGAAGGGGGTTTGTAGATGAAGAACATTCTCCCCTCCCCCCACCAGTTTTCAATGATTTCGCACCCTGCTCTGTGGAGATCACTGGGAAACCAGCCAACCAGATTCATTCTAGAACTTGATACATCTTTTGATGTCTCTCAAGGGTAGTTGAAGGCAGGGGCGCCGACTTGTCAAAATTATTGGGGGGGGGGGCTCTAATCACTGAAAAAGTTAGTGAATGACTCACTCTCTCCCTTTTTTAAGTTTTGGCCTCAGTGTTCGGAATCTCATAAAACCCCATGAATTCCTCTAAAATATCAACATTTTTATTCACAGTTCGAATGCAGAATATTTATTAATTGTCCACAGATGGATATGTCACAAGTTTCGTCAACCATATAATAACAAAATATTCCCGACTTTTAATAACTGCTACCATGGAGCGCAAAACAGATCTCCCTAATATATCAATGATCTCGTTCTGAATGTCATGTGAGAGCCATTTGTAGCCCGAACGTCCCATCCACTACCCTAGTTCATGCACATCGTCCTTTGAAACACTTTTTAGTAAAAATTTTAACAATACTCATTCATAATTACATACTTAGTATATAGTAATAAGTCACGTGTGTTTCTGTTTCTGGTCATAGCCGCACCAAAGTTGATGGTTTAACGGTCTCAGCCCCCCAAAGTTGATGGTCTAGAACAGTGCTCGAAAACGTTTCTTCAAAGCTAGGCGCCAGCTCTGAAAATCAGGCGCCAGGAAACTACTATTAAAAAATATTGATAATTTGCTGAAAACATCTGAGAATTCTTTTTCAACAATATATACCAACGTAGAAATTTTCAGCGAAAAATGCAGGTTCGAACAGGACTTTTTTTTTTTTTTTTAATTTTTTATAGGAAAGCCCCTAAGCGGAAGCAACCCCCATCACATTCACTCATATCCTTTCATTCACATTTCTATTTCAGGACTTGTTCAGGACAGACAATCACAAATACCCATGCCTTACCCGGGACTCGAACCCGGAACCCCTGGCGTTGTAGCGCGCTCAGCTAACCACTTCGCCACGGAGGTCGACTATTCGAACACGAGTCTCTGATATACCGTGCCATTGCTCTAACCACTGAGCTACTGAGCCGGCCTGGCCTCGTCTGATTTTTCGCTGCCGCTGTTTTACCTGCGTGGAATCTTCTCTGCCTGTGCTACCGCAACGGGATCTGTTGCCTTTCATTGATTGATTGATTTAGTTTATTTTACTTCGCGTTTTGTGCCTCTGGGCTAATTTGCGAAGATGGGGATGAGTGATGAAATTATGAAATTGATGAATGGACATTCACAAACAACGAAGCCTGAGCGGGATTCGAACACTTGGCGTCGCAGCGCGATGTGCTAACCACTCGGCCACAGGGTCCGGCTGTTGCCTTTGAAATACAGTAGACTTCGACGTTGCCTGGTTTCTCCCAGCGTAGAGATGTTAATTATTGAAGATCAGGCACGCACAGGAAATTTACTACGTAGAAATTTTCAGCGAAAAATGCATTAACATCTCTACGCTGGGAGGAACCAGGCAATGTCGAAGTCTACTGTGTTTCAAAGGCAACAGATCCCGTTGCGGTAGCACTGGCAGAGACGATTCCACAAGGTAAAACAGCGACAGCGAGAAATCAGGCGAGGCGAGGCCGGCTCAGTAGCTCAGTGGTTAGAGAAATCGTACGGTATGCCAGAGACTCAGGTTCGAGCCTGCATTTTTCGCTGAAAATTTCTACATAGTTTGTACATCTTCTGTGTGTGCCTAATCTTCAATAATAATACCAACTCTTAACAATTTGTGGGATCATTTGTTGGTGTTTGACTAGTTGTAAAACAGTTGCTTTGTGAGGTACAGCAGAAGCAGGGGAGTTTTCTTGGAAAACCTCTTGCACATGAGTGTAAGAATGGGTAGTGAAATATTCTTCAACAATGCACACGCACTGCTCCAATGAATACGCCATGCTGAATCAATTAAAAGTAGCGCTTAAAGTGAGCGAAGAGAATTCAGTGTAACCAGAGACAGACTAGGATTCTCTCAAGAGTCCAATTTCGGCACAAAATCTTGGTTTATGATTTTTCAATGTATAGCCAATACTTAGGCACGTGTGACGTGCGTCTGTTGACAATATTTCGACCTGCCGGACCCTGTGGCTGAGTGGTTAGCATATCGCGCTGCGACGCCAGGGGCCCCGGGTTCGAATCCCGCTCGGGCATGCTTGTTTGTGAATGTCCATTCATCAATTTCATAATTTCATCACTCATCCCCATCTTTGCAAATTAGCCAAGAGGCACAAAACGCGAAGTAAAATAAAATAAATAAATCAAATTAAATCAATTAAATATTTCGACCTGCTAGCATTGCCATATGTGTCCCGAAAATGGAACTTTTTCACTCAACCCATAAAATCACCAATAAAAAATCCATCAAATGTTGCACATGACCAATATTGGTCGCAAATGACAGATTGACATGGCATCAGTCATCTAATTATGACCCTTCGATAATTCCTTACGTATTTTTCTCATTGAAAAGTGCATTTCTGGAAAAAAAAATTAACGCTGTGTTCCGCCAGTTATTAATTTATCTAAATTTTCTGTATGGAGAAAACTGATAATTTTAAGCATTTAAAAATATGTCAATGTATGAGACTATATAATGCAGAAACCCCGGTGTAAATATCTCTTACGGTTTTCATGATATACATTTTCAAAGTTTAGGTTGAGCAACTTTTGAGACACTCTGTATAAGAGACTGAGCATCACGGTATTCAAAACATCGCTAAATCATTCGAGAAAACAGGAAATGGGGTGTTGGGGGACAAAGAGTAAGAAATTATTACTGACTCTCTGGAATGTTCACAACGTTGATTTAAAAATAAAAATCATTTGCTAACTTACGCTGTGCTGCAATTTGAACTTAGAATCATCAAAATTTCGTACATACTGTATTACAGCATAAGATCACAGTCGCCAGGCTGAAATTTTTAGTCGCATGGCGACCTGGCGACCGGGATTTTTCGAGCCCTAGTCTAGAACATTTCAAATGTGTATTTAAAGTTAAGTTCATGTGGCACAATTCAGAGTAAACTTTACAAGAGAAGCAAAATAATATTGATCCTCTTAAGCAAAATTACGTATTTGGGTGGCTCTGCCCCCAGACCGTTAACATTTGAGGGGGCTCGAGCCCCCCCCCCCAAGCCCCATGGAGTCGGCGCTTATGGTTGAAGGTCATATACCTAGATCTTTGCTTAATATGTCCCACTTTGCTCTATTCATTGATATGTCCGATATAACAAATGTGTTGCACAAATGTAATGCAAATAAATCAAATGGAATCAAACATCACGAATACAAGGAAAGTTAGTTGGAGAATAGCTGGGAGGGGGTTTGCTGGTCATTGAAAGGGGAGTGGCTGACGACAAATAGCAAAAAGTAGAGTGTCTGCGTATGACGTGGCGTCAGTCAACGTAGGACGGTAGCAAAAAAGTGGTTTGCAGATCCATCTGGGAAGGATGGTAGTCCCAATTAGCCTATCTGTAGCTTATGATTACCCAGATTTGGTTCAAATGAAATGGTACATGCATTTTAGGAGGAGAATGGAAGAATGTTTATTGTTTACTTAATTTTTATTAAAGCCGGCCTCCGTGGCGGAATGATTATCGCAGCGAGCTGCTACGCTAAGGGTCCCCGGTTCGAATGCCGGCCTAGGCTTGGATGTTTTTTGAGTGTCCGTCCCTTCATAAATTTCATCATATCACTCATCCTCATCTTCGCGATTAGCCAAAAGTGGCAGAAAAACGAAGTAAAATAAACTAAACCAAACAATATTAACGAACTGAAAAATCATGTCACACAGAACTTTGGCCTGTACAAATAAACGGTACTACAAATTATTTCCTGAAAAAGGGATAATCGTAGGTTTGTATTCTTATTTGAACTATAAAGTACGAACTTACACTCAATAGATCGAAAATTCTGGATAAACTATTGGTGTTTGCCATGGTTAAAATGTTCATAAAGCCACTGGTCCACGTTCTACGCATAACAGAGAGAGAGAGAGAGAGAGAGAGAGAGAGAGAGAGAGAGAGAGAGATCATTACCTCGTCGACCCTAACTTCGCCATCTTGAATAGTGTGTTCTCTCGTTGAGTCTCGGTGCAACTCGTACACGCCCACATTTTGTTACGCATGACATGATTGGCCTGACCTCTTCTTCTTCCCCTTTGAAACGCAACATTTCTGCTTTACGCCCAATTTTTCCCTCATACAAAGAAATCGTATTATTATTATTATTATTATTCAGGTCGGCATTGCTGCTACAACTATTTTTCGTGGCACAAAGTTGCCAGGCAATGATATGATATGATATGATTTATTTCATTCCTTTTGACCATTGTACAGTGGTTGTTTTCCACACATGGTATGGAACATGTCAGCACATTACCGTTAATAATTATTTTCAAATAGGTACAAGTATGAAGATATTATACATAACATTTAAAAAAACATTGATTACATTATAATTGATTCTCCTTGTTCTTGCTGTTAGTTGCAAGGTTTACATTAAATTTACATACATATAATAGATAAAATCAATACATACATATACATGTCCTAGGAGTTATTTAGGATGTGACAATTTGCAATTTATTGTCAGGTACTCTTTAACAGAATAAAAACAATGATCTAATAGGTATTTTTTTACATGCTTTTTATATGAGGTAGCTGATTGTATTATTTTTATGTCACTCGGAAGGTTATTGAAACAGTGAACAGCCATATATTTAGGTCCTTTCTCAAATAATGTGGTGTTGTGTGATGGTATTGTGAGGTTGCTGCCATTCCTTGTATAATATTTATGTGAGGAGTTTTTACATTTGAAGGAATCTAAGTCAGTTTTTACATACATCAGCAGATGAAGTATATACAAGCATGGTGAGGGTAATATGCCTAAATTTTTAAACAGTCTTCTGCAGGGTGTATTTCTCTTAGCTCCTGCTATTATTCTGACAATTTTCTTTTGCAGCACAAAAATTTTATTACTATTAGTGGAATTTCCCCAGAAGATTATACCGTATGTTAATAAAGATTGAAACATGGTGTAATATAGTATTTTCAATGTTTCTAAGTTTGATATTGTTTTCAGTGTATTAATGCCAAATATAATTTTACCTAGTTTTGCGGAGAGGTGATCTATGTGTGGGTCCCATTTTAAGCTTTCATGAATCCATACTCCCAGGAATTTGACTGTTTTAGCGTGATTTACTTTCATATTACCTAATGTAACATTTGGTTCATTTATCATTTTATTCCTTGTGTGATGGAAATTGACAGCCACAGTTTTGCTGCTGTTTAATACTAAATTATTGTCAGAAAACCATTTGCTGAGTTTGATTGTTACTTGTTTGATATTAGAGTTAAGGGTTTGTTCCTTACCACCAGTGATGGCTACACTTGTATCATCTGCATAAAGAGTCGTTTTTGCTGAATTTAAATTTATTGGCAAATCATTAATATATATTAAGAAGAGCAATGGTCCAATAATAGAACCTTGTGGAACTCCACTTGATATTGTGCAGGGTTTTGAGACAAAGCTAGATTGCACACCGTCATCCTTTCTGTGGATAATCTCGACTATTTGCATGCGATTGCTAAGATAGGATGTGAACCAATCATGTGCGATGCCTCTTATGCCATAATGTTTTATTTTTTGTAATAGTTTTTCATGGGGTACTAGGTCGAAGGCTTTTGTCAAATCTAGAAAGAGTCCCGTGCATTGTCCCGTTTTGTCTAATGTTTCTCTTATATATTCCAAATATTGGAACACAGCAGATTCAGTTGATTTCCCTTTGCGGAAGCCATGCTGAGTATTTGAAATAAGTTGTTGTTTTTCTAAAAATGATACAATTCGATTGTTCATGGTAGCTTCTAAAATTTTCGAGAATGGGGAGAGGAGAGATATTGGTCTGTAGTTGGTTAAGTTGTTTCTATCTCCTTTCTTGTATATTGGAATTACTTTTGCTTCCTTCAGCTTTTGTGGAAAAACTCCTGCGGTGAAGGACAAATTGATTATGTGGCACAGTGGGATTGCAATATATTCTTTGCATTGTTTGACAATATAAGTGGGGATTTCATCTACACTACTCGACCAAGTAGGTCTGAATTTCTGTACGATTTTTTCAACCTCCATAGTAGTTGCTGGATGCAAGTACATTGTTTTGGTGCACGTTCCTAATTTCTTTAAGTTGTTTGTGTTGTGACTGGTATTAGTGTTGGGGGTGGAGTACATTTTCGCAACATTTGCATAGTATTCATTTAATAATGTTGCAACTTCGAGAGGTTCCTTTACAGTCTCAGAATTATGTTGTAGCGTAATATTTTCTTTTCTTTTGCTGCCTCCATGTAGCTCTGTGTTTACAATTTGCCACATTGTTTTAGATTTATTTTTGGAATTTATGATGGTATTCTCATTGTACATTTGCTTAGCCTTTTTTATTATTTTCCTATAGATTGACTTATACTTGTGGAAATATGTTTCAAAATCAGCTGTGGCATCTCCATCTTTCCTGATTCTGCTTAGATATCTCATTCTTTCACTAGATTTAATAATTCCAGGTGTTATCCAATGGTTCTTTTGGGTTGCTGAAGTTCTAACTTGTTTCTTGGGAAAAGCTATTTCGAAATAATAAGTGAACGTTTTTAGAAATGACTTATATGCTTCATCTGTATCATTGGACTCATGAATATCACTCCACGTTTCTTTGCTTAATAAATAATGAAAATAATTAATATTTTGTTTGCTGAATGACCTTCTGCTTACAACTTGTGTTTCATTTTTGGTACTGTGTTTTGGATTAGTCACTGTGGTTGGTGATAAAGAAAACATTTGAGCTTGATGGTCAGAGTAACCTGTGTCAAATACAGATGTCTCACAGTTACATAGGTGTTGGTTTATGAGTATTTGGTCAAGTGCACTTTCTGTATATTTGGTGATTCTTGTGGGTTGCTTGACCATGTGTTCTAAATTATACATGTTAAGGAGTGTGTTTAAATTATTGTTTAGATTTCCTTTTAGAAAGTCTATATTTAGATCGCCAATAACTGCTACAAGTTTGTTACTCTGTTGGTAGTAATTTAAGATGATATCCAGGTGTTTTATGAATATTTTTAAGTCGCTGTCTGGGGTTCTGTATATACATACAATAACCAGTTTATGTTTTGGTAATTCCATTACGCATGCTTCGAAATGTTTTTCTAAATTTAGATGCAAAAATTTTGTGCACTCATTTGCCTCTATATCATTCTTTACATATATACATGACCCTCCCCTACTTATGGTTGGCCTAGCATAACTACATATGAGATTATAACATGGGATATTTATATATTTGAGTTGTTCTTGCTTTAGCCAATGTTCTGTGAGGCATAGTGCATCTATTTTTTCGGAGAAATTTGATAGGTGGATTTCTAACATAATTTTCTTATCCGTATTTAAGCCTTGAACATTTTGATGAAATATGTTCAAGGTTTCTGACTTTTTAGAGCTTACCATACCATCCAGTGTTCCAGTTACTTTACCCATAAAAAAGTATTATCATGTGTTAATGGTACTTTTTTCTCCCTCGTAGATTTTCGAAGGGTACCTTTATTGTTTTCAATTGTTTCTTCATTTTCACCATTTCCTTTTATTGTGGTTACATTGCCTACACTGACACTAATTTTTCTTCACCTTTTACCGTATCATCATTTTTGTTTGGAGTTACGAGGTTAGTATCACACTGCACTTCACACACTTCACTTTCTGGTTTTTCCTTAAGAGGGTACACTGATTTCTGCGAGGGTTGTGTATTAGTAAATAGCGCATAGAGATTATCACACAGAAGTGTTTTCCCTTTTCCGTTCAGATGTTGGCCATGGTTTGTGTGGCCATCTCTTCCAATTTCACTAACGCTTAGCATTTTTGCTGTGGGAGAGGATTTACACACTTTGTAGATTTTAGAGTTCACACTGCTAATTTCTAAATTTACACAGGAAGTTGGTATTAGGTCGTATCTGTGAGGAATGGCAGTAATGACGACGTTGGTATGTTTTGTTGTTTCAAGGCAGTTTTTAATTACTGAGATTACCAATTTTCCTTCATTTCTTGATATATCATTGGAACCGCCCATTATGATCACATGGTCGTTTTTTCCATAGTCCTTGCACATGTCAGGTAATGATTTAACAACTTCTGTCAATGGGGCGCCAGGTTTAGTAAATCCAGATACATTGTATTCACTACACTTCTCGCCCAACTTAGAAGCAATACCACGACTATGGCTATCACCCAAAATTAAGACATTACCTTTGTAACTTTTATTGACTAGAGTGTTTTGGTCGTATTTATTGGTTTCAGGACGTTTACTTGTTTTGTGTCGATTTCTCATTTTGCCGATGTGTTTCAATGGGAAAGCATTTGCACTTGATATGTGAGCCGATGCAGTTGTTAAGACAGTTGTAGCAGCAATACAGGCCCGTAGCCAGGAATTCTTAGTGGGGGGGGGGCAAAGTCAATCCCAGAGGGGGCAAATTTTTAATATATTGTGTCGCATTGTCAGATATAGCAGGGTGCACTTGCCCCCTCCTCCAAAAGCTATAAGTAACAGGAAAGGGATGATATCTTGAAACCAGGGTTTCGGAGCGGAGCGGATCAAGCTCCGGCTGTTGCCCACGCTCCGGAGCGAGGAGAGAGATTCTAAGGAATGGTTCGCTATTCGCGATTAAAATTACCACCTGAGCGCTAGTGTCGCTTCCAATATGGCCGCTCTAAGTAGGATAGATCTTTGTTTACATTCAGCAGTAGTACAAAAGAGCAGCGTGTTGGCATGACTGGTATGGTAGAAAACGTTTAAATTACGCATTATTTTTAAATATTGCGAATGCGATGTGAATTCCAAGTACTCTAACAAACGTGAAGCTGTACTGAGAACGAAGCATTTAATTATGATAGGCAAAAATAACACGGAAAATGCAGACGAAACTATGTATACGCACTGGTTGTCCAAAGCAGTGCTGTATCATCTGCACGTCATGTTGTAACTGGGGTTCTCGGAAATTATTTGAAAATAAAGGAATTGAAATTGACCTGTACTTGAAAACCTGGGACAGGAGAATATTGCGAACATATCGTTGCAGTTCTTTCTCGAAAGAGAAAGACTGGTTTAATAATAATATTCACGATTTCATGACCAGGCTATACTCACTGAAAAAGGACATCGTACTGAATGAAACAGTAACATTAGCATGTCCACTTTTTTTCTGGTTACATTTGACATTAATTCATTCTCAAACTATTTTCATCTTCCCTCTTAATCGACTTGCACCTGTTCCAAATTTCACACATACGTAACACCGGTAATACATGGACGCATTGGTTAAGACGCTTCATGATTTTTCGAGAAAAAGAAAATTTATTTATAAAGTACAATTTAAAACTTTACTTTCATGGAAATATATATTTATCTTCCGATAAATACAGTAAACAGACTCGTGCATTCTTCGTAATTTCCTTGCCGAATTACAGTGTTATATCTCCCATACCAATCTTCTGTCAATTACGTTTTCCCTGATTTATTAACAAATTTCATTTTGTTGATTCCACGGGGTGGAAACACATGAAAACTTTTAATTTGTTCTGACCCATAAAACTATTTAGAGCAAAAAAAAAAAAAAACCTGAACAGTAGACCTTACTTTCTCGCATATTCACCATGCTTTAAACGACTTCAACACAACGTATCCTACTTAGAGTACTTCCTGAAAATCCCGGCAGATGGCATATCGGTTAATTTTAATCGCGAATAGCTCTTTTCAGTTGTTACGGCGTGCACTCTAGAAGCTGGCAGGGGAAGTGGAGAGCGGGGAAACGACCTATCCAGCGCAACGAGACAGGCCGGTTAGAGAGAGAGACTGCAACGTTGCCAGAGTAGCGGGAAAGGGGAGTTGAAATCGAAAGAACCATGAAATACAGACGTCCCATTGTTCGCGTATGGCCTGAGAATGCGTATTATCCCCATCTTGTGGTCAGTAGAATACCGATAAGTGTATACGTTGTAGGAATTCTTTCCAACTGTACCGAATGTTAGCTAGCATTGTCCATTACAATCACTGCGCCTTTGATGTTCCTTTCGTCAAGCGTATCTAAAAACTGCAAAAACCACTGAAAACTAATTTACATTCCTGTAGAAAACCAGTGTGACTGGAACCTACGTGACAAACAATAATGCGCCCACCTTTACCTACGGGCACTTTTAAACCCCCTGTACCCTCTTTATTTTGCCAGATTTTCGTTGGAGCGTAATTCTGATGTATGTACGTTTCATCTAAATGAAATACCTATATAGGGCAAAGGTTCCTTATTTTTCAGAAGATGCATTTTTTGCAAAAACATTACTCTGGCTGTAACTATATCGGCTCTCTCCATCAGAAATCGTCTACCGTCATTGCTCTTTTTGTCCTTGATCCCCATATACTTCAGTATCCTCCACAACGACGAAACTCCCCACTGAAGCTTATTTGTGTTTGCAAATCAACGCGTAACTTGTTCAGTGTTGGATATTCACCCTTCACATAATACCCGAGGATAATTCTTCTTATTATATCTTTATCGCAACCGTCGATTGCCTTTGTGATACTACTGTTCCTTTCGATTAGTTTGCGCGGTGATTCAAATGACATGGAACCCGACGCCTCAAGATTGTCTTTGCCTTCCATAACAATACTCTGCACAGTTCGCGTACTCACTCCAAGAGCTTCCGACACTCTCTGTTGCACTTTGTGCACACTTACTAAGGGACCACTGTTTTCTGCTTCCTTTTGAAAATATCCATGAACCCTATTGATTATTTTCCTGCATTGGCTACAAACTACCTCTTTCCTGTTCGCCATCGTACGATACTTACTGCGTTAATAAGCACAAAGCTCCCTATGGAACAACGAGAGTACAAATAAACGTCACATTACATGCCACATACACGTTTATCGAAGAAACAATGCAGTTAGGCAATACACGACGCGAAAACGATTACTCCCACGTATGTTATTCCTACATTCCGCTCATAACAAACAGGAATCAACACAGGGGCAAAACACCATCAGCAACGCGGTGAATTGGCAACACAGCAACGTGCAGAACGAAGTTAGCGCTGCAGCTTCCTCCCGCAACTGCGTAACTCTCGGCTCCACCGCTAGGTGGTCTGTTCTCTGGTGAAGAGTGGTATGTGAAATTTGACTCACCTGCGGGTGAATTAGTGGATTCTAATATTCTTAACGTTGATATTGTATTTTTTTTAAGTCCACTTGATTTACAAATAGGCTAAATTGCGAACCGACCTTCAGTTTAAAGTGCGATCCGGTCCACTTTGTGCCTCCATTGGGTATCGAACGCGAGGACCCTTAACTACAAGACCTCGGCGTTATTACTACGCCATCGGGGAGGCATCCAATTTACACAAATAGGTTGATTCCAATAACACGTTATATGCATAATCTGATAACTATGCACTTTTGGTGCATCTAAACATATTTTTGTCAACTATAGCATGCCTAAAAAGTCATTGAAGTTTGGGTTTTTATAACTTCAGGAGACACGGATCTGAAAATGTGCGATATAAAATAAATGCAGGTTTGCCTTCCATACGTGGTGGTTTTGTCACGTTTCTTAGCTTCGTGAAACATACACTTTTGCAGGAACTGCTTCTTGCATCCGCCTGGGGTCTTGCTCTAGCTTAACCAAAAATATATTTGTTTAGCATAATCGAGGGTTACTTATTCCTGCCGAACAAGGATTCTATTGCGACCATACGGCTTTGTATATCAATAAAGATTTATGTACAGAAATATTAATTAGGAACTTTTTTTTTTTCGTCAACTGGATTTAACATCCTTTTTTGTTATTCAGCAAATATTCAATTAATCACCTTTTTTGTCATTAATTTCCTTGCCAGGTCAGCTGTTTTTATGCAAATTTTGGCGTACTTAACTACACGTAAGCTAGATATTAGCTAATATTCGTGCTGTTATATTACTATTCTTGTACCGTCTTTGTAACATTTCATGTAATAATAATAATAATTTAGAATTT
This sequence comes from Lepisma saccharinum, assembly GCF_977018435.1. Taxonomy (NCBI): domain Eukaryota; kingdom Metazoa; phylum Arthropoda; class Insecta; order Zygentoma; family Lepismatidae; genus Lepisma; species Lepisma saccharinum. Next base: position 80,696,374 of record NC_139234.1, read on the forward strand.
AAAGGAAAAAGGTAAATTTTCATAGTGCACGAAAGTTCGACATTCAGATAGAAAGATGGTCTAGGGGAAAACATTTCAAAAGGATAGACAGTTGTATGGAAGCGAGAAAAAACACAAGGTAGATTTCATAAGATACCTAGCAATCAGTAACCAAGAAACTGCATTCTTAATATTAATGTTCTCATGATTAACGAACCTTATTTATTCTCACCATGCAATGGGTAAAATATTTGGAGCTTTGTCTCACTTTCCGGAAAAATATTGTGTTTCTGCTACTTTTCACTTTTGTTGGCATGATATCCCGGATCACTTTTACGAGACGAGACGAGACAAAACGAGACGGGACGAGACGAGACGGGACAGAACCCTTCGAGACGGGACACGAGACGGGACAAACGAATATTTTCGAGACGAGACACGAGACGAGACAGCATTTTCACGAGACGGGACGAGACAGACCAAAGTCTCGTCTCGTCTCGTCTCGTGGGCAACACTAGTTTTTTTTCAGTACGCATTTATCAATTCTCTCATTATCATCGTCGAGATTAGCCAAAAATTCAAAGCTAAGTAACAAAAATCAAATCAAATGCCATCACTGAAGAAGTCACGTATTGCTCGCAGCCATGTTTTCCAAAATGAAACCATAAAATTCACGGTTATTAAGGTTTATACATCTTGTTTCGACTTATCTGCTGACTACACATTGTTCATTACTGAAAACTTGCTTTCATTTTGCTGTGTACAACGTACTTAATACAAAAAAATATTAAATTTATACGTATACGTTTTCTGGCTTTCTAGACTCAGAAAGTTAAATATAGCAACATTCCATTCGTCGTTTTTCCAATTTTTTTGCAATTTTCTTATAACCAGCATGCCTATTTCCAGGTTACTGCTTACAAACTTGAAATGTTAGATATGGCAAATAGACATTTTGTAATTTTTGCAGTAGTATACGTATGTAACCATTAAACACCTATTTCAACTTCCTGCCTTTAAAATTGGGAAAAAGAATCGATATGACAACCCTGTATTTCATACTATTTAAATTCTCCTGTTCGGCTGTATATAAACAGCATTCCGATTTTCAACTTCATATCTTCATAAAATTAAACCAAATGTGGCAACTTACATTTTTGGTTAAGCCGGTTTTCAACTTTCTAGTGTCAGGATTTTTAAAAAGTTAGATATGAAAACTCTGTATTTCAAATTAAAACGTTTCCTAATTGCCTGTGTTTACGGTAACATTAATAAGCATGATTCCGATTTTGAACTTCATACATTCAAAAATCGAAAAGTTAAAATTAGCAACCTGAATTTCCAATTACCTTAAACTTTTCCCTTTCGCTACATTCAAAGTATCATATATAACCAGCGTAAAAGAAAGTTAGATATGTCAATTGAGCACCAGCGAGTGTTTTGCATGAACACCTGTCTGCCTTTTATCTTCCTCCGTACAAGTTGCTTCGCCTTTCCTCTGCGTGCTCCTGGACTTTAGAAGGTTAAATGGATTCTCTGCAGTAGTTTCGCCAGTGTTACTCGAACCAATATTCCGGAATAACTCACTTCTGCGCTGTGGACTGTAACGTCGGGCCGATATGCCGAAGTGTTTAGCCCAAACCAGAAGTTGAACGGAAATTAGTTTCAGTCGCGATCCCTGGTGGCAGGAAATGAGAGAGAGGTTCCATTATCTCAACTTATAAAACCACAGGTGGCACACCTGCTATTGAAATATATTGTCCCCAGAAGCAGTAGTAGAGTAGTAAAAGTGATAATGAAAATGTAATAATAATACTAATATCGCTCTCTTCACGAAAACAGTCCAGTGAAGATCTTAGCTTCCCCTTGCCTCCTTCACACCCCTGGCCCTCCAGGTTTGCCACACTTCTTCTACGCTTCACAGTTGACACATTGCGCGTTGTACGTATGCGGCTCAATGTGCCTTCCCTGGTGAATTGTGTAAGGATTATTCCTTGCTTATTGGCAACACTGTAGGTGAGTGACGTAATCTTGTCTGGACTGTTTTTGCGTGGCGTTAGCTTTAGTAATAATCAGTTTTATAACAACAATAATGGCGATTTAGAATTATCCAACCTCATAGCGCTCCGGAGTCGCTACGGAGACGAACGGGCAAGTTCTTTGAATATCGCTCCGGAGCGAAGCGTCACAAGGTATTGCTCCGCTCCGGAGCGGAGTGAACCGTTCCCTAAAATTTCGCTCCTCGCTCCGGAGCGGAGAGAGAAATTTTCCAACTTCCTCTGCTCCGATCCGGAGCGGAGCGTGTCAAGGTAGTGCTCCGCTCCGGATCGGAGTGAACCATCTTCTAAAATTGCGCTCCTCGCTCCGGAGCGGAGCGAGAAATTTACCGATTCCCGCTGCTCTACTCCGGAACGGAACGGGCCAAAACATCTCTCCGCTCAGGAGCGGAGCGAAAGTAGGAGAGGTCCGAGATAAAACCTAACAATAGACCCTTTAATTGACATTAATGGCTTTTTAATTCAGTATCGAGGGGTGACGCTATTGTTAATTAATCAAGCGCCACGTGTCGGGGGTGGAGGAGGAGATGAGTCGTCGATGACTCATGCACACGTGTGAGTTTGAAATTAATGGTTTTCCATTAGTGCACAAAATATATTATTATGTATTCCGTTTTTACCCTAACCTAACCCTATTGTTATATTTTATATATGCGTTTCTGCCGGATATGAGTCATGGGTGCTTTATGCACACGTGGGAGTTTGGAATTAATGGTTTTCATTAATGTACAAAAGACACTATTATGGAGTTCGTTTTTTTTACCCTAACGTAACACTATTGTTGTACTTTATATATGTGTTTCAGCCGGATATGAGTCACAGATGATTTATACAGACGAGGGAGTTTGGAATTAATGGTTTTTCCATTATTGTACAAAAGGCACTATTATGGAGTTCGTTTTCGGACTATTCTAACACTATTGTTGTACTTTATATATGTGTTTCAGCCGGATATGAGTCACGGATGATTTATTCAGTCGCGGTACTTGAAGTTAATGGTTTTTCCATTAATGTACAACCCATTTGATGGCGTCAGGCAAGGTTTCCAGGCGTCGATGACGTCATGTGGCGACGGTGCTGGAACATATTAGCTATAATTAAGGATCTGGATTTACCCGAATTCAACCGGTGCCGGTGCGATCGGAGGTAGAAGATATTATAACACAATATATGGCGTTAGCCTATGTTCGCTTTAAATGCGAAGAAATTGAACGATGTAGCCTATATGAAAACGAAGTATACGGGCAGAATGCATGTTATTAATAATAATTGCTCTTAAAAAAGGGAAGAATACGCTTACAGCAAGAACCTGTTACGAGCTTGCATTCATCGTCACCCCAAACCGCGAGCGATCATTGACGTGCGAGGGGAGAAACGACTCTATTGTTATGTTCCCCTTACGGGAGCTGAATGGAAGGCAAGTGCCGCCAATTTTTTTACACGCTTGTATTGATTTTCTTTGAGGTTCCCAATTTTATTTTGTGGAAGTAATTTACGCGTTCTTTTTTTCTTCCGCTTTTCGTAACATTGCAAAGACTATTTGACCTAAAACGTAAGGATTTTGGCTGAACTAGGAACAATTATTTCCAGTATCTACAGGTTAAAGTGGATGCGATCCACTATTTGCCCTTATTTCTAGGATGCGAACCACGGACCCTTTGATTATTGACTTATAAACATCAGGATTCACGTAAAATTGACCAGATTTTTTACTGTTAGGGCCAATATTTCGCACTTTTTGTGTATTTTTACTCAGAAAACGCTATTTGAACGATTCAAGCAAGAGTTGCATGGCAATTTAGACACACAAACTGTGTTTCTTTAACTTAAGCTGGAGTTTAGGTTTATTTTTTTACTCTAATATCAAAATTTCATCTATTCAGGTACATTTTTATTAAATTTTGGATTCACAAGACATTTTTTCAACTTTTAACTTGTTATTTTAAAAGTATATTTCCATTTTTTACTCTAATATCACAATTTCATCTATTCTGGCAGGAGTGTTTATTGCAGTTTAGACTTGCAAAGACATTTTTTCAACTTCTTTTAATAACTTTTTCTATTTATTGCCTTTTGTATCTTATATTTTTTAATTCTTAACTTTGAGTTTTGTTCTTTATTTAAAAAATTTCTCTAATCACTAAGGAAGAAGTACTTTTAAGTAAAACTGTACCCACAAACTTTATTATTACTATTATTATTATTATTATTGTTGTTGTTTTTGTTTTGATGTAGTTGTTGAATCTTGTTGTTGTTGTTATGGTTTATTGACTTCCACTACGCTATTTTCGGTTTGCTTCGTAGGAAAGTTTGTTTATTTTAGAGTTTCCTCGGTATTTTTTTTACTGTTAGGGTAGGTAAAGTTTCCTAAATATATGAGTAGGGTTCCATATATTCTTGTTCTTGCAGGTTTTTTGATATGATGTGATCACCACAACTCTCCAAGTGCTTTTACTGCATGTTTCCATTTTATTGAGGCTTAGTGATTCCTAGAGCCACTTTATGCATGAGAGAAAGCTTGAAAATTTCGATCTCAGATAACCGTCAACCTTATGTCAGAGTATTTTCGAGTATATTTTAGACTTATTATGGGCCACTAGAATATCACGGCTTGCTTAATTTTTAAGTATGTTGCGCAGTTATTGTATTTTTGCTTTTGCTTACTAGATAAACTGTATGAAATGTTTAATATTTGTACTTTTTTTGCACTTAATAGAGGCCAAACTTTTACTGTAACTAAAATTATTATGTCTCTAAGCACTGAAACCCCTTTACCAAGAGTAGCTACTATAACTGAATGTTTATTAATATTGTTTCTTTCATCCATTAAATATAACAATTTAACAATATAATGACAAATCACAGGACAAGTCGATGTTAGCAGATGACTACGTGGCTCTTAAGTCCACATGCCAAACTTTTCTTACCATGCTATTTAGCCTTATAGGCTTTTTATTCTGGGTACGTTTCAAGAACTATTGACTTTTTTGAGCGTTTGATTAATACCAGGGGTTATTTGTATCTCTTATGCTGTATTATTCGAGGCTTCTATTTTTTATTCTACAATCACTATATGTCCCTGAGAACTAAATTCGACTGACTGAAGCTTAAAGCTTAGGCTCTACAGCATGTTGAATGGTTAATCACTGGTCAATATGAATTTTACAGAGGCTTGTAGGAGGCATAGGAACACACGCCAGAGCCTTATTAGCGTGCAAGAAGCACTTTCAGGGAGTACTACGAGGAAACGAAGTTGATTCTTTTGAGTGCTTTACCAGTTGCACAGCCAATATTTGCTATTTCAAGTAACTACATGTACCAGAACATTTTACAGCCCAACACTAACTAGACTTCAATTTATACTATATTAGGTGCTAAATGTAGCAAGAACACTGATTGTAAATACTTTTGAGAATCCAACTATATCAGGATTTTTTCTATGTAAGTATATTTTTATTGATTACTAACTTTAACAGACCAATCAGGAAGACGACAAAACTCACTAAACTTAGTACTATAGTGTAGGTGATTGCATGAAAAGTAGAAATTATAACAACCACAAGGTTTCGCTTTTTGCTTTTGTGACTAATCGTGACGCTTTTTGTGACTAATCGCTACGCTGAGAATGAATGGATGGCCAAAAAATCTTAAGGACTGGATGTATTTTACCACTACAGACGCCTATGTAGAAACACTAGAGTACTGTTAGCTTTCAAAATTGAGGTTATACTGTACTGTTTTTTAAATATTTTGTATTTGGCACGCTTAACAAGTTTCACTTATATTAATTTCAGGACAAATATTGCTAAAACTCTCAAAAATAAACAACAACAACAAGATTCAACAACTACATCAAAACAAAAACAACAACAATAATAATAATAATAATAGTAATAATAAAGTTTGTGGGTACAGTTTTACTTAAAAGTACTTCTTCCTTAGTGATTAGAGAAATTTTTTAAATAAAGAACAAAACTCAAAGTTAAGAATTAAATAATATAAGATACAAAAGGCAATAAATAGAAAAAGTTATTAAAAGAAGTTGAAAAAATGTCTTTGCAAGTCTAAATTGCAATAAACACTCCTGCCAGAATAGATGAAATTGTGATATTAGAGTAAAAAATGGAAATATACTTTTAAAATAACAAGTTAAAAGTTGAAAAAATGTCTTGTGAGTCCAAAATTTAATAAAAATGTAGCCTGAATAGATGAAATTTTGATATTAGAGTAAAAAAATAAACCTAAACTCCAGCTTAAGTTAAAGAAACACAGTTTGTGTGTCTAAATTGCCATGCAAACTCTTGCTTGAATCGTTCAAATAGCGTTTATTGCGAAATATTGGCCCTAACAGTAAAAAATCTGGTCAATTTTACGTGAATCCTGATGTTTATAAGTCAATAATCAAAGGGTCCGTGGTTCGCAACCTAGAAATAAGGGCAAATAGTGGATCGCATCCACTTTAACCTGTAGATACTGGAAATAATTGTTCCTAGTTCAGCCAAAATCCTTACGTTTTAGGTCAAATAGTCTTTGCAATGTTACGAAAGGCGGAAGAAAAAAAGAACGCGTAAATTACTTCCACAAAATAAAATTGGGAACCTCAAAGAAAATCAATACAAGCGTGTAAAAAAATTGGCGGCACTTGCCTTCCATTCAGCTCCCGTAAGGGGAACATAACAATAGAGTCGTTTCTCCCCTCGCACGTCAATGATCGCTCGCGGTTTGGGGTGACGATTAATGCAAGCTCGTAACAGGTTCTTGCTGTAAGCGTATTCTTCCCTTTTTTAAGAGCAATTATTATTAATAACATGCATTCTGTCCGTATACTTCGTTTTCATATAGGCTACATCGTTCAATTTCTTCGCATTTAAAGCGAACATAGGCTAACGCCATATATTGTGTTATAATATCTTCTACCTCCGATCGCACCGGCACCGGTTGAATTCGGGTAAATCCAGATCCTTAATTATAGCTAATATGTTCCAGCACCGTCGCCACATGACGTCATCGACGCCTGGAAACCTTGCCTGACGCCATCAAATGGGTTGTACATTAATGGAAAAACCATTAACTTCAAGTACCGCGACTGAATAAATCATCCGTGACTCATATCCGGCTGAAACACATATATAAAGTACAACAATAGTGTTAGAATAGTCCGAAAACGAACTCCATAATAGTGCCTTTTGTACAATAATGGAAAAACCATTAATTCCAAACTCCCTCGTCTGTATAAATCATCTGTGACTCATATCCGGCTGAAACACATATATAAAGTACAACAATAGTGTTACGTTAGGGTAAAAAAACGAACTCCATAATAGTGTCTTTTGTACATTAATGAAAACCATTAATTCCAAACTCCCACGTGTGCATAAAGCACCCATGACTCATATCCGGCAGAAACGCATATATAAAATATAACAATAGGGTTAGGTTAGGGTAAAAAAGGAATACATAATAATATATTTTGTGCACTAATGGAAAACCATTAATTTCAAACTCACACGTGTGCATGAGTCATCGACGACTCATCTCCTCCTCCACCCCCGACACGTGGCGCTTGATTAATTAACAATAGCGTCACCCCTCGATACTGAATTAAAAAGCCATTAATGTCAATTAAAGGGTCTATTGTTAGGTTTTATCTCGGACCTCTCCTACTTTCGCTCCGCTCCTGAGCGGAGAGATGTTTTGGCCCGTTCCGTTCCGGAGTAGAGCAGCGGGAATCGGTAAATTTCTCGCTCCGCTCCGGAGCGAGGAGCGCAATTTTAGAAGATGGTTCACTCCGATCCGGAGCGGAGCACTACCTTGACACGCTCCGCTCCGGATCGGAGCAGAGGAAGTTGGAAAATTTCTCTCTCCGCTCCGGAGCGAGGAGCGAAATTTTAGGGAACGGTTCACTCCGCTCCGGAGCGGAGCAATACCTTGTGACGCTTCGCTCCGGAGCGATATTCAAAGAACTTGCCCGTTCGTCTCCGTAGCGACTCCGGAGCGCTATGAGGTTGGATAATTCTAAATCGCCATTATTGTTGTTATAAAACTGATTATTACTAAAGCTAACGCCACGCAAAAACAGTCCAGACAAGATTACGTCACTCACCTACAGTGTTGCCAATAAGCAAGGAATAATCCTTACACAATTCACCAGGGAAGGCACATTGAGCCGCATACGTACAACGCGCAATGTGTCAACTGTGAAGCGTAGAAGAAGTGTGGCAAACCTGGAGGGCCAGGGGTGTGAAGGAGGCAAGGGGAAGCTTCGATCTTCACTGGACTGTTTTCGTGAAGAGAGCGATATTAGTATTATTATTACATTTTCATTATCACTTTTACTACTCTACTACTGCTTCTGGGGACAATATATTTCAATAGCAGGTGTGCCACCTGTGGTTTTATAAGTTGAGATAATGGAACCTCTCTCTCTCATTTCCTGCCACCAGGGATCGCGACTGAAACTAATTTCCGTTCAACTTCTGGTTTGGGCTAAACACTTCGGCATATCGGCCCGACGTTACAGTCCACAGCGCAGGAGAAGTGAGTTATTCCGGAATATTGGTTCGAGTAACACTGGCGAAGCTATTGCAGAGAATCCATTTAACCTTCTAAAGTCCAGGAGCACGCAGAGGAAAGGCGAAGCAACTTGTACGGAGGAAGATAAAAGGCAGACAGGTGTTCATGCAAAACACTCGCTGGTGCTCAATTGACATATCTAACTTTCTTTTACGCTGGTTATATATGATACTTTGAATGTAGCGAAAGGGAAAAGTTTAAGGTAATTGGAAATTCAGGTTGCTAATTTTAACTTTTCGATTTTTGAATGTATGAAGTTCAAAATCGGAATCATGCTTATTAATGTTACCGTAAACACAGGCAATTAGGAAACGTTTTAATTTGAAATACAGAGTTTTCATATCTAACTTTTTAAAAATCCTGACACTAGAAAGTTGAAAACCGGCTTAACCAAAAATGTAAGTTGCCACATTTGGTTTAATTTTATGAAGATATGAAGTTGAAAATCGGAATGCTGTTTATATACAGCCGAACAGGAGAATTTAAATAGTATGAAATACAGGGTTGTCATATCGATTCTTTTTCCCAATTTTAAAGGCAGGAAGTTGAAATAGGTGTTTAATGGTTACATACGTATACTACTGCAAAAATTACAAAATGTCTATTTGCCATATCTAACATTTCAAGTTTGTAAGCAGTAACCTGGAAATAGGCATGCTGGTTATAAGAAAATTGCAAAAAAATTGGAAAAACGACGAATGGAATGTTGCTATATTTAACTTTCTGAGTCTAGAAAGCCAGAAAACGTATACGTATAAATTTAATATTTTTTTGTATTAAGTACGTTGTACACAGCAAAATGAAAGCAAGTTTTCAGTAATGAACAATGTGTAGTCAGCAGATAAGTCGAAACAAGATGTATAAACCTTAATAACCGTGAATTTTATGGTTTCATTTTGGAAAACAGGGCTGCGAGCAATACGTGACTTCTTCAGTGATGGCATTTGATTTGATTTTTGTTACTTAGCTTTGAATTTTTGGCTAATCGCGACGATGATAATGAGAGAATTGATAAATGCGTACTGAAAAAAAACTAGTGTTGCCCACGAGACGAGACGAGACGAGACTTTGGTCTGTCTCGTCCCGTCTCGTGAAAATGCTGTCTCGTCTCGTGTCTCGTCTCGAAAATATTCGTTTGTCCCGTCTCGTGTCCCGTCTCGAAGGGTTCTGTCCCGTCTCGTCTCGTCCCGTCTCGTTTTGTCTCGTCTCGTCTCGTAAAAGTGATCCGGGATATCATGCCAACAAAAGTGAAAAGTAGCAGAAACACAATATTTTTCCGGAAAGTGGGACAAAGCTCCAAATATTTTACCCATTGCGTGGTGAGAATAAATAAGGTTCGTTAATCATGAGAACATTAATGTTGAAAATGCAGTTTCTTGGTTACTGATTGCTAGGTATCTTATGAAATCTACCTTGTGTTTTTTCTCGCTTCCATACAACTGTCTATCCTTTTGAAATGTTTTCCCCTAGACCATCTTTCTATCTGAATGTCGAACTTTCGTGCACTATGAAAATTTACCTTTTTCCTTTAAATTCTAAATTATTATTATTATTACATGAAATGTTACAAAGACGGTACAAGAATAGTAATATAACAGCACGAATATTAGCTAATATCTAGCTTACGTGTAGTTAAGTACGCCAAAATTTGCATAAAGCAGCTGACCTGGCAAGGAAATTAATGACAAAAAAGGTGATTAATTGAATATTTGCTGAATAACAAAAAAGGATGTTAAATCCAGTTGACGAAAAAAAAAGTTCCTAATTAATATTTCTGTACATAAATCTTTATTGATATACAAAGCCGTATGGTCGCAATAGAATCCTTGTTCGGCAGGAATAAGTAACCCTCGATTATGCTAAACAAATATATTTTTGGTTAAGCTAGAGCAAGACCCCAGGCGGATGCAAGAAGCCGTTCCTGCAAAAGTGTATGTTTCACGAAGCTAAGAAACGTGACAAAACCACCACGTATGGAAGGCAAACCTGCATTTATTTTATATCGCACATTTTCAGATCCGTGTCTCCTGAAGTTATAAAAACCCAAACTTCAATGACTTTTTAGGCATGCTATAGTTGAAAAAAATATGTTTAGATGCACCAAAAGTGCATAGTTATCAGATTGTGCATATAACGTGTTATTGGAATCAACCTATTTGTGTAAATTGGATGCCTCCCCGATGGCGTAGTAATAACGCCGAGGTCTTGTAGTTAAGGGTCCTCGCGTTCGATACCCAATGGAGGCACAAAGTGGACCGGATCGCACTTTAAACTGAAGGTCGGTTCGCAATTTAGCCTATTTGTAAATCAAGTGGACTTAAAAAAATACAATATCAACGTTAAGAATATTAGAATCCACTAATTCACCCGCAGGTGAGTCAAATTTCACATACCACTCTTCACCAGAGAACAGACCACCTAGCGGTGGAGCCGAGAGTTACGCAGTTGCGGGAGGAAGCTGCAGCGCTAACTTCGTTCTGCACGTTGCTGTGTTGCCAATTCACCGCGTTGCTGATGGTGTTTTGCCCCTGTGTTGATTCCTGTTTGTTATGAGCGGAATGTAGGAATGACATACGTGGGAGTAACCAAAAGTGGTTACTTGTCGTTACTTGTGTTATTGCAGTGTGTGTGTGTGTTGTGTCAGTGAGACGATTGGAATGCCAGCTCAAGTTTCACTTTAGAACAAAGAATTTTTATGTATGACACTTACGTGAAAACAGACTCGTGTCGGGAAGTGTGTAGGCAATTTGTACATAAATTCCCAAGCGTTTCACCTCCACATAGAGATACGGTTAGACATCTTGTCCTTAAATTACGATAAACTGGATCGTTAAATTTTAAAACACCTAAGCAAAAACGAGTGATTCTAACCGAAGCAAAACTCGATTAAATTGTTGCAGCGTTAGAACGTTCTCCAAACAAACCTCTACGCCGTGTTTCACAGGAGATGGGCGTGTCAAAATCATCAGCACATACAGCCACTAAGGTACAAAAATTAAAACCGTACTCTTATAACAAAGGTTAGTGCTCGTTTTGCAATATTTATATAAATGTCTGCATATGTCCATAAAAATAAGCGGGCATTACAGGCCGCAAATGTCGGCATCTCCGTCAGCGCCGCCCGCCACGCTTCTCCCGATCTCTCGGCCGAAGATCGAAATGAACGCACGGTATATAACAATAATAAATATAATAATAACACGACAAATTCTTAGGTGCGCTATGTTCCCACGGACCTCTATAAGTTTGCGCCACTGAAAGCATCCACCTATACAATTCCAGCCCCTCCAGAAAAAAATATCCTGCGTACGCCAGTAGGCGCAACCACGATTTTTTGTCTGGAGGGGACCAGTACCAGGACAAACGTGCAAATAATAATAATTGTAATATAGTGGTGGTAATGGAAATAATAATCGTAGAATCAAAAACGTTATTAAAAATCACGCAAGAAGACACAAAATGCATGATGAACATAATTCTATTTGTACATATGACATGTATTACTTTCATGTACGTACAACATATATTTTATTTATGCAACATGGAACGACGTAAAATAAGAAAATATATAAGTATGCAACATGTTAACGATAAATTGTGTATGCATTCAAAGTATCTTTAATATATATATATTAATATATATATATTTAATATGTATATATATATATATATTAAAGATATATCTTTAATATATATATATTAATATATATATATTTAATATTTATATATATATATATATTAAAGATACTTTGAATGCATACACAATTTATCGTTAACATGTTGCATACTTATATATTTTCTTATTTTACGTCGTTCCATGTTGCATAAATAAAATATATGTTGTACGTACATGAAAGTAATACATGTCATATGTACAAATAGAATTATGTTCATCATGCATTTTGTGTCTTCTTGCGTGATTTTTAATAACGTTTTTGATTCTACGATTATTATTTCCATTACCACCACTATATTACAATTATTATTATTTGCACGTTTGTCCTGGTACTGGTCCCCTCCAGACAAAAAATCGTGGTTGCGCCCACTGGCGTACGCAGGATATTTTTTCTGGAGGGGCTGGAATTGTATAGGTGGATGCTTTCAGTGGCGCAAACTTATAGAGGTCCGTGGGAACATAGCGCACCTAAGAATTTGTCGTGTTATTATTATATTATATATATATATATTATTTATGAGAATACATTAAATACATTACATAATCAATTCATCCGACTCATAACAAAAAAATCGTAAAAATAATACAAATTTTTTTCTCCTTTCCCTCAAAAGAATTATTCGTGCATTTGAGACAATTTTTTTTAGCAGCAAAAGTCTGAAGTAGCTACATATTTGGTGTTACTTCTCTCTCGGGTAATTTAGAATGCATTACCGAAAACAATCATATTTGGATCGATGCAAGCAAGAAAATTTTTAGATCCAAATTTTTCAAACTGAAAATAGGGTGCAGATAATTTCAGAGGGCGCCATCTCATTTTCTTTAACACATTTTTTTCCCTCATTTAGACCGTTTTGGCCTCATAGCTATGGCTCCCGACATAGTAGACATTGCAAGCGAAGCGAGCAAGAAAATTTTGAGAAAATTTGAAATCAATGGGGGCAATTGACCCTCTGTGTCCCCCCCCTGCAAGTTCCCTTGGCCGTCTGGAAGAAAAAAACTAATTCCATCTTGAGTATCCATTTGTCCTACTATTCTTAGATTCTGCTAGTCTTGTGTTTTTTTACTTAAATGTTTGCCCCCCCTAGAATGGACTTCCGTTCAAGGTTGGGAGGACAATGTCCCCTGCCCCTAGGGGCGGCGCCAGAAATTTTCGACCGGGTGGGCAGAAGCTCCATATTGATAGATTAGGGTGGGCAGTATGAATGTAAGACCATATATAGTACATATGTGTATGTAAGACGTATGTATCCCCCTCTCTCTTACACTCCCGATTTTCCTCTTACTTCTTTTCCCTTTCCTTGTTTTCCTCTTTATTCTTTTCTAATCTATTCTCGCATCTTGTTCCATTTCCTTTCGTTTTGTCTCTGATGGACACAATTATTTCAAGGAAGTGCTTACACATGCGCAGCCATACACCAGCCATACATTCTAATCACATTCTTTCATGCATGTTAATACAGTGAAATAAATGGGAATTAGGTTTAAGCTTGTGTTGCAAATACAAGGCACATACTTGATTTTATGTATTCGGCGACAATGATAGAAAGTGCGATGGTAGACAATCGTGCAGTTTCTCGTAATTTAAATGCATGTTCCTGAGCATAGTATTTTCATCGTATGAGTTTTTGACTGAAAGAGTTTTCTTACTCCTTGAGGGTTACTTTTCTTAGCTTACAAGGTTTGTACAACTGACAAATCTATCTGAATGTTTGTAGTAGCAGCGATTGGGTCCCAACATTTGAGGGGCAAGGACAATATACGCAGGGGTGCTCATCCCCCCCCCCAAGGCCAATGGCGCATCCCCACAAAAATCATGTCCATTTCATCCACCCCCCCCCCCCCAAAAATCATATCATTTGTGCCCTGAAACCATATCGTAATCCCTACACAGAAAGTAACTTTTTCCTTAGCCTTTTGTTACAAATGATGCACCTGCTTTAAAATAAGCAGTATACCAACACTAAGCACTATATTTTAAGAAGTGATGTTACTCATGAATATGGAGAATATCGCTCATGTCTTGTAATGCAGCTATAGCATAAAAATTCACATCCACTTCAGTAAAGCGCGAAACACGCATTGTTGTAACAAACACATTATTGCGAGCGAAGCAAGCAAGAACATTTTTACATCCATTTCTTTGCAGGCTTTCAAGAATATTAATTTAACGGGGTGTCAATACTTTCTTAGGATCCCGGGATATTTAGTCTTTTCCAACTTCTGTTTTGGCACGTTCGAAAACGTGTGGATACCATATCGCTAAATACAGTCTCCAAAATTTAATGCTCAAACTCTTTCTTCACTACAGAAATCCCTTGACAATCTAAGATTTAACACTTTATCAAAAGCTTCCTATCTCCCCCTTTAAATGTAATACTCAATCCTACCACAAAAATGTCCATGCCAAATTTAGACTTACTGGTGATATTGAAGACTGGATATGGCCTCCTCCAAAAAATTAATTCTCAGTCTCCACACCAGAATTTCTGCAACATTCTAAGACAATAGTAATACACAAGAATTGGATACCTTAATGCTCAATGCCTCTCTAACTAAAATACCCGCCATAATCTAAGACTTAGAGTTGAATACTGTCCTCGCCAACGTTTAATTCAGAATTCCCCCCAGAACCCACGTGTCACTTAAGGCCTAATATATGAGTTAGATATTTCCACCCCCTCGCACCATCAATAATGACCTTAAACGCTTTCTTTTCTTCATCTAATGGATTAAATATGGTGAATTTAAGGTGTAAAATTTTTACATGTATTTGGGAAATATATATAAATGTTCAATTTTACATTATTTGAAGGGAAAATATTCCCCAAAGTATCTCGATGGCGCAGCCTGCGCCATAATCCCCCTTGTGGGCACCCCTGAATATACGTTTTCTTGGTAGAAAAGGCTTCGCATAAAGAGGCCATAGTGCGGGGTCAAAAAGTGGCAAAATGTCGCTGGGGAACTGCATCCCCCACTTCCCGCTCCTCCTAATCGCCGCCACTGAATGTTTGGATTAAAATGAACGTCTTATTAGGAATGATTTAAAACACACATGGAAGACAAATTATTTGTTCATTGTCCATTTGTCCATGAAGTATCCCTAGGCTAATGAAAGGCTATTTTGACAAAATATCACTCGTGATAAGTAATAAACAAGTAAGAAATCTGTTCAGAATTTAAGAGATTATTAGCTAAATTGCTATTCGTTTTCTGAAGAACTGTCATATTACTAATGCGGGAGAAGCAATACACATATGGTTACATGAACATATTTTTTGAGGTAACAAAATGATTTAGGACACAAGGAATTCATCGAAGTTGATCATCGTACCAGTAATACTTCATCTATTTTTCATTGGGTTGTATGGCGTGACCATTTCGAACACACTAGAATGGCAACCTCTATCCTGTGCAGCATACCCTGGAAACTTTATTCTTTCAGGGCAACGAGTCCCTGGCGCCTGGAACCACTGTGAAAGTAATAATTTATCAGGGTTTGTATTTTGAGTGTCAGCGTGTCTTGTTTTCGCCCCTTCGTTACTTTCATCTAATAACCATTTAACCTTATAACGTCGTCATTATTAAAATTAGCAGAAAAATGATTTACAATAAAGCAAATCAACCAGAACTTACTCTTCCAAAAATGGAGTTTCATTAGTTCATACCATTAAGGTGGTAATTTCAATCGCACAGCGTTTCATTAGTGGATCAAGGCAGCTAATTCCGTGAACAATGATGTTGTTTTCCGAAAGTCTCAAATATTTGTCTCAGGCAACCACCCTCTTAAAATAGACGCATCTTCTGTGGTGATAAAATGCCACGTTTGGTGCGAGTTCTTTCTGTATATTTTCCCCAATAGCATAACTCTGTCGCATTATAATAAAGAGGTCCTGTGTTTGACTCTCCCCTCCTCTGGTTGAAGCACAATGCACACTGATTCGGACTACACGTCAAACTGTAGGTTTAGTCCCGATTAGCCTATCTGAGCATGAAAGTGAGCTTAGAAACAAACTAACAAAATCGTCTTCTATATACTTCGTGACGTAACTTTTTTCTTTACTTCAGCTGCATCTACAGATTCTGTTGACATTTTCGGCTGATTCATGTGACAAAATTTTGTGTGGAACGAGGATTTCTAAATAGAATAAGCCACTCATTAGCAATTGAATAATTCTGTAGCTTTTTCCATATATAACTGATTTATTAAAATTTATTCACTTCGGTATTGTAGTGATTGTTGTGATTCCTTCTTATTAGTAGAACGAATATAAAGTTGATATTTCGTATACCATATTGATATTTGAAGATGACAGGTATATAAAAATTGTAATGAAAAAAAGGGATACTTCTGGAATTTCAATTCAGAGCTAATTAAAATTATATTATACTCTATAGCAGGCATGTCCAACTTCAATCAAGCAGTGATCTACTTTTTATTGTCACAACAGACAGTGAGCTACTATTAATCGTTCATTTTTACAAAAAATTGTACCTACTCAGCCATTATACATTATAGAAGTTGAATTCAAATAACGTATATTCCTATAATTACAATAGATAACTGCGATCGACCAACAAACGCCCCGCGATCGACCGGTCAATCGCGATAGACGCGTTGGACATGCCTGCTCTATAGCATACTTAAACCCGAAGGTGTATGACTGCAGCAACATAAGCCTTCCATCTGTCCCTATCCGGGGCAAGATTAATCCAATCTTTCCCATCCTTACCGATTTATTTTAGGTCCATCTCAACGTTATCTCTCCATCCTCGTCTTAGCCTTCCTACTGATCCCTTACCATCAGGTTTCCCAACAAGAATCCTGTAAACTATTCTTTCCTCTGCCATTCGTGTCACATGGCCTGCCCATCTAACTAAGTCTTCTTGATTAAATTATTCTAATATTAATTAAAAAGTCGAAATAATTTATTGTGTTGCTGGAGGAAGTAACGCTAAGATGATGTTTAGATTTGTTTATTTGGAGATTATTTTAACTATAACCAGGCCGGAATATATAGGCTATACGTAGTGGAGCCCCGGAGCTGCAGTTTTCAAGTTCATCCTCAATTCTGATTTAATCTTGATCATACCCTGCATAATTTTGAGCCTCCTAATCCTACTAGCTGCTTTTAAACATGGAAGTATTCATTTGATCACAGTTTTTGTTTCAACAATGACAAAAGTGGCTTTTTATGGGTTGATAATATGTAAACATTTCCAGCATAGATAATATTCACAAGTAAAATATACATGTTATGAACACCAGGTTACACTTAAATATTTAATCATTCATATATCACCGAGTATATGTACTTATTGAATTTGATTGGGTGGGCACAGGAATTTTTGGGTGGGCGCTTGCCCACCCCTGTCGCCGTCCCTGCCTGCCCCCCTGTGGTTGCGGCACTGTTTGTGAGTGCCTCTTCATCAATTTCACGTCATCACTCATTGTCGGGATTAGCTAGAATTGGCAGAAAATCAAAGCTAAGTAACCACAATTAAATATCCATTCCCTCTCTCTACTGCATGAATCGCTATTACTAAATGGTGGACTTGGGAAACAAAAAATTAAGTAGTTCAAACTTCATAGCAATACATTCAAGAAAAACATGCAAACACATTAGGCACCTTTAATATAAGACTTCTTAAAATGTCATAACTGTTCAAGATACTGAAAATTACGAAATAATTTCCCGAAGTCTGAATCAGGAAGGGACCCCTCCCCCCAATCCTAGTACGACATTATTCGGAATCCCACACACCTCATTACATCACAAAATCAATAAGTGTCTTTGTTATGTTACTAGAGTAATACACGATATAATTGTAAAGATTAGTGAGAATACCATGTAGGAATGTGTTCTGTATATTTCGCAGGGGAAGGGGCAAAGCAGGCTCTCAGGGGGGCAATTGCCCCCTGCCCCCATCTAGCTACGGGCCTGCAGCAATTACTGTTATCAGAGTGCTATTATTATTATTATTATTGAAGTAGTAGTAGTGGTGGTATTCTCTAGGGATTTGCGGGAGATTTTAAATGATCGTGTTTTAAAGCGTCTGATGGATAGTGTTTCGAAGAAAGTGAAAGATATTCAACAACAGTTTGGAACACATATAATAGGGCCCGTTCCGAAAGTTGCACGAGTTTAACGCGTTATGGTAACTGGCTGTCCCATAAGTGCTTCCGTGCGTTCTGTGAGTTTCATTATGCTGCCCCAAAAGTCACATTCCGTGCGTTTCGTGCAAGAACGAGATTCACCAAACGCACGGGCCAGGAGGCTGGTTTGTTCCGTGAGAATCGTCTGCTCCTTGCAGACAAAGCGCGTGCTGATGGATTCAAACTGCACTAGTTCGGAAAATGTATTATAATTTTATCAGAGACCGATATGAAGCAACATGCACAAGATGAGTATGCCTTGACCGTTCTTAGAATGTGATTAAAATGAGTAACAGTGTCCACACTAAGAGTTTATTTTTGCCATAAGGACATTCCTTCCGCTGACGCCATGCGGAAACTTTCTCTAAACAAAACGCTGCGCCTGCGCTTTCGCCTAGAGTGTCCCATAAGTCTGCAAAATAACTGGTTTCACCAGATTCACGAGCCCAGTTATTTTCGTTGAATGCGTTCGTTTCGTTAAGACTTTCGGAACGCACCCATAGTTTAGCAACTTTGGCTAGAAATCGCAATAATATGAGGTGTGAGCCACAAATAATGAAGAAGTGACATGGTGGTGACGTCACTGCAGATGACAAATCTAAATTTCCATCACACAAATAATATTTTGTATGAAAATGAAAACGTCTTGAAAGTTATACATTTGGCCCCTTACAGTTGGGGGGAACGAGAACTCCCCCCCTTTTCGGCACCCCTGTGAGGAAATCCCATTCTCATCTGATATCCAAACATATGCATATCGAAATACGAAGAGCAGACGAAGTTCCAATGGTTAGCAGTACATCAGACCTGCGCAAAACCCACCAATACAACGGGAACTTCCCGTTCAACCAGCGTTGCCAACCGTATCATGATTGTGATAAACTCCGCACCCAATGTTTGGCATCATAATGGTAAAATTTCACAGTTTAAGTGGGACTTTTCCTTACTAGGAGGTCGGCAACACTACTCGTATTTCATGGAGTGGACACGTGGTATCAGGACGTGTATGGACACGTAGGCTATAGAGTTATCGCGTTGAAGGCTTTTTGAAAGTTCAAGATATAAGATACAAATATTCTGAGATAATGGCAGAAAATGGAAACGGAGGTACGTTTATATATTATTACGTTTACTAAAGGTGTCGATTCATTTGCTACAAATTGAATGTCCATCATGGTGCAATTGATCAGAGTAAAGTTTATCGAAAATATTTTGTTCAAGACTGCAGAGTAGTAAAAACTAGTATAAGATGGACGCAGGCTACATAATTTGGACAGGCCGCAATTTATGCAATGAATTTGAAAAGTCTCTCTCAATGTAATCAATATAATATGCTTGTGGATCTTTAAACCATTTATTTACCTATCACTAATTAGTTTCTTGGCCGTAGTGACATCCAACTGATGTCATTGCAGAAAATACATTGGTCTATGGCAGCAGTTCCCAATCTTTTTTTCTCATTGTACCCTTTAGTCGTAACTAAACGTCTAATGTACCCCCACAATAGGTATCCTCCGAAGAGTGGGTTTTGGGGATTTTTTTGGCTGCCTGATTTTTGGGGCGTTTTTGATATGTTGGAGGCTTGTATCTGCAATAGAGCAAAATGGCATTCGGGCTGTATGTGGAAGGATGGTAAAAAAATAAACATTAGAAATCTATGTTTATTATTTTGGTAATTATGCGATTTCGCCCGAACATCTCTAACTCGTTTATTTCGTTAATTTTAGCATTGATGCTTACCTATTCTGCATTGCGGAAGATTCTTTAAGGTGAAGTTATGCCTTTTTTCATAAAATAGTGTCAACTTTTCATATTACGAGTCATTATTTGATTTCCTTGTTCCGCTTGTGTAACAGACAATATGGCGTGTACTCGTCATGGATCATCGCGCGTCGTGCTTGTTTTGTCAATTTGGAGTGGGTATGCAGTGTTTCAACCTTCTTAAAGGAAAAATACATACTTTCGTGTTCATTATGTCAGCACAAACCATTGACGGATAGCCCCAAAAACCATTCACGATAGCCCCACAAACGATTGACGGATAGCCCCAAAAATTATTCACAATAGCCTCACGAACTCGTTTATTTCGTTAATTTTAGTATTGATGCTTACCTATTCTGCATTGCGGAAGATTCTTTAAGGTGAAGTTATGCCTTTTTTCATAAAATAGTGTCAACTTTTCATATTACGAGTCATTATTTGATTTCCTTGTTCCGCTTGTGTAACAGACAATATGGCGTGTACTCGTCATGGATCATCGCGCGTCGTGCTTGTTTTGTCAATTTGGAGTGGGTATGCAGTGTTTCAACCTTCTTAATCGAAAAATATCTACTTTCGTGTTCATTATGACAGCACAAACCATTGACGGATAGCCCCAAAAACCATTCACGATAGCCCCACAAACCATTGACGGATAGCCCCAAAAATTATTCATGATAGCCCCACGAACCATTGACGGATAGCCCCAAAAATCATTCATGATAGCCCCACGAACCATTGACGGATAGTCCCCAAAACTAGTCATGATAACCCCAAAAACCATTCATGATAGCCCCAGAAACCATTCACGATAGCCCCACGGATCTTTTCCGGCAAGGTTTGGTTAGGTAAGCATAGTTAAAAAAAAAAGAAAAAAAATCGTAAAAAAAAGGCACGTTTGGAAACACTGGCGAGACCGCGTGACTTTCGATGCTCACGCCATCTGCAGATACATAATGGAAACAACGGCATAATGTTGTTCTGCAGCATTCTATGGTAAAGTTTTCAGTTTCCGCGAAAGAAAATACCTCGAAGAACTTCAACACTGCTACAGAAACTAATTTCAGTAAGTAGTTTCTCCTGTAAATTTGAAGAAATCCGTTCGGGCGATATCGCATATTTACCATTATTTTATTGGTTGATCCTACGTTTACAATCTTTATGATTAGTAAAAAAATAAAAATGTGAAACACTTGTGTGTAAGAAGTACATAAAAAAACTTTAATGTATTTCAGAGTTATTGAAAAATTAAGTTTGTAAAAAACTAGTAAATATGCGATATCGCCAGAACAGATTTCTTCAAATTTACAGGAGAAACTACTTACTGAAATCAGTTTCTGTAGCATTGTCGAAGTTCTTCGAGGTATTTTCTTTTGTGGAAACTGAAAACTTCACCATAGAATGCTGCAGAGCAAGAAATAATCACTTTTTACGTAAGGAACTTGCATTTTCTGTAAACCGAGAACATTATGCTGTTGTTTCATTATGTACCTGCAGATGGCGTGAGCGTCAAAAATCGTGCGATCTCGCCAGTGTTTCCAAACGTGCCTTTTTTTTATGAGCATTTTTTTTAGCTATGCTTACCTAACCCAACCCAACCTAACCTAACCTTGCCGGAAATGGTCCATGGGGCTATGGTGAATGGTTTTTGGGGCTATCCATGAATGGTTTTTGGGGCTATCGTGAATGGTTTTTGGGGCTATCGTCTCTGTCAATGATTTGTAGGGCTATCATGAATGTTTTTTTGGGGCTATACGTCAATGGTTTGTGATGACATAATGAACACGAATGTAGGTATTTTTCGGTGAAGAAAGTTAAAAACTGCATACCCACTCAAAACCGACAAATCACAAGCATGACACGCGATGATCCATGACGAGTGCACGCCATATTGTCTGTTAACCAAGCAGAACAAGGAAGCCAAATAATGACTCGTAATATGAAAAGTTGACGCTATTTTATGGAAAAGGCATAACTTCACCTTAAAGAATCTTCCGCAATGCAGAATAGGTAAGTATCAATGATAAAATTAACGAAATAAATGAGTGAGAAGTTTTCGGGCCTTATCGCATAATTACCAAAAAACTTTCAAGCACAATTTTGGAGTTGTTATTGTAAATCCTTAGTGTCTAGTGAGAAGGAAGTGCCTGCATAGCTTGACAGTTTTTTTTTGTCTGGCTGTGCACTTGAAAATTTCAATTTAAGATTTGATGCCCAAATTTAGTGTATTTTGGTACAACAATTATGCCCAGTTGTACTCGTGAGTTTTGTGGGTTTTTGAGTTCAAGAATGAAATGGGTAGAGATTAGGAACAAGTATTTTATTTCAAAACACATGAAAGAAAGATAAGTGTGTCCATGACAAAATCAGCCTTTTTTTCTTGTTGAGTGTTAAAGCTATGAAATCTTAAACAATGAAGCAGTGGCATCTCATGGCCTCAAATTTGGCCGGGGCTTATTTTTTAAAGAATTTAAAATATAATGACAATTAACATCAATTACAAAAAATAGGTATTTTTTTCTTCTAGACTACAAAACTGGACTTACTTTTATGAAAGAATTTAAAATGTAATGACAAATTACATGAATTACAAAAAAACGAGTATTTATCTTCTTCTAAACTACAAAACTGGACTTATTTTTTTAAAGAATTTAAAATATAATGACAATTCACATGATTACAAAAGAAACAGGTATTGTTGTGAAACATACCTTTCTACGAACGTTGACTCCTGTTCTTCTGCTCAGCAAATTTTGTTATTACTTTTTCGTTGAAGCCCTCTATGTTTGAAATGTATTCTTTCTCTATTGTAAGCAAGTGCCAAGGCATTTGGTCTGTCTTGTCCCATTCCATTTCTTAAGCAGGTTTTAATACGCTTCAATGTGCTGAAACATCGTTCAGATTCAGCTGTTGCCACTGGAGTTATTAAAACTATGTTTGTCATTTTTACTGTTTCTGAAAAGGTAGCCTCTAAATAATTTTAAATAAAAAATGAATACAATCTACAGATAGAGTTTATGTTTTTCAACTCTTCACTACAATAAAGAACACGAAGTTCCCTCTTTAGTTTTCCCTCTTCTATGAAGGGATAATAAATCTGGGAAGATGCCTCTGTTTAAAGATTGTTCTCTTTCATTATGTCCTCGTAGAGCAAGTTCATGTCGCCAAAGAATTTTAAGCAATCGATAATTCTATTTAATATATGCCTATTTTTCCGGACAAATTCATTGTGTCTTGTAATTGACAGCCTATGTCCTTCATCAATTTGTGTTCGAACATCAACCCTGCCAAACTCATTCAAACATAGCGAATGAAAGCCACCACAACACTACAGTACAACACGTGAGATCGAACACGACGCCACGGAACTAGCCCCGAATCAGCATTCAAATCCATTGCACTCTCCCCTTCTCTCTCTGCTAGCATGTGACCTTCACTGTAGCGTAGGTGGATGTAGGCCACACCTTCCTTTGCGACGTGCCCCGAAGACCGATAATTGACATCAATGCCGCTAGGAGCGCTGTCGTATCCATTGCAGCAGACTATGAATTTACGTGGGTAAAAATCGCCTTTTAAAAGACTGTGTGATAGTTATGCGTTATGGTGATTGATAATTACGTCAATAATTCAATTTTTCTTTAGGGGCTAAGCCCTGGAAGCCCCAAGGGACGAGATGCCACTGCAATGAAGTCTGCTCTATCCACCTGCAACAAGAGTGTTGTCGTGTGGGTATTCTCGACAGTTCTCTTCCGAGCTGATCACATACCCCCTTCAAGTTGTTCATGCACCCCTGGGGGTACCATACCACAGTTTGAGAACCACTGTTCAATGTTACAAGTTTTCTTAACATTTGAGGACTATTGGGGAGACTTCATTAGGTATTGTGTATGGGTTTGCCAAGAATGTTATATGGTGATATACCACTTGAGGAGCTTCTTTGATGGAAAACCACTGCTGCTTCGAGTTTGAGGAGCTGTAGCCTCATCAGCCTACTTCGTTTTCTGTTATGCGGTTCTGTTTCTTCAATCATCATAGTCATTGTGATTTTCTGTGCTGTCTCTTCAGTTGCTTCTGCGCTTTCATTTTAATCATGAAACAAAACTGCCTACTTTCACGTTGACTTTCAGCTGCTGTCTTAACCATTACACCTCAGTAATATTACAGATTCATTTGCAAATGAGTGATGCTCTGTTAGAAATATGCAGATAATAAGCTAAAATTATGATACATTACAAACACAATTTGGAGCAATATGCAGATATCACTGGTAATTATGTAACACACACAACAGGCACTGTTTTTCACCGCATAATCTTTGCCACCACGTAATTGACCCACTCTGTTTTTTTTAGTCCAAAAATTGGTTTATTATAACCTTTCATCACATTGGCGCATCAGATAATGAAGCCAATGACATGGAAGTTTAAATTTTGTAAGTCCGTACTTCGCAACAGTGTAGTAAATTTTCTCAAGTGTAACATTTCAACAATAATGCACAAATCAATAACAACTAATGTGTTACCTTTTTGGAATTAACATTTGGCTTAACATATTAAAAGATGTGAATATATTAATTTGCGGAACTTGTTATTTAACTACAAGCGGGGTTTCCAGTGTATGCTGTTTCCCCGGATTCCTTGCATGCTACTGAGAGTGCTGGTGTAGGCTGTTTGTCTGCAGTACTCTGTGCCAAATGTGGTACGCCTGTTTGCTGTCGATGTTTAACTTATGTGGAAAATGCATAATTAAGTGAATCTGACTACTTGCTGAAACTTTTTAATTGTGTGACCGGTGGTTGGCTTTTTATATTTATTATTATTATTTTTTTTTTGGCATCCGTCAAGTGCTGTTGCATACATTCACTGTTGAGTCTGTCAATGTAATGTACCTTACACTCACATTCAGCATCATATACTACCGGGCTGTCTAGGGGTGACTGCAAATATCACTTGTGCATTGATTGCTATTTTGGCCACTGGTTTGTGTGTTAGTTTAATGTCGAACTGTGTCAGGATCTTAGCAACACAAGAAACCACAACCGTTGGGTCAACGTGAGTTTTTACCGTGGGAAAGATTAGCTTTACGTTGGTTGGCAAATTGATGTTGGTATTACGGGCCAACAGTGGTTGCCAACATTTGCCCAACCATGGGAAAAGTAGGTATTACGGGCCAACAGTGGTTGCCAACATTTGCCCAACCATGGAAAAGTGAGCCAAAATCAGTTTTAAAAACAACTTTCTCATGCTAAGACAACTTTCGAATATGCTCTAAATTCTAGAGTGTAAAAAAAATGACATGTAACAGTGTTTCTTTTCGAATATTTGTCACAGCACATACACTGGAAATATAATATTTTTTTAATGAAAGTAGAAGCTATATTTTCAACTTGCAGTTACTCACCAGTCCTTTGTCAGCAACCATGGGAATTGCTTATTGTTTGTCTGTTTAGCTGTAGCAGAACAAGAACATTCTTACAGGTATTCTTGTGAAAGTGGATAAACTATGTTATGTGCAGACTAAATTCCATGAAAGATGGAAAACAAAGTAAACTAGAAAGTTTTTGTGCTATCGCTTGTGCTTGTGCTACGGTGCTTTGAAAACAATGATACCATGTGACTGAGAAAGTGCTGTATTTTTTTTAGTTTCATAAATAATTTGTACTATTGTTTAAATTTGGCCTCACAATAAATTATTATATATAAATTATATCAGAATACAAACCTATCCATTCTATAGTTTTCAGTATGTTGGTCCAAAGTAAAACCATACGTTGGCCCCTAGGTAAAAACAACATGTTGGCCCAAGGTAAAAACAACATGTTGGCCCAATGTAAAAACAACATGTTGGCCCAACGTAAAAACCATGGCCAAAATTACCATAATCCAACAGTATGTTCTTACATTTCACCAACCATTTTTAGGAGGGTTGGACCAACCACTTTTGGTTACTTGGGAAGGAAGTTGGATGTGGTGTGGTGGTAAGGGAAGGTATTTTATTGTTAGTTTGGGATTGTTTAGTTGTTGGATCTGCATCTCAGCTTTGATGTACTTGATGATCAGTGTAACCATTCTTCAAGCCTATATCTGTGATTGTGTCGATATAGTCAGACAACCTTATCAATGATTGCAGAGGATTTCCGTCACAACTTTGGTACAGAGGAGAGTGATAGGACTATCTGCCAGAAGGTGATAGCACTTGGCTTTCATGGATGTGCCGTTGTTAGGAAATAACAATGCCTGATGTCATGTGGAGTGGTGCAAACAACAGCCATTGGACTGTAGAGCAGTGAAAGAAAGTCTTATGGAGTGATGAATCACAGTACATGATTTACAATCTGATGGACATGTGTAGACCTGGTGGATGGTGGTGAACAGCATTTGCCAAAGTGTGTTGTGTCGACAGTGGAATTTGAAGGTGGCTGGGTAATGGTCTGGGGCTGTTTTTTCTGGTTTGGACTTGGGATATTTGTTTTAATCCATGGATCGGTGACTGCCATGTACCAAGACATTTTAGACAACAACATGCTTTCCACACCATGCCAACAGTTTAGAATAGTTTTTTTTTTATGTATCAACAGGATAATGCTTCTGTCGACATAGCAAGGACAATTGCACCGTCATTTGTAACATTCTACTCGCTTTAGTTCAAAGGAGATTCACAAGCTACCGTAAATTTTTAAAATGGATGAGGCCGTGGATTAAGTAAGCGTTTGTCAGGAGAACGTACAAATTGCTGGGTAGGAGGGTTTTGCCACGTTTTTCGCGACACCTCAAATAACACAGGAAGTTGATTTGTGCTGGGTCAAAATCGTCACAAGAAAGTTTGCTATAAAAATAGTACTTCACAAATAATACAAATTCACAAGGAACACTTTTTTTAAATGCGCTAGGCAATAAATGTATTCTTGCAATATACTAAACTCTACCATCACCAAATATGTATTACATGCAAAAA
The DNA here is from genome assembly GCF_977018435.1 of Lepisma saccharinum. Taxonomy (NCBI): domain Eukaryota; kingdom Metazoa; phylum Arthropoda; class Insecta; order Zygentoma; family Lepismatidae; genus Lepisma; species Lepisma saccharinum. The sequence continues at coordinate 80,723,528 of NC_139234.1, forward strand.
TACTAGACCCCTTTTTGAATGTTGTACTCAATTTCAAGTTTTTGGCAAATATCATAAAATATTCATAATGCATTTATTTTGATAACATATATTTTATTGTGCATATACTTGTCTAGAATTGTATCAAACGATAAACGCAAACAATTATGAATTTGCGACGCTACGCAAGTGGGCAATTCAACAAATTGCCCTGTATATATGTCCCACTCAACAATTCAAAATTTAAATATTCGTAAATTTATACGTTAACGGTTTATTTGGTTCATGGTATCTTACATATATGTATAAATATCACAGAAAGTATGAGATACCAATGTATCTAAAGAACATTTCTTTGGTTTTGATTCAACAGACTCGTTCATACCATCGCTAACACCTCAATTAAGCTGGCGTGTAACTAATTCTTCACTTTGACTACAATGTACAATCCAAAGTTACTTCTTTCGTTTTTACCAGCAAAACTACTACAATCTTGTACTACATCAATTATACTTATTGTGACAATTACGATTTTAACAAACTCGCGTAATTTTCAATTTTCGTGATCAACCGTTGAATGCCTTCAATTTACGTTTACAATGATAATATCATTTTATAAGTTGCTCGTAAAAAGGGAAAGCAAAATTGATAAGCTAGGTAAAGATTGGGAGTCGCACTACAAGACTGTCCCGATTTTTTCAAATTTACATTTTTAGCGACCAAGAACGTGGTTTTTTGCATTCCTATCAAAAGCATGAGATGCATGTCATTGATTTAGTACGTGCCGTTTCTAATCGTAAAGTACATATCCTAATATCCAGTGGTCACTCGTAACCTCCTTACGTAACACAATGCAAAAATTATCGGCAAATTACAAACCACCAAATTGTTCCGATTAATTCGTTACTGTCACGTAATCCAACACTATAAAGTACGGCCGCAAAATCAAATTACGCGTACTTGTGCTATTTCGACATTCGACGCAATTTTCAAAGGGGTCAAAATGGGTACTTGTCAAAAAACACACACGTTTCACTATAAAGTTCACTACTCATACCTGTATAGAAATGAGACGTGTGCTAGGCACGAGGCTTGCAATCTTCCATGTATCAGCAAAAATGGTCAAATGGCTTCCTTCATAAAATGAAGTCCCAAATTACGTCTTCCAATCGTAATTTATCCTGGCTTCTATCCGAAGGAGCTCTTCCCAATTCTCCTTTGCTTTCTTCACCTAGCGTCATCTAAGTGCTTTCTTCACCAAGCACAGCCTCCATGCTTTCTTCTCCAAGCATCGTCTACTTTGGGCAGGCGAGGAAACCATTCCTGTTGATGCAGGCAACCTTCACAGTTTTCGTGGGGTATTGAAGAAACATAGCACTTCACTGCGTGTACTCCTGTAATCAAAGTCTGCAGGGGCAGTACATTCCGCAATGTTCCCAGTCTCGTAGTGCACTGTTGACTCGTTGCGTGATGGAAGGGCGAGTGAGATTACGAGCTGCCGTAACCCACTGGGAAATCGTCCATCAGGTGATGCTGTTACGTCATACCTACTCTAAGTAGCCCTAGTGCTGCCATCTCGTATCATTTCAACAAACTACATGGTCCATATACACAAACTTGGGAGCAATCAGGCGACACGCGCCAGCGACAAACTTGTAATGTAATTTACGTAATAATAAACGCGGAAATACGTTACACGTTTAAAGGAAATCAAGTGGAAGTGCTTAAATGGCCTGCCCAAAGGCCTGACTTGAACCCAGTCAGACACCTTTGGATGAGCTGGAGCATCAGTTGTGTGCCAGACCCACTTGCCCAACAAACACACATCAACTATTCACCATGCTACAGGTAGAATGTTTTTTTTTCTCTTTGCACCCATCCTCCTCCCGCATGAGGCCTCTGGCTTCTTTTAACTATATGCCAGTCCAATTTATTATGGTGCCTATGAATATTTACATTTAATTTTATTTTATTACACATGAATACATCCTGACAAGGGAAGTGCTGGTAACATTCACAACAGTCTTACCCTTGCTTGTTAAGATAAATATAAATAAATATGTATATAGTTGTAAATGTAAAAATAAAAGGAACTTGCAATACAGTGCAGGTGATCGTGCAATTATATATACTGTGAATGATGCCCTGTGTGTATTCTACACTAATACCTTCTTACATACAACTAATACAACTTTAATGAAAAGCTGTTAACTTAACACCATTGTAATATAATTATTTTTTATTTACATTGCAATTGTGTCTTTCAATTTGCTATCTACTTCAAACATTTTTGCACGTACTAGAAGATGTCAATAGACCACCACCTGTAAAGGGAAAGAGTTGATTGGTTAATTTTTAGTTCAAAATTTGTATTGTCTTATTAGTAATTAACTGATTGTTTAGTTTTATCTGTATGTAGGATTACATCTTGGAGCCCTGGTATCCAGTTCTCCTTTCAGTTATCTGTTTTAATTAGTCCCAGTTATCACTTTCTTGTCCATCTGTGTCAGAGTTGCTAGTCTGGAGCTCTGGGAACAGTTGCATCTCTCATGTCCATTTTTGACTCGATCCAGATATTGTTGTCAGAGAATGAAATGCACAATCCTACTTATTAGTCCATTGCTCACCAAATCCCAGACCCATTGTATGATGTCACCTTATGTTATTGCTCACAGAGGACTTCAGTGGGATGGTGTCACTTCTTATTGTTGTGGATTTTCCTGTTGATTGATTCAACTTGTGCCAGACTTTCTGATCTCCTTGCTTCGGCATTTGTGTTTTTTCTTTTGTCTATAGATCTTCTTGGAGTGTTCCTTCTCGGCAAGCATTATTGTATACTTTGAATTTTGTTTCTGATATCACATCTGTGAGTCTGTCTGGGTGCCTCACTTGAATTCGTATCCCTTAAGCATTCGTAGTTTGTTTTCCCCTGTATATCATTCCGAATTTTTGTGATTTTTCATTATTATAGTAACATACTAGTACAAGGTGTCGCAGTTAAATGTAGCCCGGCTCCGATCAACAGTTATGTGCCAGGGATCATGAAAAGAAATAAAGGGTGTATACTTACTGATTACAGAAGATGCTGAAAATGATGGCCTGCAGAATCAATACATATCTGGGCGTGCCTCAACATGTTATGCTGCACTTTATGCAATTCTGGCACTCCAGTACCATGGATGACACAACATGTTTTCCTTCAGGTTGTTCAACGTGTGTGGGTTGATGGCGTAAACCCTGGATTTCAAATTGTCCCAGAGATAAAAGTCACACGTCGTCAAGTCAGGGGAACAGGGTTACCCTAAATCTGTGCTCACTGTTCGTTCTGCAGAGAATGCATCATGTATTCTCTGCAGAGATGCCCTCGATGTGTGACATGTAGCACTATCCTGTTGAAAGAAGCTTTACTCCCGCTCGTGAGGGGTTAGTTGTGCATAAAACTTCAAAGATGTTTAGATAAACTTCAGTATATATGGTGCTATTGAAAAATATTGGACCAACAATGTGTGAACCTGATACCGCACACCACACACCAACTTTTAGATCATGCAGTGGTTCTTCTTGAAGCACATAAGGATTTTCCGTGGACCACACCCAAGGTGGGAGATCATCCAACCAGATACGGGTTGATGTTTGGTCAGCATGACGAACCTCTTGACATTGTAGGTTTTCATGACTGGGTAGCACTACTCATTCATAGCTCCCCAATTTCCTCATGAGGGTGGGTGACCACTGGTCCCATGCACAGGCCGAAATCTCAGAAGAATAATTGTTACGCGTTACGCTTCCCGCACCATACTCAAATTTGCCCACGTCCCATAGCCATAGCCCAAAGCATGATGCCTTAGATCGCACAGCCAAATTGTGGGACGAATCTCTCCTTTCTTGTACCAATATCTTGCATCACCCAATAGGATCTGTAAATCTGTGGGCCAACTATCAATAAGGGAGCCAAGGTTAGAGAGATTGAGAGCCTGAAGTTGTTTGTTCTCAGAGGTATAATTTAATTCATCACTTTTTCTGCTTTATTGCAGATTAACACAATATGTTGGTTGTATTTCATACCTCTTGATATGATTACTTCTAGATATCTGGCATGTTCCATTTATCTTTAATTGATGGTGCTCTACTTAGAAAACCTTTCAATAGGAGATATTGACTTTTATTTGGTGCAGTATTTAACTTGGCATAATTACACCAAGATTGCACATGTTGTAACACTTCATTGCATCGTGATTCCAGTACTTGTCTACTGCTAGCCTCTACTACCTAGATTTGATCATCTGCATATGCACTTGTCTCTGTCAATTCAGGTCAATTAATGTTTCTAGACAAGACTCCAGAATTCTGGTCTCAGCACCGAACTGTGTGGACATCCCTTACTAATTTTCTTCCTTATTTCCTTACCTGGGCATGGCAGTTTAACCTATCTATCTACACAGTAATCTCTAACTGACATATAAATTCATAGGACAGCCCATATCTCTTATAGTTTTGAGCAGGTATGGCCACCAGAGGTCAAAGGCACCAGCTATGTCTACAAGGATGCCAACAACATACTTGACCCCGGAGCCTCTGACAACCTTCGACAGTCTATTCATCGCATCCTCCGTTACCTCCCTTTCATGATCTCATGAATCCATATTATTCATCGCTAATTCCATTCATCACTCTTTATGTCTTTTAGCCTTTTCAGCAGTAATTTTTTCTTGTAGTTTCCCAAGTATCTTTAATAAACAAATTGTTCTGAATGACTTTGGTAAGGCAGGATCTCCATCTTTGTCTTTTTGAATTAGGATTATGTTGCCCTCTTTCCAGCACCTGGGGACTCCTCTGTCTTGTATAAGGCATTCATTAAGTATATTAGTTAAATATTGCACCAGCCCATTACCAATTGTTTGAATAACTTCTACTCCATTTTCATCTGGCCCTGGTGCTTTTTTTCCATCGCAGTTCATTTATGGCTCCAATTCAGAGGCAAGGCATCCGGTCATTGGAAGATGCAGCATCGGAAGATGACTAAGCAAAATAAAAAAAATATATATTGCATTTTAAATATTTTAGAGAAGAAGTAAAAGAAATAAGTCAAAATCTTTTCATATTTGTGAGAAATTAGTCAAGTGACACCATGAAACAGCTAGAAATACTCAAGAGATTCGCTAAGTTTTAGTGCATCGAAATGAGAGCCTGGTTCTACCTCCCATGCCCAACTGCCCATCTACGGTTCCTGTTGAGTGCAATGGTGTCAGGCGGCCCAGCTCTTTGAAGAATTCTGTGAATCTAAGATCAGTCGACCAGATTCTTTAGAGACTTTTTTTTTACATCCCACATGTTTACAACCATGGCAGGGATTCTGTGACATCATCAAGATGAAACTTCTCAAGAGTGTCTGCTATTTACAGCACTTAAAGCATGCAGCCCTTTTGTTTTTAAGAGGAAAGGCATATTGAGGAGCATGGAAACATGACTTACATAGAATACATGAATGTAATCATGCATAGAAAAAATTATAAGAAGCAAAAGCATAAATTTAGCCATGGTTAGTGCTGGAAAGAACTAGAAAAAAAAAAGCAGCTCTGGATCCATTGTATTTCCTTCATAGTATTTCTCCTTTATATTTTTTGGATCCCGCGGTTCAAATCAGACAGAACCTTTTTCCTAGCACATCCTACCTTCACACTAGGAATGGCCAAAAATAGAATTCTGGAAAATTTAAAATCTCTTATTTGGAGATTTTACTTCCCGAATTTCTGAGTAGTAATCCGATTTTTGGAATGAGAGGTTTAACAATTTTTTCCATTTTCAGGTAGAATTTAACAAAGGTTCGTCTTCCTCATTTTATGATCATATAGTCCGTACAAAAAAAAAATCTGGATTTGGCCATCCTTACTTCACACGCCATGTGCAACCACTGTCACTATCATTATCAATGTAGGAATGGCAACTTTCTCCAGTCTTTTCTTGGTGTAATTCCTAGTAATTTGAATTTTAAATCACATTCGTAATATTATTATAGTAAAAAATATTAGCAACCTGAAATCTTGTATTTTTGATAGGATTTGCTCTTCCAATTTTTCGGAACTTCTCATCGGACGAAAATATAATGATAAAAAACTCAGAACACTTCCTTTTCTTGAGATATTGTGGACATGTGTTTACAGCACCATGATATATTATCATTTATTTATTTATTTATTTAATTATTAGTTAGCTTCCTACAGAGAGAATCTCCAATTACAGGAAAGGTTACATAATTCAAATAATAAACATATAAGAGTGTAGATTACATATAAACACACACATACACACACACACACATTTATACCCACAAGATAATAAGTGAAGTACTACAGGCAAGAAACATATATACATCCAACCATATACATAAATATTCATTGTTCAGAACATAGTCTTTACATAGTATTGAACGGCAAAAAAAAAAAAAAATAATAACAATAATAAAAATAGCATAGAAGGTAAAATAATTTCAGAACAATGGAAAAATTCACAGTAGAATGGATTCACATATGTATATCTAGTCTTTTTCAAAAATTGGTTTTACTGTTTTTAGATAAAAGGAAAGTGGCAGACTAAAATCCAGATTTTCATGCTTTGTAGAAATATTATTATATGCAGAACAAAGTCTGAATATAGGTGATGATTTGTATTTTTCTGTTTTCGGGATATCACAGAGGAAAAGGTGTTGCATCCGAAGATTAGATTTTCTAGTATTAAATTTAAACTGATGAAGATCACTCGGATGCCCTCACCCTCCACTGCCCTCACCCTCCACCACCCTCACCCTCTGAGATCGCAATCGCCCTCACCCTACACCGCCCTCACCCTCCAAGATTGTAGTCACCTTTGTCCACCACCTTCACCCTCACCCTCCAAGATCACAGTCACCCTCACCCTCCACCACCCTCACCCTCTGAGGTCACAGTCGCCCTCACCCTCCGACATCACAGTCACCCTCACCCTCCACCACCCTCACCCTCTGAGGTCACAGTCTCCCTTGCCCTCACCCTCCGACATCAGTCACCCTTGCCCTCCACCACCCTCACCCGCCAAGATCACAATCGCCTCACCCTTCACTGCCCTCACCCTCTGACATCACAGTCGCCCTCGCCCTCTGCTGCCGCCTTCACCCTCCGCCATCGCAGTCTCCCTCGCCTTCCACTGCCCTCACCTTCCACCGCCCTCGCCTTCCACCGTCCTTACCCTCTGAGATTACAGTTGCCCTCACACTACACCGCTCTCACCCTCCGAGATCACAGTTGCTCTCGCCCTCCACTGCCTCACCCTCCGAGATCACAGTCGCCCCACCCTCCAACATCGCAGTCACCCTTACCCTCCACCAACCTCACCCTCCATCAACCCTCACGTCATTACTAGTGGGTGGATTTTTGCATATTTGCATTTGTACCTTGAGGAAAATTCGTATGCTTTCAACGTTTTCATTCATTTATATATATATATCTTGATTTGGGATACTCTGGCAACGTTTTAGAGTTCTATTACAGGCGTTAGTGTTTATTTGAGCTTAATGTGCTTATTATTTCATATACGTGTTTACAGTAATTTTCATGCAATCGTTCATTTCAACTTTGTCTCTTTGTGTGTGTGTGTATGTATGTGTGTGTCTAATCTGTGCTATATGGCTTGTGGGCTCTAGTTGGATGGGTCAAGGACATCCAGTTATTGGAAACTACTGTTTATGTTAAGATCAAGAAAAACCCCTCCCACATCACATCAACCAAGGACATCTAAAGGAATGAGTCACATTTCTAGGTGCCAGAAACAGTAGGAGGGATGCATTATTTGTTCATTATTTGATGATACGTTATCTTTTTAAATCTGTGCATGTGTCCGTGCCTGAGTGATACCTGTTTGGGGGGAGGTTACAAGGGAAATTTCTCCTTCAGCTTGCCAATGTTCATTCTCTGGGGGATGACCCCCCCCCACACACACACATACATAAATATACAAGCCAAGGTGGGGGCTGTCGCCACCCGTTTGAAAACCTGAAAAAATTGAATAAATATTTACACTTTATGGAAATGTGAATATTAGTTCATTAAATAAGTAGATATGCAGCAGACTCGGAACACAACGGAACTCTGTTCCGGCAAATCAGTTTGGTGGCGGAATTCAATTCCTTCTATGATATTGCCGTAGACACGTGTTGGGTTGAACAGAAATGTTTAGGAGGGATCAGACTATTGATCAAATTTCAATAATATAAATAATAAAAACAATAATATATATTTAATATACAATGTTAATCAAAATACCATAAAACATATAATTTTAATTCCATTATTATTATTATCATCATAATTTTCATTATTATTATTAATAATATTGCTGTTATTACCTAGTCTTACCATAAATACTGTCACAAAGTTTTAAGTAAATTGACACAAAATGCTGAGAGATATTTTAATATCCTAATAACATTACTGAAATGGATACATGACAAATCAAAATCACAAATCAATATTCAAAATGGCCTCCCTTAGCACGCACACATTCCGTAAGTCTTTGTGGCCACGCATCAATTGAATTACACAACACATCGACTGGAAAATCATCAACTGCCTTCAGAAGAGACCGACCGCTTTAAACTTTCAATATTGGGATGTCTCTTCTTGCAAGCCATCTCCTGAAGCTTGGACCACAATTTGCAGTCCAAAGGGTATAGGTCCGGATTTGCAGAAGGCCAATCTGAAGTGAAAATGAAGTCTGTAACATTTGCTATGAGGGCACGCTCCATTTCTGTGAAAAAGGGGTAAAAACATCAGCCAAAGTGTACCAGCAGACAGTGCTTGAGAGACTAGTCAAGAATCTCAACAACACTCTCTTCCATAGTCAGAACTGTAGCTTCCAGCAGGATTCAGCCCCAGCATATGAGGCCCGAACAACACAGCAGTGGCTGAAGGCAAACAAAGATATCCAGATATCAAATTTCCTCATACTGAGAATGGAATCTGCTTCAGAAAGTTGCCTAGGGGGTAACAAACAGGTCCACTCGGTTGATAGCTGCAGAACAACGAGTCCTTTTATTTGATCTGTGATTGTGATAGAGAATGCAAATACTTTGTTGCTGATTTTCTGCAGTGGTAAATGGCTACTGCACGCAAACCAAAATCCACGAATGAACATAGCAACACCTACAGGCATGTCAACATGGATCTTAAATAGTTCTTCATTACTTCGATTTCCTTTTTGAAGTTATATTATTCTGCTACGTGCGGTGTATGCTTGCTTATAGACTGAAGGGGCCTTTGTCACTTGTCGCTTTGATAGCGAATAGACAGGCAACAAGCAACACGGAAGTTTCAATCTGAAAAGTCAAGTGACACTTCAGTAAATCTGCATGCACTCACCACGAGACAAACTGGGACAAGACTGTATTCAGTCCGAGCATCACACGTCAGTTCGAAAGGTTTCATGTATTATTAAGGGTTCGTTTCCAGTGACATGTATTGTTTGTCATCTGTGAAGGAACAAACGATAAGAAAGCATTCATTGCGTATTCCAATAGACCGAGCGACACGTAAGCGATAAGCGACACCTGTAGCTTGTCGTGTCGCCTCAGTTCGAAAGACTGTGATTCCTTTCCAAGAGATACGTGTTACATGTCGCTTCGGTCTGAAAGTTAATAAATGAGTGCTTTTTTTCATTACTGCTATTGAATTCTTATAAGAACTTCAATGCAATGTGAAAATGGATTGTTTTCTTTAAATTCTAAGGTTCCCGCTGGGAAGCAACAAAAAATATATATTTTAAATGTGTGTAGTGTGAACACAGAAACCTATCCAAAACTGCAATACTTCGTACAAGACACAAAAGAAAGGATTTCCTAAAAGCTTCATGAAATGTTTCTCGGGCGTTAGAAACAGTAACTTTTAAATTTGATTGATTTGGTGTTTTAGGCTAATCAGGACAGGACCTACAGTTTAAGGTGGGATCCGAACCACTTGTGCCTCCACAGGGTATCGAACCCGGGACCCCTTGATTACAAAGCAACGGCGCTACCACTGTGCCATCAGGAAGGCCCTAGGAACTTTTAAAAGAATAAGCAAATAATACATATATATATATTTTTAAAGAAGCAATGTCCTCAATTTTCTTTATACAGTTTACAATATTTTCTTGAACTGTCCATTCCCTATCACAATTCTTTTTCACAAAAACTGAATCTGTATTGTATGAATTTGTATTTGTAGTTTTAACACAACATACAATTAATAACCTTGAATAAATTAAAAAATGGAAATAACGGTGGGTTACTTCCCATTATTAAAGAATATTAAAAAAAAGTTTAGATATTCATTCATTACTCTTTGTACGTTATCCTTTTCAGACGTAATAAATGCTGGTCTGGGTTTACAAGGAAACTACGTTTTTCCAAGTAAATAAATATTTGCAAATGTTGAATGTTTTTTGTTTGTAATTCTTCTAGAGTTTCTAGACGGAACGAGACTTTTCACGAGCCGTCTTTTATTGTCTCATCTGAAGTTACAATGAGACAAGACAGGCATTCAGTTTCTCCTCGAATTTCAAAAAGCCTGTCCCGTATCGTGAGCAACACTATATATAGATCATGTATATATTTTATTTATCGCAATTGCAAAGTTAATCTGTTAGTGACAGCCATGGCCTTATGCAGTGCAGTTTTATAAATTCAGGATAAAATTATCCTTTTCCGAGAATTAGTTGTGTCGAAATGTACAAAAATGTTGTTAAGAAAATTTGTTTGTCTCGTCCTCTATATGTTGTGAAGGTTTGTGCATTTGCTGTGTATGTTTCTTATGCTGCACATTTACAGACTTGAGACGAGACCGAAATTTGCCCCTTGAGATCGAGACTGGTGCTTACAACTAGATCCGAGACCGAGACTATGCAAAGTCTTGTCACATCTCGATACCAGCTTATAAGATTCCTAATTCCATTTAAAAATTTACAATGAGTTTGTAGTATATTGAAGAAAATTATTATGACATGTTATTTATTGTTGTTATGGGGAATTCGGAAAGTTTTTTTCGTATTTGAAACTCAATCCCTCCTCCATGAGAAATAATTGATAATTTGTCCCCTCCCTATAGGAATACTTTCTGCCTCTAATGAATAATATAAATATATGAAGACTTATATTCTGTACAATTAAGACTTATTAAAACTTTCGAACCAGCCAGAAGCATAAATAAAATGCATGTAAATCTTCACATATTAGTTTATTCCAATTAATGATTTTTAAAACAAGTAATTCAGTTACTTTTAACTGTAACTGTACTTTTAAAAAAGTAACTTTCCGAACACTGATATCAAGTTATCATATCTCACTGCGATATCCATTTAATAACAAACACAAACGACTGTGACAAATAAAATTATATATGTGAAATATATATATTAAGGTTGACCTTCATTTTCCAAGGAAAGTGTTATGCCTTCCTGTGCCCCACCTTTTGGGAATTATTTAAAATTTTATTCTCTAAAAATTGCTTCAATGATATTTTTAAGCTAGAATCTTAGATTTTAAGTTAACTTGAAAATTATATACCCCGGTAGCCATTTTAAAAAAAATAATCAGAAATAAGTTGTCAAATTTTCAGAAGGAATGGAAAAGTTATTAATTTTATTTCTGGGTAAGTTAGATCATGTAAGTTCATTATAAAAATACTTGTGTTGGTGTTGCACCTTTTCCTTTCAATGATAATGGAAATTTTAGTAAACCATGTTTTCGGTCCAAAGAAAAATAGAAAATACTATTTTATTAATTCATTAGTGTACTAAAATATAAATGTGAACTGTTGAAATATATTTTTTTGGAATCCTTATTGTTTGGTTGACATTGTTGTAAAGTTTAAAAAAGATTGAATAATTTTTAAGAGGGATTGGATTATTTCTCCAAGACAGAGCAGTTCATACTTGGAGGCTATGTGAATGGAAGAAAGGATGAATCACTGAAAGTTCGAGGGGCAAGTAAGAGACAAGAAAAAAAGTCGTTTCTCACCACCATGAAAGGATTAAATGTGTTAAATGTCATCAAACTTTGAGATCATGGGTAGCATGGTCTGGCTGAATTGACATGAAATGACTCATAAAGTTTTCAAATTTTCTCAGAACGGACACAGATTTCTAAACACTAAAGCACATTTAAAACACGGATTTTAAAAGATGAAACAAATTTGAAGAAGAAAAATAATAAAACGAAGGCATGTGTTTTTTCAACATTGAATATTTTTGTTTTAAAATCATGGCTAGACGTTATTTGGTACCTGTGTGTGGTTTTAATTTACATATGGATTCAAATATCTCCGAATATTACTACCCACACATTAAGGGCATTAAACGTATTGGATTGTTCTTTATGTGTCTAAGTAAAGATCTTCTAGTCAAGTGAAAATATCTGCCGCAAAATAAAGTACCAGAAGTCTTCCATTCCCACGGACGCTTTCGTACGAATCATCCAGCGCATTTTTCATCGTTCCATAGGCACGCACACCAGGGGTGTGCCGTGACCTTTCGTGATGGGCAAGCAATGGGTTAATTTTTCGTTTCGGTTAATTATAACAATTTCAAATATAATATAGGCCTACACACATCCCTACTTACAATAATGTGCATAATGGTGAAGTATCGGGCTTGAGTGTGTGTAGTGCATACATACCGTAAAATCAAATCTTCGCTGCATGGTTTATAAATAAGAAAAACAGCCTCTTGCTATATACTTGTAAATTTCAACCATGAAGAAAATAATGATTTACTTTATATTTGAGGGAAACTGTAAATTAAATTACGTTAAATAAACATAAATAATAAACATCCTACTAGCATAAGGTTTCGATCTTAAATAAATGGACGGGTTTCGGTTTCTTACTTATTTCTTATAAATAGCATACGACTGGTGATCACTGGCTAAGTTCATAATGTAATTTGTTGATTACTATAGAGTTTCAAACATGAAATTGTACTGCGTTAGGTGGTGCTACAGATGCACAGAAAAGTCTGGAAGTTAGCGACACTTGTGGCCAGTGTCGATGAATTCTTTCCAACACCCTTGCCAAAGACAGATGCGGTCTTGGTGTTGCTTGCCCTCGGCCTTTTTTCTTTGTAAACAGTGTCCATGCAAGAACTGCATAAGTCACTCGAAAAGTGAGGAGAAAGGCAAGCAGACCTCTTCTTCTAACGCAGTCAGTAGTGCCGCATCTCCCAGCATCGTCAAGAGTGTAGCTGGTTTATGTTTCAAGCCAAAAGAACAGGAAATAGGGGAAATTAAAATTCTGCATTGTAAATATCTTATAGTAAATAAATTCCATTCTAATGTGTATAAAGGCATTGAAAAGCACAAACTTAAGATATCAAAAGTGTTTTAATAAACAACGCAAGTGGCGCTTGCCCCACCTTTCCTTACTGCATGCTTCCGACGCACACTATCTACCCACAGGGTGGAATGTGCTGGTAATTCTTGGAATTAGGCTTCAATTTCATTAATGCCTTAATGCCTCAGAAATAGACATTTGACACTCATAGAAATTTGTACAAGATCATCACGAATAAATCGTAATATCTCTTTTTGTAAGTTACAATGGGAACAAAATATTATCGAAAAATGGATATATTATATTGGGTGAAGGAAATTTATAATTATTCATGAAAACAAAACTAAATTAAATTTAATCCTATCTCCTTGTGTCTCGATCTAGCCCCGCCATAACCCTCAGGCTCCATCGCCCTCCACCACCCTCCATTTGCCCTCACCCTCCACTCTCCACATGCCCTCACCCTCCATCACTCTCCACATACCCTCACCCTCCACCACCCTCACCCTCCGAGATTGCTCTCGCCCTTGCCCTCCACCACCCTCACCCTCCGACATCGAAGTCGCCCTCGCCCTCCACCATCCTCACCCTCCGAGATCACAGTCACCCTCGCCATCCACCACCCTCACCCTCTGAGATTACTCTCACCCTCACCCTCCACCACCCTCACCCTCAGAGATCACAGTCGCCCTTGCCCTTCACTGCCCTCACCCTCCACCGCCCTCCAGTGGTGGCTGGCCAAGTGCAACAAGTGCAGATGTTTTCACCTAATTTTCAAATTAATATTGACATTTTTCATTTGCTTGTTAAATTAAACTATTTCCCAGCAGAACGCACATGACAATACTCAAATAACACGCCGCTCGGCGCTATGCACGTGAAGAGTTCGTCGTTGCATAAACAAACCAAGAGCAGACGCCGCCAGGTTGCGGAAGACTTTAGCCGGTTGTCATGGCAACGGTGACGTCACCTAGCCTTGGAATTGAAGGGGTGTCGCCATCTAGGTGCAGCAGTTCTCTCGTCGACAGAAAACATTGCATCCAGTGGCTGTGGCAAAATCGTTGCGTTCTCGCGAGATCTTGTTCCGCGTGTGTGTTTCGCGTTTCCTATCGTGTGTTGTGTTCATGTGTTGAGCTGTGGTTTGTACAATGAACCCAGTAAATGACTTGGTGTGTAATTTGTTGCAGACACCATTTTCCAGATGGACGGATGAAGAGAAAAAAGACGTTTTAAATTGGGGGGGGGGCACTGACACTTACTATTTGTTTTTCATTGCCTATAAATGTACTTCTTCACCTGTTATTTGAGGCACGAGCCGCTACTGCCGCCCTCACCATCAAGTTTTCTGGAGGGTGAGGTCTGCCTTAATGAGGGTCGCCCTCCGGAGGGTGAACACCTCTGGTCTCACCTGCACATAGCAGTGAGGCCACTCATTAAACGCTATGTATACAATCCTCCCTTAGGCTTTACCAGATCACAGAAGACCCTGTCAAGGTAATTCTATGGAATGCCTGATTTACTAGATTCATTAGATCATCAGCATCTGTTCAGTGAACAATGTTTATAACTAGTGGTTTTTATCTTATTTCTCTTTTTGTGTATATTCATCAAGTATAAAGTGATTATGTGTGAGTTAGACACGTGTGCATGTGTGGGAGTAAAAATCTGCTGAACCTCCCACAGACGTTAAGAATGAAAACATACTCCCACATATGAAATTCGGGAATATCCTGAGTGCTGGGCCATGCTCTCTGCTTGTGCGTTGGCGAAGAGTCTGTCGTAAGAAAGTCTTTGTGAGAGTAACCGTGAAAGTCCATTCTACAGCTGAATTTACAACACTTCGTGTTTGTAGTAGTCCATCATGTTTTTATTGTAATGTAGATATTCAATATATGCATATATCGCCTTTGTGCATCTGTTACTTAACCAGACACTGTGCGGGAACCGCCGAATTTCAGAAAATTCAGGCCATTGTGAAGTTCAGCCAGTTAGCCAATGTAGTGAGGGGCTCTCTGGAGAATGACACTCATCAACATCCATGTGGAGATTCACTGATTTTAACGCCTAACTACCATGCCAGAAATAAGCCACAATTAGTGACCATACAGTGTTGGGGTTTTAAGACCGCAACTTTTTTTTTCTAAGAAATACTTCTTCTTCTTCCTCTTTCCCCTTTTGCATCATAGCATCAGGGTTGCTTCTATCCACTCCTTCCATCTCTTCAGTTCCTTTGCCATCCTCTTAATTTCTCTTATTCCTTCTCCTTTCTTTTGTCCTATTTCTTCTATTCCTTTTTCGAATGTCTTCTGGGGTCTATCTCTTGCTTTCCTTCCCTCTGTTCTAGCTTCCATAAATTTTTTAGCATTTCTATCTTTGTCCATTCTGACCACATATCCAAACCATTTTAATTGTCTTTGTGTTAGTTTTTCTGGTATTGGCTTCTGATTTAATTCTTCTCTGATTCTTTCGTTACGCACTCTATCTCTTCTTCTTTTACCAAGTACCCTACAGAAGCATTTCATCTCTACTGTTGTTATGTCTTACTTCTTTTCCTCTTACTGGCCAGTTTTCACATCTGTATAGTAAAATTGGTTCCAGTACTGACTTATACACTTGTAGTTTGGTTTTAATGTCTATTTCCCTTTTTCCCAAAAATGTCCCTGGCTTAGTTGGTAATATACATTGTTAGATTTCCTTACTCTACTCATCACTTCCTCTTTTATTCTTCCGTTCTGGTTTATGATTGTTCCCAGATACGTGTTCCCAGATACTCGTGTCTTTCTGTCTGCTCCAGTTCTATTCCATCACATATTATGTGCATTCTTTCTGTTACCTCTTCCGTTCTTCCTATTTGCATCACTTTGCTCTTATTTGCATTTACTGTCATTCTTTTAGCCTTTAACAATTTTGCCCATTCTGTAACCACCTCCTGTAGCTTGTTCTCTGTATCTGTATTGCTATTAGTATTATGTCATCTGCATATACTAATGCTTGGTAATGTATCGGTCTCATATTCCAATTATCCACTTTTGTTCTTGCGGTTCTTCTTTTGCATATCTTCAGAACTTCATCCATAAATACTATAAAGAGTAGCAGGCTCAAGCTATCTCCCTGTTTCACTCCTTTCTCTATCTTAAATGTGTCTTATCTTTCCATCCACTCTTACTTTTCCTTCTACTATTTTATATGTTGATTTTATTACTAGAATAAGTTTTTGTGGGATTTTTCTTTTCTCTAATATTACCCATATTTCTTCTCTGTGTACAAACTCAAAAGCAGCCTTTAGATCTAAATATGCTAAGTTCATCTTTTTTTCGTTTTTCTAGTTATTTACCATATATTGTTTGGATGGAATATATGTGTTGTTGTATTTGTCTCCCAACGAAAAGCAGCCTGTTCTTCTTCCATATCCTTTTCTATCTCTTTTCTTAGCCTTACTTCCAATATTCTTGAGTACACTTTAAGTGCCATGGTGGATAGACATATTGCACGATAGTTCTCACAGTTGGTTGAGTCTCCTTTCTTATACAGTGGTATAATAATGCTCTTTTCCCATTCTACTGGTAATTTCTCTTTTCTCCAGATCTGATACAGTTTAGTCATTGCCTCCAAGAGTGTGTTTCTTTCTTATTTTATATATTCTGGAGCTGTTTCATCTATTCCTTCTGCCTTTCCATTTCTTTCAGTGCTTCATATACTTTTCCTATTTCAATTTCCTTTAGTAGCTCTCCTATCTCATTCTCATCCTTATCCTGATCTTGTATTCTTCTTCTACTTCTTCCTGTTTTTTGTCTTATTATGCTTTCCAATCCTCCCGTCTGCTGTTCCTATGTCTTCCTTTCCAAATTTACTTTCAAAGTATTCTTTCCATGTTTTCAATGCATTTTCCATTCACGTTTCCAAAATATTTGCTTTGTTTCTTACACTTATAATTCTTCTTCCACCTTTTACACTTCTTACTCTTCTTCCACCATCTGGTTCCTTTCCTTCCTGTATTTAGTCTTTTCTTCCATACCTCTTCTGATGACTTGAGTTTTATATCTTTGATTTTTTGCCACATTTCCTCTATATCTTTATCTTCAAATGTTTCTTGGTTTAGTCGTACTCCTACTTTATTCTGATATTCCTGTTTTTTTCTCTTTTTTCTTTAACTCTTCTGTTTTTATTTTGTTATAGGCCTTTTTATTTTTCTTCTTCACCCTTGTGTAAAACCGTGTTTCAGCTACCAGCAGTCTGTGGCCAGTTCCAAGTTCTGCTCCTCTTATTACTTTTGTCTTTGATATATTGTCTTATTTGTTGTGGGTATATTATATAATCTATGATGCTTTTGGCATTTTTCACCCTCACCCTCAAATGTAGTTTCATATATTGTTATATGTTTGTAGAAGGAGTTCCCTATCAGCATTGCATTCTCTATGCAAAGATCTATGATTCTCTTTCCATTCTCATTTTTAATTCTTTCTCCTCCATACTTTCCTATAGGTCTTGCGCCAGAACTTGAACTCTGGGGAGAAAGTATTTGAGTTGACTGCAGACGCAGTGACAACACTTATAATGAGTTCTCCACCCTTCAAAAGCAGTGTTTGCAACCACACTAATTTCTTGGTATTCTCAATATACATGTATGTTGCCAGAATGCCTGTGAAAACCAAGAGCATTTCTTAGCAAAGCTTTATAAACACTACGTTCTTTTAATTGGAGGACATCTAACCTACTAGAACCATATTTGCTTTGTACGCAATGCAGCGAGCTCCTCTTCCCCCCCATTTCCTTCTCTCTCCTTTTCGTAATGGACGTTAATGGTTTAAAATGTCTGTCCATCCCTCTGACATCATCAATGCATATATATGTCTCTTCTCGATATATATATTTCACTAAGGGCCCCAAATATTTTACTTGCAAACTGTGCTGCGTCGATGGTTGCCATTAGAAGCTTCTCCTTCCTTTTCCACTTGGTGGTAAAGGCCTTACAACGTCTTTGTCACACTGCCACGTTTTGGCACCGTATGATGTTCGTTTATGCATGTTTCGTCTAAATAGTACACGGCTCTTCCAGTGTGAAATTAATTTTTTATCGCAACTTCTTTGATAGGTGTTGGTACAGTATTATCTACAACCACAACATAAGAATCTCTTACAAGCCTTCTAATAACCCCCTTTTTATGGTTTGTGGTGGAGTGGTTTGCACAGTGTGCTTTGATGTCATTGGTCCCGGGTTTGAATCCTGGCCTGGGCATGGGTGTATTTTGTGATTGTCCCTTCATCAATTTCGTCTTATCATCAGTCATCCTAATCTTTGTGATTAGCCAAAAGTGGCAGAAAAGCGAAGTAAAATAAATAAAATCAATCTATGAATTAATAACCCCTTTATCCAAATTGGATTCATTGATTTGGTTCATTTTACTTTGCTTTCCTGCTACTTTTGGCTAATCCCGAAGATGACTATACGATGATATTGATGAAGGGACACACACAGAAACACTACCATATACAGGCCGGAATTCAAACCCGGAGCTCCTCGCATCGTAGCACGCTGTGCTAATCACTCCACCACGGATATCAGCGAGTATTTTGGGAAACGAGGCTTCTCCCACATTTCTTGCCTGGCTTCGCAATGCAGAACCGCCTTTTTCCAAATTATGCAAATCTACATCTAAACTGAACGACCAGTTAATTGTTTACATCTGTAGATGGCAACATTGGAATTTCGCTCCACCAGCTTGCCTTTTTCTTGACAAAACTCACATGGCCTCTTCGGATTTCCACTTTCCCTAGAGCTCAAGTTGTCGCACGAGACCTATAGTGATCCGAATCCACTCAAGTGATCATTTCCCAGTCTTCCGTTTAAGTCACCCATAATTATAACTTTTCTTCCTCCTATATCTGCTCTTTCCACTTTTGATTGTAAATCTGTGTAGAATTCTTCCTTGTCTCTCACATTATCATCTTACGTTGGTGCATATACTTGAATCAGGATAATCTTTTCTTTGAAGTCTTATGTCTAAAGTTATTATTCTTGAATTTACTGGATCCCAGCTGATTACTCTTCTGTCTATTTCTTGTTACTATAATTTCTACTCCCTCTTTTGCGCTGTTTCCAACTGGTACTACTGAATATCTCAATACATCAATATGTTTTCTCCTTCAAGCATTTTTTCCCATTTTCTTTCTTCTATACTTCACTTATTCCAAGTACTTTTATTTTGTATTTTTCCATTTCCTTGATTATTTCTACTTCTTTACCATGTATTGTTTTGATTCTGATTCTCGTTTCCTTATTCTTGCAATGTCGTCTTTGTGAGATCTGTTCGGTGTTTCCGAGGCATTCATTTTTTCTCTGAATCATCATCTATCCCTATGCTACCATCCAGAGCCAGATGGACCAAGGTTTTTTTTTAGAGAGGTGTTACTCCTCTGGGTTTTCCACCTCCGCTGCCGTTGAGATTCCATCATCTTCTGTCTTTGCAGCCGTTAACCAGCTTGAGGTCCCGTGGATGCCACTCCGCATACTTACTAATAGTAAGCCCCTAGGGGTGTAAAAATACTTAATAATTGTATGTTCCTTAAAATGTATTAATTAACCTTATTTTCATGTTATACTGGATATTTACCATAGAATCTGTATAATAATAATAATCATCATCTTTATTAAAGCTGGCATGTTATGGCCTCTTGGACCACTCTTCCACAGGAAAGTGCCAAAGAGAAATTTAAAAAAAATTGCATGAATGATGATACACTACATATGAAATTAATAAAAAATTGAGAATTATATTAGCACAAATACAGTTACATTAATACTAATAGTGATATTTTTATGGTAAAATATTTATGATAATATTAAAGAGGAATAAAATAGGAGAAATAAAAATACATGAACAATGATAATAGATAAAAATTACAGAATTAATAATAAGTTACAAGAATATGAACACAAAAAGAAAGTTACATGTAATACTAATAGTGCCATGATATTATTAAAGAGAAAAATAATAAAAATAAACAAGTGAAGTTAAATATAAATAAAGGATAAAATAAAAACAAGAATGAAAAAGTACTATCAACTGAAGATAATATTTTAAAGTTATTTTGCTTTTTCCTAAAGGGACCGGTTATTTTGTCATGTACTAAATGGTTTTCCCCAACTAGTTATATAAAGGTAAACACATTGTCACTGTTGAGCTTTTCAGTTCAGATGGGGAGAAAAAGATCAAAACACCAGGTTTTTTATTTTGTACGTGGTTTTTATTGGTCTACATGGTTATAACAGACCTTGCGACCCTTTGAAAGCACTTGGACCAAGATGTATTCTGTTCTTTGTCTTTGCTCCATGGGCAGATGTATCACCAATGTCATTTTTGGGATTCATGTGGGTCCACCTCTTCATGTTATTGGTCTTATGATGACTGAATATACAGTTCTTGGCTCAAGTAAGCCATAACAATTGCAATCATTATAACTATTTATGGAAACAAAAGTAAGGAAATACAGCAAGTCACAGTAGAATGTGAAGAGAAGTGGAAACTGTCACACACAAGCACACAAAGAAAGTATTTCACAAATACTGTAATTGGGTCTTTATGGACCTCAGACAGCTGGTACAAGGACATGAATCGTCAAACGTAAAGAACACAACTGGCTTTGGCAACCTCGTAAATCACACTGAGAATACATGAAAGGTAATAAACAACTTCAGCTGTCTGTCAAGATAATTTATGACTAGTGTTGTATGGGGTCTGAAAAGACTCCACCATGGTAGTTAAGGGTTAATATTAACTTACCTTCCACTTCTGGTATTGACAGGTAACCAATATTCCTTTTTATGTTTTGTTCTAACCAGTAGTCTTAGGGCTGCCATTAAGGTAATGTTTCCTGTAGATATAGCACCGTGCCAGGAAGGCACATTTAGGGGATGTAGGGGTAGGGCCCCACACATTCTCGATCTCAGCCATTTTGGAGGTGATGTGATCAACATCATGCTCTGGTGACTGATTCCCAGAGCTGCTTTATGCAGGGACAAGGCCGGAAAAATTCTGACCTAAGATCACCCTGAGAATTGAACCTGGGTCTACTGGGTGGAATTCAGAGGCCCTACCGACTAGACCACCACAGCTAGCTTTTCCTTTTCTTCCAGTCTACTTAGCTTTACTTTCAGCTCAAAAGCTTTTGTATACTGGGGTTAGTGTAGTTTCAGCTTAAAACTTTTGTATACTGGGGTTATCGTAGTTTCAGCTCAAAACTTTTGTATACTGGGGTTACCATATTAATTACTGTCATGGTCCCAGGTTCTGTTTTTTTGTGTTTTGTCTTTTCTCTTAATACTGAAGTCTTCTCTAAATCTATGTTTAGTTTTGAGTCCGAATCTGTTTCAACATCTTCAAGTATCACCATTGTTACTCTTTATTGTCTTCTCTCAGAGTGACTTCGGGAGGGCTATGTGAACCAAGAGATACCTTTAGTTTGCTTGTAAAGGTTGCCCAAAGGCTTGTCTTCATTTTAGGGATAGCATGCTCTCTTGGTAGGTTATTCTTCAATTTCGTGATCCTGAGAATATCTGTCTTGCCCTATGTCTTGCAGCCCTTGTGCATCTCAGCACAGTCTGTAAGCAAATATCCTCTTTTATCTTGGTATATTAAGATAACTGTCCATAATCAGTTTTGCCTACTAATCTTTCCCACAGTAGGTTGTATGCTCGGCCAAAGTCTGCATGACATATTTTCTTTCTGTTGTAGCAGGGTCTGTCTTCTTTTGTGAGAGCTTAATTTTCTAATTTCCTACAATATCTCAATAAGTGGCATAGATCTTGCCATTTCAAGCATCTGGACACTAACATATAATCCTTTATCGCAAAGGCAAGAAATGAGAGATAGAACTTGTTTTTCTTTATATAGATCTGGCGAGACTTCTATCATATGATGTGCTGTCTGTCTGATCGTAGGTCCTGTCTTCAATCAGATCTTGAGTTTTTGATTAAATTCTTCTTTATACATCTTGTCTTCCATGTTTAATGAGTACATTCCTTCTCTTATATAATCTTCAGTTTTATTTATTGGTATGTGGTATGACATAAAATATATGATGAAGAGAGGTTTTTTTCCCCACCTTAATCTCTTTCTTTTTCAGCTCTGAGTGATTTATAAGTTTTTCTATGCCCTGTGCCATTTCAGTGTCTACGGTTAAGACATTTTAAGTTGACCTCATATTTCTGATCCATAGTTATTGGGTGAGGGTTTGATGGTCTCAGTCAGTACTTTTTAAACAGTTTTGGAGTCCTTCTCTTTCCCTGTTGTAAAGTGTGTTCTTCCTTGGATCTGTGCTGCCTTTTGAATCATTCTTGTTCTCTGACGTACATGTCTGCCCATGTTTTGCTCAGTTTGATCATAAGTTAGGGTGTTATAGATGTTGTTTGTATCTGGTCCTTTCTGTGTACTGAAAAGCTTGATTTCTTCTTCATTTAGAACACGGTTAAGGGCCTGGATTAATTCATAGCAAAAGATTGGCATTCCACTTGACTCAAGGAGATCGACTCGTGCATTTGTGCAATCCGCTCTGCTGAAAATTTACCTTTAGCTATCAAAGTAATTAATTCTAATGTAAGGCTTGTAATGGAGGATATTTTGGCATCTACATCGCCTTCACGAATTTGATTTAGTTTGTTTTTGTGTGTATGTGTGCTGTTCATTGAAGGGTCAGTATGGAAATAAATCCCACAAGCAGTTTACCATAACTTAAATGGAGGCTCTACCCCGAGGGTAAATGCTGTAACAACAGCAAAGGGAGGTCCAGCATTCTATTTATAACATGGCTGGTGCCTTTGGAACCAACAGCAATGTGTCCAGTGACTTTTGGCTACATAGTGTATGCATTTTACAATCATCAAAATTGAGCACATACAATAAGAGGAGAAAAAGCTGATGAAATATTTTAATGGTAATGATACATTATTATGCATAACTAGAGCTGATTCTTTAAATTTGTAAGGAAAAATCTTAATGGAATTTTTTGAATTTGTTTTATTGTATCAGACAATACTGCTATGTTACATGCTATGAATTATTAATATTGAGTGACATTAAATATTTATAAATCATTTACAGGAAATGTTCCTCAGAGATTTGCGACCTGCCAAGATGGAACATTTTGTCTCAACAACAATGTCCTTGAAAAAATTCTTCTGGACCACAAGCTGGGAGATATTAAAATTTATGTAGTTTCAATTATTGGGCCTTTGAGAAGTGGAAAATCATTTATACTGAACCTTTTTGTTAAATATCTCCAGAAAGGGGTGAGTTAATCTTCTGTTTGATCATATATGCATGTATTATATATATACACACTTCTACTTTATTTAAGTATAGTAATGTTTGTATTTATTATGTTTATATTCACATGCAAACTATTTGAATGTAAGATAAAAGATTATGATTCAACTGCAAGTTTTTCT
This sequence comes from Lepisma saccharinum, assembly GCF_977018435.1. Taxonomy (NCBI): domain Eukaryota; kingdom Metazoa; phylum Arthropoda; class Insecta; order Zygentoma; family Lepismatidae; genus Lepisma; species Lepisma saccharinum. The sequence goes on from NC_139234.1 coordinate 80,747,282, forward strand.
CCTAAAGGAACAATGGAGGACCATACAAAGGGGACCCAGAAAATGTATTCATTAGTAGATATTATCTATAGACAATTATCAAAGTGGAATTGAATTATGTTATGAATGTGTAGTATGCTATTCTGTTGAATATATCATTAATTGTCTGAATGATGGGATCATCACATGACTGACAAGACCTTCAAACAAAATGGAGAAAGCATGGTTGTTATTTGAGGAGTATATGACCATATTCACGTTATATAGTAAATTTGAGAATGTCTGAAGTACAGTTGTGAGACCAAACAGTCCCAGTGTGGGTTGGTCATTAGTTCTGCAGAACCATAATTGTGAGATGCTAATTGTGATCACTTGGAGTTCTCGTTGAAATTGTCGTTAATCATGACTTATAGTCAGTCATCCCTTGAAGTCAATATCAATTTAGTATTGAAGCTTTTATACCCAGTAAAGTCAATAAGTTTGTGGACTGGTCATTTAGTGTGACTGTGGTGCACTACAGTAGATAGATTGCACCACAGTATAGTGCCATGTCTTCTTCTATTGTCCCAGCAAGAGGCAGTTGCGTGTATACAGTGCAAGTAGAACTACAGTCTCTGTTGTGAAGGGTAGTAGAATGCAAGTGGCACTACTCGAGAATGTCACAGTTTTGAGCAACAGGCAAATGCCAAGTTCTGCCAAAATTAAGCAAATCTGCTAGCAAAATGTTTCAGATGATGAAGCAAGTGTACTGCAATGATGCCTTTGGCTGCAATGCTGTTTTTAAGTGACACCAATGCTTTGCACAGGGGGAAGGGGAGAGAGTTTGAAGGATGATGAACATACTGGTCGGCCACGAAAGAGCCAAACTGAATAAGATCAAAGAAGTTGCAACGTTGGTGCATGCCAACAGCACCCAAGTGGCAGATGGTCTTGCAGCAGCAGTAGGGATTAGCTATGGTACGTGCCACAAAATTCTGTCTGATGACCTGAACATGTCGCATGTTACCCAGCATGGTGTACCAGGCATCCTGATGCAAGACCAATGTGATAATCGCATGACCATTTGCAGTGACCTGATCAGTAGTGTTGACGATGATGGGACGTTTTTCATTTCATTCGGCCAAGGAGATCATCACTGCCACAAGAGAAGCTGTACAGGAACTTTCTGCCAATATCGTTCAGCAGTGTTTCCAATTATTATACAAACATTGCCAGATGTGCATAGCAGTCAACAGCGACTATTTTGAGGGATAATGTGGATCTGTGTAAGTGTATGCCATGTTGCATGGCTGCCTACACTCGAGGTACTAGTCCACAATTTTATTGACTGTGGTAGTACAATTTTTTGGATGAATTATGCTTGCACTTTATTGGCTACTCTGTATTTTTTACTCAAAAGAAATCGTTTACTTCTACATTTCCCTTCATCTCTTTTTACTATCTAATTTTTGTTTCTGTGTGTATTTAATTTTGACTGTGGTTAGTTCAAGTCAACAGCCTTGAATTGAGGAACAAGGGTCACAATGTTAACAATGCAAGGAAATGACATAGCTATCCCTCAACAAAACATGCTTTGCCACTCCAAGACTTGCTATTTCCAAAGGTGCCAACTGTTCCATCATGAAGTGCACATGTGGAAAATCTACTTGCCTAGATCAGGCAAGGAGACTGATTGCAGGGAGAAGCATTGGTGAAGTATGGAAGGAAATTACAAATGAAGTGGCATGGTAATATTTGATGTTTTGAAGGAGTGTAGTTACAACAAAAAACAATTTTATGGCTGAGCATGTTAACTAATTGGCTTTTGGACTAAACACCCAAGTTAGAGTCCTGCCCTGGGCATAGGTCTTAATTATCAGTGTTCCTCTATCAATTTCATCTAATAATCACTCATTCCAATTAACTAAAAATGGGTGAAAAGCAATACTAAATGCCAGAAACACAAATACATTACAATGTTATTGCATTGCAGATTTATTTGTATGCACACATTGCAGCAGAATGATTGATTTGCACTTATTTATCATAGAGTGAGTAGAATATTTATTGTTATGTAGAACAACAAAAATGCTCGTATTCGAAGGTTAGTTTGTATCACTGTATTGATAGATACTATACAGTGTGTCTGGCTTAAAAGTATAATAAAAGGAAAATTAATAACTTTTAAGTTTATTAAGACATTTCTCTAGTTTTCTTCTATCTATAGAGTGACTAAAAAAGTTTTTTTTTTACATACCTAATACATCTCGATATGTGCACTGTTAGTTGCACAACAGATGTCCAGGCTATATTAAAGCTTTCCTGCATGTATTGTGAAGCATTACTGGCATCACATTCAGATGCGATGTCGTAGATCAGGAAGATTACAAACTCATGTTTGGTACACAGGAGACTACTATGGACATTACTACACTTGATTTTTTTCTGTGCAGTTTTGTAAAGTCTCAAGTGTATCAAACACGAGATCATGACCTTCCTGATCTACGATGCAAGCCAGAATGTGATGCCTGTAATGCTGTACAACACCTGCGCAGAGCTTGAATATAGGTTGGACATGTTGCGTGCGACTAATATTGCACATATTGAGATGCATTAGATATGTAAAGTAACTTTTTGAGTTGCTCTATAGGTAGAAGAAAAGTGTATGGAAATATCTTAAGAAACTTAAAAGTTATTTCATTTTTCTTTTATTATACTTTTAAGCTGGACACACTGTATATTTTTTGCATATATTATGTTCACATTGACATAATCATGGTTCAGTTGAAACTATTGTACTTTATGTGGAAGTAACTACTGTAGTACCCGATTTGAACATGCAGTGACCCAGCTTCTGTAGGTGTGAATTGGACAGTTATCCGCATCATCTTAAATAGCTCGTTTTTAATATTTCCCCCCATTTTTATTATCACAATATCCTCATGTATTTTATTGTGTGACACACATTTCTACTTTCTGTTGATGCTTTATTTCCATTTCAGGCCACAAACAATGGGTTTGGAGACAGAAACGAGTCTCTGTCTGGTTTTGAATGGAAATCAGGATCAGTTGGAGTAACAAAGGGAATGTGGATGTGGCCAGAGGTTTTCCTCCTAGACACTGGCTCTGGAGAAAAGGTATTTTAATTCATGGTAAACTTACAGGTGGCACAATTAACCTGTTTTCCTACAAATTTTCACCACTCATACTTCCTCTAGACTCAAGATACTTTCTGTATCTGATACATCAAGTTAAATAAGTATTTTTTTTGCTACATTCTAGGTGTATGCTATTTAAGGATCTTTGTGTTTCATGTATACTGCAGCCCTCTGCTGAAATTCTATATTACCTAAAATGCCTAAGTGAACCGTAAATTCCTATAAATGCCTAAAAGCCCTGTTTGTACTTGAAAAACTCCTCTTATACCTTTTGTGCATCTTTAAAAATAACTTTTATTAAGAACAATCCTTAATTTCCACCACGAAGGTTTGAGACCCTTGCACCAATCCGAGCAGCAAACAAAGCAGTGCAATAGCAAGGGGTGTTGGCATCTCCTCTGTGCAAATTTCTGCCATCTTTCAGCCTGCATTACGAAATTGCAAAAATTTGTAGTTACACTGACTGGACGAGGTTTTCTCTGTTATTGAGTGATGTACTTTTGAGGCGATTAAAGGGCCTGTAGGTGTAGCATACCAAACAAAGATGCAAGCCATTTTACTGTGTAATCCTAGCTACAAATTCATTCAGTTGAAAGTACTGCCAGTGTTATTCCTGGCCTCCAACACTGTAAGAGCATGGGAAGATTCCAACCTATTTTTCCATGAAAGAGGAGGGTGCATGCTAGAAACTACAACTGCACTAGTACAGTCTTATTTCCTTCTTTTGTAATGAATAGCAGTGATGGAATAAAATGAGTTTTTTTTTAAAAAGAAGACCATACACCCAACACACAGACATAAAATATAATTTTAGTAGTGTTAGTTGGCTCTCAAATAAGTAAGTAGTAGTTTACATATATTCATTTGCATATGCAATATGCGTTTACCCAAAAATGTTTAAATTAGGCATTTGCATATGTAATACGCAGAATGCATAACTATCTGGGTCCTAATAATAGTAATCTTACAGCACACTAGAACTATTGTCAGCCTCACCATTTTTAAAAGTATTTTTCTATTTAAAAATCCTAACAGTTCTTGTTGCAGATTTCTTTCCCAAATGTGCGAAAAAATAATGTTTGTACTGTCTTTACAAAAGACAATATAAAATTACATGACACTGTGTGTTTGGTGGAAGACATAAAAAGATACAAACATGTGACTTGGGTATAGTACGAGGGTTATTTTTTAAGTAAGGTCTGTTTTGCAATAAAAACGAAGCAAGTAAATGTTTTTTTTTTAAAAAAAATTATTTTCTGAATTTATATACACTTCTCTATTTTTGTACATATTTTCCTTGCCGGTTTAAACATTAATCGTAACGAACTATGAGTTTTTGGATACCCTCCTCATAGAACACTCTTGCTTGTGATGATAGCCAGTTACTTATGGTCGTTTTCACTTCTTCATCAGTGTCTAAACGCTTGCCGCCCAGGAAGGTCTTCAGATGGCGGAAGAGGTGCTAGTTGCTAGGTTCAAGGTCTGGACTGTATGGTGGATGGTCAAATACCTCCCAGCCAAAAGATTCGATCAGATCTTGAATTTGAGTCACAGTATGTGCCTTGCATTGTCATGAATCAGTGTGACACCGGCTGACAGCATTCCATCCTGTTTGTTTTGGCTGGGAGGTATTTAATCATCTGCCATACTGTCCAGACCTTGCACCTACCACATCTTCTGCCATCTGACGACCTTCCTGGGAGGCAAGTGTTTAGACATTGATGAAGAAGTGAAAACGACCATGGGTAACTAGCAATCATCACAGGCGTCAGAGTTCTATGAGGGGGTATACAAAAACTCGTAGTTCGTTACGATAAATGTTTAAACCGGCAAGGAAATTATGTAGAAAAATAGAGAAGTGTATGTAAATTCAGAAAATAAATGGGGTTTTTGAAAAACATTTACTTACAGGGTAAGTCAAAAAGAATGAAACAACTTTACACAGCTATTATGGTGTAACTATTTATGATAGAAAATCAAACAAGGCATCAATATAAAGAAATACTCTGGAAGTTTTATTGCCACTTGGCATGCTTATGCAGTTTGTCACTGCTCCGCCAGGATCGCCAGTGTAGCAAAATGGCAAGTTACCAGCAGTGTGTTGAAATTGAGAGAACTAATTTGATCACAATGGTGCAAAGACATTTCAGCACGCATTTTGGTGGTAATGTGTATGTTGCACAATCTGCGAGAGTTACAATTGTGAATTGTTAGTGCTTTCAAAATTGTAGATGACGATATCCAGTTTTGGGTATGGCAAGAGCTTGATTTAATTATCATTTGGACATTTGCTGCACGAAATGTGGTTCTCATACTGAATTTTTGTAATGTGAGTCACGTGAATAAAACTTCCAGAGTTTTCCTTTATATTGATGTCTTGTTTGATTTTCTATCATAAATAGTTACGTCGTAATAACTGTGTAAAGTTGTTTTATTCTTTTTGACTTACCCTGTACTTTGTATTTATTGCAAAACAGACCTTAATTAAAAAATAACCCTCATATATGCATATTGACTTACGAAAATTCTTGTAAGAGTATTGTGTCTTGTTTTGATGTGAATATTGATATAGATACAAGTGTGGATAACATCTTTTAAAAGCCCGGATGCAGTATTGAATTTAACAAAATCAATTTCCAGAACAATGCATTGATGTGTCAATGTAGTGTTAGAAAGGTTTATCACATCTTTGAAGTATGACAGAGTTTAGACAAACAGGGCATTGTACTAATTTTCTATTTCCTTTTGACAGGTGGGCGTTGTGCTTGTAGACACCCAAGGAGCCTTTGATAAGAACTGTTCTAAGGCTGAAGATGCTTTACTCTTCTCCGTAACGGCCCTCACTAGCTCTGTTCTCATCTATAATTTACACAGGAGCATAGATGAAGAGAAGTTAGAGCACATCCTGGTGAGAACAATAACTTCAAAGTTCTTTTAATATGAACATTTTGTATGCATTTTATAATTGTAAGGCTATTTTAAGTTGTTGGCATATTCTTATCAAATGTGCCGATTTTACTTTCCTGAGACAAATTTTAACCTTACCAAAATTTTATTGTCCATGTTGGGAGATGATGACAGTGTTTTAACATATGTTTTTAGCTTTTTGAGAAGAGTAGGCCTCTTCTGCTCTCTGAGAAAGTTTTCTAGTGTATCCATACCTTTTTAATGTGTTGTGTGTGTTCTGTGCAGGTTCCTTTACAACCTTACCTTTCTCAAGGGGCTCTTTACACCCCTTTTTAACTCTGAGGTAAGGTTTTAGATAATAGACTTTTCCTCTTATACGAGGGGAGGGTGATAAGTATTGAGCCTTACCCAGAAAAAAATAAGCTAAGAGGCTGAAATTTGCAGCTTGTTACCACGAGAAAACAGTCTGTATTTAAATAAAATTCTGTGCACTCTTTTCCCAGTCACGCGAACGTTCAAATGTCCAGAACACAGGTCACTGTTAACTGTCCACTAGGCAAACAACATCTACAAAAACAGTCCACGAATATCTAACTGCAACTTGCTGCCGAAAGCACTATCAAATTCACGAATTCTCCATACCCAGAGATTTCGGCGCCAACTGCTGCATATAAACTTCTGCAGCCAACGTGCGAAGCAACGTGGCCTTTCACTCAAAAGGCTCTACAAACACTGCTCGAAAAACTTCAGCACATTTTTATTTGTCCCTTTATACAATGCATATTAAGGATAGTTCATTTTGCCCGAGGGGTGTTAATCTCTCTATCCTCCTTCTTCTCAGAAGAAATAATCAGTCCTCAAAATAATAGGTTATAACGCATGTTTGTGATTGCCTCTTCATCCATTACCACCATCCATCCTTATCTTCGTGATTAGCCAAAAGTGGCAGAAAAGTGAAGTAAAATAACCCAATCAATAAATCATTGAAACATTCTTAGCTTTGTTATACTACAAAAATCCAAGCTGGGACCCCTTGAGACTCCTGGTAGACTGTAATTATAAATCCACGTTATCATCAAGAAAGTCAACATCTATTTCTTCTGTTGGAAAAGCGAGGAAAACTCTCACCTCTGAATTTGTATCCATCTGAATGTGTAAGGAAATATCAGTGGGCCGAACAGTGGGGAAAAAAATTCTTAGAAGAGACATTTGTGATGAAATTGTGTTTTTTTGTATTTTATTATATTATTTAATTTTTGTTAATAATAAGTCATGAACACTTATAGGTTGTAGTGACCTCATTGACTTTTTAATGTGTCCATCACAACCCAGGAGTGTCCATGACTTTACATGTATCCAGTGGTGGCTCATGCTACTTATTGTTAGGAGGGCTGCATTAAAAAAAAACCAAAAAAACAACCTTACCTTAACTATTTGAAGATGAACTCCATGTGGCGGTCTTTCATTGTGGCAAACTTGTCAATCACTCTTCTATTGAACTCTGGGATATTTTCAATCATTTCCTTTTCTATGGACAACATAGCCAGTGCAGTTAGTCTGTCTTCTTCCATGGTGTTTCTGAGGAATGTTTTAACCCTTTTGAGTGTCGAGAAGCAGTGTTCAGATTCACTTGTTGTTAAAGGGAGAGTGATAGCAATTTTCAAAAGTTTTACACTTCAGAAAAAGCAGAAAAACAAGATTATGAAATGTAAGGTATTGCAACAATTTTACTGTGCCGCCAATATTTCTAAATTCTTCTCTTGAATATGTGACTGAAAGTTCTGTATGTAGTTTGTCCTTATCAAATACAGGACACAGTTTGACACAATCAATAAACACATTTTCTGGGAAGTTTACACTAAATTTATCAAACCGATTCTTGTAGCAGCGAAGATATACAATGATGTTCTGTAAACTGGAAACACATATTCATTTGAGACAGAGGCTCCTCTTGTCTGTGTATGTGAAACAACTTTCCTCTTATGTGGATTTTCTGCTTCGCATTTTATCTGGCAGCCCTCTCCATGATCAGATTTAACTGATGTGCAAAGCAATGCACAAAATAGGCATTAGGGTACACATCTCTCACTCAACTTGTACTCCATTCATAGCCCTGCTCTTTACAGCTGCATCATCAACACTTTGGCCTATAAGTTTATGCTTATCTTTTAAAATCTTCTCAAGTTCAGAAATAATACATTCTGCAATGGAATTAGAATTTTGGCCATTTGGATTAAACTATCCCCAGAATCTCTCAACAGGATACCCTTGTGCGTTACAATACCGTAAGACAATAACAAGCTGGAACATATTGGCAACGTCTGTAGTTTCATCAGCCACTACAGATATATAATCTGTTGCTTGAATTTCTTCTAGAATATTTTCTCTACTGACTTCAAGCATACACTGGAGCAACTCATTTTGACCTGTCTTCGAAGTCCCTTTAAAAAACGAGTCACTCTTAAGGTGAGATTTCAGTAAAGAATCAATTTCGGCTACTGTGCATTTTAGTAATCCCATGAATACCCCTTGATTCTCGGACCCTTCACGTTCTTCGTGTCCTCTTAGAGCCAGCTCATGAAAACCCACAAAATTTCGCACACTTTGAAAGAGTATCTCTATTTTTTTTTTGCACTTGATTATTGTGATGATCAACAGATTCCTTATAGGCTTGGCTTAAACATGTCTTCACATTTACTGAACCAAGCGTAGCAAAATTAACCATGTTGTTAACGTGGTTTCGAGGTATTTCATGTTTGTGACATTTCTCATAAAATCGTTTTAAGTCTGACACACCTTTTTCAACCCAGCAATGTTTGCTGCACCAACCAAATTAAATACAAGGGAAGCAGAAAAATGAATTACTTACTTCACAGCCACATATCCACTCATATTTCTTGTACAGTTCAAGATTGAAACACCTAGTGTATTGTTTCTGGCATCTTGTTGCACTTTGCGTTATATTCAACAATGGAGTTGGTCTTCCATATATTTTTATGTCGTATTTCTCTTGCAGCATTAAAGAGCTAAAACAAACAGACTTTAAATACTGTACTGAATTATTCATTTTTACTTGTACGATTTACCATTCAGAACATCAGATTATATAACTTACTGCCAGAAAACAAATAACTCTTTGAATCGATTCGAAAACTTAAACTATCATGTACTTATTGACAAGTGAAACAGACGCGTTACATTGCCGGCCACTGTTTCTCTTGGTAATTGCATGTTTATGCATGGTGTCGCATAACATAGTGTGAGAGCTTTCGATTTGTATCACTTGGTAGTAGCACCATACATTAGACTGCAGCATTGGACTGCAGTGAATGCAGTCTGCTTTTTAGCATTGACAAGGGCCTAGCAGGGAGAGAAGTGGAAGCAGTGCTTATGTTAGAGTTAACATGGAGATGTACTGGCAGTCCCCGAGGGGGAAGCAGCTTCATATACCAATTTGCAGCTTGTCGCGTGGCAAGTGATTTTGAAAGCTCCACACAGTGCAACGGGATGCAGTAAGATAGCGAAAGTATAAATATTTAATTTTTGCACTAATGGCAACAAAATATAATTTGTTTGGGTTGGGGGGCAGGGTGCAGCCCCCCTTCATCGGCTGCCACTGCATGTATCTCTTCGCCATTAGACAGAGGGTATAAGGGAAATTTGGATAGCCTTGAACAGTTTAAAGTGGCATCCGAACCACTATGTGCCTCCACCAGGTATTGAACCTGGGACCTTGATTACAAAGGTCCATTACCACTGCATCATCAGGGAGGTGTCAAGAATTTTCATGCGCTACATGAAAATTATTGACAAAAGTATATTTAAAATATCCTCAAACAAGTAGTTGTAATGTATACTTTATTAGAATAATGAAATTAAAATGAATTTTAGAGAAATGGCATATTGTGCCAGAGACCCAGGTTTGAGTCCTAGACGAGCCTGCATTTTTTCCTGAAAATTCTATATCTCCCATGTGTGCCAGATCATAAGAAATAATAATATATAATTGAAATTAAGAACACTCTTTTACATATATTGCACAAAAATGTCAGTTTACAGTTTATATATTATGAATATTCTTAACATACACCAAAGTAACTTAACCATCAACTACAAAGGTCACATGCATAATACTTACCTCTTGCTTCACATGTGTGCAGGTTTGACATGCGAAGACTTTGTATGACTGACAGTTCAGAATTTAACTTCTGCACATTGTTTTTTACATTTACTTTCACATCACCAAATCCATTACTTATCACCTTTTGATTATTTACAATGGTAATTTCAGATGACAGAATTTGAATAATTAATAAACCAATCTTTACGTTTACTCATATGTAAAGTACACCCTGAATCTAGTAACCAGTCATCACCGCTAAACAGTTTACTGGCAAAAGCACTGTGGGTAGTCAATAACAAGGAATCATTGTCCTCGCTTCGTAACTGTATCAGGTTTCCTGATCCGCTTCTTAGACTTCTGTAGTTGAGGATATCTTGGCTTTATATGGCCTTCCTTCTTGCAATGGTGAATATGTAGAATCCCTGGAAACACTTTCACTTCGTTGAAAATTGCCCTGCATGAACAACTCTCCACCAAGTGAGCATACTAGTCAATAACAAGGAATTATTGTCCTCGCTTCGTAACTGTATCAGGTTTCCTGATCCGCTTCTTAGACTTCTGTAGTTGAGGATATCTTGGCTTTATATGGCCTTCCTTCTTGCAATGGTGAATATGTAGAATCCCTGGAAACACTTTCACTTCATTGAAAATTGCCCTGCATGAACAACTCTCCACCAAGTGAGCATACTATACTTTTCCCTTGTGGTAACAATTAGTGTTTCTTTCTTGAACAGAAGCACCTGACTAGTCAATCTGTAATTTCTTGTGTACTCTTTTGTTCATATGCTACTTTTTCTTGACATAGTCATGGGTTTGTTTTGATTCAAGGTTCTTTTTGTATGGCATGAAGTCAAAATTTTGCTGTTTCACAATGATGGCAGCTTCAAGCATGCTTCAGAAATCAGTGACAGTTTTCTATACAACAGTCTTCTCGCTGATGGTTGAGGAGTTGAGAGTGGAGGCTTGCTTCCCTACAAATAGCGAGGAATCATCATTTCTTGATTCATCGACATTAGACTTAGGACCCATGGCTGTGGCTCGTTATAGATATCAAAACACTCTTACATGCTGGTTACAGTTCCAGGTAGAAAATCATTGTCTGTGATGGTTACAGTTCCAGGTAGAAAATCATTGTCTGTGAATATAGTGTGTGAATATAGTGGAGTCTGTCTTGAAGGGAACTTCTAACGACACCAAATCATGTGGCAGTCATCTCACATGAACATGTCCTGAAATAACACATTTAATAGCTGATTATATCATCTCTCCAAGTACCGCATATTCTTTTCATGTTTGAACATGGGCATATTTTGGAATAGCCACTCCTCCAGAGTCCAAGAAATGTAAATATTTCGGAACTTGTTTGCTTATTGTAGGACAATTGAGTTCCATTCAATGCTACTCTCCATCAGGTGTCTGGGGCTATACAACACAGCAATATGCACCCTGTTATCCACTTGCATTTTAGTAACTCCATTAAATTTCTCATACGATATATTCAGATACACATCTACCTAATAATATAAAACATTTGTAACCTACCTGATGAAACAGTTGAAAATTACCTCTGCAATGATTGATTTGGTTCATTTTACTTTGCTTTGTTCCCACTTTTGGTTAATCACAAAGATTAGGATGAGTGATGAGGTGATGAAATTGATGAAGGGACACTCTCATAGAACACCCATGCCCAGGCCAGGATTCAAACCCAGAGCTCTTGTCACTTTCTTTTATTGTATTCACACTAGCTCTAACTACCAATCTGGGACAAGCATTCATCCTGTGCAACCCGACTTTTCCTTACACCTAAATTCTCCAATGAATATGTGTTTTATTTCTGATGTGTCAAATTTTTACTGATAATTTATGGATACTTTTTCTTTTAACTTTTTGAAATTCCTAATTACAAGGTTGATTGATGTAAATCAGTGATTTAAGAAAAAAACACTCATTTAAATCACTTTAAAGAAATAATTTATAGAATAATATAGGCTACGTAAGGATTTTGTAGATATAAGAATCACTTTTAGTGAAAGTACATTAATCTCGTAATCATTTAATGGTGCTTATGGAAACAAAATATATGTACTATTGGGGTGAAGGTACATGAAAAGAACTGTGATATGTAAACTGTAAACACACTTAAATTTATCTTCATTTAAAATTTAATAATTTTTATAGCAAAAATAACAAATTTTTTTTGTAGAATATTGCATAAAATACTAATCATGTTAAACTGTAAATAGTGTCATTATCATTGAACTGTAAGTAAACATGGCAGCTGATATTTTGCAAACTATCATTTAAAAAATTGCCAAAATTCACCTCCAAAGACTTTGAAAAATACAGAATGTTTTATTTTCACTAGAAGAAAAGTTACTGAAATTATTATAGTTTCATTAACACACTCAACAAAAATTTCCATAGTAGGTTCATATATACAGTATCAGAAACAGAAAAATGTGTATTTACATATAATTTTTTATTTGCTTTAATCAAACTGTTCAAATATTTCACAGGGCCGTTTACCAGAAAAAAAAATTCTATAAGAAACATATCTATATGTATGGTGCCAGCAAAACATAAAAGCAATTTTAAATGTTTTCTTTTATGAAAATAAAAAAAATTGATTTAGAAAAATCATCAAAAATATTTTTTTTGAATAAAAATCATGATTTTATTAACACTAATTTCTAAACCTGAACGTTCATTCCCATAGCAACATGAACAACATAGCAACATTTGTCCATGTTCCAGTGAATATGAATTCACTCTTGACCATGTTTACCAGTTTCCTGCAGGTCCATCTTGATATTGTCAGTCCATCCTCGTCTTAACCTTCTTACAGGTATCTTACCACCAAAAGCATCCCAACGAGGATTCTGTAAACTTTTCTGTTATCTTCCATAGTAACTTGCCCCCTGGAGTCTTCTTTTTTGTATTTATTCTAATTCTAGTAATACCAGCTCATGAATGTAACCACCACTCCCCTGTTCTTTCTTAAGATTTTATTTTTTTAAAAAAAATCTGGATTAATGATTCTCTTATAGTGTGAGGGATCACATTTCACACCCATGCAGAGCTGGAAGGAGAAAGTACAGTTTGTATGTTTTAACCATCACATATTTTCATTTTAGATGACAGAATAAAAGTTTGTAAATAGAAAAGTACCATGCATCCCTGAATTAAGTATGCAATTTCCCCTTTAATATTGTTTTCATTTTGTAATATAACTCATAAGCATAGGCGGAGTTCTGGAGGGCAGGCTGCCCCCCAATTTAAAAAAGACTAAAAAAATAACACATGATTATGTTCAGTTACTACATTTTTGTTATGAAGCCATACCGCAAATCTTGGCGTTTTGCATGATGACATGTGCGGTAATTGCACCGCAATATCAGGTCTTAGACGATTTGATTGATGTGTACAGTTTGAAGAAAGAAAAGACGTAAAATGACTTTGTGTTGAGTCAACAGTTACTGCTGAGGCATCAAAAGAACTTTTCAATTTAATTTTTCTACAATTTCTGAAGCTTACTATTGTACCGTAACTTTTTTAAAGTAATACGAGTATTGTATCAATAAAAAAATAATGAAATGTAAAATGCAATAATCGTACTGTTTTGCTTCTTTTAAAACTGACAACCAATATACTATATTTGTTTACTTAAGCGAGGATATTTAACATTTTCAAATCTAAAGGGCCTAAAACTCAGTGTTTTTAAGTTGTTTATTTTTTTAATTTCTGGGGAAGGCCTCCGGACCCCTTATAAGCTAGGGGATATTCAATAACCCTCAGGTACATCATATGCTTCTCCCAGAGTCTGCCCCCCCCCCCCCCAAAGCAAAAGCTGAAACTCTGCCCATGCTATATAAGTATTTTAATTTAGAAACTGATTCATATGAAACGCTATGAAAATTAGGTTTTGATTATTACCTGACACTTGGCTTTTACCAGCACATAACTTCCAAACCTAACTCCTGTGCTTTTAAAAGTACAGAATGTCCCAAAATGATTACCCTGATTTCATAATGTTCTTATTCTTTAGTGATTGCTCTGATTTTGATTTTTTTTGCTATTCATGATGCATGGAAGGCTGCGCAGATGTTTACGTAGATGTTGATGGCTACCCAGCACCTTCACCCTTTTCAACTGTACCTCTTTATAAAACTTTTGCATCCAAGATTTTATGAACTTCACATCTGATGGTTGTTTTCAATAGCGATTTTGAAACTTCTGTTGCACTGTTTTTGGTGATTTCATCTCAGCCAGCCACATGACACACTAAGCCTTTTCTTGTGTAGAAGCCATGTTTTCAGATTAAACAGTAACAGCGCTCCTAGTGACAAACCTGCATATTAATTACGGGCGGGGGTCACATCCTCCAAATGTCAATGAAAAAAAACATAAAAATGTGGAGTTTGCCCCCTCTTCTTCAGCTATTTTGGGAAGAAAACCAGAACTTTTGTATTTTTTTCAACGAATGGACCTTTTGCAACAGAATGAAACTTATTTCATGTTTGTGGGTGAAATACAATTTGAATAATGAGCCAAAATGTAAATCTCTGTTGTTTTTTTTACAAAAAAATAGCCAATTTGCATATTACTCATAAAATTGTTATCACTCGGACACTATGGGACCAATCTACTTCGGATAACTTTTGTTTTTCAGCTAGAACATCAACACATGCAACCGTGTAAAAAGGCCGAATCCCCCGAATGTCAATGAAAAAAACATAAAAATGTGGAGTTTGCCCCCTCTTCCCCTGCTATTTTGGTAAGAAAACCTGAACTTTTGCCTTTTTTTTTTTTTTCAATGAATGGACCTTTCGAAACAGAATGAAATTTATTTCATATTTGTGGGTGCAATACAATTTCAATAATGAACCAAAATCTAAAACTCTGCTTTTTTACTAACACAAGTTCAATACAGCCCAGGAAGCACAAAATGAGAAAAACACAAAACACAGTCTTCCACATTCACTGCTCAGACCGATTCTGGTGAGGCCTCTCCTAAAAGTGCAGGGGGGAGCCTTTTCATCTGGCTTTGTTTTGTCCATGCTTCTTCCTAGCTTCCAGCTGCATTCCATTTATAGCATAGAGGTGACAGAAGTCTGATCATGCCCCCCTCCCACCCCCACCCACTTTAGCATGACCTCCTGTTGCAAGCAAGCTCCAAAAATTCAAGAACAAAGACGACAGTGTGCCTTATCTCTGGTGAGTCACAGCATCTAAGCTTGAAGGAAAACAGCATCATAAATACCAAGCATTTATTGCTTCTCTGTCAACTCAGGACTGGAACACGTGACATGGGCATGTTGGAAGGGGGAACTTTGGAAAACATGATTGCAAGATATGTTCCGGAAAGGACTGTCAGTGTTCCCACCTCAATATACAAATATAAGTGTGGCAAACTCTCGATAATTGTATCTAAAGCTGCATGGTGCATGTCTGCACCAAATTACGACAAGGCACTTACTTTTGTCGTCCAATACCTGGGACAAATTTCAACTAAAGGTTAAAAAGTAAAGTCTATGCAGCATTTTCCTTTTTTATGCTTTAAATTCAGTATCTACCAGGATTTTACTGTCTGTTTTGATAAGACATAATCTTACCATATTAACCTATAGATACATGTAAGTATTTTTACTAAGTTACATTTTTATTTAAATGTGTCCGAAATATTCCATTTTCAGCCATTCAGGGTGTGTTCTTTTATCACAATACAATGCACAATTTGATCGAAATTATAATGCTTAACAAACTTTGTGAAACCATTTATTTTTCCGATTTTAGGAAAGGAGATAGTGTTAATTGCAGTGTTTTGTCTGTGGAAAGTTTGTACTTGACATCCAACAGGAAATCTGTTCTCCTATCAAAATAAAAAATGTCTTGCATATGTTAATGTTCAGTTCAATCGCATTAGAAGAGCAGTTAGTCACACTCATCTTATAAATGTTCTGTCAGTTCATGTGTGTTCAAATTATATTGTCTTCAAAAATAGTTCAGTTTGAAGAATTAGGTATGTGCAGGTGTTCCACTACCAGATAAGTCTTATGGTATAAACCAGCCTCCAAGTCTGTGAATGAGAATTGGCATATTCGATTAATGTGTACAACATGTGCACTTTTCAGAATGTACAGAATGTGAGTATTGAACACTGTCAAAATGCATGCTGTTGATACTGTAATGAAATTTTTTTTTGGCGAATGAATGTTTTCTGATCTTTGTTGTCTTTTCTTGCAGGAGTTTCTGATGTGCATGAATGATGAGTTCATGCCCTCAGTTAACACCAAATTGGAGAAATGTCTGTTCTTAGTCAGAGACTGGGAGTTTGTGGACGAACATGCTTCGGGAATTGAAGGAGGCAAAGCATTTTTAGAGAAAACATTACATGTTAGTTGGTTCTTTCTTTAATTTTTTTATCATCATAATTTTCTTTGTTACTTTACTTTATTTTACTTCATTCCTTAACTAACTAACTAACTCTCCAGCCTTCTTAAACCCGAAGGTTTAGCAACACAGGCCTTCCATCTGTTCTTATCCTGAGCAAGATCTATATACTCTTTTCCATCCCTACCAATTTCCTATAGGTCCATCTCAACATTATCCCTCCATCTTCGTCTTGATCTTCCTACTGGTCTCTTACCATCAGGTTTCCCAACAAGAATCCTGTAAACTCTTCTTTCCTCTCCCATTCATGCCACATGGCCTGCCCACCTAAGTCTTCTTGATTTAATCATTCTAATAATATCTGGACATGAATACAAATTATGTACTTCTAAATTATGTAACCTTTCCACTCATCTGTCTCCTCATCCCTTTTAGGTCCAAATATTTTCCTAAGGATATTATTTTCACATACTCTCAATTTATGTTCCTCTTTCAATGTAAGGGACCAAGTTTCACACCCATATAATACTACAGGCAAAATTACTGTTTTGTATATTTTAACTTTTAGTTTCTTAGATATTAATGAGAAGACAAAAGTTTATGAAGAGAGAAGTAACATGCATTTCTTGAATTAAGCCTACTTTTTTTCCTCTTTAATATCATTTTAATTTGTCAGTATTACTCCTAAGTATTTGAATTTGGAAACTGGTTCAAATGAGTTGTTATCAATAATTAGATTTTGATTATTACCTAACACTTGGTTTCGGCCTGTAAGCATATACTGTATTTAGTTTTCTCCTTGTTAACTTCCAAACCTATCTCTTTAGCTGTTTCGAAAAATATTTTAGCATTATTCTTCATTGTATTTATATCATCCCCTAATAAGTCTACATCATCTGCATATGCTAACAACTGAGTCACACCGTTTAATTCTAGTCCTTCGTTAGTTTCTTTTACCTTCCTAACATCATATTCTAAGGCAAAATTAAAGAGCAATGGAGATAATGCATCTCCTTGTTTTAACCCATCATGAATTGTAAATTTGTCAGACACATTATTACCCACACGAATTTTACTTTCTGTTTCACTGGTGCATAGTTTTATCATATTAACAAGCGTCTTAGGTATTCCAAACTTGACTAATATATTATAAAATTTATCTCTTTTGACTGAATTAAATTCTGCGAGGTTGCAAAAGTAAATTAATTTTATACCAGTATCATTACTTAATTCATGAAGACTTTCTTTACCAATCGTGGGTTTAAATGTCTCTTCTTTACCAATCTGCATTACAGTCACCTAACAGAATTTTCATATCATACTGGGAAATTATGAAAGACCTGTTCTAACTCTGCATAAAAATCATCTTTAGTATTATCATTTTTATCTTCCATTGGTGCATGAATATATTAAAATAATTTTACACCACTTACCCTGTAAAACTGCATATGATATCCTATCATTAATAAATTCTACTGTTTTAAGAGTCGAGATAATTCTATTATTTATAAAGAAACCTGTTCCAAAATTATGATTTTTAGTACCACCATAGAAAAAAGTATAATTTTTAGTTTTACAATTTCCGTCTCCTGGCCACCTAACTTCCTGGACAGCTACTGCATCTAATTTATACTTAACTATCTCGTCAACCGTACACTGAAATGCCCCAGGCTGGTAAAGGCTTAGAACATTCCAGGTGCCTAATTTAATATTCTTGTTCCTAATGTAGATCTTATCCTTAGTCCAGGGTCCTCCCAAAGTAGTCCCAGCCCGGAGATCCGAATTGGAGACTTATTTTACCTCCGGAATATTTTACCTTGGGTACATCCATGGCCTCATATTGCTGATTCTTGACATATCTTTTTACAGTGCAGAGTTGTCAGCTCTACGCCTAACCCCCAATATGAATGAAGGACCGCACCTTTACTTCAATTCTTAAACTTTTTATTTACCATTTATACTTTTTTGTCTTTTTGGTTGCTCTTTTCCAGTATTTAACTTTAAATCAAAGCTCATTAAAAGCAGAAGAGAATGGCACCAATTTGAGCTCTCTTCATCAAATAGTTTTTGAACTACAGCTGTTTAAAGAATTCAAAATGTCATAAAATTACGACTATATCCTCAACAGAAACAGTTCTGCGGAATGCTACCAGATGGCAGGTATGCTTAGAGCTGTCAGGCAGGGTTGCCCCCGTGATGGCGGGAATGAGAACTTTGTGTGTCAAGATGCAAGTTCATGATTATTACTGTGGGGTTGTGTATTTTTTTTTAAAAAAGAAGATGAAAACTCAAGGTCAAGGAGAATGTTTATCTCAACTGACCGGAAACTCCATCAAAAATTTGCCCATCGATCTGGACAAACCGCCACTGGTAGCTGATTGTCCCAAGTTACGAAACGTATTTTTTAAGTAAGTACCGTTTTGATATGTACAAAAAACAAGTAAACTTTTTGTAACAATTTTATTGTTACATGAAAGATCACACTTTTATCTACTTTTCCACATAATTGCCACCAATATTAAGGCACTTATCATATTGAACAACAAGCTTTTGTATTCCGTCGTCATAGAAGTTTGCGGCCTGATTTGACAGCCACTGCAACATGCCTGTTTTGAGGCTATTGTCGTCATCGTGGTGCTGACCTTGGAGATGCTTCTTCAGTTGGAGAAACATGTGGTAGTCAATGGGTGCTAGATCGGGGCTGTATGGAAGATGATCAAATTGTTCCCAGCCAAATGATGCGATGAGATCTTGAGTTCGATTGGCTGCATGTGGACCGGCATTGTCATGCAGCAAAACGATCCCTTTACTCAGCATGCTGTGCCTTTTGTTTTGAATGGCACGGCTTAGTTTTTTTAAAGTCTCACAATATGTTTTGGAATTTATTGTGTCACCACGAGGCAAAAAATCAACAAGCAACACCCCCTTCCTGTCCCTAAACATGGTACACATGATTTTCCGGACTGAAATTGTCTGCTTAAACTTCACTTTCTTGGGCGATGTTGAATGCCGCCATTCCATGGATTGTTGTTTTGTTTCGGGTGTGACATAGGCCACCCATGTTTCATCGCCTGTGACAATTTAGCTTAAGTACGCGTCACCTTCAGCTTCATAACACACACGAAAAAAGTCAAGGCGCTACCTAAATGTTTGCTTTTGCGCGCCTCAGTTAACATTTTTGGTACCCATCGTGAGCACAATTTTCGATAGTTTAAGCGTTCGGTAACAATTTAGTAGATAACACTTCTTGAAACTTCAGGGAACTACTCTGATAACGAAGAAATCGTGAAGCGTCTGTTCTCTTTCACTTTTTTGTCGACTTTCTGCACCAAATCGACAGTGATCACTGAGGGTCGCCCACTCTGTTCCTCGTTTTGAACATTCTTTCGGCCATCTTTGAAAGCTCTTACCCATTTGCGTACCATTCCATCACTCATAATGTTTTGTCCATACACTTCACAAATCTGACGATGAATTTCAACTGCTTTTACGCATTTATCACTAAGAAAACGAATAACAGCGCGTATTTCACAGTCTGCGGGATTCTCAATCAGCGGAGGCATTTTAAATATGCAAAAGCAAATGTATACATGATCGATTGTTGCCGCAATGGCATCTGTGGCTTGCCAACAGATGTAGGTGCACAGTGCGCATGCACAGGACACCGACCGCAGTGCTGCAATGGCGGAATTTCAAAACGGTACTTACTTTAAAAATACGCCTCGTATATAAAGGCGAATATGTAGTATCAAAACAATAATACGAATAGTATATTTAAAAAAAGAAAAAGAAAAAATCAAAATCAAGGAGAATTTTCATCACAACTGGCCGCAGTGACATCATCAGAAATGAGACCATCGATCAGGGCAAACTGCCACTATACGGTGATTGCCCCAAGTTATATAAAGGTGAATATGATAGTACAAATAGTAAATTTTATAAAAATAAGAAAAAGGAAGAAAGAACCCAAAATCAAGCCCATTGGCTAGTACCCATTGATCAGGGCAAACTGCCACTAGTCGCTGATTGCCCCAAGTTTTATAAAGGCGAAAACGACAGCACAACAGTTAGCCTGGCGATGCAAGAATGACGTCAAAGTCTACTCGGCGATGACTGTAGATGTGAGGTGAAAGCTTGGAGGATAAACCAAAAAAGATTCCATGTGTTTTTTTTTAATTCGGTATCCTGTTTATTAAACTTTATTACCAAAACATTTGTTTCACGAAATATTCATCGTCCATCCTTGAGTTACTTCTGGCATCTATAGACCTCGCCCCGAAAGGGTTAAGCACCAAGTTTGATTTTGTCCTCTAAAGTTACACTCCAATTGGATTAACTTAAGTTATGCCCATGTTGACTATGACACTGGCTAAGAAGGAACTGCTTGCTACAAGATAAACTAAAATGAATGGTTAAGGGGGGAGGATCCAGGGAAGTATGAAGATATCAGATGATAGATGATAAATGTCCCGCACCGTGACTATGCGGTCTAAAGCATCATGCTTTGGTTTCCAGCTATGGGACGCGTGCAGATTCAGGTCTCCCGGGGGAAGTGTAACAGCTTTTTTCTTGAGATGTCAACCTGTATATGGTGGTCACCCACCATCATGGGGAAATTGGGAGCTATGATCGAGTAGCATAACCAGGCCATGAAAACCTACAAGAATGGCTGGGGGTTCTCCATGCTGACCACACGTCAGCCCAAAACTGGTTGGATGATTTCCCACCTCAACAGGTGAGAGTGAGGCTGGCAGTCAGTAGGTAGGGTCTGGCTCTCAAGGGTTATTATTTTAGATGATATTAAATGAGGTGGATCCTATGCTAATATGAAGCGCACAGTACAAGATCATAGGCTATAGTGAAAAACCTGCCTATTAAGATAGACAACGATGAATGAACCTTGTTTAGATAAAAAAAAATTGTGAATGTAAGTAATTTTTTAGTCATACCTTGTAAATATCTGCCAAATGTTTGGTTCAGTTATTTCAAATATTGTCCCATTTTGCATCCACAGGATTACAATAAAAGCAATGATAATGCTAACTATGCTCGGCAGTATATCGAGGGCATTTTCAAGGATATTGCCTGTTTTTTAATGACACATCCTGGAAGGAAGGCACCAAGACAGAAATTTGATGGAAAGTTAGCAGGTAAATTACTTTTTCTGATTTTCTCAGCTTTTCTTGAAACAGTTGGTTGAGAAGGTAGCAACTAAATTACAATTTCTACTTCGTTGAGTACAGTTTTAAGCAATTCAAGGGCTTTATGCAACATGACAAGCCACATCAGTTAAATTTTTAAATTCAATTTGGCTTGGAGCCAAGATAACACGTGACTGCAGAACGGTGAAGCATGTCACAGATGCCGACCTCTTCATCCCACTTATTTTTAACCATATTTTTAACATGAAGACAAGTATACTTATATTGCATAAGGAGTACTAACCTGTGTTATAAGAGTTGTTCAAAGTGGTGGCCAACAGCTTTCACAAAGTCCCGGCATTTTTGATGAAATATTGATTAACACACAAAAGTTCCTCTTCCATAATTCTTGTAAGTTCTGTTCTTATATTGTCTTTCAGTTCATCCATAGTTTGGGGTTTGTTTCTATGGACTCTATTGTGCTTATGAGCAACAAAAGTTACACCTGCAATGTGAGCTTCAGACAGTTTGTCATTTTGTAAGCTCTACTGGTGGCTAAACAGTCAACTTTTGCATGTCAATGTGATGGCGTTTTCTTTCACAGAATGATCAAGAATAACAATGCTGTAACTGCTGACAGATTAGAGATTATGGATTGGGCGATAGACCTGAAAAATGTGGAAAAGTCTGAATTTGAGAGGGCAAAAAAAGTCAGGGAATCTTGCCTTGATTGCTTTTTTTTTTCTTCTTGGATCAAATGAATGTGCCAGGCATTTTCTTTGAAAGATGTCATTATGAAGCCCTGCATGGCAACAGGATATCTTGAAATCTTGTTGCTAAGTCCTGGTGCAAACTTTTGGGCCCCTTTTATGCGCAACACAACAAGGATGCCAGAAACCAATGATGGTAGGGGGAGAGAGACATTTCTGGATGGGTCAATAAATTTGACAAGTCTCTAAATATTACCTGGAAAATGCATTGAATTATAAATGTTTCTTGTCTGTATGGGAGTAGTAAGGGGAGAGAGCTGTCAACAGATGGGAGGGACAGGGTTGCACCACTAGTGCGGTGCCATCCAATAGTTGTCTGACATTGTAGTATAGCATTTTGTTCGACATTCTGAAGGAACATGGAAAGAAATTAGGATGCAATGCAACCCTTTAATTTTTCGAATGTAGTGATTCAACATTTGTTGGACGAACATTTAAGCTCCATTGATGCATGCAATTATTGTTCTATATCACCTTTCGACTAATGTTGAACTTCAACAAAATGTCTCATTACATGATGTGACAAAAATCACATGCATGGCACTCTTATGGAATTAATTTTTGTTGGGTGTCTTCAGATTTCGACATCTGACAAAAATTGCATGCATAAACTGAGCCGTGTACAGTCACAGACAGTTCTGGGTAGTGACAATTTCATTGACTTTCAATGGGATAGTTACAACCCAGAAGTGTCCATGACTGTACATTTCGGGTGTGGTATCACAGTTCATTGAACAAACTTTTTGTGCATGCGATTTTGGTCGAACATGCTAGTTCGATATTTGTTTTCCGTTCCACAGACTGCCCAGATAATTCAATAGTTTAACAAACCAAATAGACACTTTTGAAAATCTGGCATGTTTTAGAAGGCTGTTGAGTAAACTATGTAATTCACTTCATCACATGTAGTATTAGTTTTGTTATTATTTTTCTTGTTACTTTGGCCTCCCGATGGCATAGTGATAGTGTTGCCACCTTGTAATCAAGGGGTCCCTGGTTTGATACCCGGTAGAGGGACATAGGGGTTTGGATCCAAATTTAAACTGTAGGTCCAGTCCCAATAAGCCTTACTGTGCATAAAGTAGACTTAAAACACCAACTCAACTCAATTCAACTCTTGTTATTTTCTGTTGTTAGTTCATTCCAATGTAATATGGCAAATGCTGTGTTTGGAATCTTCTGTTAAATAAATAAATCAATAAATTTGTCATCTGCGACTTCCGGCAAAAATCACATGCTATATGCTCTTATTAATCCAATGTCCCAGTATGACATTTTTTGTCGTTTATGTTTGTTGGATGCAACATCCAACAAAAATCGCATTCATAAAAAGGACTTTAGACTGCTGCAGTACTGCAAACGTGCCACTAGAATATTATTACTCTTCTGGCTCACTTAACATTATTTAATGTAGCAATGCATAGAAAGGTTTTCTTGCAACCCCTCCCAGCACAATATTGGTCTTGCACAGGTTAACACACATTTACAATGATATTGAACTCTTATTCGATGTCAAAAAGAATCCAACAGATCTGGGTGTAACTATTGAATAATATCATGACAAAGTGAAGCAGGTATCTATATTCATAAACATTATAAAAAATTGACAAGTGCATGCTCCCAACCTGTTTTCTGCTACATTCGCATTGCAATTCACCCTGCCCCTCTTCCTGTCTATTTAAACTAATGAGAGATGGTAGCCACTGAGTAAAGTTAATGTCTAGTGTTATGAAATAAAATAATAATAATGATAATAATAAGTAGGTAAATGTTTTAATAACTTGAATCATTCAATCCTAAAAGTGTATCACTTTCTTCAGAAATCAACCTTTCTCTGCCAGCCCTGCTAAATTTTCACTTTTCTTCTACTGATTTATATGAGGTGAGTTCAGAAGGTGTTCCGTTTAGTAGGGACCTTGATTTTTCCCAAACGCGATAACACTGAAAAATGTTAATTGCTGCAAACTAGTGTTTGTGAATCTGCAGTAATATGTGGACACATTTTTCATCCATCTGAGATAGCGATATAACGCGAATTTGGCATAAAATGTAAATTGTTGCATTTTTCACGAATTAAAAAAATGTTCTTAAACAATTTAAATTTCTGCGAAATCCAGCATTCTTGTATGTTTTAGGCTTAAAAAACAAAATATGCCATTTTTGTGCATGTAGAATGTGCACGTTTTCCAACATTTTAACCAAGAGAAAACTATAATACTTGGTATACATGGCATAATTCCGGCAGCTACATGAAACCCTGCATTTCCCACGATTTTTTTGCTTCTATCAGATCTATTGGCATCACAGAAAAAAGTAGTGATGTTCTGACAGGAAATCGAGAGTTCATCTACCACCACATGGACCCGTAACATCAGTATTTGTCCACTGGGAAAAAATGGAATATAACTTGCTCAAATATCAGTCCCAACATACCAAACTCTCATGAACAGGTGTAAGTCATGTGGCATACAATTTAAAACACTAGTTTCAAAACACTATGCTATAATTTAGGTATATTTGCCAGAAAATGTAAATTTTGAGAAAAAAAACACCAAATTGTAAAAGAAGAAATCACTGATTTGAAAAATCAAGGTCCCTACCAATTAGCCATAAATAAAACAAGAATCAGTAGTAGGGTCATTCCATGTCAAATCAGGTAGAAGTTGACCCTCATATTCACCGATTTTGATGATATTTGGTACACAGCTTTGCTTTGCTCCAAAACCGATACCTGTGAAAGGATTTTGCTGAAATATGATTATTACGAATTATATGAGGGTTGTTCAAAATGTTATTTTTGAGCAACATGCTCTTCTCAATTTAGTATATCTTGGGAGTGAATGAAGATACAGAAGCGTTCTGGAGCTTGTTGTAAAGAAGAAAGACGGTTGCATATTATGAGATGATCAAATGTTGAAACTTAGCAAAATTTGAACACACTATTCAAATTTCAAGTTTGAACACCTCAAAACACCCCCCCCCCCCAATAAATTTTTCTCATTTTTGGATATTTTTAACTACCATACTTCCTCTTCATGCTGAGAAAGTTTTATCGAAGTGTTTTTTGATATAAGGGAGAAAAGTGAAGTTGAAATTTGTCCTGCATCAGCAATGAACTGAGCTAAAGGATATATATACTTACTGTTCAGGGCCTTTCCTTCCCCCCCTTCATTTTTTTTGGTTAACACAGAAGTTTTCACAACACACCCATATCTCGTCCCCATGAACCCGGCTAAAAATATGGAAACAGTAACATGTAAATTAGCAATAACAGCACAAAATGAAGCTAATAATCAAGTGGAATATCATCTGTCCAGAAACGGTAAGTATATATATCCTTTAGTGCGACACAAATGAAAAGTCTCACCATAGGGACGCTGCAGCTCTATAAAACTTTCTCAGTATGAAGAGGAATAATGGTAGTATCTTATTAGATAGTAGATTCTGTATCTTCATTCGTTCCCGAGATATACTTAACTGAAAAGACCATGTTGCTCAAAAATGACATTTTGAACAACCCTCATATAATTCGTAATAATCATATTTCAGCCAAATCCTTTCACAGGTATCTGTTTTGGAGCAAAGCAAAGCTGTGTACCAAATATCATCAAAATCGGTGACTATGAGGGTCAACTCCTGCCTGATTTGACATAGAATGACCCAGTAATTAACATATATTGCATTAGTTACAGTGACTTCTAACTCAATTTTTGACATATTCACCACCATTGTTCTGGCATTTGTCGTAGCAATACACTAAATTTTGTATGCCCATGGCATATCTGTCTGACATGAAAAACTGGAACCATCTGTCCAGCAGCATAAATGTCAAAATGTTTTCCTTCCAGCAACCTCTTCAGCTTAATTAAGAGATGAAAGTCTGTACGTGCAAATTTGGGAGTGTACAGGGACTGGTCCAAGATCTCTCACTTGAAGTGATGCAAAAGTGCCTGCATGCACTCATGTGTGTGGGGTAGTGCACGTTGGATCAGCCGTCCGTGAATTGTCTGCACCATCGTATGACCATATTGTCACTCAAGACTTCCGGTCTGTACACCTCACTTGATTGCTGGTTGCTCTATGCTGGCTTCTGAGTATGCACAAATGTGATTACTAGGGCCTTGGATGCCGTTTCTCCCGTGTTGCTATTTAGAAGCATTGATCTCGTCATCCCAATACCGTTGTGTGATTGAAATAGGATTGAAATATGACAGATTTGGGTAAAATATGCTATTTTAAACCAAAATCGTAAAATAAGTAAGCATAACAGTTTCCTGCAGAAATAAGCATTTATAAGCACTTTCAACCTTAGTTAAATAGCTCATCAAGGTATGTAATATGAAGTATAACCTTTATCCTTACCATTAAAAGTCTGGAAAAGGATATGCATTTCGCTTACAAATCCGGTCTCTAGTGATTACCATGCATATCTTGTAGTCGGCGGGAGACTGTATGAGAGCTACTATGTTTCTCCTAGAACTGCAACATATTACAGCCACGTGCCACCTTTTCCTGCCTGAATACGCATGTCGCGTTGTGACCACTAGCGTCACATACAGATGCCGTCGGAATCTTTTTGCTCGATGCCACTTGTATATAAACTTTGAGAAGCTGTTATCAACAGCATGTTCTTGTTTTAATATGTGATTAATTAATTCAGGGACTTGTACAATACAGTAGATTCCCCTCTATAAATGTCTTGCCTTAAATTTTTAATACGTGTATTCCTGTTTTGCCAGCAATAATGGTATAACTGTGTCTTGTCAGTTTTTCAGTACTTTGATATACTTTGAATGTTTGTACTGAAGGAGAACTTCCATTGATAATGTAAGGAAATATGGCACCTTGTTTTGTTCGATTGCATTGTGCCACTTTCAGAACATTTACTCACGAGAATAAGATTTCAGGGATTTTAGGGGTATTGGTGCCAAGCAGCCAGTATGTGTTGCCATGTGTGCATCGAAAACGCTGCAAATTGCTTTTGATTTGTAATAATTTTCCAAATTCACTATTTTGCAGTTTGAAATCGAATCATAGAGAAATAAAGTGGTGAGGTTCTCTGAAGATAATATTAGTACTTAACACAATCCATACCTGGACCTGTATTACTTTATTATTGTATAATTGTCAGAGAAAAATATAAAATTTGTCCTTGAAAACCTGGGAGAGTCAGGGAATTTAATTTCTGCTTGTCTGTAGCCACCTTGATGGAGTTTGGACTCAATTAAAAATTAACCATTAGATCTACATAAAAATGAGTTACATGAAAATTTAACTTATTCAATTCCTCGTTAATCTGCACACAGCATTGCCCGTTGAACCATGGAAGCTACGGGCTGTCACAGTGAGTCACTGCGAGCAGTGTTGCAATGTTTCTCAAACATCTTTACTCCATTGTATAAAAGATGCAAAGTCTTTTTAAAAAGATGATGTATAAAAGATGAAAAGGGTTTAAAGAGAAGACCAAGGATGTATTTGTAGGACTACCCAATCCTAAGAAGAGTTGTCTGAAAATTGAGTATTGTGTTTAAAACCTTTGTGCTTCCACCATACTAAAATTTCATTGTGATCGGACAACCTGTTTTTTATTGATAGAATTTCAAGGAGAGCAATCATTTGCAAAACTAAGAAATTATGGTACGACTGAAGGAAAGAAGAAAGACACACTTGTGATGTATTTGAAGCATATTATTCTATTTTTATGTAAATTGTAAAAAGGGAATTTTCACTTTTTTATTGTTCTTGTTCGTTACAATATCTCCTTTTTCAGTTATCAACGTAAGTTTCAGCAGAAATTTCATTCACTTTCATTTTTAGATTTGGATGAGACCTTTGTTGATGATGTTCAGAACCTTGCAACTTATCTCTTTGGACAAAAAGATGTACATTCTGGAAGACTTACATGCCAAGAACTATTTCAACTCTATACATCATACGATGGGAAGAAGATAACCAATGTCAAGGATTTTCTGACTGTAAGTTATTTACCATTATAACTTACTTTAAATCTTTGCAGATTTTTCTCTGTATGACTACAAGAATTTTATATTGAATTCCAATGTACAAAAAAGATCTTCTGACTGACAATTCTTTATTCCTTCAATGTGTCAGAACATAAACAGGGTGTCTACCAGTCAAGAAAGTCATGAAATGCAAGAAAAGTAAAAAAAAATCAACAAGCAGATCAAGAAGTCAATAAAAAGTCAAGAAATGAACAAGTAGGTCAAGAATTCAATAAAAAGTCAAGAAATTATACTCGTGGTTAAGAATTTTTGCTATCACAATGACTAATTGATTGATTGAGTTTATTTTACTTCAGTTTTCTGCCTCTTTTGAACTGCGAAGATTAGGATGAATGGTGGTAAGATAAAATGGATGAAGGGACAATTAATCAGAAATACCTATATAGTGGCAACAACATGCGCCCCAGATGCCAGAGTCTTGCTAGTCTACCAAATGCAGTCCGGGATGTATTAATAGATAAAGTAAATCTAATTATATTGTTAAATAAAGTAAATCTAATTATATTGTTAAATAAAGTAAATCTAATTATATTGTTAAATATAGCTTCAGTTTTCATCTTAACTGGTCTTTTGGTAGAGGTTTTTCATTAAATAAATATTTATTTTCTTAATTGCTAATTTCCAACTTTACCTAAATAGGGGTTGAGTAAATAAAGGTTAAGAAAAACACAAAAAAGGTCAAGGAAAAAGCCAAGAATTTTGGATTTTTTATTTTGGTAGACACTCATGATTTAATGCAGTTGTCATGATTTGAGCATTTGAGCCTTATTCTGTTCTTACAAACTTTAAATTCTAGATTACTCTGGACCTGAAGCTGAGTGAAATTTCAGAGACAGCGAGTCAGTTATACTCCTCAGGCTTGACTTCATCAGATATGTCTATGATTGTATCGGAACATGAGGACAACTGGCCGAAGGCGTTGGTGTATTTTAATGAACAGGCTCTGAACTTAAAAGTAGAAAAAATGGAAACAGCAGAGTTCTTCAGAAATAAGTTAAGCAAGGTAAGTGCATGCGGCAATACCAACATATAAAGTGTACTTTCAAGAGATGAAACACTACACAAATAATGTTCATTAGTAGCATGTGAGCTAACATTTAATATGGATTTCTGGGTGTGATTATTTAATGCTCGTTTGACAGAACATGGAGTTTCGTTGCATTATTTATGCAAATGGAATAATATAACAAGAAAGTAAATGTGATCTTCCTGTTTTCATCTTCTACATCCTGACTTTCCTACACCAAACTACATGCAATGCTAGAAATTCTTACCCTCTAACTCACAGACTGACTACTTTTGGCAACTTTTAACCAATGTTATCAACACACCAGCATGTTAAAGGGAGCATATTTTTCTCTCTTAGCCAATACACTTGCATTTTATAGATTCCAGTATATATGCATGGCATGTGTACACATGCATGCACACACAGTGGCATATTAAATGTATAGGTAATGAGATTAACCCCCCAGGAAACAAACAAACAAATAAATATATCCACAGTGTGAACTAAACTATCAACTTTGCAACTAGTTTCTAAATCCCAGAGTTTTGTTAAATTTTCCCTGATATTTCCAGTTTGTGTTTCTGTACATAGCAGCATAAAAAGGTTGTTATTCACAACAATACTTATGTTCAGTTTTATGAAAAGTTTTTTCATAGAATAATCTTCATTATTAAGGTTAGTAGAATCAGAACCTTTATATTATACTTCACATGTATACAATACATGTATACAATGTATTATATGTATACAATACATGTAAACTTTGGTCAAAACTGAGTTGATAGCCTACTGTCCAAGATGTGAATCACAGGTTGAAATGGAATTTAAAATTCCATACACCAATGTTTAGAAGCAAAAGAAAAATATGCCATGCAGTGGATTTGCAAAGTCCATTAAAAATCCAACACATTGGATTTGATTTTTTTTAGCCAAAACCGCTTGTAGGAGGTTTCATAAAAACAGTAAAAACAAACTACAGAAAGATTCATGTGAATGTTCTAGAGAGCAGGTGTAATTGTTTAATATTTAGCAGTGTCATGTGGTGATGTTGAAACTTGGAGTAGCAATCAGTGGTGTGCCCAAGGAGGGTTGGTGGGTCATAACCCACCTCCCCTTAGGGCAAGTATTGCTTATAGGAAAAGAACATCAAAGGCAGGAAAATATGGCAAAACTAGGAATGACTTCTAAAATAAAGTACACGTAACCGCCACCCTTTTCGAAAATCCTGGGCATGCCACTGGTGGCAGTTGATGTTCAATGTTGAGTACAGAATTGTTCAAAATGTGTATACTTACTCATACGTACAGTGGGATGCATTAACATTACCAGTAAATTGTCTATCCAAATTTTCATTTATGTAACGCAATTTTCAGGAACCCGTAACATATGTGGAGGAATGAACGAAAATAGGGATGGATAACTTCCATTTATTTATCACACAGTGCAATATAACTCGACTAACTTGAGTAGTAATTCATACTTCATGGCATTGCCCCCCTCCCCTTGATTAATTTCTGGGTTAAAGATGAGTAATAATATGATGAAATTGATGAAGGGATACTCACAAAGAAAACCCATACCTAGGTTGGAGTTCAAACCCAGAACTCCTGGTGTCATAGTGTGCAGTGATAACCACTTTCCCACAGAGGTCGGTCAACACATAAGATGGGTGGAATGCTCTAACTATTTGGATACTTGGGTATCAGTAAAGCAAACTGCATGTTTCTGCAAGTGGTATTTTTCAATAGGATTCTTGAAACACCATCTTTGCATATGATTCATGTTTTTTGAAAGATTTTGAATTGCTTGATTTCCCTAATTCCACCATCTCACGATCTCATTATTGAAATCCAGGCTGTACATGAGTGTTTCTTTGTAACCATCCTTTACCCGTTTAATTTATTCAACATTCATCGTCATGGCAGAGATTAGGTAAAGTGATGAAAGAGCAACGCTATATAACAAAAATACAAATTATTTCCTCCCACTGCATAAAATCAGGAGTCTGTTTATGATTGTCCCTCATGACTTCCACAAGCTCATTAGCTACATATTATCCAATTAAATCTCTACAGCTATAAAAGTGATGGGAGGTGGCAAAAATTCAATGTAGTAAAGGGGGATAAACTGGTAACAAAAACACTTTTTTTTTTGTAGTTTCTTCAATAATATTAATTTGGTTTCTTGAGCTCTGGAATACATATTTTAGTATTCCAAATTATTTCATTATTCATAGCAGAGTACAATATGCGAATAAGAACACGTGTTCATCATGGGTTTGAATCCCAGCATGGGCATGGTTGTTCTTTGTGAATTTCCTTCATCAATTTCATCATATCATCACTCATCCTCATTTCATGATAACCAAATGTTTCAGAAAAGCGAAGTAAAATCAACTAAATCAACAACAACAATATGAACATAGCCAAATAAATACATCCGTCTTTATGACTGTTTAGCATACCCAATTGTTTCTTTTGAAGGCCAAGAGATTAGTATATTTAAATGAAACACTGCTAAAATGAGAGTGAGAGAGAGCAAGTGTGAGCAAATATTTGTTATTTAATCATCATATCTTCCATATTAAAAAAAAAGCATAACATTTCAAAGTATTTTTGTCTGCACATAATACGTTCCCATTTCATAAATAAAAAAAAAACTACATCCCATATTATACAACATACAAAAGTTATGGTGCCGGCCCCTATGATAGCAAGGGCAGGTTAAAAGAGGGGGGGGGGGGACATTCACGAGCGACTTCCACCGAGGACCTGTTTTATTTTTTCATATATTGATAAATAATTCACACAGTTGGAATGACATATAACACACATAGTGTCAAGCAAGAAACATACAAGAGCGGTGTAAAGGGAGATGGAGAGGGCTCGAGGGGCAACAGACCCTTAATTGCCTTATTTTATTTCTTCAATTATATGCAGGGTGCTCCTATACACCTTCATGGTGTGGTGCTAAGCACAGTGGAGCACTTTACCGTTACCTTTTTTTTTTAATGCATGGTTGAAATGCAATAAAGCAAATATTGTGGTATTTTATGAATAACTACTGTTATGGGGTAGTAGGAAGCTTAATGGCGAGTGCAGCGAGTGACTAAAATAGGGGCAATGAATGATAAGGGGGCAACAAGAGACAGGGAGTGAACAAAGACAAGAATGATGAAGGATAGGCATGAAGAAAGATAAGAATGACAAAGGATGGGGCGACGAAAGATAGGAGGTGACAAGAGACTGGGGGCGAATAAAGATGAGAATGACGAAGGATAGGCATGACAAGAGACAGGGGGCAAATAAAGATAAAAATGATGAAGGATGGGGGTTACTTATGTGAAATTTAAAAGATTTCGTAATTCCGCGTTGCACAATTTAATGGTTCAATCCTATTAATTTCGAAGATCCACTGTCTTCATTCACAAAAGGGTACGGCGTTTGAAGCGGAGATGGTACCGCGTCAGTACATTGTTTGTTCCCGGGCGGCGGTGGTTGCGATTTTTCCCGTTAGGCAGCACTGGCGCGCGCATCTTGGTTTGCGTCGTCTGCTTCCTGTTGTCCGGTGGCATTGTCAGTTGGGGGTTGGGGGGCTGGGCCGTGTTGCTCGGTAATGTGCCGTTCCTGTTCCCCGCGTGGCTGGAGGGGGGTCGAGTATGTGCATAGCATCTTTTCTTTTTCAGGTCGGGGATCTTTCTGAGGACAGGGTGCCAAGTTGGGTGTGCTTGTCCATTGTCCAGGTTTAGTGCTGGTTTCTGCTGGATGATAGCATGGGTTTCTTTGATGGTGTTTTCTATGACAGAGCCGGTTGGGTGAAGTATGGATATGGAGGAGATGGTGTGGTTAGTGGAGTGGAGGTGTTGGGAGAGGCCTGATTTAGGTGTGTCGTTTTTGGAATCTTTTACATGTTCGTTAATCCGTTCTTGGACGGTGCGGATGGTTCTGCCAATGTAGGTGTTGTGGCATTGGCATGTGGTCTTGTAGACACCGGGGGATGCAAGTTTGGGTAGGTAGTATCTCTTGAAGTTGGGTAGTGCTCTTCCGATTTGGGATATGGGTTTGTGTGCTACTCGGATGTTGAAGGGTTTGAGGGCCTTGGCAAATTTTCCAGATGTGGTGGGGTGGTATGGAAAGGCGATCCATTTGGGTTTAGGATTTTGGTTCGGGTTATCTCTGTTTCTTGGATGTCTGAACTGGGTTTCTGTTTTTGCGCACCACATGGATAGTAGGCGCTCGGTGTAACCGTTGTTTAGGCCTATTTCCGTTACGCACGCTATTTCATCTTGCAGGTCATCTTCTGTGCAGCTGTGTGTGAAGGCTCTTCTGTAAAAGTTCATCCATACTCCAGCTTTCTGTTTTGGTGGGTGGTTGGATTTTGCATGGATATACTGGGTGCCCGAACCTGGTTTCCTGTATACGGATGTGACGAACTTGTCTTGGAGTCGTCGGATGCTGAGGTCGAGAAAGTTGAGGTGGCCATTTTGTTCCCTTTCAACGGTGAAGTTTATGTTGGGATGTATGTTATTGAGGGCAGTTAGGAGAAGGGTTAGGTTCTCTTCCTGTTTGTAAATGACTATGGTGTCATCGGCATATCTTTTGTATCTTATATGAGCAAACTCTGGTTGGGTGAGAATTGACTTCTCGGCCACATGCAGCACTATGTTGGATATGGGTGCAGAAAGGGGGTTGCCCATCGCTAGGCCCCCTGTCTGGTGGAAGAAACTGTCCTCGAACTGGAAATAGTTGTGGGTGAGGCAGGCTTGTAGAAGGTTGCAGATTTCATCAGTTACAAATGGAGGCATGTTATTGCTGAGTAGCCAAGTTCTGGTGGAGTCAAGTGCAAGGCTGATCGGGATGGAGGAGTACATGTCCACTACGTCTATGCTGGCTAGTTTGCAGTTGTCGGCTTTGACAAAAGAGGTGACAAATTCTTTTGCCTCGAGGCTGTTTTTTAGGCAGTAGGTGAGTTTGTCATTGTGGGCGGTCAGTTTCTGGAGGAGCCATTTGGTTAGGTGGACACTTGGTTGATTGAAGCCGGCAACTATGATTCTCAAGGGGGTTCCTGGTTTGTGAGTTTTTGGTATGCCATATGCACAGGGAAGGCTGGGGTGGGTGTTCCTTAGTTTCTTCTTTTCACTATCTTGAAGGAGGGCACAGTTATCTATGGCTCGGAGGATGGCTGTATTGTATCTGCTTGTGGGGTCACGTTTCAGCTTTTTGTACCCGTCAGAGTTTAGTTTTGCTTGCATTTTGTCACTGTATTGGCCTTTTCCCATTATGATGTATTGATTACCCTTGTCCGATTTTATGCACCAACATTTGTTGTCCTGTAGCCACTTTCGGAATTCCTGTGTTGTGTTCCTTAGTTTATTGTGCACTGTGGGTTTATGTTTGCTAGTAGGTTGGGCGTGTTGGCGGAGGATGATGGAAGCACAGGTAAGGCGTACACACTCGGCATCTTGGTTAGTTTTCGTTGCAAACGCTGTTTTTTCGGCAGAGCAGATTAAGTCTAGGGAGGGGGGGAGTCATTTAGGAGGTTGAATTTGAGGCCGTGTTGGAGGAGGGAGTGGAATTCTGTCGGCACGGTGAGGTTGATTATGGTGCTGGCGGGGGTGTTGGGGTTCACTGGTGTGGGGGTGAGGGCCGGAGGTTGGGCACCAAGGGTTTGCAGTTTCTGTGTTAGGATCGCTGTTTTCTTGTTTTGCGACATTTTTAGCATGAAGTCGATGTTTTGCTGGGCTTTTTTCCATTCGTCGGGGTTGAATCTCGGTTGTATGTAATCACGGAGGGAAGCACATGTGCATACAAGCAGCATACATGCACATACTCGACCCCCCTCCAGCCACGTGGGGAACAGGAACGGCACATTACCGAGCAACACGGCCCAGCCCCCCAACCCCCAACTGACAACGCCACCGGACAACAGGAAGCAGACGACGCAAACCAAGATGCGCGCGCCAGTGCTGCCGAACGGGAAAAATCGCAACCACCACCGCCCGGGAACAAACAAAGTACTGACGCGGTACCATCTCCGCTTCAAATGCCGTACCCTTTTGTGAATGAAGACAGTGGATCTTTGAAATTAATAGGATTGAACCATTAAATTGTGCAACGTGGAATTACGAAATCTTTTAAATTTCACGTAAGTAATTTTAAACCGCGTTTACCGCAACCACCATGAAGGATGGGGGTGATGAAAGATATGAGGCGATGCATGATAAGGTGCATCAACGAGAGACAGGGGATGAATAAAGATAAGAATGATGAAATAAAGAAGCGACGAAATCAGGATACAACAAATGATAAGGGGGCGATGAGAGGCAGGGAGCAAACAAACGTAAGGATGACGAAGCAAAAGATAAACACGAAAGGTGAAGGACAAGTGTAATATTACTAGGGTAGATCAAATAAGTCGTGAGGTGTCTGCCCCTTCACAGAAGATCTAAACATATTTCTGCCACCTCTGCCTCCTCACTTATTTTTTCCATGTGCAGGCATCGTGGAAAAGTCGTATCCAGGGAGGGAGAGGAGCTGACATGTATCCCCAGTGCCACGAGGGCGATGATGAAAAAATAGGCAAAGTACAACTATCAATCTTAATGCCTTACTGCAAGGGCAAATTAAAGGCTTAAGGAGGCGATCATTCTTCTCCTGCACCTCTCGCAAGGGCATTTTTAAAGTTATTGATAAATTTTCAAAGTTGCAATGAAAGACATTAAACATTGTGCCATTTTATGACATGCCCAAGAGCTATAGGTTAAGCTGCTCCACAGTCGCAGCTATTGTAATCAA
Organism: Lepisma saccharinum; assembly: GCF_977018435.1. Classification (NCBI taxonomy): domain Eukaryota; kingdom Metazoa; phylum Arthropoda; class Insecta; order Zygentoma; family Lepismatidae; genus Lepisma; species Lepisma saccharinum. The sequence goes on from NC_139234.1 coordinate 80,783,558, forward strand.
AAATAAATTTATTGTGATTTTTGAGAAATATATTACAGTCTTTATTTTATTGAAGTTAAACAACTTAGAATGATTAGTGTGCTCAGCAAACATTGTAGTAGTTTATATAATGCTATAAAAATCGGAGGTGCAAGCAGTGCTTCAATCTTTTGGGCCGCAGGCCCCATCCAGATTTTTTTTAAAATTTAAATTTAGAATGAATATTCCTTTCTTCTTTGTTCTACATTTAAATATAAAGATAAAATTGAAGAAAACAATAATATATCACTTATTAAGTAACACAGGCCTGTACTAAAAGTATGTTCAGCAGGATGCCACAAGATAGAATAGTGACTTTGCGGGCCTTTAACAAAATCGTTTTTGTTCTGCAGTACTGTCCTTGCCCCCTTAGTTCTTCTCCTGCACCTCTCACAAGGGCATTTTTAAAGTTATTGATAAATTTTCAAAGTTGCAATGAAAGACATTAAACATTGTGCCATTTTATGACATGCCCAAGAGCTATAGGTTAAGCTGCTCCACAGTCGCAGCTATTGTAATCAAAAATAAATTTATTGTGATTTTTGAGAAATATATTACAGTCTTTATTTTATTGAAGTTAAACAACTTAGAATGATTAGTGTGCTCAGCAAACATTGTAGTAGTTTATATAATGCTATAAAAATCGGAGGTGCAAGCAGTGCTTCAATCTTTTGGGCCGCAGGCCCCATCCAGATTTTTTTTAAAATTTAAATTTAGAATGAATATTCCTTTCTTCTTTGTTCTACATTTAAATAAAGATAAAATTGAAGAAAACAATAATATATCACTTATTAAGTAACACAGGCCTGTACTAAAAGTATGTTCAGCAGGATGCCACAAGATAGAATAGTGACTTTGCGGGCCTTTAACAAAATCGTTTTTGTTCTGCAGTACTGTCCTTGCCCCCTTAGTTTTAGAACTGCCACTGCCATCAACGTTAGTTCTAATTTTGTACACCCAATACATTCAGATGCTATACAATGGAAGATATTAAACAGTGGCATGCCCTGGATTTTCGAAACAGAGTGTATGTACTTTTTTCTTTAGAAATACTGGGTCAAAGGGGTGTTATGACTCCTATCAACCATCCTTTGGCACGCCTCTGGTAACAAAACTTGAGACCATTCGTGACGTCACTACTTTCATCCTAGAACATGACTATTACACTTCTTTTCCAGATTTATTTACTGCTTGTTTGATTTTCCTTACTTTACCCATGACTTTGGCCTCTGCAGAATGCACACTTTCCAAACTTCAGCCAAAAAAATATTATCTGCGGAATTGTGCTCCTCAGAAAAGATAAACAAACATGGCAGTTTTGACCAATGAACACAGACAAATGGAACAGCTAAACATTGAACATGCTGCGAAAAACTTTGCTTATGCCAAAGCACACAAGCGAATGTTTCAGTTCTTGCAAATAATTAATTACGCTGAATTTAATATCGATACTTATTTCTTGAATATTGATTGTTCGATATGTGTTAACTACACATTCATTGCATGTTTTGCTCTAAAATACAAACTTCTTTCAATAAGCATCAACCACATGATGTGGTTTTTCTGACTTAAAAACATTATATGCCTGCAATTCATAATTGTAGCCCTCATAGCGCAAGAAATACTATGGCTACTAATAATGTATTTATATCATATTGAACATTGTCTTTTTAGGATGTGGCTGATATATTATTCAAAAAACTGTTGACATTGGCTGAAGTGAAGTACATGAAAATGTTTGACATCAAAGAACATAGCTTTGAAATCAGTGCCACTGGAACTGAGTACCTGGAGCATCTGGTGAAAAATATTGTGCAAACCAAAGAGTTTATTGAGAGTTCCATGAACATGGTATCTAAAGTTGGAGAACCAGACCAGTACAAGAATGTTTACTCTGAGTTGGACAAGGTAGGTCTTATGTTCTTAGACTTCAAAACATAAAAAAATTAATGTATCTTTGGATGACCATGTAGTGCAAATCTTTTCTCCATTCAGTCAGATCAGATATTATAGATATTTATTCAGGGTGGCTACTCACCGGGAATTCCTTGAATTTCAGGAATTATGCATGAATTATTGGCTCCAGGAATTATGCGTGAATTCTACATGAATTTTTCTCCGTTGACATGAAAAATTGTAACTTTTATTAATCCAAATGAATTCATACATTTACAAATGTCCCGAGGCAAATTTTTTGCAGTTTAGCTTTTAGTTTTATTGAGGAAGAAAAATGAAGCTACGTGGAAAATAAAACAGAATTCTCTCAATCCTTTTGCTTTGTTAGTGTTCTTTGGAGAACCATCTATCTGACATAGAGAAGACTATTGCAAATTTGATTAGGTAAATTTGAGTTTGAAATCCTTGTAGAATTAACAATTTTTCATAATTGGTTTATTCAGTAACATTTGTGAGTTGTGTTTGTAGATGTATTTCCAGTCTGAGTTCGTGAAATGACTCCGCACCTTATATTGAATATCTTAAATAGTATATATATATACAGGGTGTTTCTAAAGGTCATTTACAATGCTTGGGAGGTTATTCCTCACACGAAAAAAAGCAAAAAGTGTGAGTTCCATTTTTACGACTGAGGCTTTGTTTCCGAGATAGGAGCCTCGCAAAAGGTGACAAAGTGAATGTCACACACAACTGAGACGAATACTATCACAGATAGAGAGGCGGTTCCAAGTTAATCATCAAGGAATCTTATGTGCTCAGTCCGGAAGTCACTATGAAAAGTTCACTGCACGCATGTGCAATGGAGTCCTCAAAGGAATTGGGGATTTCCAGCAAGAACAATGCATGGGAAGGGTATGTAACACAGCAAGAAGGACCGTGACAATGAGAAATGCATTAAAGACAACACATCCCGACCTCAAACATCAAAACATGAGCACGGAACACAAAATCCAAAAAGTTGAGCATGGTTGCATACCCCAGTTGCACGTGAGGAATGAAAGAATCATGTCATGTGGCATACGAGAGACACATTACTCCACCAAGAGGAGGGATTGGGACAATGTGTATTTTTACACACGACAACTACATAATATCCCCCCCCCACACACACAATAAACAACAAATGCTACAATGTCTTAAGCACAGACAGTGCGTGTCACTGTACACCAATTGAAGATGTCACTTTCACCTCACAAAGGGGGTGGGGAGCAATACCAAGAGTGTTCTCACTGGGATTTGCCGAGGGCCATAATCACAGACGGTTTTTAAAATGTCTGCCGTTCACTTTTACGCAGAGATGACAGCGACGAATTAAGGATTGTCGAGTACGAGCAAACAAGCCAGGTGTATCTGCTACTGTCGCAGCTGCGACGTTGATGTGAGCAACGAGGTCCTCAGCTGATGTGACAGGTGTGTCGTATACGAGGGTTTTCATTTCTTACCAGAAAAAAAATCGAGAGGGTTAAGATCTGGCAACCTCAGTGCCCAAGGCACAGGCTCATCCCTACCAATGAACCTATTGCGAAGCAATTCATGCAGGAAATGTCGTACATTACGATCAAAATCAGCTGGTGCCCCATCGTGTTGGTACCACATTTCTTGCCGCAGTGCCAAAGGTACGGTCTCCAACAGTTCAGGCAGAACCTCACTAAGAAATGCATGATACATGCGACCATTCAGGCAAACAGGGAGAATGTATGGTCCAATTAAATGATCATGTACTATCCCGCACCACACATTCACTGAAAATCTGTGCTGGTGATGGGCCACAAAAAGTGCATGTGGGTTGTCAAAGTCCCAGACATGACTGTTTCTACTATTTAAGACATCCATCCTGGTGAAAATGGCTTCATCTGTCCACAATACCTTTGCCCCGAAGTGAGGGTTTGTGTCCAGCTGATGCAACAACCATTGGCAAAACTCCATACGAGGGCGAAAGTCACGAGTTAACAGTTGTTGTACTTTCTGCAGTTTAAAAGGGTGCATTCCTTCCTCTGACAACACTTGCCAAACATTCACATGAGACGTGTTTCGTGGCCGAGCGAGCACGCGCGTACTGGTGCCAGGATGTTCTGTGACCGCTGTTAACACATCTTTTCCAAACTGATGTGTGCGTACACTTCAGGGTCTTCCAACTTCTTGCCCTGTTTCACGCAGTCGACTGTCCACTACCTGAAAGAAGGCATGAGAAGGTAAACGTCTATGTGGAAAGCATTCTCCATAAAGACGTCTTGCCTCACGGCTATTACTCCATACATGAGATGCATGTCTGCTAGCTGCTGGGTCATATACGCAGCCATGTGTGTAATAGGGAGCTGGAACTGCAAAGTATCATTTTTGTTTAACACTGGCACACTGCACAAATTGGCCGTATCACCGTACGAACACCACAGACCAATTGTTGCAATACTTGACTTGTCCACTCCACCACGTCAACTTCTTTCAATACAACATACTAGTACTCTTCAATGCGTATTACAACCTAGAGCGAAAACCAACCCTTCGAGCTCCTCTCGCGGGTACAGCAGTCATGAAGGTCAAATGTAGAGTATGAGAACCAGACTTGCCTTCGCAGTGCTTCCAAAACTGGTCTCTTTTATGTCACAGTGATTGCATGCGAATTGCATGGTATTGCTCCCCACCCCCTTTGTGTGGTGAAAGTGACATCTTCAGTTGGTGTACAGTGACATGCACTGTCTGTGCTTAAGACATTGTAGCATTTGTTGTTTGTTGTGTGTGTGTGTGGGGGGGGGGGGGGGATATTATGTAGTTGTCGCGTGTAAAAATACACGTCGCAATCATCTGATATTGTGTTTTTCTTTCCCTCCTCTTGGTGGAGTAATGTGTGTCTCGTATGCCACATGACATGATTCGTTCATTCCTCGCGTGTAACTGTGGTATGCAACCATGCTCAACTTTTTGGATTTTGTGTTCCGTGCTCATGTTTTGATGTTTGAGGTCGGGATGTGTTGTCTTTAACGCATTTCTCATTGTCACGGTCCTTCTTGCTGTGTTACATATCCTTCCCATGCATTGTTCTTGCTGGAAATCCCCAATTCCTTTGAGGACTCCATTGCACATGCGTGCAGTGAACTTTTCATAGTGACTTTCAGACTGAGCACATAAGATTCCTTAATGATTCCCTTGGAACCTCCTCTCTATCTGTGATAGTATTCATCCCAGTTAGGTGTGACGTTCACTTTGTCACCTTTTGTGAGGCTCCCATCTCGGAAACAAAGCCTCAGTCGTAAAAATGGAACTCACACTTTTTGCTTGTTTTCGTGTGAGGAATCACCTCAATGTGTTGTAAATGACCTTTAGAAACACCCTGTATATATATATACACACACACACCATTTTAATTGTATTGTTGGAATTTTTGGATACAGTGGAATCACACAAACGCTTTATATTGTTAAGATATTTATGTGTGTGTTGGGGGAGGGGGGGGGGGCTGGTGAGAGGCAGTAATACTTAAGTTTGAAATAGAGAAAGCATCTGTTTGTGCCCCTGAATTTTTGAAAAGTTCACCTTCAAAACTGGGAATTATACTTGAATTTTATCATGGCTCTCGAGTGACCACCCTGTTATTAGACTTCTAGTTTGTAGATATTTAATTCTGAATAAAATAGACATTTAATTTAATGGCTAAAGAAAATACCTAAAGTACAATACTGGATATGCAACATTTGCCCACATGGACATCTAATAGAGGTCTAAATTAAGTCCATTTCTAAAGTCGTTTTCACGTTCAGAAGACACAACTGCGCTTATGGAGAAACCACACAGTGTTGCCAATACAGCGCTAGCTCATGTCGCCGGGAAATGATGACCTTCCTTCACAATGAAGGTGTTACATATTTTGTATATATAATGATAATTATATGTAATTATTAATATTAATATTATACTATGAACGTTACAGTTACCCTTTTTACTATGATCCATTGCGATCACTACACGCGCGAGTGTAATGCACGAATATGACACTTCAGAAATCACTTAAAAAAGTAAAAATCACTGAGCGCTCACACAACTGAAAACACTTTTTCGAGAGAGGGAAAAAGTCTAAACAGACCAAAGCAGATCTCTCACTCAAGTAAGGGAAACGTGGCACATGGGTTAGATTCAAGTTGCAACCCAAACAAACAAATGAGTTATGGCCCACGTGAACTGATAAGACATGAATGACTCAAGCAAGGCATGTCATATTTCTATCTTGAAGCCCCATATTTTGTCACGTGTTGGAAAGCCTTTCAAAGATTAATATGGTGTCTATGAATTTATGTGTAAATTGGAAACTGAAAGGTGATCTTCATTTCAGTATTAATGTCGACAGTAATGTAAACAAAAACAACGTGTATTTGCGACAGCACTAATGTTGCTCACAACAGCAGCATTGGAAATAATTGTCAATTATTAAATTTAAGTAATTTCAATTCTATTATAACAAACTGCATGAAGTTAATATTTTTACTGAATGGAAATAAAATAACAACTTGAAAACTTGGTGGTGATTAGCCGGAATGCTGCGGTGAGCCAGCTCAAGATGGCCAGACGTCTCCTTACTTCGCGCGTGGTTCGGGTTAAAAAGAAACTCCAAAATGCATGGAAGTAATATTTCTGGGAACCTTTGAGTGGTTATAAAAAATAATTTCATTATTTTCTCCACAACTTTGTCGCTGAAAGTTTTTACTTGGAATTACAGAACAAAAAATGGCCAGCGACGACATTTTCTACTGCACGAATATAAAAGATCTCCACATACTTTATTTGAATATTTTTTAATGCAAATATGCTTTAAAGTATTGATAAATTCTGAGTACCACCGTCACCTATGACAATTAAAAAACAGTGTCAATTTTTTTAATAATGAATGCTTCAATTTTACGGCATGTTTCAACATTAGGAATGAAAATAATGTAAAAATTGTGTTTTCACAGAAAATTTGCGTTTTTAATTTATCTAAAATTATGTAAGCAAGTTACCAGTTTTTTGTGTTCACCATCGTATTCTCTACAAAATTTCCTGCAAAACTGCAGGTACCGATTTTACTTAAGATAAATTTGTAAATCCAGAAATTTCACAACAGCGCACTCGTATTTCCCATAAGAAAAGTATTGCCCATAAGAGCCCATTGTGTCTTCTGAACGTGAAAACGACTCTAGTTCAGAATATATATTTCTTTTATTCATGACATATCTGAAACAAATAGAAATATCCCTATGACACGAAGAAGAAGCAATGTTGTCCAAAACATGCAGGGTGGCTACCAATATGGAAATCCTGGAAAAGTCAGGAAATTTACTTTTTCTGGAAAAGGCATGTAAATGTCAGGGAAATTTATTGTTTTTCTAGAAAAATCAACATTTATGTAGTAGTGCATTAAAAGTGATTTTTTGAATAAGACAAAAAAAAAAAAATGGTATTGTTGATTGCATACTTAATACTCGTTTTGAACTATTTTCAATTAAAAGACTACTACAGCAAGTGGCTATTGGCATTTACCATTTTCTTGTTGCAATTTTTGAGGTATGTTTGATTGATATTAGGATTAATACATATATTACTAAATTTTTCTATAATTGTGTATTATTTATGCTATAATTGGTGTAATTTTTTAATAAAAATGAATTCTTTCATTACCATTAGTCAATATGTGGCAAGTAACAGGCAAAAGCTCACCCCTCATGCCCCTATCAAACAATTAATTTCTGTTCAGTTTCCCTTCTACTAATTACTTTTAACATGTGAAGCGAATATTCTAGACACTTGTTTATGTGGAAATCTAAGTCTGGCATTTAGCCAAAATTTGTACACGCATGTTTAAATACATGAATAGTCATAATCTGGTCTGAAAAATTTAGGTTCTTGGTCTGGAAAACCTGTAAAAGTCAGGGAGTTTTGTTTTTACAAAATTGCAGACACCCTGATATATCTGAAGGCAATCAATAAATGTCCATTACTTGTCCAGGAAGGATTTATTCTGTGTAGACTTAATTCTTAGGTATCAATAAGCAGGTTTGTAAATGCAGTATATCACAGTGTATAAATATATCCACAAATTATCTCTATGTTGTGTCTAAATATGTATACCCAGGGTGTATACACAGAATGTCTTAAAAGCACCTGAAACCAAAATTTGATCCTTTACAACATGAAAACTATGAAAAATATTCACACTGCATTTTATGCTTTATGAAGTATATTTTATGAAATTTATTCTATTAAGTTTATTTTTTTATTATTTATATTTTTGTAATGTAGGGTGTGGCAATAAAGCAGGTGATTTTGCAACACTGAATATTGCTAGTTGTTGTGTTACAGGCAACATCCATGATGTGCTGTGCACGTTTCGGACCTCTGTCACAACTGAATGGTAAAGCAGTGTCTTCAAGATAGCTGTAGTCACGTTTTACCTCTGACACAACAACTAGCTATATCCAGCCAGTGTTGCAAAATCATCCAATTCATTGCCACAACCTGTACTTTTGGTTGCAAGTTCATCCATACAGGGCAGGGTTAGCATTTTGCCCAGGTTTTTCCGAAAAAAAAAAAAAAAAACAACCTGGGTTGGTTTTTTGATTTTTTTTCAGATAAAACCAGATTAAACCTGGGCCAAATTGGGTTTTATTGGGTTTTTCATGTTATGTTTATAAATATATATTTTTTAAAAATGAAATACATTTTTCACTGATAGTAGTATATTGGAACATTCAATTTGTATTGTTTTAGTTCACAAAATCAAAAACTATTTAATATTTTCTGTTAACATAGTTAAGAATTGACAATCAAGGTCTCGCACCTTGAAATGATTAAACTTAAAGCATACATAACCTGTGCCGCACACCATTGAGGGCCCAGGCCTACCTACCGACAGTCGACCACAATTCCACCTGATCCTACTCTGAGGTGGGAGATCATACAACCAATTACGGGGTGACGTGTGGTCAGCAGAATGAACCCCGAGTTGTCGTTGCAGGTTTTCATGACCGGGTTACACTAGTCATTCGTAGCTCCCCAGTTTAATCATGATGCTGAGTGTTCACCAGTTTCATACACAGGCCGAAATCTCAGGAGAAAAGCTGTTAGCTACATTTCCCCAAGGAGACTCAAACCTGCACACGTTCCATAGCCGGAGCCCAAAGCATGACCGCACAGCCACAGTGCGGGACAAATGATTAAATTATCTAAAATACTATGTTCTGAAAAATTTGACCAACAGTTTGATTCTACTGATTTGATTGGATGGCGTAACAGTTAATAGATCTGTGATCAGTTCCCAGGGTTGCGCATTGCAATACTATACTAATGCTTGATAGCTTTGGTGCTTTAGTCAACCTCCGTGGCAGAGGGCTTAGCACAGCATGCTGCAATGCCAGGGGTCCCATCTTGGTTCAGACGTGGATGTTTGTCCCAATGATAATACAGAAAATTGAGAAAATAGAGAGAAAAGGGGGATACTACTGCTTAGCGATATTACTTTTATTACGTAAGAAATAGTAGACATGCTGGCTGACTGCCATGCAGAAGACCCGGGTTTGAATCTCGGGTGTGGGTGATCTAGGGTCGGAATTTTTCCGGTCTTGTCCATGCATAAAGCAGAGGTGGAACTCGCCCAGTCTCAAATCAATGGGTTCTGGGGGGTGAAGGCACCCGGAGTTTGGTTGTGATCACATCACCTCCAAAATGGTGAGATCAAGAATATGTCGGGTGCTACCCCCATAACCCCTGAATGTGCCTTCATGGTGCGGTGCTATGTCAGGGTGGCCACTCTAAAACCATGATAAAATTCAAGTATAATTCCCAGTTTTCAAGGTGAACTTTCCAAAAATTGAAGGTGACCAGAAGATGTTTTCTCTTTTTCAACCTTACGTATTACCACTTCTCACCACCCACACACATACCCACACAAATATGTTAACAATATAATGGTTCTGTGTGATTTAAATGTATCCAAAAATACAGCACATGTATATTTCAAGTATTAAGTTTAAGGTGCAGAGTTTACATTTGAATTTCACATATTCAGACTCAAAATACATCTACAAACACAAGTTACTAATGTTACGGGATATACTAATGTACGAAAAATTGTAATTGTATAAGAATTTTAAGCTGAAATTTACGTACTCAACTTCAGAATATATTATCTTGCAATAATCTTCCGTCTATCAGATAGATTTTTCTACAGAGGAACTCTAAGAAAGTAAACAGATCAAGAGAATTCAATTTTATTTTTCACGTAGCTGTCTTTTCCTTCCTCGATAAAAATAAAATTGATTGGTTAAAAACTTGTCTCAAGAGCATTTATAAATTCAATCGGATATGGTTTGATTGATTGAGTTGGTGTTTTAAGTCCACTTTATGCACAGAAAGGCTAATTGGGACTGGAGCTTCAGTTAAAAGTGGAATCCGAACCACTATGTGCCTCCACTGGTATTGAACCCGTGACCCCTTGATTAAAAGGCGACGATGCTACCACTGCACCATCGGGGATGCCCTCAGTGGGATATGGATTTAATAAATGTTGCAATTTTTCACGTCTATGGAGAAAAATTCACGAAGAATTCATGCAGAATTCACTGAGTCAATTATTCACTCATAATTCCCAGAATTCAAGGAATTCCTGGTGAGTAGCCACCCTGGATATGCACAGGGAACTTTACTTATACATACTATACAACATACGGTAGCTGCACACACACTTTTAAATCTGCTTCAATACAGTTTGTTCACAGTTGTGTTTTCCCATTATTTTTATGGATGTTTCAAGTTTAAATATCTCCTCAGTGTATTAACCATGCCAAAATTATAAGGCTGACATATTTAATTGTCTTGACTGATTTCATCCAAATGGAATACTGTATCCATCCTCCAAAATATCTGGTTGCTATGAAACTAACAGTTCCCATGGACAAAACATTAGTTGCCCCAATTTGGATCCCAACATACATAGTATGCGCTTTATTGTTAAAAAAATTATTTGTCAAGTCATAGCTTAAGAAATGCCCTAAAATATTTAATTATCTTTTCTTAATGTCCAAAAATGTAGTTCAGGCAGATATTTGAAAGTGGCATCGCAATTTGGAGCTACCTCAGAATATGAAAAATCAATTTTTCATCCACCATCTTGAAATGCTTTCAACAAATGCAAATGCAAAATAAAATCATTCCCTGGGTGTATCTATTTGTGACATGAATTTCAGCTTAAAAACTCTAAAATTGCTAAAGATATTGTGGTCTCAAAATTGGTGACCATTCTGAAACCACACACTATAATACAGTTTTTTTTTATTAAAAACTTCAAGCTCAAGTAATGTCCTAACGTAGGTGAGACTTGGTTTTCTTAATCTACGAAAATCTAACCTCAAATATTTGCATAACTTAAAGCTCTCACAAGACATGTAAATCAGTCTGTCGTCCACCATCTTTAAACATGGTGACAAATTTTTCTCAAGTACAATATGACACCAATCCTTTAAGTTATCTTGTAACTCTAAAAATTGCAACTCAAAAGGGGCAAAATGAATGTTTGTGATTTTATCACCACTCCTCTCCTAACTATGAAATATAATTTAAAAGTTTTACTACAAAATTGCGGACCGATGGATTATCTACAATGACTGAGTTTAGTTCATTATACTCTGAAAATGCATTGTAGACAATTTTGGGGAAAAAGAGAGCATGGTATATAGCATGCGTGCATCATGAGGAAAATCAGTTTTTCATTCACCATCTTGAAACACAATGTTCAATTTCACTCACATGTCACATTGTCAAATTTTCTAGCTGCACAAACATGTTATCATGGTCACTAAATAGATGACTTGTCTTTCTTTGCCCATCCACCCACCCATGCTCCTTCTAATAATTTTATTGTGAATTTACAGTGCAAGTAATGTCACAATGCTCCTGAAAGTTTTATGCACAAAGCTCAAAATTGTAGTCTGTAAAAAGGTTTGAAAATGTCAAAAATGGTCAAAGTATGAAAGTATATGTATGCATTGTATTTACATCCCCTACATTTAAGATAAAAACAAATCATGGTAGATTGTTAGAGTGCTGGACTTCTTGGGCATAGAGCTCCTAACCACACATAACATTTATCCTACATGGGCAAGAAACCCATTACGTTCAATCAATGCACTGAACTGGAGGGAGGGGTCACTGTCTCAGTGCAAGGCATTGGAAAGATAACAGAACATTTGCACACATACTAAATTTTGAGAAATGAAATGAATCATTTGAAAAGTGTTTGGTTTAGTTGTACCAGAATTAACTTTATTCTACTTTCACGACATTTCAATAACATATACTCAGTTCTTCTTTGTAATGTTTTATTCATGAAAAAAATAATTGTAAAAGTAGATCGTAGGTGAAACTATGTGGCTTGCGCACATACAGAAGTGACTGACATCTAAAGTGCTACCACATTTCAAAATTATAAGCTTTGTTTGTTCAAATGTTTTATCTAAATATTTCAGATCCTCTTGATTTTTGATTCTTGGATATATGTTCGTATTATTTCTGTTAAAAGTCTATTTTTAGCATGATTTGAGAAAAAATATCCTGAAAAAACCCACTGTGACTTGTACCACATTCATTATTTTGAGTATTATAAGCTTGGCTAAGTGTTTATTTTACAAGTTTTCTCAAAATGTTGATAATTCTAGAACCTTACAATTATTTAAAGAAATAATTTACAACATTTTCTGAAAAGAAAACAACACATTTTTAGTGTTTTTTTTGGTGGGTATTTTCAAGGTGGGTTTTTCTGAAAAAACCCACGTAAGGAAAACTGGGTTGGGCCCACTTGGGCCAACCCTGATACAGGGTGACTCCCCGATGGCACAGTGGTATCGTCATCACTTTGTAATCAAGGTGTCCCTGGTTGTATACTTGGTGGAGGCACATAGTTTGGATCCCACTTGAAACTGTAGGTCTGGTCCCGATTAGTCTTACTGTACATAAAGTGGACTTAACACACCAATCGATTATCCATACAGTAAATTTTATTAATTAGTTAATTTTCAGTTCAGAGTAAAATGTTTCTCCTTAATGTCAATTTTGAGAGAGAAAAATTATCAGAAATTATTACACAATCATAATTTGGAGCCTTGTGATTGACATCATGCAAATCTGTGTTTTGCAACTAATTGAGCCCATGTGCTTTACTTGAAAAGTTTGAAAATAGCAATTTTATGAGTAAAATAAAAAGTGGCAAATCTTTTTTTGGCAACACTAACAATGCAAAATTTTGTCAGCCAATGCAAGAAACATATACTTAAGTGCTGACTATACAACTGTGTAAAAACTGATATGTTAATTTTACTCTGAAAATATACTTTTGGTAGTAATATTATTACATGTAGCGACACTACTTAGATTATGCCAGGGAGTAAAGTGCTGCAATGAGTTTACATGGACGCAGGTGCAGATCCACGGGGAGGGCAATTGGGGCCACAGAAAAGATATGCAAAGTACTTAGGAAAGCGGGCATTAAAACTTACAGCAAGGGAGGATGAAGCATCTTAAGAACAGTGAAGAATGCAAACAAGAAAAAGGAAAACAGAGAAGAGGAAGGGATTGTCTATGAAGTGAAGTGTAAAGAGTGTCAGTGTGTGTACATAGTGTAATGCTTGATTTGGTTATTTTTTAACAAAACTCAATTATTTAACTGGAAGATGCGCAAAATGGGATTATTGCTCAACAATGATGTAAAAACCAAACCAAGCAGTCACAACTATTTATTTTGCGTCACTCCTACTACATAGATATCCTACAGTATTGCAGGAATAAACCAATGAGCAAGAATGAGGCAAGCCCTATTTAAGTACTTAGGGTCCGATATGGATTACAACAGTAACTTCCATAAAATATGTATAAACGCGTATGTTCGCCAATTTTTGTTCATTATATGGTTCCCCTTATTATCACAAATTAATGAATCCAGGCTTAGGTTATGCATCTGTGCGCAAATACATGCAAAAATTCACAATTGATCATTGCACAAAATACTCAAGAACATACTATTGATCAATATACCAAATATGTTTATTTCTAGATTAGTAAAACAACATGCATATTCTACTCTTATTATAAGGTTAGTATTCTTTACGCAACAAGTAATTCTCACACTGCATTACACTTATTTAAGTCAGGAAGCTTTGCATAGAAAGTAAAGAATGACGTCAATTAACAACGTGACTTTTATTCCCTTGTTCGGAAACAATAATTGATTCAAAAAAATTACACAATACAAATTAAATATATATATATTTTCTATGCACATGTAAATGATTATAACATTTTGTGTTTGCTCAGCGAATACAAGTATTCAACATAAATCTTGCAAGACAAAATGACTAGACAAGGATTGCATTTGAACTGTCTTCCTTTTTGCTCTACAAAATATACGCAAAGCCAATTATAACCAATTCTAAATGCGTTAATTCAATTTTCATTATTAGACGCGTAGTATTCAATAACTAATTCAGATCAAAAGATTACATTGATGCTAGCTTTAGGGATGTTTAGGATTACTATTCAAAAATGGTTAGGCTGTAGTAAATGATGAAATTTACGTAACTGATATGCCATTTTTGATTTATTTTATCGTTTCCATTTTTACTTAACGAAATGTTACGTTGGCTTGGTAATGAAGGCAAAGCTTTTCGAATTCAGCACAATTGTAATTTTCATATTCCAATGGATATTTGTAACGCGTACATGAAGCAATCTTTTAATTGAAATTACCAGATATTCAAAGTCAAAACTATTTCACAATTTCTCATCATGTGATTTCTAAGTTTATGTACACAAATTATCCGTGCAAGGATTATGAAATGTAATCTCGTACTTCTGTTCATGTCCCATTATTGTTCAATTCGTGAGGGAATAAGTAATCACTTGGAATTTCATAATGTTGAAGTTCAGAAAAAAACTATCACTTCTTGCTGTTAATTCCACAGAGGAGATCTACGGACCTTAAATAATCATTTTTACGCCTTAGTTTTAACTTCCCAATTGAAGAATTAACTGTTTTCATACACGTGGGCCATCGTGTAGATGTAATGGCGTCGTCTTTACAAAACGGGTATCATGAATCAGCTGTACTGTACATGACCTCGACTGGATATGCAGAGTTAGTTGATAGAAGAGAAAGTGATGTTTCTCACACGGAGACCAAGCATGAAGTGTAAGTCAATTTTGTATGACTGCTTCGTCTAGCTGACATAATTCAAATTTGCACTGCCAGGTGGCAGCAGGAACTTAGGCTGTCAGATGGAGATACCATCTGATGGCGGAAACGAGAACTTCTTCTGCTATTTAGTCGGAAGGTTCTTATTATACTGTAATGCTTGCGTGTATTTTTACAAATAGATCGCAGACGTTACAATAGGAGAAACGAAAACGAGGCTGAAACACAGGTTGAAAGAACATAGGGATGATGTACGACTTAAGAGAGAGAGAGAGAGAGAGAGAGAGAAATGCGATATTTAAGCACATGAGAGAATCAGGACATGGCATAGAGTGGGATGAGGCTAAGCAGATAGGAAGGGAGAAGAGAGTACTAGTGAGAAAATGGAAGGAGGCCAAGGAAATACAGAAGAAAGGGGAAGAAGACAGAATGGACTGAATGGGGGACTGAAGATAAACAAAGAATGGAAGAAGGTGTTAGAAAGAGTGGAAAGGACAAGAGCAAAGGAGGAGAGAAGATGAAAGAGAAATGAAGGAAGAAAGGATAAGGAAAAAAGAAGGTGAGATAAGGAGTCCAACCACGTTCCAGATGAAAGGAAATGTTTATCAGAATGCCTGTCAGAATAAACTACAGTTGACAGGAGAGGCCACGTGTTGGAATATATCTTCCTGTTTTGTACATTATTTCATTTGTACTTGGTACAGAGTCTGAAGAAGACCTTGCTAGAAGGTTCAAACGTAACGTTTAGTTTATATTTTTTAATATATACAATAAATTCTGCCTTGGTCAACATATTGAGTTTGTGAGAGAATTAAAGTTTAAAATTGAAAAGAAAGAAAGAAAATTTGTTTTTTACATATGCGTAAAATACTGGTTTTCTACATGAAGTAAATTATGTGTAATTTATGTAAAAAGTGTAAGGAGTAAATTACCTTGCCACATATGCATGCTGCACAGTTTTTAAACATTGCTACATACACTTGAATTAAACATGTCAGACTTGAGTTGCATGTACAATTTTGATGGTAAGGAGCAGAAAGAAGAATTAAATCTAATTATAACCTACTGCTGCTTTTTACTTTGTGAAACAAAGTGCCAACTTCTGCATGTCACCATTTGGCAAAATATTGTATGTATTGTTAGTATTGGGTTAACCTGTTTTAGGTCAAAAAATGTTTAATACTTGCCAATGAAATAAGAACTTCTTGATCAATGAAAGATTTCTTTGATTTCAGTGAGCGTAATATTTATATTAATTTTTATTTGTTGTATGGAAAAGATGTAAGGTTGAGAATTTTCTGTGCTGAATATCACAGTATTGTGGAAAATTTATAATAATTAATTTCTATGTTCCTAGTGCTTTTTAAATATGTATACAGTGACATACTCAGTTGTTTTGTAAGGGAAGAGTGGAATATGAATGTAAGGTATCAGGTAAGGCTTCTTTATTTTTAATAGTTCATGTTATGTTTTGCTATTGTTTCAAGTGTCTGCCTTTTGTATTAGAAAATTCGATTCAATGCCCATTGGCATGCCACTGGATGTAAATATACTGTAATTATAAATCTCTATTATCATACTCATTTTTCTGTGAAATGTATATACAGTGGTTAATCAACATGCAGTGCCTTTCACGGCTGAGGTGGCTGTGGAGCATCAGCTAGCATACCAAGAAGTAAGAGTGTGCCTGCCGGAAAACTGATTGCAACATCTGCGTAACTGGAACCACTAGCTATGTAATGAAATAAGCTCGTACAATTACATGCACAGTTAGAATTAAAATGAGCAGGTACCTTGTTACAAAGTTGTTGGAAATGTCCTCCTTCTTCCACACATCTACAGCATTTTTTAAGGAAATTTTCACTAACATGCATCAGTTCCTCTTCTAAAATTTTCTTCAATTTCTCTCCTTATATTTTCTTTCAATTCATGTAATATATGGCTTCAGATTTAAAAGGTTGGTAGTTCGCCACGCAGATGTCATGGAAATGTATTGTTTCTTGTGCAATGTGCCAGAGCGTTTTTTGAGGAGTATGTTCCAATCATGCTACAATATCATCTAGTATCTCCTAGTAAGCACACGCCATGTTAACCTTCAATTCTTATCAAGAACAGACCCTGTTCCCCTAAATTTGTTCATAAGTATCCGAACACTGTCTCTGTGTGAAACAGGAAAATCTGGGAATTCTCTTGCAAAACACATTCTAACTTGAAGTAAGTCTTGAAGCTTTCCTGGCGATGAATGATGAAAATAAAGCTTGGAATCTCTTCCACAACTCACCTGGTCGATAGCCCTGGAGAATATTTTCAACATTCTAACTTCCCTACAAGAATTCGTAATGATGTAAGAGTCGTACATTAAAATTTGTTGTTTTACATTGTACGGATAGCGTGGCATTATTAAACTGCAGAAAAGCACCAGTAATATGTAAACTAATACAAAACAATCTAAAACACTTGTTAACACCTTAACACTTCACAAAAACGTGCAAACTGGACAACAGCTATCTGGATACTGAAGCACTGACACATCCAGTGCCAAGGTCAGCATTCAGCTGTGGGTCTAAATGCCGGCAGATGCGTTCTTACTTCCTGGCATGCTAGTCTCCACTCCACAGCCACTGTGACCATACGCCACTGGTGAGATGGTCCCCAAACCCAGCAACGTCACAAAATACCCCACTTGCCCACATCAAATTTTCAAAAATAGTCAGGATTCAAATATCCATTTTCCAAGGGTATTTTGCAGATCCCACTCGGTAATTCTAGGAGCAATGACTGGAGAGCTCCAGAATGGCAATGTGTCCAAAAATAACTTCCCAACAACTTCTAATAGATGTTTACCTACAAATTTGAGAACTACTTAAATGCTGTAAATTAGTTGATTTGTAATGATTAAGCAACTCAGTAATTTTGTGAGCACGCTGTATGAATTACTAGATATAGTGAGTAAGTAGTAAGCTGTCAGGCCCTTCCCACTTTAGGTGACCTCGATATTCATTGTCAACTTTCGGCAATACACTTCCAGAAATTTGCTACTAAATTTGCCCCTTGGTAGTTATGCAAACAGAGCAACACCCAATTTTGATCCTAAAAACATCGACCCAAACAAAATAACATCATTACCAACTATTGAACTTTACGGAAACTGCAAACTCTCCAATAGAAATAATGAAAAACTTTATTTATTAATGTGGCCCTTTCCACTTGAAGGTTATGCAATCTGATTGTCAAACATGTTATTTCTCAAATGCCAGCAATATACCTAGTATGCACACGAAAATCCCTTCTGAAAGAGAATTTTACAGTTAGTACACAAATACAAAATAGCGACACTGTGGATGATGTAATAGTTAATAATGAACATGAGTCTACAACCAAATTATGTGTTTATTTTATGTTACTTATATTCAACAGAAAACAAGAACTTTACTCATGGAGAATGATCAATTCCGAAAGTTACAAAAGATCAACATTTAACTCAAACTAGTTTGGTGATAATTGAATTTTCCTGTATGCAACCACGCCATCACTCAATGTGTTATTATATCAAAGAAGGCCACATCGATACCGGCCAAAACATAACATCTTTTGACACAATCAGTATCAGCAAAATTAATAGTTCCATCAGAACATTTACAGATTTTTCTTTCAAAAATCTTTTAAGAAAATTTATGTACTTGAGGGTTCAAACATGTACTCTTTCACCAAGATATTTTTACAGAAAGGCGCAAACATTCCAGCCCCTATGCACGATGTCTTGATGAGAATTGAATCGTTGCTGGTATTCGTTAATTACTAGTATTCTTTTAATTATAATTACAATGTTTAGGAATGATGTTTATTTATAATGATGATATTAATTATCAAACAAAAAGGAGTGCTTTCCAAACAGTTTGTAATACACTTATAATTCACTTGTATGACCTCATTAGTTTATGCAAGCACCAATATATGTGCCATAGTATACAAACAGTACTGTGAAGGACATTACAATTTACAGTGGTCGGAAGTAGCATGCTACTTGTTGCGTCACTACTGTAGCTAGCTACAAAATTTGTAGCTATAGTGAAGCTACAAAATTCCTGTAGTTGTAGTGAAATTTTCGCTACAGCTACATTTTGTCTCAGTATTTTGAAGTAAATTTTGAATGTGGCAACAGCGAAAAAAAATAAAAACATTCGACAATGATGCTTACTTTTGTAGGAGGTTCATAAATACATTGAAATACAGATACTCTAGATTATACATATCTTGGATTATAAAAATCCACATAATTTATTTCTTTAGTATCTGAATAGTTCTAATATCCAGATAACAAAACTGACATATATGAATATATTCCAGCTAACAGCTACATTTTTTTAGCTGCATTGCTATTTTGGGGAGAAACATGCCTCGTTTGCACCACCCCCGGAACAAATCCTGTGGATATCCATGGTGTAAGAGACAGCAAAATGTCATTAATTCCTGTGTAAAACACAACGTGCAGTGCAAAAACGAGCAATCCATTTCCCACTACAATGACAAAATAATATTGCTAGCAATCAATGGCTCAGTACTTTAACAGCATTGATCATTGTCAGTACATATGATCTCACCAGCAAGAAATTATTGTGTGATTTGCTCTATTTTACTTTGCCTTTTGTGCCACTTTTGGCTAATTTACGAAGATGGGGATGAGTGATGATATGATGAAATTGATGAATGGACACTCACAAATATCCATGCCCAGGCCAGGATTCGAACCAGGGACCCCTGGCGTCGTAGCACGATGTGCTAACCGCTCCGCTACAGGGGCTGACACAAGAAATCATTGTTACAATAATTATGGACATACCCGGTGGTGGCCATCCTCCCCACTTTTTGCTACTTTTGTCCCTGCACTATGCTAAACTTTATATACCAAGGGAAAGTAAACTGTCCTTGACCCCCCCCCCCCGCTGTTTTGGCACTTTGCACCCATAGTTTTTGGAACCCAATTGCTGCCACTGGACACTTTCTGACATTACAATTATTTTCATCATAATATTTGTTCACAAATTTTAAAATTACAGTACGTTTAGTACACTCAGTTTTATACATCAGTTTCCTTAATATATTTTGATATTGTAAAAAGTATGTACGAGTTATTGACTTTCCTGCAGAAACGACAATTTTCTTTAGTTAATACACAGTTTCTAATTTTATGTAATTATTCTACAGGGTGTCCCACGAACGGCGCAACTGGGAATTAAGAGTGGCGTTACTTTGTAACCGAAACCTGTACATACATAAGTCATACACCAAATGTTAGCCCTGTCCAAGTAGATATTTTTAAACATAGAAACAACAAACGGGGTGCAGTGTTGTTCATGCAGTGTTACCAAATGTAAGTGAAAGTGTAAATTTATTTTTCCACAAAGCATGGAAAATTGCATGTCAAACATTCGTACGGAAATTTGGACGTCAATTTCCACCTTGGGTAGGTGGACTATTTCGCCATCTATAGTTCAGAGAAGAAAACCGATCGTTTTCGCGTATAGCCAATCCTGAAATGCCTCGTAAAGGCGTACCGGTCCAAATGGGTGTTCTATAAAAATTATGAGGTACAGTGGCAACACTGTTGATGTTTGAAGGCAACAAAAGGTGTGTTTAGTGAAGGTCTATGACATGAAAATACTGGAAACAGGAAAAAAAGAAAATGAAAATTATGGTGAAAAAAGTGACAGTAGTAGGTAAGTAAAAAAGTGACAGGAGTAGGTAAGTAACACTTTTTTCACCATAATTTTCATTTTCTTTTTTTCCTGTTTCCAGTATTTTCATGTCATAGACCATCACTAAACACACCTTTGTTGCCTTCAAACATCAACAGTGTTGCCACTGTACCTCATAATTTTTTTAAAACACGCATTTGGACCGGTACGCCTTTACGAGGCATTTCAGGATTGGCTATACGCGAAAACGATCGGTTTTCTTCTCTGAACTATAGATGGCGAAATAGTCCACCTACCCAAGGTGGAAATTGACGTCCAAATTTCCGTACGAATGTTTGACATGCAATTTTCCATGCTTTGTGGAAAAATAAATTTACACTTTCACTTACATTTGGTAACACTGCATGAACAACACTGCACCCCGTTTGTTGTTTCTATGTTTAAAAATATCTACTTGGACAGGGCTAACATTTGGTGTATGACTTATGTATGTACAGGTTTCGGTTACAAAGTAACGCCACTCTTAATTCCCAGTTGCGCCGTTCGTGGGACACCCTGTACTTCTATGTCACTTTTCTGTAACTTTTGCTAATCATGACACTGACGATAAATGGTTTATTTAGCAATTCTCTTTTCTAGAGTCGCTTTCTGCCACTTTTGGCTAATTGTGAGAATGAGAAAGAATGATCAATGATGATGAGCAGTTTGGGAATGGAGGAGCAACCCCCCAACTAGGTGATTATCCTAGTTTTTCTTTTGAGTCAGCTTTATGCACAGATAAGCTAATCAAGACAGTATCTGAACCACTATGTGCCTCCGGCAGATATCGAACCTGGAGCACTTTGATTACAAGGTGATAAAATTTCCATTGTGTCTTCAGGGAAGCATCCCCAACAGGAAAACTTATGTAAACCATCGCTCCACCTGCTTTTCATTTATACCAGCTATCCCCAAGGTTTGAGCAAGCATCTAACATTCCGTTTAAGAGCTAAGAAGATAATATTGCCAAATACCACATTTTAATGTTATTTTCCTTTTGCGAAACACATTATACTTATGAACAAGTGTTCTCGGGTTACCAGCCAGGTTAAGTCTATTATGACCAATCAGCATTGGGCATACATGCCCACACACAAATAACCACAGACCATAACCTAAGTACAAGGGCCATTAGGTTAGCATCAGAAAAAGCTTGTGAGAGCTATTTTCCCAGAGACTTATACCCCCCCCCCCATTAGAATCATGGGTAATGTTTACCAACCATTTGTTACACTCATGGGAGAGGTAGAAGTGGTTTATTTATAAAGACAGTAGCCGTCTTGAATACCAAAAACCATGTTCTCCAAATCACATATTTATTAAATCTTTTATATTTTATTGAAAATCAAAGATAACACTTACCCATAGGGAAAATAATGCCTAATTTATGAAAAGTAAATTCATTTGCAATTATCTGGCTTAATTAAGTAAGGAAAGGTGAAAAAACACTTTTGTTTACACATTTCAAGCAATTGATAACTCTGCCATCTGGTGGGAGAAAGTGGCACTTTTCCCACAGACAAGAAAAAGTCTCAGAGAACTCCAACTGGCCAATGAGAAGCCTTCAAGGCTGTGACGTCACAGAGGAGACTTTCAGATGGCCTATTGTGTGTTGAGCTTGGTGTGCAAGCTCACTTGTATTCCAGACCCACCTGAGAGCAGGTCACATGTGAAGTTGCTGAAAAAATCCAGTGTGTTAATGGCCGCATGTGCCAGTAACAAAGGATTCACAAGAGAAACAGGGATCTAAGGCCCAGTTATAATAAATATGGACCTATGTGTGTGTATCCAAGTGGGATATTGTGTCCAAGACAGCATCTAAGGATCCCAGTGCAAATTTGTAGCGAGTTTTGTGTCCCTCATCAAAAGTGAAAGTCCAGACCACATGGTCGGCAATACTGATGCCATAGCAGTATAGCAGCATCCATGGGGCTATTGAGTGTGAAATAGTGTGTGTGACCCCCAGGTATGAAAAGTATATTGTCCAGCAGGCTGGTATGTATGTACAGAACCCTTTTGTATATCTCTTTTGTGTGTTTTATATACAGTGAAATGTTCATGTTTGGTGGTGGCTATGCCACAAGCGATATTCTTTATGAATAAATGTGTCATTCAAAGGTGCCTGACCTGTTATCATTGCAGTGAATCATAAGACTACCAAAGCCTTCTCTAGCTAGCGATTCTGAAATTTAGGCTAAAGTTCGTCTGTTGCTTAACAGGTCTCTCAAGGGATACCTGTTATTATACGGAACACCACATGTGGAATAAGGTCTGTGTGTGGCCACGTACAGCGTGGCTCTCTTTCTTTTCTCTTCCCGAGTAAGTGTTGTTTTTGGTTGGTTTTAAAGAAGTCTCTTATCAACTAAGCAAAACCAACCAAACCATCAATTAGATTGTATAAAGTAAAAGAGAAAAGAACTTACATAAAGTGAAGTCGAAGTACACAAAAAACTTTCTATTTGATATATATATATTATATATTCAACCCCCCCCCCCCCTTATACTATGTTGCCTTCCAACGTTTCGATCACATACATTGCCAACATAGACTTAACCTGGCTGGTAACCTGAGAACACTTGTTCGAATCACGTCACCAGGAAAGCTACAATTCCTACATTATAGTTAATTTCGATACATTATGAAAAATTCCAAATTATTTTTTAAAAAGTACTCGGTGACAGAAATATTTTTATATGGCTTAATAAGAACACACATAAGTGTAAGACCTCATTTCATTAATCTTCCATGTGGGCAGCATAAATATTTAATTAATGATCATTACAAAGCATAGTTTTACCTCCAATTATTGCTCCTTCTTTCATTATTTCATTATTAAAACCTGCACAGATGGTAAAACATATCAGTCTATTAAAAAATGGAATATTTATTCTCAAGAAAAATATGTTGATATACCAACATATATAATCCTACCAAATTATATTTGTGTGTAGTTGTAATCTTTAATTTGGTTATCATGCTAATTGCAATACTCATCTATCAAATTTGAATTGATTTGCCGATTACATAGGTACCTTACTCTCAAATACATATAGTAAAAATAAATATCTGGAGTAACACTTGTCAAAATTATCGAATGGCTGGAATCATGATAAATAACATAATCTATTTTCCAAAGTATAATTATTATGCATAGGGGCTTCTTTTGAATATCCATGTGGTTGTTTTAAGTTCTTTTTAATCAGAACCAGAAGTAACGCGAAAGTAGCTAAGTAGTGAGTAGGGAACAGGAGTAGCGTAGCGAGCTAGATTTTTGTAAATGTAGCTGTAGGTGTAGCGAAGCTACATTTTGGACAAGTAGCTATAGCTGTAGCAAAGCTACTTTTAAAATGTAGCATTCTGATCACTGACAATTTATGTATGTTAATGCGATGAGAACTCTTTAATAATTCTGCAATTATATTCCATGTATGGACGGAAGATGTACATATGATTTCACCTTCGACACGTTAACATTCGTAACAACTGTGAAGGTTCTTATTTTTCATAAACTAAATGCAAAATATATTTTCCACAAGATGGCGTTATTTAGCCATTGCACAAATCCAAGCAAACACGTATCCTGCACAGATATAAGTTTTTCCTCACGAAAATATCAAAACGTTTCTACTTGAATATCTCAGGCAAATGTTCGAATTACAATCCGATTTATGGACGTGCATTCAGTGTTATGTTTTCTCATCACAAAGTAGGTAGAGTAATATTTCTTACCTCCAGATACTTGGATGTAGCAAACATGACATCACCCTGTGGTTGACACCTTTCTTCCAAAAAAACTTGGTGTCAATAACCTACCTTGGTGGAATTTGACATCGAGTGCTTTCTATATACTCTAATTGTCGGGTTGAACTTGTATATTCCAACCAAGCACACTGATATTTGTCAGGAAATCAAACGAAACGAGCTGCCACACATTTCCAGCTCTTGCTCATCCACCATCAATGACCGTTGTTCCTCACCTGCCTTTTCCTCAGGTCCGATGAAATGTCCCTAACGTAGGTTGATTTTGCTCTAACTTAACTGGGAAGTCAATATTTGTGATTTATGTAACCAAGCACTAACAGTGGTTCATGACAACAATGCGTTAGTACAAGGACAAAAATACATTACATTGTCAGATTCAATATTCATTCTCATAACTTTTATAAAAATGAAGAATCCCGAAAACTGGCTGAAGCTATACACACCTAGCGGGATTTTCAAGAATTACTTGAAATTGAAGTTCAGATAGTATGCTGTAACTGTACCCCATCTAGTGTCATTCTTAAATACTAATAGGATGATACATACGTCATACCACCTCGGCCGTGAAAGGCACTGTGTAAGTTAATGCACGGCGTGACGCTAGTCTAAAGTAGGCATTGGTATGAAAAATGAGCTCTATTAATTCCAATGTTTATCCAAACATTTATGACACTGAATATGCAAAAGATGTTTATAACTTGAATCAGTATTTAAATATGTGCCTCTCTTTTTACAGATTGTGAAGGAGATCGTTGGAGAAAAGCTTAAGAATTCAGTACTGGATGAATACAAAACTCATCTGAATACTGCATTAGCTGCTCCTCATATGAAAATACAGAAACTTTCCTCCACACACAGAGAGGTCTTACAGAAGTATCAAGAAACACTTCGTAAACTGAAATGGAGCTGGATGGAAGAGATGTTCAGCTGTTGGATGGAGGTAAGCACAGTATTGCTTTTATTTTTGTTGCTTTTTTTTCGTGTGAGGCTCCTTTCATACTCAACCGCTATGTGGTATAATTACGCAATGGTGTTGGAGAACCTTAAAAGTTTAGATGAGCTTGCGACTGTATAAAAATAAAAATGTTTAAGACAGCAGGTTTCAAACATTTAAAATCATATTCCTACTAAACTGCAGATTAATTTTTTATTTATATTTTTATTAGTCTTAAAAACACATTTCAATACCAACAGTGTGCAGTATACAGTGTGTGTGTGTAAAAATATATATATGTGTTTGTTTTTGTGTGTGTGTGGTGCTCTTACCAGATTGGTTTGAAGGTGGCATGCAGCATGCTTTAAACATTTATCATGTATACATGTTTGGTGTATGCAAATGTTTTTATTCTCCTTGTTCACACTATTATCAGTGGAGCGAGGTAGAAAGTTTTTACTAAATACTTGTAAATGGACAATTATATTGATATTGTAGGTTGGTATATCCTTGATTTGAGTGATTTTGTCACATTATAAATGCTGAATTAATATAACCTCCTGATGGATTCAACTTTAAATTGTAGGTCCAGTTCCGATTAGCCTTTCTGTGCAAAACTTTCTTAACACCAAACCAAACTTATTTTAGCTCAATAATATGTTCCTACTCATGATTGACAGAAATATCACGAAGGTATTTCAATTTGTAAGAAAATCATATTTTAAAAAAAAATCTACCCTTCCATAGCCTCATTTTCAGTGAAAGGTGGTCATAACTTGGGTTGCCAATACATTTAGCATCATTATGTACACAAAAACGGGCGTGAGTAATTGAGAGGGATGGCAACACTACATCTAGATGCAACGCTGAAGTGCACACCCATGGAGCCAGACCACCAGACCACGATATCTGCAGCTATCTATCTAACTATAATGTGTTTGCAGCTTCATTTTTAATATGCAGACTGTAATGTTATAATAAATTATATTATAGTTAGAGATATATCTATGTTATGTTAGCATAATTGTTAATCAAGTAAATCATTTAATACTGGTGAAGCACCTTAATAAAAAAAAGCAATTAATGGAAAACATTTTTTAAACATTAATTGAAGGGCTCGGGTGTAAAATATGGTAAGTGACATTTTGGTTAATCTGAGTTCATTAAGAAAAAGGGCCATTAGAAGCTATACTGCAGGTAAATTATTTTCATGTTGTATTTACCAATTTCAGAAGGCTTCACCGAGTCCAATAAAAAATGTCACTTGCCATGTTTTACAACGGAGCCCTTCAATTAATTCACACATAAAATTAATGCAGGGATCAACTCCTTGATAAGAACCAAAACCAAATTATCCACACCTACGTCATATGCTGAGCTGCTTAGTGTGCTCAGAGTGCGCAACAGCAAGACAAATGACAGCATATTTTGTATCATAAAGCAAATGTGAGTTTTGCCAACCTTGAATGAAGGGAAAGGCTGTAGTTTATTCAGCTTGGTCCCATGAAAAATGTGAAATCGAGGTTTCACTGTATTTGTCTTATGGCTTTACACATATCAGTATTGGATAATTGCTTAAAATTTAGATGTCAAATGATCCGATCCTCTATTTAGACATCTTGGAGGAGAAAGGCAATCACTTCTTGAGAGATTGACTATGAGCTTCTTTGTTTATTTCACGATTGTTCTTAAAGGTAGAGAAATGGCATTAAATTTTAGATAAAATGTTACATTATTACTCATTCTTATTTATTATTTATTTCTATACAGGAAATAAATGTAATATACTGCAAGCAGCTCCTGCATGTTATCATTACTGACTATGAACATACCATAAGAAGCAGCATTAACCTAGATTACCTGCCTCATTTACATAACGAAATTCAAATCGGCCTCAAAATGAAGTTTCTGGAAGCATTCTCTGATAAATCTGAAGGTGCTGCAGATGTTTATCTTAGCAAACTGGAAAAGGTAAGAAGAAACGACTCTCTTTAAATTTTTGATAATATTTCAGTTCACTTTGTGTCAACATCAGTAATATAGTACAGGGTGAGTCAAAAGTTCCTTAACAGCCCCCATAAAATGTGAAGTAGTTATCCTGAGTACAATTGGTCATGATAGAAACAGATTAGTCCAACGAGGAACCATAGTTGTTTGTGTCAAGCCATATTGTTGGCTGCCATATTGAATTCAACTCCAATATTTTAAATGGGATATAGTATATCAAATCAAGCTATTGGGGAAGGTTTTTTCAATGTTATCTTAATCAGTAAAGAGTTATGAATAAATACTTGTACCCGTTTCTTCCTTTTCGAGGTGTCAGAAAAAAAAAAAAAACATTCAAATGCCTTGAACAGGTTAGTAACACATCAAGATCATACTGATGTTTAGGGTGAGAAAATCACATGCCATTGAATATGATTTTAATCAGCTACATCCCCAAAACTCCGATGTCACTGTCGCCACACCAACAGCCAGAACACCAGCTTCAACAACTGTTTCCGTGTAGCCATAATTCATCTATTACCCTGGCACACTGACAACTCTACCCGCAGTCGATGGGAAAGGGCCTACATATCAGGCATGTATGCAACCATACCCCCAGACTCAACCTAGCCACCCAATAAGCATTTCTCCGTTCCCTCTCGAACCTCTCACAAGAATTCATGTCGGGGTTGTTGCAGAGGGATCGGAGGGCTCGGGTTACGTTGTGGTGGCATGAGGTGTTTTGGAGGCATGAACTATCCGAAATGTTGGTGATGGGGGCTGTGATGTATCTTTCGAAGGGGTGGTTGTTGGGGTAGGAAGGGGGATCCTGAGAGGATGGGGTCTGAACTGGAGGAGACTGGCATGTATGTCTGGGGAATTGGTGTTGGAGGGAGGATCTTTGCACAAAAGTACATCCATCTTGAGTCTGCAAGCAAACGTTTGGATGTCAAATAACAGTTTGAAATTGTTGGAGGGAGAGTCTGGGGAGAAGGTGAGGCCTTTAGACAGGATGTCGATTTCGGCGGTGGTGAGGTTATGGCTGGCAAGGTTCAAGATGGAGGTGCAGTCAGGGGATGGTGCGAGGGGCAACTGTAAACTCTCAAATGGGAACCCCAATTTTTTATTGTAGATTCGGATTCTCCAGACAAAAATAAGTAGGTTTTGTCTGAAAATGTTTTTTTGGATTTGTGATAGCTGGCGCTGTAATCGCAAAAAGTAAGATTTGGCGCAATTCTCGAGAAATACACTGTCCTCTTCGTCAGGCTTCGTGGCAGATTATGCCGTGTCTGTTTGACCAGGAAACAAGGTGTAATGGTTTGTAACATAAAACATGCGGTCCTGAAACATGCTCGGCAATCTGTTAAAAATGAGGTTAACCAATTATAAAACTGTAAAACGTTGAAGAAAGGGAATGTAGAGGAAAGATGGGTAAAGATGTTAAAAAAATTGAAGAAGATAAAAACAAATAGGCTTTAATGTAACAAAAGAAATGACATGAGCGTTCATGATGATAGACGAGTTCCAAAGTGGAGGGATGACGTAATAATGCAGGAGTAGCGGGGAAAAGAAGGGGGAGGGAGGAAGCAAGTTGGCGGGGCCAGTACCAGCCATCGGCAGCACATCAGCAGTGCATCAGCAGCACAACATTAGCTGTGAAGACGACTAACTCGACGATCCATTCCGCGGAAGTGAGATTGTTTATTTTCACATGGTCAAACGTTTTTATGCAGCTTTGAAATCTTCAACGTTTTACAGTTTTATAAGTGGTTAACAATGTTTTGAACAGATTGCCGAGCATGTTTCAAGACTGCATGTTTTCTCCTAAAGACCATTTCACCTTGTTTCCTAGTCAAACAGACACGACATAATCTGCCACGAAGCCTGAAGAAGAGGACAAAAGTAGTGTTTTTCTTCCTTGACTCCATTAGTGGTTATAATGCAGGCTGTAATGGTGCAAGAGAAAATTGAAATGGTGTACATTTATGGAGAAAGTGGCAGGAATATCAATGATGCTGTGTTTCTTTATGCTCAACGTTTACCAGACCGGGTGCAATCGCACGCTTCTTTTCGCAGAGTTGTTCAACAGTTCTCCACCGAGGGAACTGTACAACCAAAAAAAAAAGGAATCGCCGAAGAACAATTGCTGGAGAAGATAATGAAATTGCGGTATTAGCTGCAGTGGCTCATAACACCCACGTTAGTACTCTACAAATAAGTTGTGAATCGGGAATTTGGCAGACTACTGTGTGCCAAATACTGAAGTGTAGAAAATATCACCCGTTTCATGTTTCGTTGCATCAAGAACTTCATGGCGATAATTTTCAGAACCGAGTGACATTCTGTCAATGGGCGCTTCAGCAAATACAAGGAGACCCTAATTTCTTTACTTGAGTTTTGTTCTCTGATGAGTCGACTTTTACAAACCACGGTACGATTATCGACACAACATGCATTATTGGAGTGTCGAAAACCCGCATCGCCAAGTTGAACATCAGCGCCCTTGGAATGTAAATTTTGGTGTGGAATAATTGGCGAAACTTATTCGTCCATATTTTATTGATGGTTAGAAATATCGAAAGTTCTTGCAGAACGAACTTCCAGTATTGCTTGCAGACCTTCCCTTAGATGTGCGACAAACAATGTGGTTTCAACATGACGGTTGTCCAGCACATTATTCAGTTGCAGTTAGATTGCGTGTACAACCGTCGGTGGATCGGAAGAGGTGGTTCAGTGTCTTGGCCTGCAAGATCGCCAGATCTTACTTTGCCTGCCTTTTGTTTGTGAGGCTACATGAACAGTGAAGTTTATAATGAACTGCCAGCAACGCGTGAGAACATGATTGAGCGAACCAACAATGCATGTTGAAAGATTACACCGGGCACGCTTCTCAGTTGTGTCCAATCATTTCATGTGCGGATAAATCAGTGTATCAAAGTGAGTGGTGACATTTTCGAGCACTTATTGTAAAATGATTATTAAAAACAAGCACCCCGATGGTGAGAGGCGAGGGGACTCAACTAAAACAAGCACCTGGATGGCAAGAGGCGAGGGGACTCACCTTAAAAAAGCACCCTGATGGGAACAAAATACTGCTATGTCCACGTCGTTGTTCCTGGGTTATGCTAAATGCAGTTCCTTATAAAAATTCAACATGCCTCACGCCATTTTGCAATTAAAAGTTAATTTTTTACCATTTCCGCAATCTTTTATTTTTGCGATTACAGCGCCATCTATCACAAATCCACAAACAAGTTTAATACAAAGCCTACATATTTTTGTCTGGAGAATCCAAATCTGCAATACAAAATGGGGGTTCCCATTTGAGATTTTAAAGTTGCCCCTTGCCCCACTCCCAGGAGGTGGGGTGAGGGGTGGAGTTTGGCATCATTGGATGAGCCCCTTCGTGACAAACAAATTTCATTCAGAACTTTTTTTTGATCAGATGCGTAATTTTCGAGATATTTCGTTGTGTCAAGCTAAAGAACTCACCCGGTATATATACTACATATTTTTCTTCCTGTGGGAAATGAATTTGTTGTTTGTGCACTATTTGTCCATAGATACATTGTCTGAACCAGAGGGAGAGAAAGCAGACGTACGTGCATGACCTCCGTGTTTCTGCATCTTTTTGATTCTGAGATAACAGCTACTCATGCATTTCAGTTTACTGGGTTTGAGTGTTAGTGTTTTAGTGAAGGGTGAAAGGACACTTTCCCGGAGAAGTCTGGTAAGTACTGTGTTTTTTTTACACACTTTTTACTTCGTGTGAACTGCCCTCCATATCTTGCCATGTTCGAGGAAGCTAACGCGAAGTACTTTGAACAGTCAGCAAAACAGCCTCGTACTGTTGTGAGATACAGGATGATAGGCTTCTGAATTTCACTTAAGGAAAAAAAAACTGCAAATGCCCGAAGAAGGGAGCTCGAACCATCCAACAGCCCAAAGTCAAGAACCAAAACACAATGACACTCCCTCGTTTGTAATAGGAGGCCTGCTTTCAGACTGATCCAGTTTCAGACTGGTCCGGTTTGAGCTTACTAGTGTGTAATGTGCTGAATGATAAAAGGAAACTATCCCCAGAAACTGTAGAGGATCCCAGAAAGAGGAAAAAGTTAGTGAGGAGTGACAGCTCCCATACCCTCCCTTCTCCAAGTGTTGGTGCTATGGCTGGTCAAGATACAATGAATGCTGCAATGGATAATATCCTAGATACAACTGATATCCAACTGGGCTTGTTCATCAAGCTGTTCCTCGAATTAAATACCATTATATCTAAAGACAAGAACATCCCTCCTGAAAAGAAATCAACAATCCTCGAAATAGTAACCAAAATGGGCTAGGTCCATCAAGAGGTGGTGGCGGAAAACAAATAATTAAAAACTGCCTGTGGCTTACTTCAGAATTCAGCAAAGGCAGAAAGCAAAGCTAAACCATCATATGCACAAACAGCAGCATCACCAACTATCATACAAACAGGAAGGGCAGCTAAAAAAAAAATATGTTAATACAGTTTTTATTTCAGATGAGAACAGAAATAAAGATGAAAACAGGTACAAGACACATTCTAAAGAGTGATAAATTCCATCAGGGACAGAATAAAGATTAAACAAATGTGATTAACAAACAAAATGCTGATTGTTGAGACAGAAACAAAAGAAGAGGCGGAAAAAATAATCAATGATTTGGAACAAGCCAAACACAAAATCAGGTCAGAGCTCCCGAAAAAAAAAGAAATCCACTGTTAATACTGTTTGACGTCCCTGCATAAAAGGAAGAAACTGATCTGTATGAGGGGATATATTTATTAAACTTAGAAGACAAGAGGTCGTGGGAGGAGTTCATTAAAAAGTTTAACTTGAAGTTCAAGAGTGGTCCATGAAATAGGGCAACCTGCAACTGTGTTTTTGAGGTGGTCCCAGATTTTAAGGAAAATCCTTTTGAGAAATGGAAAAATCTTCCTCTCATTTCTGTCCTTATCCCTTAAAGATTACATTGTCATTTCAAAGTGTAATAAATGTTGTGACTATGGACATTTGAGCCAGTTTTGTAAAGGAAAGGAAATTTGCACCCAGTGTGGCCTAGAAAGTCACTCTGAGGAAGAGCAATGTCCTTAAAAAATGCGCCAATGATATGCATTTCTTGTATGAAATGGAAAAATTATGTAATGGCAAGGACTGCCCACTTATAAGTTATAGTTACAAAGGTTAATAGAAAAGACAGATTATGGATTGTAAACCGACTCTGGATAAAGAAAAACAACGCAGCTAGAGCAGCAGCTTATAGGGAAAGGAAAATAATGGAAATGAGACTACTACTAGACAAAATTGAAAATAATAAAATGGACAATGATCAAAATATAAAACTTCCTGAAACGTTTTTCGAATATATAGAATTTTCTATTTCCATGACACAGGGAAATGAGAGATGTATCAATTTCATGTTAATGAATAAAATATATCTGGATAACCCCACTGAAACACCAGTACAACCATCACAGCCTCTACATAGCTCAAAAATACCTGACCACTAAGTTTTTTCATAACTCTGGAAAATCCACTTGTAACCCTAGGATCACCTCGTAATGAACACCCAGTAATTCCCAAATTACCCTTCCCGCTCAAAAACAAAATTGAAAGTGAGATACCAAGAGGAAATAATAGTAACAAGTACAGATAGACATCAACATCCAGGTGTGAGTGATGCAGACCCCACTTACACTAATATGTCGGAGAGGAAAATGACAAAATTAAATCCGAACGCCCATTCCTTTCATCCAGAATTCAAATACAGTAACATCAATAAAACGCAGACTCTTCATCCGTCATCCTCTCTGGCATGTGCTGAACTGCCTTTGGGTCTGAGGGTAGAAGAGGGATGTAAAATAAATCCAGAAGAAATTTACAAAAATTTTGAAGAAATGCTGAGGCTAAGCAGGCTTGAAGAAAAGGAAAATTTGCTCACGGCTTTGAGGATTTTAATCAGAAATAAACATGAAAAAGGAAAATGGATCACCTTCTCGTACCCGCAGCCAGTTGACATGACAAATCTAATGTCTAACAACATTCCTACTGACACAGAGGAATTATCATCATTGCTAGAAACAGTTTTTGCTCACCAAGGCATGTCCCTTAATAAATTATAAACAAAATTTACTCAGAGTTCACAAGGGCACATGGGAGAGTGGTGTTTCTCACAAGCAAAGAATGGCCTCAGTGCTTTCAGATAGAGAGACACCCTTAATGCAAAGGTATATAAGCGTTGCACAGGCAAACCTAATTAGGGCAAAACTGGCAACCACGGAAATTTTTGACTTCACTAAAACTAGATAATCTGACTTTGCAGAAACAATATATTTTTAAAAATAGAATTCCTTCTGCGCCGATAGGAGCGAGAATTATAATGCATAATCAAAATGCCAAATTTGCAATAGTTATCCTAAATAGAGAGATTGTACCAATTAAAATCGCTCCATTCTCCACCAGTCACATTAACTGTATAGAATTATCCTTGGAAAATTTATTATTCATAATTATAAATTGCTACTGCCAATATAGTCACAGGATCGAACAGTTTCTGGAAAAAATGGGTGACACGTGCAATGCTTATAATAATGCTACTAATAACAATAGATGTGAATTCCTCCTCCCTGTGGTGGCACGAACACGAGACAAATTCCAACGGTGAGCTGGTGGAGAAATTCGTGGCCGGAATAAACAAATCAACAACTTTTAATTGAATCAATACACATCTCCCCACATGTGGACTCCACCAAAATGTTAAACGAATAGGCAAGAGAGCTGACAAACAATACAATGTGCAATAAAAACTACAACACCTAAAAATCAGCTTAAACATAACAACAAGCCGTGGAACAAAAAGCTCAGAGCATTTATGACGAAAACATGGAAAATTTATCAAAAAACAAAAATTAATGAAATGAGATTTAAAAACTTGGAATTATACAGGGTAGCCAAAAAAAAGATACGAAAATGAACTGAGATCCTACAAATGTAAACATTGGAAAAATTTTGTTACAAATAAATTAACAATTGAAGGACTCGGGTGTAAAACATGGTAAGTGACAAAATGCAGGTTTCGTGATATTGAAAGTTGATGTTTCAAAAAAATATGATTTACAAATTGAAATAAATTTCTAAATTATTTTCAGCAAATATGATTCACTTGTATGTTTACTATCATACAAACATGATATTTTATCTGAATTATTTTTTTCGGTGGTGCTACATGCAATTTGTTTGAGGGTTGTTCAAGGAATTGTTGCAGTTACTATGCTTTACATGCAATGGTATTATCAAAATGAGTGATCAGATACCGGTATATTGAAGCTAACTTGTGATGGCAGTTCAATTATAATATTTTGATATTAGACTTTTTATAGCAACCATAACCATTTGTAACACAAAAATGAAAGCCTTTAATAATAATAATTTTATTCAATAAACAATAACCTGACCTACTTGTTGTAACAAGTTTTTGCTTTCCTATGTCTATGACTGAAATGATCACCATTATAAAAGTAGATTTCATCGTTTTATTACGTTAGTATTTAAAAAATTACATTCTGAATGCTTGTTATTAAAAATAACTTCCTTATATCTATATGGAGATCAATATTCATAAAAAAATGTTTATATGGGAGCGGTTTTTCAGCTTCACATATCTAGTTCACACACACAGAGGCTCTATTTACTAACTGTGCATGCCAAGCAGAATGCGATTCACAAGCCTCTCTCGATACAAAGCTGTGTTACGTAGACTATGCAAATTGCATACAATGGCAATATTAAATTTTTGTGATTCAATAAGCAATTTATACGTAAAATAGGGATGGCCTCTTTTTTTTTTCGAAAAATTGAAAATCTAAAAATATGTTTTTTGAAAATGGAAAGTGGAAGTACTAAAAAAATCATAAAACAAAAAAGCGAAAAACTAAAAATTTTTTTTTTAAAAAAACGATTTTTTTTCGAAAAAGGAATTTTTTCCGAAAAACGATTTCTTTTTCGAAAAACCAATAACTTTTTTTTTTCAAAAATGAAAAATCCTCATTTCGAAAATCTAAAAACAGTTAAATATCAAACAGATTTCTATATGGCTACAGTTATTTATATCTAGTAGAAGAAAAGTATGTGCTTCTCTACTAGATCGCAGTTCACATCCAGGTACGAGAGTAAAATTTAATTCGAAACTGTTATTATGAGCACTGCTGCATGTAAACAATGGTATCTACAGTAGATACCACGTTTTACATGAAATAGAATGTACGTGCCCATGCACAGTTTTAGTCGCACTTTTGATTGGCAACCTCTTCATTCTCCTCATTCTTAGTCGGTAGTACATATTCCGGGTCATTACGGGAATCATATAAACTTTCTAACTCATTCTCATCTTTGCTGTTGCCTCAATACTCTGCGAACTTTCTGAGACACTTTGCAATTCAGTAACAGCCGTTGCGCTGCCATCTTTGCTACTTACTATACTTTACATGAAACAACTGGTAGATACCATAACTTTCAACACATCTAGCTCTGTCATCTGTTGTCGAAACAAAACACTTTGAGTAAGATTCGACTCCATTTACGATGGACTACATGATGCACATTGTAACTCCAAAATGACCAAAATATCACTTACCATGTTTTACACCCTAGCCCTTTAATTGATAAATGGGGACTCCCCTACAAAATCGGGCTGGTAAAATTAAATTAGGAAAAGTTTTCTCAACACTAGAAAAAGAAAATGCAATATACACTATAGATTTGCATGAGATGGACAAACAATTACTAAATGGAGTCCTTGCGGATGATGTGATGGAAAATGAAGATGGTTAGAATACAAGTACAAGATTTATCCATTTCTGCCTTTTGCGGAGGTGGAAGTAGCTCTCCAGATAATGACCTTTAATAGAAAAAATTGCTGGTCTCCAGATAGCATTCTAGCAGAAATAATTCAGATGGCAGCCCAGAAGGTTATTCCATTTCTAACTTCCTTCTTTAACAGCTGCTTGGAAATCCAAAAATTCCCCACACCCTGGAAGCAGGCTAATGTCATCATAATAAAAAAGGATGCTGATCATGATAAAACAGACAAAATTGTACCCCCCCCCCCAATCTGTCTCCTAAATGTTCTGGGCAAGGTTTTTGAAAAAATGATAACAAAAAGATTGTTAGAGTTTCCGCCCCTGAAACCAAACACAGAACTTCAATACAGCTTCACAAAAGGGAGATGATGCAGTAAAAACTTTATTAAACACTATCACTTTGACCGAAATGAAATACGTAGTGGCAACACTGGCAGACTAACTGGGGCATTTGATAATCAATGGTGGCCCCATTTACTCTGTACTCCAGGGAAATTAAATGCCCGGGAACCCTGTATAGAATTCTGAAGGACTATTTCAGGGATAGAAAAGTAACCCTACAAATTCCAGACCAAGATATCGCTAAAGCAATGACAAAGGGCTGCCTGCAGGGCTCAAGTTTGGGACCCCTTCTATGGAACATAAACTTCGAACCTTGCAAGAAACATGGGAAGTGGTCAAGTGCATAACCTACATGTATGATCTGGTAAGCATAACCACAGGGAACTCAAGAGCAGAAATTGAGAAAAACACCTACCACCGCATTACATAAATGAACGCAATGGTGTGATAAGGCAAAATTAAAATTATCTGATACAAAGATTAAATATATAGTTTTAAAATGAAAATTTAGCCAACATCAGAACCCACTAATAAGAATGAATGGCAAATCAATGAAAGGGTAAGGGAGATCAAATACTTGGGGGTGATGTTGGAGGAGGGTTTATTTTTCAAAAGCCACATGGAGAACACTACCTCCAGTGGGGAAGCTCTCATGAATAAAATAGCTATGATAGCATCCAAGAGCTACAGACTTCCTCCTTCAGTCATAAAATATTATCTAGTGTTCATTTAATTTTCAATCATCACTTACAGGGCATCCCCATGGGCTTCATCATCCTTGCACAAATTAACATACGTTTGTAAGCTAAGATTTTCTTACAGGAAAGTAATCCTCAGAATTACTGGAGATTTTAAGATGACTTTGCCAGAAGCACTGTTTGTCATAACGGGAATTTGCCAATTGATTTATCAGATTAAGCTGAGGGAAATTATTTATCACTTCAAACATGAGAATATGAAGGAGATAACGGAGCAAATGAAAGGATCCCTCTCCACCATCCAGGAGATCAAGGTGATGATCCATCGAGACTGGCTATGAGAATGGGATAACTGTGAGAAGGGTAGAAGACTGCATAACTTTCTCCCCTGCATACAGGAGAATGCTCTTGGCAGGGATGTCGCACCATCCAGAGGGTTGATACATCTGCTAACAGGGCACGGACCATACGGGAGTTACCTCAAAAAAATAGGCAAAAGGGGAACCAACTTATGCAGAGACTGCCAGATGGAAGAGACAAACCAGAACATAGAGTTTTTTCCTCTCCCGCCTCTGATGAACAGATAATATTGGCCAGAAGAGACCTGCTGAACAACATCTTTGAACTGATAAGGAGTGAACATGTAAAGAAATTATATGACCTCACAGATATGTTGTCTAATATTGAGATGTAGAGGTACTTGACGTAACTGGAAACACGGCACCCACCAGAGTCCCCCAACGGGAGTCTCATAGAAGCAGTAGGAGCTGAAACCAAGCCCCTACTCCCCCTCCTGCCACAACTGCATTTTGAGTGGATGCCAGAGGAAGAAAAGGAGGAGGCACCAGAAGATGCATCCCAAAGGAGAAAATACAGAGTGTCCACTGGTAGATGAGGGATTCGAACCCGGGACTCTTGGCATTGCAGCACGATGTGCTAACCACTCGGCCACAGGGTCTGGCTAGTTGCCATGGAGAGAGCCATGAAGATTACCCAGAGAGAAGTCATTGAAGATGAAGAAGTGACGTAAAAAATGATAAACAGTCTCTAGGGATAAACTAACATCATCATAATAATAAAAAACTGTAAATGAATAATATCAGAACCCCTTATTAAATCTTAACTAAAAATGTATTTAAGCTCCAGGAGTTAAAACTCCTAAGGTAATAATAAACTCATGATGAGAGACCATAAGCTTTATGAAATTTTAACTTGAAATTACTAAACTTGGAAACTGCTGGAATCCAGTAGGCACCCTAGAGGCCGGAAATAAAAGGAAATTTTGAAAACATAAACAAATAAATTAAACTTTGTAATTTCCTTCATAAGTCCATAAATTGCTGTGATATTTCATTCTGTTGTCTTCAATACAGTGTGATTCAGAATTCCTATTACACACTTCTAGGGTTGTAGATTACTGGATCAAGTTTTGATAAGGAACCCATGTTTGGAAACGTACTGCTTTGGTACTACACAGATGACAAGATCACATAATTTCACATCTCCACCTTAACCTGCGTCACTACAAGAGAGCTCGATGTGGCAGCCCTGAAGTTCGTTGCAAACAGTGTACCTCCAAAGGATGTTTCCATACACAAGCTCAAAAATACCTGGTGTGT
The DNA here is from genome assembly GCF_977018435.1 of Lepisma saccharinum. NCBI lineage: Eukaryota > Metazoa > Arthropoda > Insecta > Zygentoma > Lepismatidae > Lepisma > Lepisma saccharinum. Next base: position 80,822,694 of record NC_139234.1, read on the forward strand.
GAATTGTGTCTGCTGCAGCCAGAACTCGTGCAACCAGGTCTTCCTCTGACACTACAGGAGTCTGATAAACAAGACTCTTCATGTGGCTCCATACGAAAAATCAAGAGGAGTTAGATCCGGCGATCATGGTGGCCAAGGAGTTGGTTCACCGCGACCTATCCACCTGTCCCCTTATGTTTGATTGAGATGTTTTCAGATGTCGTGGGAAAAGTATGCTGGTGCGCCATCATGTTGGAACCAAGTGTGCTGGCTAATGTGTAGTGACACATCGTCCAAGAACTGCGCCAATACTTCTTGGAGGAAGGTCAAGTACCTCGGACCCGTTAGGCAGCCCGAAAGAAGGTACAGCCCAATCAGAAGACCATCGATGATACCAGCCTATACATTGATGCCAAACTGTTGCTGAAATCCATGAGAATGTATGGCACGAGGATTTTCATCATCCCAAATGTGCTGTTCCGACTGTTGAAAACACCTTCCCTGTTGAAATGCGCTTCATCCGTAAAAGGAACAAGCTGAGGAAACTTGGGAACTTCCACACAACGGTGTAGAAACCATGCACAGTAATTGATATGTGGTACAAAATCTGCCTGACCCATTGCCTGTACCATCTGGGGGTGGTACGGGTGAAGCTGCTGGTCATGAAGAATACACCAGATGCTGCTCTGAGACACATTCATGTGACATGCAATGGTGTGAGTACTCGTCGACAGGTTCTTGTCAGTTCGATGAAGGACCTCCTCTTCAACATCGAGAGTGCGACATGTCCGTGGAGCACCACAGTCGGCCCTGTTAACTTTGAAGTTACCTGTTTCAGCTGTTGCTCTAATTTGGCAAAAATGGTATGTGATGGAGTGACACAATGCGGAATATGCTCTGCATACAGACGTTGTGCAGCTCTACCTTTAAGCCCAGCTTCACCGTAAATTAACAACATGTCGATGTTCTCACCAGACGTGTATTCAAACATACTGTCTGCTGCCATGACTGAATAGCAACTGACATAAAGGTTGAAGCACACCGGGTTGTAAACAGAGAACGTTGGAAGCAGCACACATGACATCAGGTGACTGCAGACGTCGCCCTCCGTCAATGTGGGTTGCCTACAGTGAAGTGAGAGATGTGAAATTATGGATCTTGTCATCTGTGTAGTACCAACATGGTACATTTGCGGCCATGGGTACCTTCTCAAAACTTGATCTACTAAGTCACCTCTACAATCCCTAGAAGTGTAATAGGAATTCTGAATCACCCTGTATATCTTACCAATCTCAAATACTCATTCACTTCAGTGTACATAAATAAGAAACCCAATGTGGTTGTAACCTACCTTATATTTATTATTAATTAATTAGTTATTCAAATAAACTTAATTTTATATGTAAGAAAAACTAATACATTATTTAGGCTTTGTTTTGTATTTTATATCTCATATTTTATTTAGTTTGTGTATCATACTACCAGATGTATAAAGCAATGAAAGTGTAGTCATAACCACATTTATACATTTATTATCAATTAATAAAATCTAATTTAATTTTTTTTTATAATTGTCACTTAGTGCCTGCACATTTATTATCAAGTCTGCATACTACTATTCACATTCATTTTATGTATTTTGTGTCATATTTCATTCTGAGATCTTGTAGCAGCCTTCGTTTGCACAGATATTGAATCTCGCCACTGCGCTAGCATGGAATGCAGTGTCAGATTCATGTTGGAAACCAAGATGACATGGAATGCTGATGCTGGTATCTTATAGGTGTGTGTCAACACATAACCTGCAACAAAGGCAAGATAAATAAGAAACTAGAAACCTCTTACAGGAAGGATTTATTCGGAATCAATACCCACTAAATTACTGAACTAGCTCAGTATTCAGTGTGGACTTAAGTTCTTTTCTAAAGAGACACTCTCCAATAAAACCTGATCTGGAAACCAGACAGGGAACTTGTATCCATGCAGACTAATCCAAACCATCTCTCACTGAGATCCACTTAATGTCACCCCAATCTATACCCTCTTCGCATCATACCCTCCCCCTCAACCCTATTATCATTCTGGATACCAGAATGTTTATCCCTCCTATACATAGCATTCCTTAGTAACAACAAGATAACTAAAACTAACCCATAAACTAACTCAAATTAATCTACACTACTAATAATTTTAATTAATTACCAATCACACTAATGCTCAGTACATAAACAAACAATTGCAAAACTTGTTCCAGTCACCAGAATGGGCCAATATAATAATACAAACTCAAAATTATTATATGTAGCTATGTATGGAATCTCCATCTATTTTATTTTCTTATTGCATTTGTATTTTATGTATGAAATTTGAAAATAAAGACAAGAAGAAGGAAAATAAATAAGACTGGGGAACCAGACCAACGTGCAATGGATATCTGTTTTTTTGGTGGAGGGGGAGGGCTTAAGAGTCTATGGTGTCCCTGGGATGTTGTTATTATTCTGGGCTTAAAGATTTATTGCTTGTGCTTGGAAAGTTACTTTCCGTGGTTTGTGCCTATGTAGTGATTTGGGAATATGCCATGCATGGATCTGGATTTGAGTCTTCGGAGCTCACCATGGTCATATTCTGTCTGTCTCGTACATCTGTTTGCACATGTGTTCTGTTGTTGGGATAGTTTGTTTAAGTGTTCGTGTGCTACGTCTCTGGCAGTTTGCAGCAACTTTAGTCTTTCTTCGCTGGAGGGGATTTCAAGTTTATTTTTATGGTGGTGGATTGTGATTTATGATTGTATTTGGGATGAGGATGCTATAGGTGAGAAGATTTTCTTCTGAGGGTATGGTTAGCATGTTATTTGGGGAAGGGGGCATTATGTTCACTGGAATGTATGTTGGGGTTCCAGGTTCTAGAGTGAGAGTGTTCTTGATTGTCAGTAGTCTAGTTTTGTCCTTTGTGGGTTTGATTTTGGTGATGATTATTTTAGGGATTGTGTAAGTTCCTGCCCTTTTGGAATAGTGATGCTTTGGGGTGTATCCTCGTCTTCTTATAGTTTTGTTATACAAGATATATCACATTTTTGTGTTTTTAGAAAGTCATTTTCAAGTATGGGCTGTAGGTATCGTAATACAACACTCTTGAGTGCAGTTTACCACCATGAATAACACTGAATAACGGGAACTAGACGTATCTTAAAGGTACGGGATCAAAGCATGGGATGCATTACTTCCCAGTACGTAGCTTAGGCTTCCGCAGAGCATGCAAAGGATCTACAACTAACATAATTTAAACAACACTGAAATGAAAGGTGGATTTTAACATATTTACGACTGAACCGACACGGTCATTTTCAATAAAAGGTTTTACCTGTCTCGTGTAATAGACCTTGTCAGGTAGCTGCTCCTTTATCTCACACACACGGAAAGTATATTTAACAGGTTGTGGATAACTTGACACCAAATGACATCTCCCTGTTCCCAAAGCGGTAGAGACTAAAACTGAATGTTCCTCCTGACTTTAAATGACAGTCTCACTCCCAACTCTTCCTCCCTCAATAACCCCAAAATAACAACTCTCGATCTCTCCGAAACAACAACTGATCTCTCTCCCAAAAACCACCCACTCTTAACCTCTCTCTCCAGTTCCAAGCATAGTTCATTCCCCTCAATTAACTTCCCCTTTTCTCCTCTGCATTCAACGCTTCCAACAATGGACAATGTGTCCTATCTTACTTGGCACATTCTCTTAACTTTTCTGCCAGCTGTAGAATGACTGAACTACACAAGAATGTTAAGGATGATATGGTATTGAGTTTCAATTACTTTAAATGGGTGAGTATATTTGTAAAGGGTGTTCCGTATAGGATGCCGAATTAGAAAATTAAATAAAAATAAGTAAAATATCATGAAAATAATTATATTTCACATATGTGTAAGCAGTAACATCTCCCATTTATGTATGAAAGACAATGTCAGGCATATGCCCACCCCTACTGAGTCTGCGTGCATTTATACGGTCCACAAAATTATTGATAACCCTCTCGCAGAGGTCTGTCCCGATGCCTCGAATCACCTGTATGATTTCCGCCTTTCCAAAAAGGTTTGCGGTTTGTTGGTTCAACATTAGTCTGCGAACTGTAGACTCATTAGGTGTTTTATTCCTTTCGAAAATCGTACAAAGTTTTTGCATTGTCTGCGTTGCACTTTCACCTCTTTGGTAAAATGTCTTCACAATGAGAAAACTTTGCTCAATCGTAAACTGTTCCATATCGTAACCACAACAAATGAGTCAAAACAATTGAGGCTACATTAATCGGCATGACAACAGATACCAACATTGGTAAGAACAGGTCTGCCAACCTCGAAACAAAACAATAGCACTCGCTTCAAATTCGGCGTCCTATACGGAACATCCTTTTGTTCCCTATTTTAAAGGATAGGATTGCTACTTCTTTGATTGTAATTTTATTTCAACTCACACTCTTTATCGTGCTTTTAGCTTCAATTTTATGAGTGTCTTTTGGTAATAGGTTCGCCGGGATCGATATCAGACTTGTATTATCTACCTTGATTTTATAGGGAGTGTCATCTTTGTGTGTTTGGATATGGTACAGGTTGTTGTTTTCTGGCAGGGAACTGTAAATTTTGGGGGCGTGTGCAGATCCATCCACGTTTCACTAGTTTAAATTGTCGTTATATGGTCATTATAAAAGCAGGATTCTGTGGTATGGTTATTATGGTGACAAATTTCACATTGTAATTTACTAGTATTTTGTTTGGAGTGTTGTTAATGTGCCCCCCTCTAGATCTAAAATTGCATCTATTTCCCCTTGCAATATTTCCTTGGACTGTATTTCCTTGGCTATTAAAGTGTGGTGGGTGGGTTCTAGGTTGGTTATACACTTAGTATTGCTTGTTGTCCAGAGTTTGGTCAATTTTCTCTTTTAATTCAGATACTGCAAGGCAAATATATTATTAAGTTTAGTTGTCAACGAGTCAATTTGGTTTGGAATTTGGCCACTACGTGGTAGGTTTGTGCTTGCGTTCGGTGCAGCTTGACTGATTGCAGCACTCTGTGGGTGCCAAGATTGTGACTTGGGAAGGAGCATGGTCTGCAGGAGCCATGAATTCTGCTGAGTTTGAGAGGAGGTAGAAGGAATGTGTGTCACAGGATTTGTGGGGAGGGGTGTCATGAAGGCTGTAGAAGGGGAGGTACAGGAAAGAATTTGGTGTCATGGGAGTTTGTGTCATGTTTGGAAGGGTTGATTGTACAAGGTTGCATTTGTACGTTGAACTGTTGGTGCGGCTGAAGGGGAGGAGAAGGCGTGTATGTCCCTTTGAGCAATTAAGCAGCTTTTGGAATATTCTCTTCACTTTGCCTAGCTTGGATTAACATTTCTTGTCTTTCTTGGTTTTGTAAGTGAGCTATTAGCTCGTCAGTGTCATTGAATTCCTTGTTTCCCATTGATTTGATGTGTTTGGAGCGGAGCCCTTGAACAACATAACTGAGGATTTGGAAAGTACTGCAGGACTAGATCTTTCATGGATATAATAAAAGCATGAACTGGTTCATCTAGGCTTTGCTAACGTTCTAAGAATATTTGAATGGGCAGGCTCACCAAGTGGCTACCCTCAAATATTTGAATTATTTCCTTTTTAATTTGTGTGAACATCAGTGTATTTCAATTTCTTTCTTTTTAAGTCATTGAAATAAGTGAGTGCTCTGTCTCTCTTCTTCCCATGCCATAGAACTTACTATAGTTTCAAATCTTTCTACAAATTGTTCTACTTCTTGGGGGTTCTTTCCACTGTATCGGGACAGGTATAATTCATTGGGGATGGATGTTGCCATTTACGAGGAGGTGGATTTTGTAGTTTCTTTGGGGTCCTTGTGCAGTTTTGGATCTTTTTTGGTCTTTTTTTGGGGGTTTCTAGGGTTTGAAGGAACTGGTTATAGTTATTTTCAAGGGTTTTGGATCTTGTTATTGGTGGGGTAGGTGGAACGTCGTTTTGGGGGGAAGGGTCATTTTTGTTGCAAGGGATAGGATTTGCTCCAGAGAACCGTCTAGAACTTCACTGCTGTGAATTGTTCATATGCTTTACTTGGGAAGGGGATGGACTTTTCAAGAATTAATCAAACTATAGAGAAATGATATAATTTTGGGGAGTCAGTGTTAATAAAAATAAAATGTTAAGGTAGCTGTTAAGTACAGCAGATTTTTCTTTTTAATTAGGGGCAAAGGGAGTGAACAAAAAAAGATAAAATTATAGATCCCCTAAGTGCCCGGCACCTCCACCATGAAACGTGACTCGGTTATAGCAGGGATTGTAGTCATGCTTGGAATAAATGAGGAGGTTTTGATTCACTCACTTGGCTATCGAGGATAAATGAGAGGTTACAGAGTTGATTGGAAGATGGTCACTCACCTTTGTGGTTGTCCCTGGACAGTCACCCTGGCAGTCTGCCGGCGATGGATGGCGGCTGCAGGGGTTTGCTTGGGTTGTCCGGCGGAAGCAGCGAGCGACTGGAAGAGATGGCATTACAGCAAGGCTGGCAGCAACCCGACAAAACCCTGACCGGCGTGCAGGAGAGAGAGAGATAGATAGATAGATATCGTGGACAGGCGTAGAGCAGGCTGGTCCCAAGCAGCTGGCTGCATCGTCAAATGCTCCGAAGGGCTCTTCTTCAGCTTACTGGCTTCTGCAGTATTTACTGAATGGCACCTTGGTAAGCAGAGGTGGGAACCTCCTGCTCGGTGTGTTGTCTCGGGTAGTGATCTCTCAGTTCTCTCTCGTTAGTCTCCTGAATTGGGATTTTATCAATCTTGATTTGGTGCCGGAAGTTGCTGACATTGCCTTGTGTCAATCGCTACTCGCTGCTGCTTTCTGACGATTGAAACCTAGTGTTGCGGCGTCATTCTACTGAAATAGTGGAATTCGTTGGAATACCTCTTCCTGGTTGGGGTGACTGTTCGTGGGAAATGTCCCTAAGGGTGAGCGACTCTTGATGTTGGAGGCTCGGATCTTTCTTTGAGCCTGGTCCTTCATCAATATATATCGTTTCTTGATTTCGCTTTATTTTGTTGGTTCGGTCAATTGGTCATTAGTAGAGCCTGGATTTCCATGCACAAACAAACAGCAAACTATGCATGCAAATATGCACGAAAAATATAAAAAATATGCACTAAGATATGCATGAACAATATACAATTATTATTTTTTTCGAAACATCTTACCTTAATGACCTCTGTTGCAATGAACTATGAACGTCTTCCTTAGGTCACATTGTCATACTGGATGTGATCTGGCCACAACAAAGTTTACTAATCGTTAACGAATTTTACAATTGTGGTACGATTCACTTTCTCAAACACCTTGATATTCAGTAAGTAGGGTTTACCACTCGCCTTCATTGCACCAACAACAGCATTGCAAACACAACATCCTGCCGTGGCAATAGTCTCATCCATAGACACCCATATTTTCTCGTGCTTCAAAGCTTCCTGAATTCCGAATTTCTCCCATGACCTCATTAAAACAAGCAGGCACATAGTTTTTACGTAGCGTTGATTCATCTGGCGCCTTCTTTCCCGTGTACTTTTCAAGTAAACATCGTAGATATGCATTACTCAGTTTCCACAAAGGAATATTAGGACTCACAAACGCAGAACACAGATCTATATAGAATGTATCACTTACTGTGCATTCAGATGTTGAATTAGTGGACGCGGTAGTAAGCAGCTGTTGCTTACTGCGCGATCTTCTCTGAAGGGCTTCCCTGTGTCTTGCTGTATTGACATGTTGAGGAACTTGAAATTTCTTCTCTGTTGAAACTCTTTTTTTCGCACACCACACAGAACAAAACTGACCCATCTTCTGTAAATGCACTACTTCCAAATTCTTGTATGTATTTACGCAACAATACCGTCTTACTTGATTTTTCAGGTGACATGTTAACCATAACACAAAATAACACTTACACGTTCTTGAACTTCTTTGATACTGACAGCAGAAACCCTTTCCACATAGTTGCCAAGTCACGGGAAAGGCTTTGCGCTAATTGACAGTTGTAAAAGCATCAGAAGGCGCTAGATCACTGTTGTTTAAAAGCGCTACATAAAATGCTAAAAAAAAAACCTTTAAATACTATAGTGTATATTGTATATTAAATTGGTATGTTCGCCATTCGGTTATCACCGTGCAGTCGAAAGTGAATTTACCAACGATTGTGGGCGACAAACTCAACACTATTTTCTCTTGATAGACTATGAAATATGCTAGTATATAGCAATAAAATTCAAAATATGCCTTATCCTGCAAAGTTTAAGAAATATGCATGCAAAACAAAATTCACTTAAAATATGCACTTATATGGGCTATCATATGCGTCTCAAAAGACTCTTTACAAGTTCGTCGGAAAGAAAAAAATATTTTCCATAAGTTTTTGCATTGTATATGAAACATGCATTTTGCATAGAAATCTGGGGTCTAGTCATTAGTAATAAACAACTGTTAGATAGATTACAATTTATTTTCTGCATGTGGTAGTCTGATCGGCTTCTTTGTTTGGTGTATGCAAATTTTGCCCTCCCCGCCTCTCTCTCTCTCCCTCTCATGGTCTCTTTGTTCATTATTATCAGCAGAGGAAGGTAGAAAGTTTTTACTAAATATTTGCAGATGGGCAATAATATTGATATTGTAGATTGGTATTTCTTTGTTTTGGGTGATTTCGTCACATTATCGAATGCTAAATTAATATAGCCCCCGATGGAGGCACATTGTGGTTCACATTCCACTTTAAACTATAGGCTCAGTCCTGATTAGCCTTTCTGTGCATAAGTGTGAATAAAACCAAACCAAACTCATTACAGCTCAATAATATTTCCCTTCTTATGATTGACGGAAAAATCACCGAGGTATTTCAATTTGTAAAAAAAATCATATTTAAAGAGAAAATGTACCCTGCCATCAGGCACATATCCAGAGGAGGGTCTTAGGGGACTTGAGCTCCTCCTGAAATATTTCTGTAGAAATAATTATCAAGGCAAGACGTAGAATGTTCTACATCCCTGTTATTGATAATAGCATGTATCCAAGGTGGGGATCAAGAGACTCAACCCCCTTGGAATTTTTTCATTTCACACTAGATAAAATTAGGTTTTTGGCTTCTTGTGTGTGTGAAATAAAATGTTATTATTATATTTTAAGAAGGGAAATAATTATCGAGGAAAGGCAAAGATTGTTTTAGAACCCTGAGGGATAACCCTGTCATTGATTATATTGCGTGTATACTTTTCTTGCTATAACAAGGATATAAATAAATGACTGTGGAACTCCTGGAGCCTCAGTGTAGTGCTAGTTCGGGACAAGAGCCGAAGAGATCGAAGGTTTCTAAAGTGAAAATTTCAAATGTTCCGGGTATTGGAGAGGCGGTTTATAAAAAAGAAATAAGCTGCATAGATCGACTGAAAATCAAAGTTTTGAGTGATGATTTATTTGTGCCCGGACCTAATTTCGTGATTGCAGTCCGAGACTTTCATGGAAAGGGAGTTTTAAGTCATGATTCCGACACACACTCAAAGACATAACTACCATTAACACCAAAAATTTTATGAATGTCGAGAAGAGAAAGCAAGATAATATTACATATGTAGAAATTTTAGGGGAGAAAATGCAGGCTCGACAAGGACCCAAAGCAGGGTCTCTGGCAATACCGTGCCATTGCCCTACCAACTGACCTACCGAGCCACCTTTGACCTCACCTGATTTTTTGTTGTTGTTCCTGTCAGTAGCTAATTAGGTAGAGCAATGACTCGATATCTAAGAGACAAGCACAAAATAAAGGAGAGAGAAGAAAATTGAGAAGCATTCCCACCGGTTGATGAGACATTTTTCTTCTGTGGTCAACATGAGCGGCCGATTTGAGGTGACTATGGCAGTGGACCACTATGAGAGATTTCACACCGAAGCTACAAGCTACACGTTTCGCTTGAGGCTTTCACAAATCGAATGCAGGCTTCTGCAGCATGTTGTGTCACTACAGTGTGAAACAGTTCTGTTGATTGGCTCATTCCAAACACATGTGTCGTGTGTCCCTTCGGTCTGAATTCTTCCTGAATCTTAAAGATCCAAGTCACAAGGATAGGAAATTAGGACTTTGTAAAGGTTAGGTGCAAAGGCAGGCAACATCATCCTAAAAGATCATATGCAAACCTGCAGGATGAATGCATCTTATTTCCATCCAATTATTCAATACAAAATGATAAAAGCTTCTGGTGAGCCACTAAAAAAGTGTGTCCGAGATAAATGAGTCAGCATTTTACTGTATTGGGAGATGAAACTCTAGATGTGTTAGAAACGTAAGAGTTTTCAATATGCATTATTATTATTGTTATTATTTTTGCGATCCAGCTGAGTTTAAGAAGACTTCCTTTCTTTCGTGCCGATGTATGACATGACTGTCGAAACTGTGACAAGAGACAATTTTCAACACTTGTGGGTGCTTAGGCCTGAATATGAACAATTTGGTGATTTTGGCATTAATGGAGCTGCAAACATAGAAGGACACATCAGTGGTGTTCCGACTCGAATCAGAGAGAAGTATCAGAGAGCTGTCTACATTCAGTTCGCCGCTCACAGTTTGAATCGTTGTCGAATGAATTCATGAAATGGACACACACACAATGTACATGGATTGCAACAGAGTAGCCAAGTGATAAAAAACATCCCAATTTCATGTGCTCTTAAAAATGGCAGCTTGAACAGTGGCAGATTTAGGAGACAGTTGCTCCCCATTTTTTGCCCCTGCACTATCACTTTTTAATGCTAAGCCTTGTCTACCAAGAGAAAGTAAACTTTCCTTGCCTGCCATTTTGACACTGAATCGCCAACACTGGCCTTAAAACCTTGTGAGGTTATATCTGTACTCCTACAAAAAAAATTGTTTGGCATCTTTATGTATACAAAAGTAATGGAATGGACTCTTGCAATTAATGGAAAACATTTTTTAAACATCAATTAATTGACCCTTGGAACTAATGCAGGGATCAACTCCTTATTAAGATTGAAAACCAATTTTGCTTTACGTATGTCATTCTGAGCTGTTTAGGGTGCTCAGAGTGCACAATGGCAAGACAGCATATTATGTATTGTAAAGGAAATTTGATTGTTGCTAACCTTGAATGAAGGAACAGGCTGTAGTGTATATTAAGAGTCAAATCAGACAGTGGCAGATTAATGACCATCTGTAGTGGGAGGCAGATGACTCTTCTCAACTCTCACTTGCTTGAAGGTCGATTGTTTTAGATATCACAATTTTAAAGTTTGACAGTATATTGCTCATTTAGGATTTCTCTTTGGTGTGATCAATGAATCTTTATATTGGTGGAAGATGATCACCTTTTACGGATGTCAAGAGTGAGTACCCTCACTCTTCACTTTTACATTAATAGATTACTTGTTGGTGTTTACATAGAAATTTAAGGGAAAAAAATGCAAATCGTCTTTATGTAAATTGATAATAAATAACCTGCAGCACCACTAACCATGAAGGCCAGGCCCTGCCTACTGACTTTCATCCTCACTTCCATCTATCGAGGTGGGAAATCATCCAACCAGTTATGGGGTGACATGTGGTCAGCACGACGAACCCCCATTCTTTGTAGTAGGTTTCCATGACCAGGTTACACTACTCATTTGTAGCTACCTAATTTCCTCATGATGGTGGTTGGCTACTGGTCCCATACACAGGCCAAAATCTCAGGAGAAAAGTTGTTATGCTTTCTCCAGGAGACTTGAACCTCTGCGCATCCTCATTAAACTGCACGGCTATGGTGTGGGACTGTTAACTGAAGGGCTTTGGTGTAAAACATGGTAAGTGACATTTTGGTCATTTCTGAGTTCATTAAGAAAAAAGGTTATTAGAAGCTATACTGTAGGAAAATTGTTTTCATGTTATGTTTATCAATTTCAGAAGACTTCACTGAGTCCAATGCAAATTGTATGACATGGCAATTATATGCAAAAGTTGAAGGATGGCACATTTTACTTTGTACAAGGGTCGTTCAAGGTTGACCGGGACTTTTATTTCTGCAGAGGAAATAGATAGCAGAAGAAACACCAAACTATGTCAGTTTTTCAAAGTATTCTCCGTGCGCGCCGAGGCACCGTTGCCATAGTTCTGGCAGCTCCCGAATTCCTTTGGCGTAGAAAGAACTAGGTTGTTGTCGTAGCCACTGGAGGACATCGCTCCACAGTGCTTGGTCTGTCGTGAATTTCTTCCCTCCCAGATGGTCTTTAAGGGGTGCAAACAAATGATAATCACCGGGGGCTAAATCCGGAGTGTAGGGGGGATGGGGCAGAACTTCCCAGCGCATGTCGGCCAGAGTTGTTGTTGTCACATTGGCCGTGTGAGGGTGGGCATTGTCATGGAGAAGAATGACATTTCCAGACAACATCCCAGGTCTTTTTTTGCGAATGGACTTTTGTACAGCACCACTCAACAATGTGGAGTAATACTGGGCATTAATCGTGCTCCCTTTGTCCAGAAAATCCAAATGGATAACGCCCTTCATGTCCCAGAAGACACTTGCCACGATCTTTCCAGCGGACGGCTGCATTTTGCTTTTCTTTGGGGGGGGCGGGGAACCTTTATGCCGCCACTCCATGCTGCGTCTATTGGTCTCTGGGGTTGAATTGTGCAACCATGTTTCATCACACGTGATGATGGATTGCAACAATTCATCACCTTCTGCTCGAAACCGATTCAGAAGCTGTTCACAGACCGTCCTGCGTGTCCACTTCTGATCGAATATCAGCTGGCTGGGAACTCACCTTGCACAGATTTTGCGGAAGCGTAAGTGGTTGTGAATGATTGTCTCAACACTCCCGACACTGATATTCACCTCGGCAGCAATATCCTGCACTGTTACTCGCCGGTTCTCAAGAATAATTTGCTCAATACGTGCGATATTCACTGGTGTGACTGCAGTCGGGCGAATGTGTTCATGTGCTTCATTTGTCTCCAGCTCCCATCCTTTGCGAAACTGCTCACACCATTCGTACACTCTTGTCCGCGACATCGTTTGTTCACCATACTGTGCTTGCAATCGTCTGAAAATCTCATCTGGTTTCACTTGCTCCTTCACGAGAAATTTGATTACACACCGCTGCTCCACCGCCACAGACACACTGCTTGCCGCCATGTTCGCTGCAACTGCTGCGCATGCGCGAAATACGTCATGCCGGGTGCTAGTTACTCGCGAAGGAATACATTACGTCACCCATACGTTTCATCATGATCCGGCTATTCATCGATTTTTTACGTACGAAAATCCCGGTCAACCTTGAACGACCCTTGTAATTCAAAAATGACCACAATGTCACTACTATGTTTTACACTCGAGGCTTCAATTCATAAACTACAGTTAATTCTTTGATGACTCAATGCGTTTACCAAATTTTAAATGTCAAGTTGGGGGTGATCGCCTTTTTAGACATTAAAGAGATTTTATTTTGTTTGTTTTATGTACGAGTAATGGATAATTACTTAAATTTTAGATGTCAAATGATGCGATCCTGTTGTCATGCGATCATCTTTTTAGACATCTTGGAGGAGAAAGGTGATCACTCCTTGAAGGACTGTGAACCTGTTCGTTTATTTCACAATTGTTCTTAATGGTAGAGAAATAGCATTAAATTTTAGATAAAATGTTACATTATTACATATCCTTATTTATTATTTATTTCTATACAGGAAATAAATGTAATATACTGCAAGTATCTCCTGGATGTTATCATTACTGAATATGAACATATCATAGGAAGAAGCACTAACCTAAATCACTTGGCACTACATAACAAAACTCAAAGCAACCTCAAAATGAAGTTTCTGGTAGCAGTGTCTGATAAGTCTGAGGGTCCTGCAGATGTTTACCTTAGCAAACTAGAAAAGGTAAGACAAAATGACTCACTTTAAATTTTTAATAATATTTTAATTCTATTAATTATACCAATACATCATAAAAGAAATTTTCATTGTTTACAATTCTACCCTTTAAATCAAGTATTGTTCTGAGTAATGCTTACAACCTTTATTCTTTTAACTTGAATTGGGGCCCGACCAGTAGAAACCCCATATATTCACTTTGTGTCAACATCAATAGTATAGTACAGGGTGAGTCAAAAGTTCCTTAACAGCCCCTATAAAATGTGATGTAGTTATCCTGAGTACAATTGCTCATGATAGAAACAGATTAGTCCCAGGGGGAACCATAGTTGTGTGTGTCAAGCCATATTGTTGGCTGCCATATTGAATTCAACTACAATATTTTAATTGGGGAAGGGGTGTTATAGTATATCAAATCAGGCTAAAATTTCATGAGAAATTCAATGTTGAAGGTTTTTCCAATGTATCTTAATCAGTAAAAATTTATGAATAAATGCTTGTACCCATTTCCTCCTTTTCGGGGTTTCAGAAAAATTATTTAAATGCCTCGAACACATCAGTAACACATCGAGATCACATTGATGTCTAGGGTGAGAAGTTCACGGGCCATTGCACATGATTTTGATCAGCTACATCCCCAAAGAGTTGAATATTATGAATGGTTGTTACGAACAATTAGTGTGTGATGGTTCAATTGGAATGGAAAGTCCTTCACAGTTAAGAGGCTAATGTTTATGTTCATGGGGAAGTTAATAGACAGAATATGTGGTACTTGTTATCTGATAACCCACTATGGACAGAAAATGTCTCACAACATTCCTATAGTGTGCTGCCACTCCATCCAGTTGAAAAACTGAAAGAGAATACCTTTTTCCATACGCAAGGATGGTAAAACTTGTTCACTTAACAAATCCAAGAAGACCTCAGGATTTTTGATTCCGTCAATGGAAAATGGGCCAACCAATCATGTTCCACACACCACACCACACCACAACATTAAGTTATCAGCACCAGCCATTTGGCTGAGATCTGACCAATGTGGGTTATCATATGACAAGTATCACATATTCTGTTTATTAACTTTATTTACTTCATCAATTCATTACTGAAATTTATAATGTTTTACAAATTTCAGTAATGAATAATTGCTTAAATTTTAGAGGTCAAATTACACGATTCTCTTTTTACACATTTTGAATGAGATTTTTGATCACTCATTTAATGATTAACTGGAAACCTCTTTGTTTTATCTCAATTTTCATACTTGTTTTTAGTCATCCCCTTGCAATCAATGCGTGCAGGATTTGATATCCAGTGGAGGCACACTGAGCTGTGTTCCAGTCCCAATTATCCTATCTGTGCATAAAGTGGACTCTAAACAAGAATTCATTAATTGGGAGAATTGGCATTAAATTCTGAATGAACTGTTAAATTATTATTCATTTATTCACCCTAAATTATTTCTCTCTATACAGAAAATAAATGTAATATACTGCAAGCATCTCCTTCATGTCATCATTAAGGAATATGAATGGACCATAAGAAGAAGCACTATCCTGGATAACTTGAGTGATTTACATAACAGAACTCAAAACTGCCTCAAAAAGAAGCTTCTGGAAGCAGTGTGTGATAAATCTGAGGGTGCTGCAGATGATTATGTTAGCAAACTGGAAAAGGTAAGACAAAATGACTCAGTTCAAAGTTTTTAATAATATTTCTGTTTACTTTGTCACAACATCAATAATATAGTACTTTCATTGCCCACTGTTCACACAGGGTACTTCATTGTTCGGACATTTATTTATTTAAAGGTAATTGAATTGTAGTATGTTAGCATTGTACCATAAATGGCACTGTGGTGTTTTCACATCAGGTACTTGTAATATGATTGACATTTAAGATATTATAGTGTGAGGCCTTTTGCCATTCATGTTGTCACTTTATTATTTCTATATCAATGAACTGCCATCCATGAAACTTAATTGTTTCATCATTAATGACATTGTACTAAGTTGATCTTCAGCTATGCAAAGCACTTCTTACCATTATTACCATTATTTCAATATCAGATACATTGCAAGTGTTTAGAAGTAAATAGTTAATTGTAATGCAGTTACAAGTAAGGATTACTTTTGAAATAATGGTAACTGTAGCTGTCGCATGGTCTTTTTTGTTCATTAGTACACATTTGAAGGTATGACGTATTCAAGTTACAAAACAATATATCCATTGTTACTATATTATTAACAAGCAGAGTTTGAAACAAAAACCTTCGTTCCCCTCTGACTATTATGAGATAGATTTTATAAAAAGGGCTATAACTCCTCAACCACCACTTTTTTCTGACACACACACACACACACACGCACACACACACACACACACACACACACATACATATATTGACATATTGATGCATTTACTGGGTTTTGGATTACTGACAGGGATCAACGGGTGAACAGTTGCTTGAAGTCAGACGATAGAGCACTGGTACATCAGTCCTCCTACAACCTCCCTTGATAGCCCCGTGACAAGGTAGGGAGAGAAGCAAGGAATCTGCAGTTGAAAGACAACTCACCTCTTGATGAGGCAATCTGGTGGAGTGTCGGTCGGAGATGGACTCGCAGATTCGATCTGCTTACTTGATGGCAGGCGATGATTGTTTCTGCTAGGTGGGCTAACCAGGAGCTGGCGTTCAGATGTCGTGGGTCGTCTGGAGCAGCCGGACAATGGACTTCGGCCTGTCAGCTGGTGTTACATGGAATGGCCTCAGTGTGGTCAGCTGAAGTGATTCTCAGGCTGCGATCAGGTCTTGAAGCTCCTGTAGAAGTCGCAGCATGAACGATGATGAGCGAGCGTTGGTCCCGTGAAGCATGGGTAAAGGAGATGGCAAGTAGTCGGGCTGGCAGGACTGTGAAAGGCCCAACGACTGTGTGGCGATGGTGATCTTTGGCGGTTGGCCTGCTCGTTGTCTTGCTGTCGCGGTCCTTAGGCTGCGAAAGCTCTCAGGCTCTCATAGTTCTTTGATGATTCTTAGCAACTGTCTCTTTTCGAAATCCACTTAAGTTTCTATTCACCTTTGGTGGCATGACATTTTGCTTGTTAACGGGTTGGTGGCTGTTTACTTGTTTATTCCAGCCATGAGACCCGGCAATGAATTAGAAATGTTGTGCATTTCCTATGTCACTGCTGATCTTGCAGAGGAGTGTTATTTGTTACGACTGACCGAGTTCCGATGGATGGCTTGAAAATTTTGTTTTTTTATGATGTCTCCCTCGTTCTCCAAATTTCCCTGACCTTGGAGTATTCACTCTTCGAGTGGTTACATTGGGCTTTAAGGAAGATTATGTGGGGTTTCTTTATTTACAAAACTTTGTACGTTATACGTTTCATAAGTACTTAACAAAAATATAAACAATAGGTAATAATAGTAATTAATTCATCATATGAATTACTGCACTTTCACTGATTGAGGAACCAAGTAAAAATCTTATGTAAGCATTCTATTCAGTATGTCCTTTTAGTAGTTCGCTTATGACACCACTTGAATTATGACAATAATTTTGTCTTTTCTCTTCTTCTTTGTTTGTTTTAACATGCATTGTGTCTTCTTCTTCTTCTTTTTTTAATATAAACTCTGGTTTTAATTTCACCTTTTAGAATCATTTACATGTGATGATAATACTCCTGAATATTTAAATTGACTCTAGGCGTTCTAGGAATTTAATTTATTAATTTATTTTCAGCATTCAGCATTTTTCTTCTATGAATTTTGATTCACTGTTTCAGTATTTCTTGCACTTTTATTGTATTCATTCTTAGCATGTTTCCACTGTGTATCACTTCACTCTGCACTAACATCCACATTGGTGTCGATGAGGTCATTCACGAGATCCAATGCTGGTCATTTTGTCCTGTGGCATCCTTGACTGCTTGATGAGAGGGGTGGTTGGGGAGGGGAGATAGATTCAGAGAAGGTGATTCGTGGAGATGAGGGAGTACTGATTTGATAAGTGACACTTTTTTAAGCAACATCCTGTATAAAAGTGGGCTTTTTCTCTTCTTCCTCGTTTTCTGTGAAAGGGGAGAGAGATAAAAAAAAAGTTGGAGGGTTTGTGGGGAGCATAACGCATATATTTATGAGGGAACTTTATAAGCTAACGTGATCATGTTTCATGAAGTGATTACTTTTCTTTTCCTTTATTTATTTATTTTTTATTTTTATTTTTGCTGCATGCACTGTATGTATTTTCCAACGTGAAGGCGAAAAGATAATATATTTCCTGAGCAAGCAATTCGGACCTTCCTGTGTTCACGTGTTTGTTTTATTTATTTATTTCTTCTGCCAAAACTGTGTAATGACCAGTGCTCATAGGCAGTTGCAACATTATAGCTGATTCAGTACAGGGTGATTATTTATTTACAATATTCTTAATTTTTTTCACCCTGTCTACCACAACTGTATCATCATCAGTAATTCTAAGCAGTTGCAGTTTCAGCTGATTGTGGTGAGAAACGTGACCTTTATTATATGGGTCGCACATAGGGCCTCATTTTATCCATACATGAAATTCTGAATGCACGAATTCTGTGGTGCCATTTTTTCAGCTTCACACGCTAAGTTTCCATATTGATTCAAGAAAACAATTCTCAGCATTTTGAAATTATCATTTATCACGTGCTTTTAGGTCAAGCTTTGCTCAGAATTGTTTACATTTTCTTTCCGCTCATATATTGGTTGTAGTACTAGACATTTGGCAATGCAGTTTTTTTTTCTCTCTCGTGGGTCAAAGTCCGCACATGGCATATTCTTGCAGTTAAATGTGTCGTTTTTCCGAGTGACTTTTTATGATCACTTAAAGTAGATGAGATTACATTTGAGAATTAAAGTGAGGCTGGTGAAGAGAAGAAGGTAGATACAGAGGATACTATTATTATTATTTGTCATCTAATGTCAGGGTCTGTGAGTTGCTTATGTTCCCCTGACTCTAGAATGAAGATCAGGTGTCTTCTCATTTGTTTGAACGTTAAAACCGTATTGAAGGATATTATTAGTCACTTCGGGGAGTGACCGGTTCGGGTTGAAGATTTTGTTCAGTTGTTTAATTCATTAATTTTTAATTTTTAAATTTGTTCATTCGTTATTTTGAGCACTAGTTTGTGATTGGGGCTTATTATGATGTTAACAATTATAATTGTTACTCTTGTTAATTATTATGTATTGTGAATTATTATTATGGCATATTATTATAATTTATTATTCTTATTACAATTATTATTTTTCACTCACACTGGTAATTTAGACATTATTACTTTTTTGTTTGTATTGCTTGTACAATTCGTGTAAAGGGGACTGAGAGTTACACGAGTCGAGTTCGTAAAGATTTCATGCAGTTATGTTATTTTGGCATGTTTTGGCATGGGTATAACGCCTTGGGTATGTTGAGATAGTGTACCTTGAGTGCAAGAAAACAAGAAATGCACTAAAACCGGAATCTCTACGTTTGTCACCTAATTTGTTATTGTCAAAAGCAAAGGGGGGTGGGGGGCATGCAACTTGCACATGGTAATTAAGAATTTAGGGATGGTTAGTAATGCTTGTGATTAGTGATTGGTAATTAATTAAAGAGAAAGTTGTAAAAAAATTGAGTAGCATGTACGGTCGTGTTAGATGGTACATCGGTCCCCCTACAATCTCCCCCGATAGCCCTGTGACAAGGTATGGAGAGAAGCAAGGGATGTGCAGTCGAAAGACAACTCACCTCTCGATCAGCCAGTCTGGAGAGTCTGGCGGGGATTAACTCACAGATTCGACCTGCTTACTTGACGGCGAGGTGCAGGGCTAACCAGGTGCTGGCGGTCGGACATTGTGGGTCGTCTGGAGCAGTAAGACGGTACGGTACGTCAGAGGTAAGGATGGCCCTTACACAATAATGTCACGAAAGCCCCAACTCCAGCTCTACATATTCCCTACCTACAACAACATCCAACTTCTGTTTACAGATTGGCTCTCGTGTGTCTCAAATGGTGCGCTGAAAATGCTGGTTGGAGAGTCACTATTGGGGAATTGACTGATCTCAAAAGAAACTATTTTATATACGAGATCCAAATATGTATGTACAAATAAAGAATATATTCAAATTAAGGGCGTGTTTGCCTTCAACCCTGATCAAGTTAATCCAAATACTTCATGCGGAGGTACTGTTTCAAGTAACCTCGTGTCATTTGTTTACAATACTGTGATACACTTCTCATGACACCCTAATAAATAAAGTATCCCTTGATACGAAGTCTGCTTCTAGAACCTTATGTTAGATTTTCCCCTTTGAATGCACCTTAACGAAAGAATGTGATCATGTTCATCATACAGAAGTTAAACCCAGTGGTACTTTTAAATGCAGACATGATTCGGACATAAATTGGCCAGAGACATTTCACTTTCCTTGGCTTCACTATCTATCAGGTAAGATTGCTCCCCCATATCAATAACTGCTTCACAACCAATACATCCAAAGTTTCCCCTCCTGTAAGGAAAACACAATCATAATTCAGATAGGCATGCAGTGAACACTGAATAACTCTTGAGCTTGTGCTCAGGATGAAATAGAGCTCAGGGATAACTGGACTTGTTTATTATAAAGCTAATATACACTGCTTCCGCTTGTGAGCGACGAAGAACTTATGGTTCTTACCAGTGGCGGCCGGCGTGATCAAGAAATCGGAAAAAAAAAGATGTTTATCCTCCTTTGGTAATGTGGAAAACAGTGTGTGTTTAAGTAATAACACACTAATACGATTCATCTTCACTCACTAACCTATCTTTATACACTACAGGACATTTCACTAAAAGCACAATTACAAGAGGAAGGGAAAACAAATCTTCTCACCTTCTCCCCCCTTCCCATGCACACGTATTCCATCTATCTATTATCAAAATGTTCATTTAACTTTGGAAAAATACTAGGTTCATTTCTCCCAAAGTTGGGAGAAAATTAGATAGTACCTCTTTCACGAATTACTTCCCCAACGGGTCTTAAAAATCTGTCGTATTTAGCGACTTATCTCTGAAGATGGCAACTGTGTCAACACTGCAAAAGTTCCCTCTCTGTGCCAAGAGAAAAAGGGCACGGCTGGTGTCTTATGGGCTAACCCCACCCCCTGCCACCTTGTTCCTGGCTCATGGTGGAAATGTTACTCGCTGAGACTTCTCCAACCCTCTGCACGTGTTTCAACTTGGTTAGGCCAGCTCTTGCGTGGCGTGGACCGCTGCCTCGCCGAGGGTACGAAACAGCTGGCGATGCAGTGAGGAGGTTGGGGCGGTTCATATCTAGTCTGTTGTTGGGGCGGTCGTCATGTCAGCTTGACCGATTGCAAGATTCGAATCTCCTTGTCTGTAAATCTGTAAACTATCAATGTATTAATTTAACAATACTTGGGCTAGGTATGCATTTCTTCTGAGGGTAGTGCCATGGCACGGCCGCTCTCCCTCTTGAGCCGCCGCTAGTTCTTACCAACGTTAAAGAAATTTAGTTTATCCCAGTACGAACAGAACAGCTGTTTTATACGAGCAAGGATTTCTTACAACCATTTGCATTCTACAATAAATTTGGCAACACTGCCTTTAATGCTCATAACATTACTATTAAACTGATGGCGAAAGTACACTTTGCTTGAACTACAAGATCAGAATCTGTTGCCTACCTATTAGCAACTTGCAAAGATGATTAGCTCGTTGTGTCTATTTTAACATATACATGCCCTTGACATCAATTTGTATTTGAAAAATATACTTTTCCGTAACCTGAACCTGAGAGATCATTTAGCATTGATCATGCATATACAAAGTTCTACCTCTTCTCAAAGTTTAAAGAGGTTTTATATTCGTAAAATGAGAATAATCCTCTTTCCTGAGTAATGGCATCGCTTGCCATTGTCCTCGGACCATGAGGTTCGAAAAGTCACAACTGCGATTATTTTCCAACACCCAGTTCACACGCAAGCATGCTTATGTTGACGACGTAAAAATCTGTCAGATCTACCATTCGAATATCGCGACATGAGCTCATGCAACACTTTCAGATTCACAACAGCTTACCTCCTGAGCAAGGACAGGAGACATGGAGCAGAAGCTTGGCCTACCTCCTTTCTTCAATCTTTACCACGATCAGCTGATGTTTCATAGCTTGCATTTATGGCAAGTCGTACTCCGTATATCCAAAATAGTAAATCACATCATCATCACCATGTGCCCAATGTGTGACAGCAAATATCGCCGATTATTAATCCACTTGATGATTTTTATCAAGTACCTTCATGTCCATCTTTTTTGTGGGAATCACATGCACCTTTCATCTTCACCTTGTACACTATATACCCGCGTGTGTGTGTCAAGGATCAGTATGTGCTTGTTCCATGCATAAAGCTAATTATACATTTATGTGACAGCACGTAGCATATCACGCCGTAAAAATTATAGTCTAATTTCTCGTGGGCAAGTTACCGCATCCGGTCAAATCACCCTTAGACCAAACTATCCCTGTGCATAAGGCTACAGCAAACCCCTTGCAGCTTAAACATTAGAAAATGGATAATTCAATAGCCTCAGGCCATAACAAGTGACAAAGAAGCTTGAATGATAATACAATTAATTTTTTATGTTAATTGACAGACAGATTAGCCTTAATTGGAGGATATACATTTTAATTATGAAAAAATGATCATTACCATCTAGCGATCTGAACCGGTAATACTAGTAAGCAGAAATGAGTACCTTCAGCATTGGTACACCACCCATCGTGAATTCTCTGCACCACACATTCGTGTGACTTTGGACGTGAATAATTAATTAGGTTCCCCAACCCCCACATACAAAATGATATGAAAATATGCCATATGACAATGCTTATCATAGCAGCCAGACAATGGACTTTGGACCGTCGGCTGGTGTTAAATCGAATGGCCTCGGCGTGATCAGTTTGTGTGATTCTCAGGCTGTGATCGGGTCTTAGCATGAAGGATGATGAGCAAGCTTCGGTCCCATGAAGCAGTGTTCCGCAACCGGTGTGCCGTGGCACACTAGTGTGCCGTCACAAGGTGAAAGGTGTGACATGAACTTTACCTACTATTGTAATATTGTAAGAAATTAATTGTCGATTTTAAGTAAGAAGGTCCTTGTTTATTCTTGCTGATAACTGTTATATTTTCATAGAAATTAAATGTAATTTATTTTCTGAATATTGTTATAGTTTGCTCATCTTATATGTATTCTCGCCTGTAATATTGGGCCAGTTTGATGGGTTACAGGCAGCAAGCTTTGTGTTCACTGCAAAGAAAGCCACGTAAGATTTTTAGCAAGCCTTTTAGCGGCCCGCACCAATCATACAGTAGAGCTATTCAAGCGAGTTCTTTGTTTGTAACACTGCATCTTTTGTGTACGGCTGGCTGTTTTGTGCCTGCTTGTCGGCACTTCTTAAACTTTATTGCTCTTTTCCTTCGACGAAGGACCCACGCATTGTCAGACAACATTTACAGTATTTCAGTTCAGTTCTATCACAGCTGTGCTCTGCAGTAGTTTGAATACTGGATTGCTACACTAGTCTTACTATTTTCTTTTTTCGATATTGATAAGTTGCTTGTACAGAGTGGTCCGTCCTCGAGTGCAAGTAGTGAAACCATCGAGCCCAAAAAAATGAAACAGAAAGTAGTTCACCGGCAATATAGTGATAACTATTTATCTTACGTTTTTTTTTTTGTGTAGTGACAAAACATGCCCAATCCCTGAGTGTGTTGTGTGTGGTGAAAAACTCAGTAATGCTGCTATGGTTCCCAGTAAATTAAAACGACATTTGTGAACAAACATTCCTTTCTGTTAAGTAAAGATGTGGATTATTTTCGTTGGTTGTTGGAAGAAAATAAAAAAAAAAGTGAAGCTCATGACTAAGTACAGGAAGCTAGCTATAAGGTAGCTGAACTTATCGGCCAAAAAAACACACACAAAAGCAGAAACGTTGTTAATGCCCGTGTGTAAAGAAACTAAAAATAGTCCTGGGTTCAGAAGCTGCTACTGAAATTTCAAAAATTCCTCTCTGCTGACACAATCAGCCGCCGAGTTAGTGACATGTCCAGTGACATCGAAGACATTATGAAGGAGAAAATAAAGAGCAGTCGAAAGTTCTCACTTAAGATCGACGAGTCCACCGATATATTGAAATTAAAATTTTTCAAAGTGTCTTTGAATACATTTTGGTTGTCAATAAGCAGTGAATACCCACTATCTCCGAGATGGCAGTTAATGTGTTATTACCATTTTCAAGTACTTATTTGTGTGAACTGGTCTTCTCGATGTTGACTGCAATCAAAACATCAAAGAGAGAGAGACTCAAATCCATCGATGAAGAAATGAGGCTTGCTTTGTCAATGATTCTGCCACGAATCAGCCGTCTGTGTGCAGCTAAGCAGGCTCAAGTATCACATTGAAAGTATGAGTAGAGTTATTTACTTTAAAATTCGTGTTAGAAATGTGTATTTTCTACAGTGAATTAAAGTTAATAAATTTTTAATAAATGCATAAGTCTATTCATGTTTATAACAACAACAATGATAATAATAATAATTGATTACATAACGACGTAATATTTCATAATTATATTAAGGTTCATACTATGATTTTGAGGTGACAGACATTTTGGTGTGCCGTTAGTAAAAAAAGGTTGCGGAACACTGCCATGAAGCATGGGGAAAGGAGACGGCAAGCAGTCGGACTGGCAGGACGTCGAAGGCCCAGCTACTGTGCAGTGATGGTGATGCTCGGCGGTTGCCCTGTGTCTCCTATGATGCTCGCTGTCTTGCTTTCGTGGCCTCAGGGCTGTGACAGCTTGCAGTCTCTGGTGGTTTTTTGATGATTCTTAGCAACTGTCCCCTTTCGAAAACCACTTATGTTTTTATTTGCCTTTAGTGGCATGACACCAGACTGTTTACTTGTTTATATCAGCCGTCATGACCCGGCAGTGAATTTTAAATGTTGTGCATTTCCTATATTACTGTTGATCTTGCAGAGGAATGTTATTTGTTACAACTAACAGAGTTCCGTTGGATGGTTTGAAAATTATGTTTTACTCACATTCAATGCAACTGCAATTTCTCTATGAGACCTATTGCATCTGTACATACGAATTATTTGCATTTCACGGCCACGGGCACAGATTTTTTCCCCATTATCATGTAGCTTATGATTCAAACAGCCTGTTTATTATCAAGCGTAATGAAACAGGTTTGGACTTGCACAATGCTGCTACTCGAGATATGTCATTTTGCACCATCTAGTGACACACATTTCAACTAATGACTGATAAAATTTGTTCACTCCAGCACATTAGCTGAGGAAGATATTGTATGAAGACCTCTCAGTTTTCGCTGTATTTTTTTCATCTTGCGAATTTTAGAGAGAAAAAAAATATAAAACGCGAGAAATTATTTTTAGATTTTTTTTTGCGCCAAAACCTTCGTTCATGTTCTACAATACTGGAAAAAATTCAGTACTGTCAAAACGACGTTGGTTACGTGTATACACATTCATCTGTACTTCAAAATGCTGGATTTTCAGTTAAGAAATTTGATTTTCCACTTTCATATCTCAAGAACTACAAGACGTATACCAATATTTTTTCAGCAATATATGCCTCACACTATATTACTTCCATACAATTCCACTCCATATTTGTACCAAAAACTTTCGGTCAGGATTCATGTATATGAAAAAAGTTGGTGGTCTTAAACTCTTTTGGTAGGGACTGTAGTGTCTTCTCTCTCTCTCTCTCTCTCTCTCTCTC
Source organism: Lepisma saccharinum (assembly GCF_977018435.1). Classification (NCBI taxonomy): domain Eukaryota; kingdom Metazoa; phylum Arthropoda; class Insecta; order Zygentoma; family Lepismatidae; genus Lepisma; species Lepisma saccharinum. The sequence goes on from NC_139234.1 coordinate 80,848,439, forward strand.
TCTCTCTCTCTCTCTCTCTCTCTTTTTACATACACCTTTTTTGTCATGTGTCGCCTTTTTTTATATCAAAGAAGACTGTTTTTTTTATATTTCTCTGAATGTTTTATGTACCACAGTAAGGGATAATTGCTGCAACTTTTACATTTCGAGTGATGCAATTCTCATTGTACACATCTTGTAGGAGAAGAGTTATCACTCCTTGAACGATTGACTTGGAACCTGTTTGTTTTATTCCTATCTTCATGATTGTACTCGGGAGGTAGATAAAACTTTACATTCTTAATCATCCTGTACATTGCATTAAATGTTAGATAAACTGTTACAGGACTCACTCTAATTATAATCCTCTGTAGAACTTACGTTGTGTTCTATATTGGTTTGCGATTGTCCTTACATGAACTTCATTACGTAGAAATTTTCAGTGAAAAGTGTAGGCTCGACCAGGACTCGAACCTGGGTCTCTGGCATACCGTGCCATTGCTCTAAACACTGAGCTGCTGAGCCAGCATGGGCTCGCTTGATTTTTTGCTATCGCTGTTTTACCTGTGTCGAGCTTGCATTTCCTCCCTACGCTGGGAGGAACCAGGCAATGTCGAAGTCTACTGTGTTTCAAAGGCAACAGATCCTGTTGCGGTAGCACTGGCAGAGACGATTCCACACAGGTAAACGAACGATAGCGAAAAATCAGGCAAGGCCAGGCTGGCTCAGTAGCTCAGTGGTTAGAGAATTGGCACGGTATGCCAGAGACCCAGGTTCGAGTCCTGGTCGAGCGTGCATTTTTCGCTGAAAATTTATACATAGTACATCTCCTGTGTGAGCCTAATCTACAATAATAAACTTCATTGTATCACCATTCATTCTCATCTACATGATCAGCCAAAAGTGGCAGAAGAGGAGTGTATTCCAAGAAATTCATGTGACATTGTACATGAATAAAATGTTTAATGTTTAGAGATAATATTTATGAATGGATATAGTACTTATTATTGCCAAACATTTATTTTGTTTATTTTAACCTTATATAAGCTAATTGGTTCTGGTGAGTGTTTATTGTAAATTCTTTGTCTTGGTCAGTTTGTAAATATGCTGTCTTCTTACAACATTGCAAGTATGTTGACTTTTGTTCAGCTCAGATTTGCAAGTTGTTGTTTACAAAGTCACTTCTTTTAACAAGGGTCACTAGTGGCAAGCCTGCCATGAATTCCTGCAATTTATGTCAGAGTAATAGATTACTCTGTTGGGTTGCATACATACAGGTTACATTTTCATCATGCATAGCACAGAATCTAAGTGCTTAGATGAAATGTCCATCAGCAAAAGTTACTTGTTAGTATGATATCTACCAACAGGCAACCATTGTTGAAGTTGTTTTTCAACACCCTGAATATAATTCAATAGTTTGGAAGAAGACTAAAATAATTTTATCTTTAAACAATCCAATACTATAAATGACCTAAGGCAATTATTTTATTGTCATGTGTGTCTTGGGTTGGCTGGCTGTTCCTGATTTATAAATATATATATTTTTTCGACATTTTCATTAAAACATAGTTTACAGTGAACTAAACATAACAAACCATAATTTGAATTTCAAAGGAAATGCAATTTTTCCCAACCTCGCATGAGCTGAAGGAACTGTAGACTGCATTACACTGTTTTGTAAGAGTTACCTCAGATAATGGTGCATTAATGACCATCTGTTGTGGGAAGGAGATGACTATTCTCAACTCTCACTTACTAGGTTCCTTGTTTTAGATATCACTTAATTTTAAACAGGAAGTATCATAAAGTTTACTCTATGTTAATTGGCAATATATTGTTAGTTTTGGATGTCTCAGTGGGAACGTTATTGAATTTTTATATTGGTGGAAGGTGATTGATCACCTGTTATGAATACTAAGAGTGGAACCCTTGTTCTTCACGGTTATGTTTAATGACTTGTTAGATTTTACATAGAAATGTAAGTGAAAAATACAGTTCATCATTATGTTAATTGATAAACTACTGTTAATTCTTTGATGACTCAAGATGATTACCTATTTTTAAATATCTAGTTCAGCTGATTTCTTTTATCAATGTCAAAGATGACTCCTTTTTTATATTTGTCTTAATGTTGTACATACTTTACTAATGGATAATTGCTTAAGTATCATATATCAAGTGATATGATCATATTTTTAGAAATCTTGTTTGTTTTATCCTTATTTTTATGATTGTACTTAAGAGGTAGAGAAATTGCATTACATTTTAGATAATCTGTTATATTCTTATTCATCCTGTAATATTTCTCTCTATACAGGAAATAAATGTAATATATGGCAAGCATCTCCTGCAGCTTAGCATTACTGAATATGAACGTATCATCAGAGAAAACACTCACCTGGATTACTTGAGTGAAATTCACAAAGAAACTTATATCAACCTCAAAATGAAGTTTCAGAAAGCAATGCGTGATACATGTGAGGGTGCTGCAGGTGATTATGTTAGCAAACTGGAAAAGGTAAGACAAAGCACTCACTTCAAGGTTTTTAATAATATTTCTATTGACTTTGTGTCAACATCAATAATGTTGTATGGCAAGTAAAAGTGGTTAACCTTCCCCTACCATTGCACCACATCAAACCACAGATCCAAAAGCCTTCTCCTCTGACATTAAAGTAGCACACAAACCCAATGCGAAAATAGCTAACAAACTAAACATACAAAAATGGTACTACCTCTCCCTCTTTGATAACCCAGGTGTATTTGATGCAGAGTGCGAGTGCAAAGCACATTTCATCAGCAGATCCATCAGCTCCATCAATGAAAGAATCCAACAACACATATCTGATCATAATAGCTCAACCCACTACTCGTCTTGCTAAGCACATCAAATACAATAGCCATAAAATCCAAGTGGTACATGTCAAGCACACAGCCCACACACTCGTAGACATCACATGCCATAATGCACTTCCACATGAGCTAAACATTGATAGCAGCCAAGCACACCACAGTTGGATTCCCGTACTACAACAGTTAATGCCAGGCAATAGCAGACGACATGGACACAGTCGGATGGTTGACAACAGTGTACCTAGGGGCAGCCAGGAAACTATGTACAATAGAAGCATGTGTAGCAGCAGTGCAACAAGTTTCAATGAGGATGGTGACAGTGGCCACTGAAATTAATAGAACAACAAATAAAACAGTTTCGCGGAATATGTGAGTGCTATTTTCTCGGCATTTATCTACTACCGTGTGTCTCATTTTCACATTATAAATCAATAGTGTAGAAGTTCAACTGCCCCCTCTTCACAGAGTATTTCATTGTTTTTGTGTTGATGGCATCATGGTATGGTAGTCTTCTGTCATCCAGAGTACTTCTTTATTTCAATATCATTGAATTGTAGTAACATAGCTTTCCACCATAAATGACACCTCTGAATTTTGATGACATAATTTAACCTTCCCCTACCATTGCACCACATCAAACCACATATCCAAAACCCTTCTCCTCTGACATTAAAATAGCACACAAACCCAATACCAAAATACTTAACAAACTAAACATAAAAAAATGTACTACCTCTCCCTCTTTGATAAGGTGTAATATGATTGACATTATAATATTATACTTTTTTCCATACATGTCACTTCATTATTTTCATGTCAATGAACTGCCATCAGTGACACTGCTTTGTTTTATCACTAATGACATTGTACTATGTTGACCTTCAGCACTGCAAGGCATTTCATTATTTAGACACTAGGTACGTGCACTGCAAGTGTTTGGAAGTAAGAAGTTGCAATGCAGTTACAAGTAGGCATTACTTTTGAAATAGTGGTAACCGTCTCTTTATAAGCAACTCTGACAGAGTAACTTTTTCTGAAAATGTTATGGAATACGGAAGTACTTGTACACTTACTTTTGTTTGCATTTTCCATTGAAAGGAATTGTTTCTCTGTTTCTTTTACCATATATTAAATCAAACAATCTTCTGATATTCATGGTGGTTGCGGTAAACGCGGTTTAAAATTACTTACGTGAAATTTAAAAGATTTCGTAATTCCGCGTTGCACAATTTAATGGTTCAATCCTATTAATTTCGAAGATCCACTGTCTTCATTCACAAAAGGGTACGGCGTTTGAAGCGGAGATGGTACCGCGTCAGTACATTGTTTGTTCCCGGGCGGCGGTGGTTGCGATTTTTCCCGTTCGGCAGCACTGGCGCGCGCATCTTGGTTTGCGTCGTCTGCTTCCTGTTGTCCGGTGGCGTTGCCAGTTGGGGGTTGGGGGGCTGGGCCGTGTTGCTCGGTAATGTGCCGTTCCTGTTCCCCGCGTGGCTGGAGGGGGGTCGAGTATGTGCATAGCATCTTTTCTTTTTCAGGTCGGGGATCTTTCTGAGGACAGGGTGCCAAGTTGGGTGTGCTTGTCCATTGTCCAGGTTTAGTGCTGGTTTCTGCTGGATGATAGCATGGGTTGCTTTGATGGTGTTTTCTATGACAGAGCCGGTTGGGTGAAGTATGGATATGGAGGAGATGGTGTGGTTAGTGGAGTGGAGGTGTTGGGAGAGGCCTGATTTAGGTGTGTCGTTTTTGGAATCTTTTACATGTTCGTTAATCCGTTCTTGGACGGTGCGGATGGTTCTGCCAATGTAGGTGTTGTGGCATTGGCATGTGGTCTTGTAGACACCGGGGGATGCAAGTTTGGGTAGGTAGTATCTCTTGAAGTTGGGTAGTGCCCTTCCGATTTGGGATATGGGTTTGTGTGCTACTCGGATGTTGAAGGGTTTGAGGGCCTTGGCAAATTTTCCAGATGTGGTGGGGTGGTATGGAAAGGCGATCCATTTGGGTTTAGGATTTTGGTTCGGGTTATCTCTGTTTCTTGGATGTCTGAATTGGGTTTCTGTTTTTGCGCACCACATGGATAGTTGGCGCTCGGTGTAACCGTTGTTTAGGCCTATTTCCGTTACGCACGCTATTTCATCTTGCAGGTCATCTTCTGTGCAGCTGTGTGTGAAGGCTCTTCTGTAAAAGTTCATCCATACTCCAGCTTTCTGTTTTGGTGGGTGGTTGGATTTTGCATGGATATACTGGGTGCCCGAACCTGGTTTCCTGTATACGGATGTGACGAACTTGTCTTGGAGTCGTCGGATGCTGAGGTCGAGAAAGTTGAGGCGGCCATTTTGTTCCCTTTCAACGGTGAAGTTTATGTTGGGATGTATGTTATTGAGGGCAGTTAGGAGAAGGGTTAGGTCCTCTTCCTGTTTGTAAATGACTATGGTGTCATCGGCATATCTTTTGTATCTTATATGAGCAAACTCTGGTTGGGTGAGAATTGACTTCTCGGCCACATGCAGCACTATGTTGGATAGGGGTGCAGAAAGGGGGTTGCCCATCGCTAGGCCCCCTGTCTGGTGGAAGAAACTGTCCTCGAACTGGAAATAGTTGTGGGTGAGGCAGGCTTGTAGAAGGTTGCAGATTTCATCAGTTACAAATGGAGGCGTGTTATTGCTGAGTAGCCAAGTTCTGGTGGAGTCAAGTGCAAGGCTGATCGGGATGGAGGAGTACATGTCCACTACGTCTATGCTGGCTAGTTTGCAGTTGTTGGCTTTGAAAAAAGAGGTGACAAATTCTTTTGCCTCGAGGCTGTTTTTTAGGCAGTAGGTGAGTTTGTCATTGTGGGCGGTCAGTTTCTGGAGGAGCCATTTGGTTAGGTGGACACTTGGTTGATTGAAGCCGGCCACTATGATTCTCAAGGGGGTTCCTGGTTTGTGAGTTTTTGGTATGCCATATGCACAGGGAAGGCTGGGGTGGGTGTTCCTTAGTTTCTTCTTTTCACTATCTTGAAGGAGGGCACAGTTATCTATGGCTCGGCGGATGGCTGTATTGTATCTGCTTGTGGGGTCACGTTTCAGCTTTTTGTACCCGTCAGAGTTTAGTTTAGCTTGCATTTTGTCACTGTATTGGCCTTTTCCCATTATGACGTATTGATTACCCTTGTCCGATTTTATGCACCAACATTTGTTGTCCTGTAGCCACTTTCGGAATTCCTGTGTTGTGTTCCTTAGTTTATTGTGCACTGTGGGTTTATGTTTGCTAGTAGGTTGGGCATGTTGGCGGAGGATGATGGAAGCACAGGTAAGGCGTACACACTCGGCATCTTGGTTAGTTTTCGTTGCAAACGCTGTTTTTTCGGCAGAGCAGATTAAATCTAGGGAGGGGGGGGGGAGTCATTTAGGAGGTTGAATTTGAGGCCGTGTTGGAGGAGGGAGTGGAATTCTGTCGGCACGGTGAGGTTGGTGAGGTTGATTATGGTGCTGGCGGGGGTGTTGGAGTTCACTGGTGTGGGGGTGAGGGCCGGAGGTTGGGCACCAAGGGTTTGCAGTTTCTGTGTTAGGATCGCTGTTTTCTTGTTTTGCGACGTTTTTAGCATGAAGTCGATGTTTTGCTGGGCTTTTTTCCAGTCGTCGGGGTTGATTCTCGGTTGTATGTAATCACGGAGGGAAGCACATGTTTTTTGAAGTGATGCTATTTCACGATATTTATCACTGATCACTGCACTCATTGCCCGTTTTTCAGCATTGAACACGACCTTCTTAACACTATAGCTGGTGGCGGGTGTTTTCCATTTGAGGAATTTCGGGGTCACTTCACTGTTCCTGCATGCCTTGAGGAATGCAATATCCGCTTGTCGGGTTTGTATTTTCCTGATGTTACGCTCGTATTCCCGCATTTCCTTCCGTATGAAAGGTGTAGAATTCATGGTGGTTGCAGTAAACGCGGTTTAAAATTACTTACGTGAAATTTAAAAGATTTCGTAATTCCACGTTGCACAACACGTCATAATGGGAAAAGGCCAATACAGTGACAAAATGCAAGCTAAACTAAACTCTGACGGGTACAAAAAGCTGAAACGTGACCCCACAAGCAGATACAATACAGCCATCCGCCGAGCCATAGATAACTGTGCCCTCCTTCAAGATAGTGAAAAGAAGAAACTAAGGAACACCCACCCCAGCCTTCCCTGTGCATATGGCATACCAAAAACTCAAACCAGGAACCCCCTTGAGAATCATAGTGGCCGGCTTCAATCAACCAAGTGTCCACCTAACCAAATGGCTCCTCCAGAAACTGACCGCCCACAATGACAAACTCACCTACTGCCTAAAAAACAGCCTCGAGGCAAAAGAATTTGTCACCTCTTTTGTCAAAGCCAACAACTGCAAACTAGCCAGCATAGACGTAGTGGACATGTACTCCTCCATCCCGATCAGCCTTGCACTTGACTCCACCAGAACTTGGCTACTCAGCAATAACACGCCTCCATTTGTAACTGATGAAATCTGCAACCTTCTACAAGCCTGCCTCACCCACAACTATTTCCAGTTCGAGGACAGTTTCTTCCACCAGACAGGGGGCCTAGCGATGGGCAACCCCCTTTCTGCACCCCTATCCAACATAGTGCTGCATGTGGCCGAGAAGTCAATTCTCACCCAACCAGAGTTTGCTCATATAAGATACAAAAGATATGCCGATGACACCATAGTCATTTACAAACAGGAAGAGGACCTAACCCTTCTCCTAACTGCCCTCAATAACATACATCCCAACATAAACTTCACCGTTGAAAGGGAACAAAATGGCCGCCTCAACTTTCTCGACCTCAGCATCCGACGACTCCAAGACAAGTTCGTCACATCCGTATACAGGAAACCAGGTTCGGGCACCCAGTATATCCATGCAAAATCCAACCACCCACCAAAACAGAAAGCTGGAGTATGGATGAACTTTTACAGAAGAGCCTTCACACACAGCTGCACAGAAGATGACCTGCAAGATGAAATAGCGTGCGTAACGGAAATAGGCCTAAACAACGGTTACACCGAGCGCCAACTATCCATGTGGTGCGCAAAAACAGAAACCCAATTCAGACATCCAAGAAACAGAGATAACCCGAACCAAAATCCTAAACCCAAATGGATCGCCTTTCCATACCACCCCACCACATCTGGAAAATTTGCCAAGGCCCTCAAACCCTTCAACATCCGAGTAGCACACAAACCCATATCCCAAATCGGAAGGGCACTACCCAACTTCAAGAGATACTACCTACCCAAACTTGCATCCCCCGGTGTCTACAAGACCACATGCCTAGGCCACAACACCTACATTGGCAGAACCATCCGCACCGTCCAAGAACGGATTAACGAACATGTAAAAGATTCCAAAAACGACACACCTAAATCAGGCCTCTCCCAACACCTCCACTCCACTAACCACACCATCTCCTCCATATCCATACTTCACCCAACCGGCTCTGTCACAGAAAACACCATCAAAGAAACCCATGCTATCATCCAGCAGAAACCAGCACTAAACCTGGACAATGGACAAGCACACCCAACTTGGCACCCTGTCCTCAGAAAGATCCCCGACCTGTAAAAGAAAAGATGCTATGCACATACTCGACCCCCCTCCAGCCACGTGGGGAACAGGAACGGCACATTACCGAGCAACACGGCCCAACCCCCCAACCCCCAACTGGCAACGCCACCCGACAACAGGAAGCAGACGACGCAAACCAAGATGCGTGAGCCAGTGCTGCCGAACGGGAAAAATCGCAACCATCGTGGCCCGGGAACAAACAATGTACTGACGCGGTACCATCTCCGCTTCAAACGCCGTACCCTTTTGTGAATGAAGACAGTGGATCTTCGAAATTAATAGGATTGAACCATTAAATTGTGCAACGCGGAATTACGAAATCTTTTAAATTTCACGTAAGTAATCTTCTGATAGAATGGTTACACATTACACTTTCAGGTGTTTAGACATGACAGCAAATTCTGAAGCTTCCACTGTATTTAGTACAATTTAGCACTGAAAGAAACTGATTACTTTTTTGAGTTTCTGGTGTGTAATAGGTGACTTGACTCTTCCTAAAGCCACCCAAATGCCTGGCAACAGGACTCACTCTCATTATACTCCTCAGTGAGACTTACGTTGCACCGCATATGTGTTTGTGATTGCCCTTACATCAACTCCATTGTATCACCATTCATTCTCATTTTCATGATCAGCCAAAAGTGGCAGAAAGGCGATGTATTCCTAGGAATTCATGTGGCAAAGAGGCTTGTTTCCACTCTTTCAGTATACCTTTTCTGTCTTTTCAATACGTCTTAACTCTACCTGCATGCTTCCTGATAATTTTTATATCTTGTTTGATATCTGAAGTGGACAAGTCTGAGAGCAAAGTGATGTTGAGAGCTACTTTTTTCATCACATATAGCACAAAATCTAAGTGCTTAGATGAAATGTTCATCAGCAAAAGTTACTTGTTCGTATGATATCTACCAACATGCAGCCATTGTTGAAGTTGTTTTTCAACACCCTGAATATAATTCAATAATTTTGGAAGAAGACAAAAATAATTTTATCTTTAAACAATCCAATACTATAAAAGACCTAAGGCAATTATTTTATTGTCATGTGTGCCTTGGGTTGGCTGGCTGTTCCTGATTTATAAATATATATTTTTTTTCGACATTTTCATTAAAACATAGTTTACAGTGAACTAAACATAACAAACCATAATTTGAATTTCAAAGAAAATGCAATTTTTCCCAACCTCGCATGAGCTGAAGGAACTGTAGACTGCATTACACTGTTTTGTAAGAGTTACCTCAGATAATGGTGCATTAATGACCATCTGTTGTGGGAAGGAGATGACTATTCTCAACTCTCACTTACTAGGTTCCTTGTTTTAGATATCACTTAATTTTAAACAGGAAAGTGTCATAAAGTTTACTCTATGTTAATTGGCAATATATTGTTAGTTTTGGATGTCTCAGTGGGAACGTTATTGAATTTTTATATTGGTGGAAGGTGATTGATCACCTGTTATGAATACTAAGAGTGGAACCCTTGTTCTTCACGGTTATGTTTAATGACTTGTTAGATTTTACATAGAAATGTAAGTGAAAAATACAGTTCATCATTATGTTAATTGATAAACTACTGTTAATTCTTTGATGACTCAAGATGATTACCTATTTTTAAATATCTAGTTCAGCTGATTTCTTTTATCAATGTCAAAGATGACTCCTTTTTTATATTTGTCTTAATGTTGTACATACTTTACTAATGGATAATTGCTTAAGTATCATATATCAAGTGATATGATCATATTTTTAGAAATCTTGTTTGTTTTATCCTTATTTTTATGATTGTACTTAAGAGGTAGAGAAATTGCATTACATTTTAGATAATCTGTTACATTCTTATTCATCCTGTAATATTTCTCTCTATACAGGAAATAAATGTAATATATGGCAAGCATCTCCTGCAGCTTAGCATTACTGAATATGAACGTATCATCAGAGAAAACACTCACCTGGATTACTTGAGTGAAATTCACAAAGAAACTTATATCAACCTCAAAATGAAGTTTCAGAAAGCAATGCGTGATACATGTGAGGGTGCTGCAGGTGATTATGTTAGCAAACTGGAAAAGGTAAGACAAAGCACTCACTTCAAGGTTTTTAATAATATTTCTATTGACTTTGTGTCAAAAAAAATGTCAAAATGCCAAATCTATGCAAAATTTATGCAAATTTGGCATATAGCTATATGGAGGGGAAGGGAGAAAACGCCCAAAAATTATTTCAAAAAATTGTCACTTCACCCAAAAAATGTCCTTGCACTTGGGCACAAAATGACACCTACGCACAACATTCACGGACGAAAAGCTAGAACGTAGTGAAATGAGCGCCAATTCTTGCAGCTGCTTGAAATTCTATTTTTAGACAATGCTGGGTAACCCCTGTTGCCACTTGTGGACACTTGTGCTAAAAAGAACAAAGGTTTCCTTCAGCATGCTTCGAAATTCCATTCTCACAACGCAGATTCAACAACCAGTCTTCCCCCTCCCCCACCCCCTGATTGCGCCCTCACGGAAAACTTTCATTTTGACATCCGATACTGATAAACAAGCTTCCTTCAAATGCACTTAGCAGGAGGGAGTGAAAAGCATTGCTTTAGAACAACATAGCCGGTCTTCCTTTGTCGGCAAAAATTTGATGTTGAAAAGAGCCGCAAAAGAGAAGTACCTTTTCCCGCCTTTTCCCCTCCATTTTCATGAAGACAAAAAAAAAATGCAAAAAACCATTTCTGTTAAATACATGTGTTATACCTGCCGGAAAATTAGTTTGGTATTGAGAGCTGAAGGAACACGCGTCACCGTGTTGCCATATCATGCGGTACGGTACGCAGTGCAGCCTTCTGTCGAGGAAAACATGTTATAAAAAAGAACAACAATTATGAAATGTGTTATTGTTTTTTGAGGAAAACGGAATAACAATAATGACAACAATGATGAATGTGTTATTGTTTTCTTTCTTCATTTCCATCTCCCTTACAACATGAACAAATTAACGAAACGAGAATTGTTTACAGGTTACCTTTACAATTCATTCTGAAAATATAGAATATATACACTTTCAATAATCATTTCTTTCCGAAGTCGCCGTTAAAGTCTGCCCATCTTTCAATTATACCACAACTGAATTGCACAAAGTCCAGTTGGTGAGGCGTCTGACTTTTACGTGGGAGACCCGCTTTGGTTTGGGGAACTCTTTCAAATATCCTTAGCAGGCCTCCCCGATGGGGTAGTGGTAACGTCGTCGCCTTGTAATCAAGGGGTTCGATACCCGGTGGAGGCACATGACACAGTGGTTCGGATCCCACTTTAAACTGTAGGTCCAGTCCTGATTAGCCTTCCCGTGCATAAAGTGAACTTAAAACAACAAATGAATGAATCAAACAATCAAATATCCCTAGCGGCTCCGGAGTCGACTCAGCCCAAATGAGTACCTGGGGCAAACCTGGGGTAAAGGCGGTTGGTGAACCACATCACCGCATCACCTCCATAATATGGTCGAGGTCGAGAATGTGTGGAGCCCTACCTCCACATCCCCATGTGCCTCCATACTTTATTTTGCGTCCATTTATTTGTTTTTGTATGAGAATCCCAGAGATTTTATGACTGTCCTTAAAGATGTTTTCCCACCTTGAAAAAATGCAGAATCTTTCAACAAAACGCACAGTTTCCCTACAGTGGGATGAACTTTCCTCCTATAATAAGAGTAAATATGGCGACGAATAGTGTCTCGCTGAAAGGTATCTAAATTTGTTACGCGTTAACTGATATTCCTCTTCTTTCCTGGGGTTTCCAGTTTTGAAGCCTCGCATTGATTTATTTCTACCACATTATATTATTCTTTCCCCATGGTAACAATAGTGTTCTTTGACACGCCGACAGCAGCAGCAGTCCTGTCCAGAACTTTATTTACAGAAATGATTGGACCCCCATTGTTTCTCTCTTGCTCAAAATATTTGCGCACAGAACAAATGTTTTCCCACGTTTGGCCTTTGAGAGGAATTCCTCGAGTATTGCCTCCTGTGCTTGACATTCTTCACACAAGCACACAACACACTCAAGCAGAAAATTATGTACACAAAAAACACACTAAAACAACACGCTATATACAACAAAGAATACTCTAAATTCAGTAAACACTAAACAAACGGACTGGTTAAAATATCACAGCAACGCAACAAACAACACGTCCTGTCCCAACAACATGAAAACTGATCGCAAGAACAATCGCCCGATAAGCGGCAACACCGTGATAAACATTTTCTGTTGCTAGGTAACCAGAGCTTGGGTGAAGCACTGGGACGATTTTGATTGGCTCGCATGCCAGCAACCCACCCTGCCGCAGTAAAGTAGACCCGCTTTCTCCACATGCTTCCTAACATCAATACCAAACTAATTTTGCGGCAGGTATAGGAACAATATAAAAAAATAAAATCGAAATTCTAGCCAAAAATAGAAAAGTTATAACGTAAAAACTACGACCTTGACACAGCATCTCGATCGAGACGCTTGGGACAGTGAAGGTTACATTTGGGTATCTCGTTCGAGACGCTTGGGCGGCAAAAGATTAATGGTCAAAAATATGTAATATCATACATGAGTAGAACTCTTAAGGATTATGAGTCACGCTATACAATTAGTGAATTAGAATGCCTTAGTATTATTTTTTGTATTGATAAATGCAAGGAATATCTCCTAGGTAACAGATTTACTATTGTATGTGATCATCGTTGCCTAATCTGGCTTCGACATGCAAAAAGTTGGAATTCACATCTTTTGCGATGGTCTTTACAACTCCAAAATTATGACTTTTAAGTGGAGTACTGCTGATTTTCTTTCTAGAAATTTTCCAGATCAAAGTACTCAATACTTGCATGTAAATGTAGTAGATTTATTAAGGAATGATGTTATTAATATACCAAAAAAAGTTGTTATGGATGAACAAAAGAAAGATTTGATTTTTAAACCAATCATTGATTATTTATCTGAAAACATAACTATAGGTACTTTAGAGCCTATATCAAGAAACTGGAAAAAGTATTTTAAGTTACAAGATGGAATTTTGTTGTATCGTGATTTTCATTTCATTAATCATTATAAGTTGTGTGTACCTATATCTTAAGTTCCAATACTTTTAAGGTCATAATATGACAACATGGGTCATTTTGGAGCAGACAAAATGCTCAGAAGAATGAATAAAATATTTTATTGGTCTGCAATGAGAAAAGATGTGCAGAAATATGTTAAGAATTGTGAGGTATGTCAAAGAACCAAAGCTGACAGACATCCATCTAAAAATGTATTTTCATTTCATGATTCTTCTTCTAATGGTGTTATTTTATTTTTTGACGTGCAAGGGCCACTTGTCAGAAGCAAGTGTGGCAAGAAATATTTGTTGACAATTCAAGATTTAAAAACAAGATATCTTTTTGTTTATCCTATTCGTTATTGTAATACACATAGTATTTTAAGATGTTTGAAAGAAGGATACATCAGACATATGGGTATTCCAGATGGTATTGTTTCTGATAATGCTACAACATTCCATTCAAAGAAATATGTGGATACATTAAGTTCTCTAGGTATTGAAGTAATGTTTACTCCAAATTATCATGCAAGTTCTAATTTAGTAGAAAGGGTACATGCAGAATTGAATAGAATGATGTGTATATGTTGTTCAGAAAGTCAAGAAGACTGGCCAAAATATATAGATATTATTGTTCATTTTATCAACCATAGTATCCATTCCAATTTAGGATATGCACCAGTGGAATTAATGTTCAGTCGTAAGTTAGATGCCAGTGTAATAAATTGTTTAATATTTCCCAGACAGAAGAAAAGAATTGGTTGGGATGATAAACTTTTTTCAGCCACTATGCAGGATATAAATATGAGAAAAATGAGAAACTTGAGACATAATGTAACACAACAGAAAAAAGATGAGATCAAAATTCATGATTTGGTGTTTCTCAAAACACATTATCTCAGTAGTCTTGTTGACAAGAGAATTCGAAAATATTGTAATGTATATTAAGGTCCCTATTATGTTTTTAAGGAACTCAGAATAGGTGTATTTAGTTTAATTGAATTAAGTAAAGGAAAAGTAACAGAAAACCATCATGTAGAAAACTTGAAAAAATGGAATTGTAGTGTAGAAAAAAGGAAATTTTATTTGGATGAATTTATGTACAAATATCCTGAAGTGTGGAACCGGATAAAAATTTAAGTTGATTTTTGTTTATTCAAATATTTATTTTGAACTTTGGACTAAACTTGTTATATTTTCTTGTATATTTTGTTTTTCTATGTCAAAAATTATTCCCTCCAGGGAGGGGGAGATATGACCATAAGGTGTGTAGTGCTTGTAAATTCCGCCATTGTGTGAGGGCAGCACTGCCAAGTGGCAACAGCTGACAGGCAGGGTCGAGTGATTCACGTCAGATACTTGCTGTACAGACTGTGAGCGATGCACGATGTTTGTGTGCAATCCGTGTTTCGAAGTGGGCTGGCTGTTAGTACTCCGTAAAGCTGTAGTATTTGTGTACTATGTTTGCTTCTTATTTCATTTTGTAAAATAAATCTGTTGTTCAGCATATGGGCTTTCTGTGCAGTGTGGTGATAGTAGCAAATTCCAATCTTCGCTTCCGGTGACGTGCTAACAACCTGTGACCTGTAGCCGGCCTCCGAGATGATAAACCACTTTCATTCAGTCTTCTACGAACTGTTCATGAAGAAACCACAGCTCTATGAACATTTCTCAAATGCTGTGCTGCAATATTTGAAGTCATGCGATGGTCTCTTAAGACTATGATATGCATTAAATGATATTCCCATGCTGTTGTGCATCGTTTCCAACCAGAACCCGGTCTTCTACCATAGGAACCATTTTCATCATACTGTCTGAGAGCTTCATGGATAGGACTTCGTGCTATGTTTAGCACCCTAGCAATATAGCGCACACTAAGACCATCATCACAAAGAGCTACTGCTTTTACTACCTCTTCACGTCTCATTTCAAGCTAGCAAACTTACAATACACTTGCAAGTAAAACACCAGCAATGACAATATCAATTATTTCTGTTACTATGGCTACTATGAACCAAAATTGATGCCTCTCTAGACATTCAACAAAATAACATCAACAGGAATTGAAAATCAATAAATTAAAACAAAATTGCATGAAATTGATTTTAAGCCTACTAGGTGTTCCAAATAAGTAAATACGAGTAAATAAATAAATAAATAATAAATGGAAAAAGTATGGAAAATATTTGATAATGAATGTTCAATTGTTCAATACTTAACTGAGAGCGTAATTCATAAGTAATTGCAATTCAGATTTCAAAAATTAAGGTGTCCAGTTTTTTTGTCCACAATATATATACATATATCTTAATGTTGTACATACGTCAGTAATGGATAATTGCTTAAATATTAGATGTCAAGTGATATGATCCAATTTTTAAAAATATTGTTTGTTTTATCCTTATTTTCATGATTGTACTTAAAAGGTAGAGAAATTGCATTAAACTTTAGATAAACTGTTACTTTATTATTCATCGTAAAATATTTATCTCTTTTCAGGAAATAAATGTGATATACTGCAAGCATTTCCTGCATCTTACCATTAAGAAATATGAAGGTACCATAAGAACATGCTCTAACCTGGATGACTTGAGAGATTTACATTTAGAGACTCAAAACTACCTCAAAGACAAGCTTCTGGAAGCAGTGCCTGACAAATCTGAAGGTGCTGCAGATATGTATGTTAGCAAACTGGAAAAGGTAAGACAAAATGACGTAGCGTTGAAACAACGAGTCAAACAACTAACTAACTAACTAACTAACTCCCTAGCCTTCTTAAACCCGAAGGTTCATGGCTGCAGCAACACAGGCCTTCCATCTTTCCCTATCTTGAACAAGTTCTATATACTCTTTTCCATCCCTACCGATTTCCCTTAGGTCCATCTCAACGTTGTCCCTCCATCTTCGTCTTGGCCTTCCTACAGGTCTCTTACCGTCAGGTTTCCCAACAAGAATCCTGTAAATTCTTCTTTCTTCTCCCAGTCGTGCCACATGGCCTGCCCACCTAAGTCTTCTTGATTTAATTATTCTAGTAATATTTAGACATGAATACAAATTATGTGCTTTAAATTATGTAACCTTCTCCACTCACCTGTCTCCTCATTCCTTTTAGGTCCAAAGATTTTCCTAAGGATTTTATTTTCAAATACTCTCAATTTATGTTCCTCTTTCAATGTAAGGGACCAAGTGTCACACCCATATAAATAATACTACAGGCAAAATTACTGTTTTGTATATTTTAACTTTTAGTTTCTTAGATATTAAACGAGAAGACAAAAGTTTACGAAGAGAGAAGTAACATGCATTTCCTGAATTAAGACTACTTTTTATTTCCTCTTTAATATAATTCTCATTTGTTAATATTACTCCTAAGTATTTGAATTTGGAAACTGGTTCAAACGAGTTGTTATCAATAATTAGATTTTGATTATTACCTAACACTTGGTTTCGGCTTGTAAGCATATATTTAGTTTCCTCTTTGTTAACTTCCAAACCTATCTCTTTAGCAGTTTTGAAAAATATTTTAGCATTATTCTTAATTGTATTCACATCATCCCCCAGTAAGTCTACATCATCTGCATATGCTAACAAACAACTGAGTCACACCATTTAATTTTAGTCCTTCTTTAGTTTCTTTTACCTTCCTAACAGCATATTCTAAGGCAACATTAAAGAGCAATGGAGATAATGCATCTCCTTGTTTTACCCATCATGAATTGTAAATTTGTCAGACATATTAATACCCACACGAATTTTACTTTCTGTTTCACTGGTGCATACTTTTATCATACTAACAAGCTTCTTAGGTATTCCAAACTCTACTAATGTATTATATAATTTATCTCTTTTGACCGAATCATATGCTTTTTTGAAATCAATGAATAGCTGATGGACATTTTGATTATATTCCCACTTTTTTTCAAGTGTCTGTCTGATGTGAAAAATTTGATCTGTAGTTGATCTGTTACGTTTAAATCCACATTGATAATCACCTATAATTTCATTAGCATATGGGGTTAGTCTTGTTAAAAGAATGTTAGATAATATTTTATATGTTGTTGAGAGTAGAGAAATTCCACGGTAATTATTGCAGTTCATTTTATCACCTTTTTTAAACACAGGAACAATTATGGATTCTTTCCACTGTTGAGGGATTTCTTCTTTATTCCATATTAAACAAATTAATTTATGAATTTGACATATTAATGAATTTCCACCATATTTAATTAACTCAGCTGGTATTAAATCAATGCCAGGTGCTTTGTTATTCATTAGCCTTTTAATAGCATCTTTAACTTCAGTCAAGTTAGGTTCTGGAACTAAAGGTTCTGCTGTGTGGACTTCATTTACGAGTCAAACAGAAAAAAATATTTTTTGTCTTCATAATCTCTATGCACTGTGAGAGTTTGAACGGTATAACTTTGTATATGTTGTTTATTGTATATTTTTTCGAAATTTGAGACGAGAACGAGAACAGCCCTTCGAAACCAAGGCAAGAAGGAGGTACATAAGACATTTACAAATGAACATGAGGCAGACATTTACAACTCTCAATGAAAACAAGACCAAAACTACCATATCTCGTCTCGATAGGATGCCTAGTGGTGAGGCTGTGAGCCAACAAATTAACGTATCCGGGGTAAAGAGATGAGGCTGCTGTTTCACAGTTCAAAATTATATATTTAGAAATAATTGTACATAATAAAGCATTGAAATGTAAGCCTACTGTGCAACAGATGAAACCTTCTGCAGTGTATTTTCCCTTATCTGTACCAAAATATTTGATCATAATTTGCGCAACAGAAATGAAACACAAACTGAAATTGCTTATGGAAAATAAAGTAAAATATGTTATATAAATAAAGTGAACAATATCGATAACATACTTTTATGTCACTGATTTTGCACTGTGTAGGTTATGGTAAATTTCGATAAATATAAGTTGAATATATATTTTTTGAAAATTTGGTCAGTAACCAATTTTACAAACAATATTTTTTTCATGACTTGAGGACACACACATAGCAGAACCCTTTCATTTATGTTGCACGTGGCCAGAAGAATGATCATTACAAAGCATACATAGCTTTCCCTTCTGCTATTGCTCCTTCTTCCATTATTGAAATCTGCACAGATTTATAAAACTGCTGCACACGTTGGCTCTTGGTGGGCTACCCCTAGTAAACTGGATGCTCGAAGCAGACGACAAACGAGCTCTTTCTAAGTAGTGACGTATTAACATAGTGGGGTGTGTTTTGAGCATAATGCTAGTCTCGCAACTTTGGAAGTCTGGTTTTTGCCTTAAACTGAATGCGATGAAACGTGAGAACTTTGTTATGCTCTATTTCTCTTCTAGGGAGAGTTACCTGCCTTGGCTCGACCTGTTACTTTTCTTCGTTACTTCCCCAGGCAAAATAAGATGCATAACACTTCAATAACTAACAAAAAATGGTTCAGTTGAATATAAAGTCATAGAATAATCTACCATAATTTTTTACCATGGATATTATGGAATACTCAGTTCTTTTCTCATGAATAAAAGTTCAGACGTTCAGATTAAAAAGATATAAAAATACTATTTATTTCTTGTTTAAATATGTACAAAAGAATTACATATGAAATAACCCCACATAAAAAATGACTTTATCCTCTTAAACTGAAACACTGTAATATATACAGGGTGGTGCAAAATTCCGTTTACAATGCTTGGGAGGTGATTCGACAAGTAAAAACAAGGAAAAAATGTCGGCACCGTTTGCGAGTGACAGGCGTGCGAAAATCGCCTCACATCATATGTTTATAGCACAATAACTCAAGAAGGAAGAAAGATATGAATGTCGGAATAAAATAATACAAACAAAATCGTACCTGACGAATACAATGGTGCAGCAATTGAGGCCCAGTGTAAATTGCGCAAGGGGACTCTCAAAAAAAGTGGGTAATCCCCTCATGGAAAATACAAGAAATTTACTACTATCTTGTACATAATGTTGAGATCGGAATGTAGGCAGTAAAAAATGACGACGTATGTCCACATGTCCCACTACTGCTGGGATACCGTACCACACCCGGCAAATAGGAAAATAACTGCAAATCTCCTGTTGTACATGGTTCACATTGCGGTATGAAGAAGAAAAGAAAACAATTTGTCGCATGTCCCACTACTGCTGGGACACCATCCCAAATGGAAAAAAAATACAAAAAAATCATAAAAAAAAGTTTTCAATCCCTTAATGGTTCGTTGATTTGGTTTTTTAAGTCCACTTTATGCACAGTAAGGCTAACCGGGACTAGACCTACAGTTTAAAGTGGGATCCGAAACACTATGAGCCTCCACCGGGTATTAAACCAGGGACCCCTTGATTGCAAGGCGATGATGCTACCACTGCACCATCGGGGAGGCCCTTTCAATCCCTTAATGTTGACACACTACTTTGCAGTACGAAAAACAAAAGTTAAACAATCTCCACATGTCGTCAGGCTGTACATACTACAAGAGAGCTCCCCAAAGACAGTGGGTAATCCTCGAAGGAATGAAGACAGAGAATGGCGAGAAAACGCACACAATGGCATGTAACATTTCCAGGCACAGCACATCTTGAAGGGATTCCACTGAGAAGCGCACAACCTCCGCACATGCAGATCGATGGTATGAAGTACAGCAATCTCCAGCATCTTCACTCACACCTTTCACTAAAGGACACTATGCGGTGCTGATAGGGGCTCACAAACACTGGTATACTCAGAGACGACGTTCAAAATGTCCGCCATTGACTTCAAGACAAAGATGGCATCTTCGAAGCACTGATTGTCTGGTATGTGCAAATGCCTCTGGCATGTCAACAATTGTCCCAGCAGCGGCACTAACACAAGCAACCAGATCCTCAGCACTTTCCACAGGGGTTTCATACACGAGCCTTTTCATTTCTCCCCACACAAAGAAATTCAGTAGTGTGAGGTTGGGAGAACGAGGTGGCCACGGTAAAGGTCCACCCCTGCCAATCCAACGATTGATGAAAATATCATTGGGTAAGGCCCTGGATCCCTGGTCGAATTGTGAAGGGTCGCCGTCGTGTTGAAACCAGATACGTTGTCTACCTGCCAGTGGCACGTTTTCCAAAAGTTCAGGTAATACGTCATGTAGAAACACCTGATAATTCCCACCACACAAAGTAGAGGCCAAAATGTACAGGCCTATCAAGTGGTCACCTACTACGCCACACCACACATTCACTGCGAACCTATGTTGATGATGGCGCACAATGATTGCATGCGGATTGTCCATATCCCAGACATGGCTGTTGTGGCTATTGTACATGCCGTCACTGGTGAACATTGCGTCATTGGTCCACAAAATTCTTGTTGGGAAATCTGGAATGGCAAGAGTTTGTTGCACATACCATTGGCAGAAATTCATGCGTAGGGGAAAGTCCATGGGCAGTATGTGGTGCACCTTATGCAATTTGTATGGGTGCAATCCCTCCTCCTGAATAATGCGGAACACATTGCTATGGTGGGTTTGTTGCGTTCGAGCAATGACACATGTGCTGGTGGCAGGACGGTCTCGTATCGCGTCCAACACGTCATCTTCAAATTGCACAGTGCGCACAGTGCGGAGTCTTCCACAATCCCACCTACGGGGTAGTAGAGATCCAGTTTCACGCAGTCGAGCATCAAGTCTTTGAAAGAGTGCATGTGCTGGTAACCGCCTATTGGGAAAACGTTCGTAATACGAACGCCGTGATTCACGGCTGGTTCAGTTTGCCTCTCCATAAACAAGATGCATATCAGCAAGCTCGTGGGTAGAGTACTCCACCATTGTCCTGTTTGGCACTTTCCCTCCGAGTGATGGGTCACAACTACCATGATTAGCACCCACGTAATGTCACACAGGTGTCCATGCAGTTGTTGCAAACCGAGAAAGAACACAGGAATACATACTCTACGTGCAATATTCCTTGTCGCAATTCAACCACACACACACGCCAGACTAAACTCCACACTGCAACACGCAGAACAGACAGGAAGAACAACGGTCGACTACACTCTCTACGTAGTATCCACCAACACTAATATGTAACAGGTGACCTACACTCCCAGCGCCTCTAGTGGGACGTTCTGTATCAATTAGCGGAAATCAATCTCAGCGTAATCTGACGGCATAGCGTCATTTTCGGGTGAATTTCCTATTTCCCGAGTGTGGGACGGTGTCCCAGCAGTAGTGGGACATGTGGACATACGTCGTCATTTTTTACTGCCTACATTCCGATCTCAACATTATGTAGAAAATAGTAGTAAATTTCCTATATTTTCCATCGGAGGATTCCCCACTTTCTTTGAGAGTCCCCTTGCGCAATTTACACTGGGCCTCAATTGCTGCACCATTGTATTCGTCAGGCACGACTTTCTTTGTATTCTTTTAATCCGACATTGATATCTTTCTTCCTTCTTGAGTTATTGTGCTATAAACATGGTGTGAGGCGATTTTCCCATGCCTGTCACTCGCAAACGATGCCGATTTCGACATTTTTTCACATGGCATTTTTTCCTTGTTTTTACTTGATGATTCACCTCCTCCATGTTGTAAATGGTATTTTGCACCACCCTGTATATGAGAGGTTCATACGCTGGCCTAGACCAGTTGTACTAGTTAAAAAATGTATCTAGCTTGTCACTAGCATGCATGACATGTTTCTCTAATTCCCTCCCTTTCTTGTTTATAATGAAAATTGCCTCTTTAATTGAAACACTGTAATATATATATATATATATGAGGTTCGTATGCTGGCCTAGACCAGCAGTACTAGAGTGCGTGTCAAATCTCCTGCATATGGCGATAGCCAATAAAAGTGCACTGCAGCAATGCCATGTTGAAATCTCACACGGAAAACAGACAGCGTGGTTGAGGGGAATGCTTTGTCATGGAACTAGGCAACGCCGCACGTCTGTGATTTGCGGGTGCTGTTCAGCCGTTCAAGGCCATATGCAGGAGATTTGACGTGCACTCTAGTTAAAAAATGTATCTAGCTTGTCACTAGTATACATGACATGTTTCTCGAATTCCCTTCCTTTCTTGTTTATAATGAAAAAGGCCTCTAAGAAATAGACTAAACTTGGTTGAAATTACAACAATTAATTATGCGATGTACTTGAAATTAAAAATGTCCCTTAATTCCCTCGGATAAGATGTTCTCTAATAATAATAACAACAAATGTCCACCGAAACTAAGCTTTAGCTTGTCACCAAACAAATCAAGAAAATATGCGTGGACTTATCTATGCAATTCGTTGAAAACAAATGGTTGATCCGTGTCCGCTAGCCATTTTACTAGCCTCACCACTCTACCGGCACCGAAGAACCTTCAAAGGGTCTCCCTTCTAGCCCAAAAAATATAAGAATGCAAACCCCCGTTACTCAATCAATTCCCTTATACAGTATAGGCAATTCGAAAAAAAAAAAACAAAAAAAAAACAGTAAACAGAACTTTTTCCAACACCTCTCAGGTTGAAAGGACAAGATTTTAAAACTACCCGCCTTCTGCAAGCTGACTTTCACCGTCACGTAGGCCAGCCCTAGTAAGAGGTTACATTGGAAACTGCATAAGAAAGAAGTATAGCTGTCACTAACATTGAACATACATAAAAACTAATAATATAAAGGATCTTGTAGTGATTCTATCATTACATCTTGCAGAGGTATTTTTTTCCCAGGGAGTAGTTTTTAAAATTGCTTTTTAAAAAAATTGATTGGGAATGTCCATTGTAGGTTGCCACCGGTTCCATACACGGGTTGAAATTTATGGAGAAAGTTGTTATGCTTCCCCCAGGAGACCCAAGCCAGTGCACGTCCAGTAGCCCAAGCCCAAAGCGTGGTGCCTTAGACTGCACGCACAGTCTAACAACACTCATGAATAATGCACTAAATTCAGTTTTCTAGGAAATCTTAGTGGTCCAATGGGAGATATTTCTCCCGACACTGTGTAGCAGCAATTGATGCACCTTTTCTTGAAAACTACACATGATATTTCAACTCACTCTGTTATTCATTAGTATACATATGACATTTTATTCATTAGTATGACATACTCAAATTACAAAACAATATATCCATTGCTACCATAATTAACAAATATAGATTAAAAAATTCTTTGTTACTCCTTGTAATGTTATGGGATAGATTTATAAACCACTGGTTTTTTTTTTTCCTAAAAAAATATCTATTTTACATGTACGTAATAATGAGAGCCTCCAAGGGAGACCCTAGGGCATAGGCCCAATTTTTAAAAATATATTTGAAATTACAAAGTTGCAAAATGCTGCTTTTTTTTTTTTTTTTTAGTTGGAGCACAGGCATTACATATGCTCAAAGGGTGGTATTTTCTTGTGCTTTCCACTAGAAATAACAATGACCGACGCTAGTAAGCAAAATTCTTGAAATTGTTACTATAACTGTTACTATTACCTACTGCTCTCATAAATAGTTATTATTTTCTTCCCAAAAAGTATCAATCTATTTTCAACGAAACTTTGCATGGTTGTAGGAACATACCACATACTATATTTTCCATTTACTTCGGTCTATTGTGTTGGCCATTTTTTAAAAATTTCAATTTTCTTCTTGTTCTTGTTCTTCCTTTATCACTCATTATTGGGAGGCACAATGTATATATTTTACCTCTGGTGGAAGCCCTATAATTAAGAATATCTCGAGAATTAGTTCTCTCCAACTACAACTTTCTTTGTACTTCACGTCAAGTTTGTGAAGCACACACTTGATAAGATTCCATCTACAGAGGCTTTCCAGGCATGCGAGGCTTCATCCACTAAAGGTAAAACCATACAAGGAACTACACCTAGGACAAACCAAGCTCGTGCACAGGAAATATCAGATCTAAATTCAACAATTTCTTCTTTTACATGTTAGGTGGAAATGCCTTGTATATGTTATACACCAACACTAATCTTTACTATAGGGTCTCCCCAATGGCATAGTGATAACATCGTCAGTCTGTAATTATGAAGCTACTGGTTCAAGCTGCAGTATCTCAGTCATGACTACCATGACTCAGTATGACTACCATGCGAGAGATCCAGGTTTGATCCCCGGCAGGGTAAAACAGGGATTTTTTCCACCTGTTCAAGCAGCTCCAGCACCCACCCAGCATTGTATAAAGTGGGTATCTGGAGGAAACTCTGAGAGTAAAGGCGGCCAGGAGCATTATTAGTACAGTAAAAATAGGCAAAATGTCATAAAAGAATGGAAAAAATTCCAACAGAGATAAAAATTGGTAGATATTACCAGTATGGTATTTCAAACAACATACTAAAAAGTCCCCGACAATCCGAGTTGTGCTCTGGCTGCCATATTGGAAAATGATGGATGAACGGTGACATTTGATCGTAATTGCTTTATTAACTAAAAATGGTGAAGGCTGAGCCGAAAATGTGTTCAGACATAAATTAAAGAAAATAAAATTTCCAATAACTGTAATAAGATAATTTTTTGTGATTTATCCAACCTATCTAATAATGTAAAAAATAAATTTAACCAATATAATCCAATAATGTAAAAAATAAAGTTAACTCTGTGGAAACTTCTCCCATTATTTTGTAATCAAATGCGCCTGGTGTTGATTGAAGTTTGACACTTTTATTTCGTGACTTGTAATGAATAATCACAAACACATGTACACACAGGAAAAATATGGTATATACTTTTTAAAAATCGATATATTATGACAATTGAGATAAATAAACATATATCACAATTGAGATAATACTGACATATGGTCATATTTTTTTGAGAATGGTTTTAATCTTCTTCTGAATCAAGTTCTTGAAATTCGGTAAGACTATTTGTAATATTGATGACTGCAAATCCTTACAAAGTGAAATCAATACAGTAACAAAGTGGTGCGAAATAAATGATCTTAATCTGAATATAGAAAAATGCTGCACGATGACATACTCGCGCAATAGAAAGCAAATTGAATTCGATTACAAAATAAATAACACAAAAATTAAAAGGGTTAACGAGATGAGAGATCTAGGAGTTACATTTGATTCAAAACTTACATTTGCAACACATGTTGAAAGGGTCGTAAATGAGGCACACAGGAACCTAGGGTACTCAATTAGAATGAGTAAAGAGTTTATGAACAAAGAAATAATGAAAATAATATTTAACGCTTTAGTCCGAAGCATAGTAGAATATGCAGCAGAAATATGGGCTCCTCAGGACAAAAAGTACACACATAAAATAGAAATGCTACAGTATAAATTCGTAAGGTACGCCACTTAAAAAGAAACAGGCATATATCCCCGATATGAATCATACACTTCCCTCTGTAAACACCACAACCTGCCTTCTCTCAGCAAAAGAAGGAATATGCAATTGCTCTGTTTCTTATACAAAATCATGAACAATAATATTCAAGTGCAACATCTAGAACAAATACACATACGTGTTCCTATCTCCAAGACACGATCCAAAGGGGGCCTCTTTTACTGTAGTAACAGAAGATCGAACATTATAAATAAATCACCTATCAGGAGAATGTGTGAACTGTACAACAGATGTTCCGAAAGGGAACCAAAATTAGACATATTTCACATGCCTATTGGGACATTCAAAAATGTTATTCAAGGAATGGAAGAATAAATGTCAACAATGTAAACATAAACGCAATATTTGTAAATATATATTTCTTTCGTAGTTTATACTCAATTACATATATGTACGTACTTTCTAGTGTGTCAATTATTTACAGGTCATTTATTACACACATAATTAATATATTTCTTTAATGTAAATAACTTCTATCCTTGATTTATCCTTGTTTATTTTATTTCCATATTTTATGTAATTTATAATATATTATATCAGTATCTTATATATATTTTACATGGTGGTAAAGATCTGATATACTGAGTGTAAGGATAAATAAGAAATGTAGAACACTGTAATTGAGCATTCGCCTGTTGTGTTTAGTAATAAATAAATAAATAAATAAATAAACATTCGTTGTCATGTGTGAGACGAATTTTTTTAGCAATATTACTGTTTGCAGTATGGAAATGTGCATCTGCCTCCTCTTCATCTGTGTCTTTACTTTCTATGTCATTGTATATTTTATAGTTAGAACACTCGTCACCACAACATACGCCACAAAGTTGGGAACATTTTAGTCCATCCTGCCGACAACCACATGCCTTTCCACATTCCTTCTTGCAATTGCATGAAACCAGTTTCAGTAAAGATGTGGGAGCTGGAACCAAATCAGTTGTCACGGGGATCAAGAAACCGTTTTGCATCTTCCAACCCCAGTCAGTTGGATTCAGTTCTCTTCCATATCATAACTGAACTTGGTGATAAACTCTCATTGAGTGCTGTTTTGCTGCTGCACTAGTTGGGGGTAAAGCAGCCAAATGTATTGGCTTCTGTATTGGACAACTAACTACAGTTCTATTGAATTTATAATGTCATAATAAATCCAAAGACTTGATGCTGGTTGGTGAGCCATACGCAGACAGCAGAAACTGTTCTGCTGCTGCTACTGCACTAACGGTTTGATCTTGCAGGAGTAGTGCACATAATGTTCCCCATATTGTGGAAAGTTCCTAATCCGTCCAAGGTCTGAACATTGGAGTCTGCATTATCAAAAACAAACTGATTGAATGATTCCTTGTTAGCAACAATTTCCTCATCACTTAACATTGCAGAACTAAGATACAATACGGCTTCATTGTAGGACGGACATAAACCCATGCCTGATAACATATCAATAATATTTCTTGAATCAAAATGTCTATGTAGATGAACTGCAAGTCCAATCTGAATCATTGAATTGAATGACCATGGTCTTACTGCTGATATAATAGCATGCTCAATACACACACATTTTCTTTTGTTGGAGTCTTCATTTCCTTTTATTCGTTTCATAATCACACCCTCTGTAAAGACCCTTAATGTCTCTGGAACCATATCATTACCTGTCTTCAAGCAATCATGTGGATTTGGATACATATCTTTGGCATATGTTTCAGATCTTACATCTTCCCGAATTATTGTGGCAGCAGTTCTAACAATTCTAAGTCTTTCGTTCTTTGGATCTTCTTCTTTCTGTGTGTACCAACTTTTGGATAATATTTTATATCCTGTATCACGGAAACATACTGTAGCGGTTTGCCCTGTACGTGTTGTTATTATCATAATTTCTCCATAGTGATCACATAGGCGTTTCCTAAGAGTTTTTTTCTGAGACATCAGTATCTTGTGGAAGATATTCCTTCATCTTCGTCATAATTTGATTCATAGAGTACTGACACTCATCGTTATCATTATCAAGGTAGCAGCATAACTGCAGAAATGCTATAGAAATACACTCATCTTTAGGCCTACCACGTTTTCCCGATCTAGGTGAGGATGTGTAAAATTTAGTAAAACAAGGATGGTGATACCTAGCCTCAACTGCAACTAGATCTATAACGGTACGAATTCGATCAAGCACTGTCCTTCCTCAATCATCATTTCTCTTGATGGCAGCTTCAATGATTTGATCCTTGAATGTTAAGGATCGAACTTCAAATATTTTAACTTGTCTGCTCACATTCTTCTTCGTTTCTACTTGAAAATCCCAAACTTCACTGCAAAACAAGCAATCACGTTTGAAGTCAAATATATGTACTGCTGATCGAAGGAGTATTGAATTTTGTGGCGAACGATTACTTGCAGCTGTAATACTACTCTCACGAGTATAGTCTTTACGGCACTTAATATGTAACCTCACATTCGTCTCATTTGCCAATTTCTTAAATATTCCATCTTTTCGACGTAAACTGCTGCTCTTTATAGCATTTAAGCCTTTTATCACAACCACGGTGTCACCTTCACTCAACGTTTGTTCACAAATAATACAATATTGGGTTATATCTATTGTTGCCTTGCCAAAAAGGTTATTCAGTTTGTTTTCCAATGATCACATACATTACATCCAAGTTCCACAAAGAACAGCACCTGTAAAGAAATTACATATATTATTAAAAGTGAAATGGTTGGTTAAATCACAAACATTTATCTTATTACAGTTATTGGAAATTTTATTTTCTTTAATTTATGTCTGAACACATTTTCGGCTCAGCCTTCACCATTTCTAGTTAATAAAGCAATTATGATCAAATGTCACCATTCATCTGCCATTTTCCAATATGGCAGCCAGAGCACAACTCGGATTGTCGGGGACTTTTAGTATGTTGTTTGAAATACCATACTGGTGATATCTACCAATTTTTATCTCTGTTGGAATTTTTTCCATTCTTTATTCTAATTTGCCTGGACTATATGCTCATTATACCAAACCCACATTTGGCCATGATCAAGAAATTGTGGAGCCGCCACTCCAACTCCACACCCTCTATACAAATTCATGGTGTGGTGCAAAGCACAAAGGGGCACTTTACTTTTACTTTACTGGTTCAATTGCCAGTGGAGCCTCATCATTGTTCAGTTCCCACTTTAAATTTTAGGTCCAATCCAAATCAGTCTATCTGTGCATGAAGTGGACTTAAAACTCAACTCAACTAATACAATAAAATCTGATTATGTAACCATTTAAATTCTAAGACAAAGAAGTGTACACAAGAGGCGCCAGGGGTCCACAATTTTTTTTAAAACTGTAGAAATTACTATAAAAATAGTGAAAATAATGTCTATTTTACAAAAATCAAGGAATTTCTTTCACTTAAGATTCCTCTCTCTTCCCCTCTCTTTTACTTGAATATCAGCAGGTACGTAATGTAGAAGATATTTTTCACTTCATAAATCACACAAAGCTCCTTCACAAATCAGCCCACAGTTATTCTCCCCAGCCCAGCCTCGTTTGCTAATACAATCATCTTCAATTCACCAAGTTTATTTCTTTATTTAAATTTATAAAACAGAATAAAACAAGAAGATTGTAGTAATAATGAAAACTGCTCCCACAAGAAAAGGAAATGCAAACCAATTTATTGAAGAGATCTGTGCAATTTATAAAATAATAATAATAGTGGTTTAATATCGGGAAATAATAATTATGAGAATTGTTTTTGTCGATTTTGTTGAGTGAAATTGAATTGATATTTTTCAAATATTGATTTGATATAGTAGGTGTTTTAAGTCCACTTTATGCACAGTAAGGCTAATCGGGACTGGATCTACAGTTTAAAATTGAATCCCAACCAACACACTGGTACTAGTTTCTTTGTTAGTAACAGTTTTAGGCGATCTGCTATGAGGCCTGTCATGTATGAATCCAGTTTTTTTAAATTGGTTTATCAGCTTGCAGACACAACTGTGTGATTGGTGCACAGCCCGGATGTAGCCTATTGAATTCTTAGGCCACTTCCCGCTTACTGCAGGTCCCCACCAGCAAAATAACTTGGATTCGCTCCTCCATAGACAGTGCCATGGTTAACCTGTTACAAAAAAAAAGGGTAATATGAAAAATACCTATGGTTTCAGACTTATGGGACACCTGGTATATCTGCTTTGATTTGAATATGTTGTAAGGGAAAGAAGTAACTATAATGGTTTTATTGTCACTTATCATTAGAAATATATGGCTGTATGTATCAGCAAGATATTTTTAATATTTTAAGTTCATTTCATGGTGTTCCTAGTCTGAAAATGCATCTTTATAGTGCCTATAAATGCCTATTTTGAAGGTTAGGACCTATTTTGCTTAACCCTTTATAAACCACTTGGCTACACTGACTGCCGCCTTTTTAAATTTTTTAAAATTATTTTCCTTACCTGCGCAATAATGGTCGGGAAAGCATTGGGTAACCTATCTACACTATTCCCACGAAAACAGAGGCATTTGCACTTTTTTCTGGTGTTTTTCAGTTGTTTACATGCCTCTCAAGTGACTGGTCCACCTTTGGAAGCACTCAGTACCATGCGCGGGAACGTTTCCTATCTTAAATCATAGCACGTCAACCATGACTTTGGTGGAAATAAGAATAAAGGGACTGTACATTGTTCGAAATGCAAAATATTTGTATGCAGAAACAATTGCAGTACCCATACGAAATGTCAGAATTGTCAAAATAACGGTATTGAAAAGTGACAACGTTCGGTTGAATTTGTTTGTGTTAGTATGTCTTTTTTTACATGTATCTTGTAAAAGTAGGAGAAACATATTGAGATTTGAAAATTTTAAAAATATTTTGTAAGTTTCTTCGAGTTGTGTTTAAAACATTTGATTGCTTTTTCTGCGAGTCAGTACGATTTTGACTGAAAAATCGGAAAATAGTTGCTTTCTAAACCCATATAAGTTGTATGATTTTAATTCGTTTTGAAAAATACGTTGAAAATTTTTGAAAAATACATTGAAAATTTTGTGAATGGTGGGTTCATTTTTTGTTCTTTTATTATATGGTAAAGTTTCAATTATTTTTAGAATAATATTTTGGTGCATTTGCTTCAAGAGTCTAAGTTTGTAATTCTGAGACACTTCTCTAATTTTTTTAAAGTTTATTTTCTTCAATAGCTAGTAAAATTGTCCGAAAGGGACATGTTTGCATTCATATATGTTTCGCCTGATTTCCAGTTAAGTCCTAGTGTAATTCAACATCGATTTGCATCAATAAATCTTGCAAATAATGTTGGGTCTGATAGGGTGGCATTGAGTGCTGTGCACGGGACATTTGTGCTAATATGAGGATGCGAATGGCGGAGGGTTAATCATGCCTAAAATGCCTGCCTATTCCGCAATTTTTACTTATTTCCATTTTTTAAGCACCTTTGGCTCTCCTTACATTGAGAAAGGTAAGCCTTTGGTATTCGCAAGATTTGAGTATAGGAAGGGATGTCAGAACTTTAGATATTTCAAATGTCCTGTAATCAGGGTAAGCAAGATAGAAAATGGGTTGGTGACTCAAGCTTGGACAAAATGATGCCCACCAGCCTCTTTTTTTTTTTTTCTCCTAGCTGGAAGCTTGAAGGAGTCAATTAGGTTCCACGTGCTATTCATGATCTGGGCAAGGATGTTTCTTTGTCAGTGTCCTTTCATCAATTTCAATTAATTGTAGTCAATTTTCATTGTTGCGATTAGGAAAGATGGTGGAAAAGCAACATAAAATAAGAAACATAAAATAAAGCTTCACAAAAGAGTGACAGTTTTTATTAGAGACCCAATTTGTATCCAATTTTAGTGCACTTTTTTAGGGTGCCTATTTTAGAACCTTTTTAAGTGCCTTTTTCAGTGCCTATTTAATCATTTCGGTGCCTATTTGCCTGCCTTTTTGAGAGGCTTTTAGTGCCTTTAAATTCACACTCTAGTTATTATCCTTATTGAAGTATATTTGAGGTCCAAACCAATTGCTTATGGCCTCCCCGATGGTGCAGTGGTGGCGTCATCACCTTGTAATCAAGGGGTCCTGGGTTCGATACTCAGTGGAAGCACATAGTGGTTCGGATTCCACTTTAAACTGTAGGTCCAGTCCCGATTAGCCTTACTGTGCATAAAGTGGACTTTAAACACCAACTCAACTCAACTCAACTCAACCAATTGCTTATTTTTGTTGTAATAACAAGTACACTTTCTTTCAGAGATATTTACTAAGGAATTTTTGTAGTATAAATGTTTGGGTGTATTTTTGTAGTTCCTGATCTTTTCCCAACATATGTGCATGAAAATTACAATAAAGAATCCCTGTTTATTTTAGAAAATCAAAGCAAAGCTAAAAGATGTGGTATTGGAGAAGGTAATAGCCGTTCACAAAAAGAATCTAGAGGAAAAAATTAGTTACCTATGGCTTGCACTTGGTTGGACAGAGATAGAAACTTTCAATGCAGTGAAAGATGAGATACTTAAGGATCTCAATAGATTGCTTCCTGACATTCCACAAAATGAACTTGCTGATTGTCACAGAGTGGCTATTGAGGTTTGTTATTTTTATTTATTTATTTATTCTTTGCATTGTTCCTTGATTTGTACTAGGTTAAGTGCTCTAGTAATGGATATTCAAGAAAATTTCACCATCAAATATTTTCAATAATTCAGGATTATCATTTCACATATTCTACATAGCCTACATATTCCTGAATAAGATTGTATACATTGATACAAAGAGTCTACTCAGATGTTTCACAACAGTTGGACACTTTGGTATCTTTGTGGTTTACCTACTCTTCAAGTAATGGCTGCTTAGTGCAGAAATTATTATTCACTCATACTTATAAATTATGACAGTTCGTGGAATGTGGATTTAATTTGTTTAACAAATTGTGTCAGTAACAAGAATTAAAGATTAAAATATAGTAATGTGCATATTTGTAAGTTACATAACAAAAAAATACTTAATAAAAATACATTTCAAAAACATGCATGCAACACAAATGTAAATGTTGTGATTCCTTTAATATAAATAAGAATATTCATAGTTCAAGTGTCTTACTTTAATGAGCAAATCATAACACTATAATAAATAAATTTACTTTTTATTGAACAATCAGTTTGAATCCATAATTGCAAATCATTTCATACTTCTCATAATACATTACATATATTAGCTATTATTTATGTATATCATCACTGCTCTGGTATATGTTAGGAAAGTGTGCAATGTAAAATGATTTTGAAAAAGCCAGCTTTTTTGTGTGGACATTTTTTTTCGATAAAAAGCTGGCTTTTTTTTGGAAAAAGACCGGAAATTTTGGCTTTTTTGGGTTTTTACCAATTACAGCTAACCTATTTAATTTGAAGTTACTGTTATATGTTTACAGGTTTGTAATGGCATATTTTGCAACTACCTAAAAAAATGTATATGATTTAGCAGCCAAGAGACAGATATTGGACATTGCTTGTTGTTACTAATTTGTTTTTGCCTTACATGTATATGTGTACCCAATGGCATTCTGGTAATGCTGTTGTATTGCAATCAAAGGGTAGTGGGTTCAATCCGAGTGGATGCATATTGCATAGTGGTTCAGGTATAATTTTTACCCTAGCATACCCGAGGGGGGCTTTCAGGCCCACCACCTCTATTTTTTTTAATTTTTCAACTGTTCGAAAATAAATTGCATTGTTCCCTAGGATGTTCCCAATATTTCTGTAGTACTTTTGTTCATAGAAACTTAAATGTAATGTAAATAGAAGCCAAATTGCACTTGGTGGGCCTATCAGGTGCCATCTTTGAATGTGTCTCTTGCCAGTGACAGTACAATTGGTTGGTAATTATTATTATTATAATATTATATTTAATAAACAACTGCACCTTTATAAACAAAAAAAGCATTAATAAAAAATTATTATGGATTTCGTGAGTTTTAGTGAATGATAAAATATGTGTGAGACGCTCCTGCAATAATTGGTTATAATTTTTATTAATTATAATTTTTTTGTAATTATTATAATTAATAAATAACTGCACATATATAATCAACAAAGGAACTAGTGATTCAATAATAAAATGGTTTCTTGAATTTTAGTGATAATAAGAGTGTGCCTCTGTTAGAATACCCCCCTTTTTCCCCAAGGTAAGTAAGTTTCTCGTACGGCATGGGTAAGCTGTGGTTAAAACTAAACATGTAGTCCTGATGAGCACATCTCACCATGAAATGGACTTAAAACAAGCTTTCACATGTTTGTGTCTCAATTTAAATGTCGATGTCATAAAATATAAAACAAATGTTAATATCAAAATATAATATTTTGGGACAATTAAAAATTCTTTACTGTTCACAAAACACATGCAGAAGTATACATATTATGTGAGTGTGTGTATATATCATGTTTAACGGAGCTTTGAGACTGAAGCGACACGTGGGTTTTGGAATCCAACCCTTAGAAATAAATGCAACCTTTCGAACTGAAGCAACATAACCTCTAAGTGTCGCTTGTCACTTGGCCTGTACCATTTTCTCAGTGAACTTTCAGACTGAAGCAACAAGTGACTTGTGTCACTTGGAAGTAGACCCTTAGTAATCAATTCAACCTTTTGAACCGAGACCCAACCACAAGCTACACATGTCACTTGCATGTTGCCCGGACTGGACTGTTTTCTCAATGGCTAGCATCGTGCCACTTTGGCCTGTTGTTCTTGCATGCACAGTGAATGTTTTGCTTTATACTGAAGGAGACTGTGTCGCTTGTCATCTGTGACTTCAGTCTGAAAGCTCCTTCAATGGTGAGCATCATGTCGCCTCGGTCTTGTTTGTGCATGTATGGTGAATGCTTGCTTATAGATTGAAGAGGCTTATGTCATTTGTCATTTCAATGTGACACCCCACTGTCATGTGTGGTTTAGGTCTGAATGTTCTGTATACTTAACAAGATTGTTTGCTACTTCATCACAGATGAAAATTTAACTTAGCCTGTAAATCACAGAGAACAAATTGCAAGAACTGTTGTTGGAAAAAGGCCGGCTTTCTGATAGAAGATTCCTTTTATAATAATGAATGAGCCTCTGGAGTGGAATAAATAAGTTGGTGCCTTGTAATAAAATGGGGTAATAAAAAGAGGTCTGAGGTTCACTCCTCAGTGGAGGCAGAGTGCTTCGGATCTCATTTCAAACTGTATGTCCAGTCCAAATTTCCTAAATAGATTTTTTTTTTTTTGCCTTTTGCAGCCAATCTTATTTGCTTCTGCTTCAGTTTTAGTGCCATTGTTTCTCAACCGCTGGACAGCAAAAGGTCCATCGCCCCCAGGGGTTGACTATTTTAAATTAATTTTATATTGACAACAAGTCTATACATAATTGAACTATTTATTACTCTTTATGATTATGCCATAATTGATATATTAATATTATATTAAATTATATATAAACTTTAAAGACCAGAAATAAATTTATGAATAAAATTTGCCGGTGCCCATGACAGAGTGGTTAGCAGATGATGCTACAATGCCAGGAGTCCCAGGTTCGATTTCTGGCATGGGCATGGATGTTTTGTGAGTGTCCATTCATAAATTTCATCATATCATCACTCATCCCCATCTTTGCAAATTAGCCAAAAGTGGCACAAGAAGCGAAGTAAAATAAAGCAAATCAAATACAAATGAATGAATTTTTGGGATTCTGGGCATTGACTTGTATGAAATAAATTTACTGGGATGTGGTCCCTCAAAGGTTGAGAACCACTGCAACAAGCAGGCAAAATACATCACTAGTTGCTCCGTGACCAGGTTTAATGGCCATTCAACCAAATTATACATGATGTACTGGAAAGCCAGGATACAAATGTATTTTACTGAACACAAAATTTAATGTAAAGAGATTTGATACTAGATTTTCAAAAGGTAGAGCAGCATTTTCTTTTTTGCTTCATGTACGTGTTTGTATAACAAATTCAAATGTTGAAAATCATATTGTACTATTTGATTCTATTAAAGACATATATAAGGGTTGCCCAAATGAAAGTGAGACTCTTGGGTTTATTTCTGTAATGATTTTTTGGTTGGAATATATGAAAATACAGGAAGTAAAAGTGATCCATGGGTGACATATACTCTACACATAGTCACCTTGTCTGTTCAAACAAGTGTCCCAGCATGTCACAAGGGTATGGATACCCTGAGCGAAGAATGTCCGTGCTTGACTGCGGAACCAGTCAGACCTCAGCATCGTTGGCGAACTGACGGCCCTTGAGATGTTTTTTTAGTGGCACGAAGATGTGGTAGTCGCAGGGTGAGAGATCTGGGCTGTAGGGAGGATGGTCGAAGACTTCCCAGCAGAAACGCCACAGCCAATCATGACACACCTTCTGCCTTCAAAAATTGCATAACTGCTCGCTGGGCCTGTTTGGACGAATCCATGTTGTGAACGTGCTTCTGCACATGTAAACAACACACTGTGCCGTCAGACCATACCAGGTATGCATATGATGTATGCTTTCTTACATACAACGTCACCTACCAGAGGAAACACAAAGCTCTGCGTAGTTAAGCTACGATGCTACAACAAAAATCTTAGTTTGATTTGGGCAACCTTTATACAAAACTGCTCTAGATATGTTAATATGTTTATACTACATAGATATATTTAATAAGCCTACCAAAATATGAAGATAATACTTGGAAAGAACAGCACAGACATAAACACCGTTTATGTCTAGCAATAAATTTCATATTTTAAATTGTATTTTATATTTAGAAATGAGTGTCTATTTTATAGTAGAAAGATAAACGAGACCCATAGAACAGGAAAAATACCAACAACTCCTGCCTGTATTTTCATTGATTTGAGACACTTATCAAAAAAGCTGAATACACTAAGGGGAAAAAAATATTTTTTCCAAAAAAGCTGTTTTTTTCTTACCACTTCCAACTCTACAATTACTCTATACATAATTATTTTAGCTCTATATTATTTTTCTCTCCAAATGCTTTGTGAATTTACCGACCATCAGTTTTAAAATTCACTGCTTAACTGTGGTATGCTGAAAATGAGCAATATAAATATATTTTATCTCAATAGCAGATAACTTTCATATCCATTTCAGTTAATGATTGATTATATCTCTGTCGTATAAACACCTGCATGATTTGAGGTTACATATATTTATTCCAATTTTTGGGATCTGAATATTCTGTAATCTGAATTACCAAAATACTGCAACAAATAATTTTGATGATGGGTATATTGATGATCCATATATCAATGTTGAAATCATATTTATGAATTGTTC
Source organism: Lepisma saccharinum (assembly GCF_977018435.1). Taxonomy (NCBI): domain Eukaryota; kingdom Metazoa; phylum Arthropoda; class Insecta; order Zygentoma; family Lepismatidae; genus Lepisma; species Lepisma saccharinum. The sequence goes on from NC_139234.1 coordinate 80,885,618, forward strand.
AGACATATCTATCAGACATTCTAATAATTCAATAATTTCAATTATGGGGTCATTTAATATCAAATCAACCAAGGTCTGAACCTTGACATCTCAGAAATTGATAATTTTTGGTGCAGTGGTAGTACCAGATGTTTTCTCAAAAATCCAAAAATTTGACGACATTTTGAAATCTTCAAACAGCTGTAGATCAAAAGATATTTGACCTAGAGGGCTCAAATTGTTGTCATTCTCTTCTGCTTTTAATGAGCTTCAATTTGAAATACAACATGACTGTGGTATTTCAATTTTGTAATGTAAGAATGTAAGAGCATGTAGCGAGCCAAACTGCGACAGTGATCATTTTCTACTGAGAATCATGGTCAGACAAAGAATTGCTAATATACAGAAAATTAAAACTAAGAAAAGGAAGAGATGGAATATAGAGAAGCTAAGGAACAAAGAATGTCTTAAACAGTATCTAAATGAAGTAGAGAAAACACTAGAAATAGGAAAAGAAGAAGAGAATATTAAAAGAAAATGGGGAAAAAATTAAGGCATCAATAAAGAATGTAACTGATAAGGTAATTGGCCAAATTAAAAATAAAGCAAATGAAGAGTGGTTTGACGAAGAATGTCTAGAGGCTTTAAGATTAAAGAATGAAGCTAGATAGAAAATGATGCAATAACAACCTAGACATAGAACTGAAAGATATGAACAACTGAGAAGAAAAAGTTAAATATCAACAAAAAGAAAGATATTGAAAGATATGATGAAAAAGAAATATAAAAAGAAGCATAGAGACAAGAAATACACAAAATGAGGCCAAGAAGTTTTATAAAGAAATAGAATGGTTATAAAGGGATATCAACCAAGACTCAATGGATGTTGAGACAAGATTAGAAACATAATAGGAGGTGAGGATGAAATAATTAAAGGATGGACACAATATTTTGAAGAATTACTAAATGAGAAAATTCTAGAAAATACAAATGAAGAACACCTACCCTATATAGCTGCAGAACCATGGATCGAAGAGCCAACAATTGAAGAAGTAAATGAAGCTATAAGTAGACTTAGGAATGGGAAAGCACCTGGCGAGGATGAAATAGTCAGTTAATTAATAAAAAGTGGGGAAAGGAATTACATGAAGAGATATGTAAATTGATTAAACTGATGTGGGAAATTGAAGAAATGACTGAAGAGTGGAGAGTAGGCATAATATGCCCTATTTATAAAAAGGGATACAAACTAACCTTTGCCAACTATCGTGGAATAACCCTTCTAAATACAGCCTACAAAATATTTTCTAATATTCTTCTTACAAGACTGAATATCTATGCTGAAGAAATAATAGGCAAATACCAATGTGGATTTAGAAGAGACCTTGGAACTTCAGACCAAATATTTGTTATACGACAGGCAATGGAAAAATTTTATACGACAGGCAATGGAAAAAATCCCCCGAATGCATGCAAGATTTGCATATGCTATTTGTGGATTTTAAACAAGCATTCGATAGCATATCCAAACAAAAATTACTTAATTATATAAAAAATAAAGGCATTCCAGTAAAAATAGTAAACCTCGTTAAGATGACCATAAATATCACATGTGCTAAAGTATTAATAAGTGGAAGAACTGGGGAACCATTTCAACAACATAGAAGTGTACGTCAAGGGGATGCATTGTCAGCTACTTTATTTAATATTGCTCTGCAGGGAGCTTTTGAAGAGAAAGGGCATATTGTCTACAAAACTAAACAGGTTTGTGCATATGCTGATGACATAGTTCTAATAGCATGAAATGTGAATAGCCTAAAAGAGAAATTGGTATGTATTAGATTTAAGAAGTAAGGAAAATGGATTTGAAAATTAATGAAAGTAAAACAAAATATCTGAAAAGCAACAAGATGTATACAAGATCCAAATATTGACAACTACAACTTTGAAGGAGGTAAAAGATTTGTTTATCTTGGATCAACAGTTAATAATAATAATAGAGTTAGTGAAGAGATACAAAAAAGAATTATAGTAGAAAATGAAGCATACAGCAGAACCCTGATTTTACATTCCCTGATTTTATATTTTCCCACATTATACACTCAATCTTGATATTCCCTACATAGCAAAATATTATAAAATTATCCTCGATTTTACATTTTCCCACATTGTAATTTTTTAGGGCTTGGTCCCTTAACTAACTAACTAACTCTCTAGCCTTCTTAAACCTGAAGGTTCATGGCTGCAGCAATACAGGCCTTCCATCTGTCCCTATCTTGAGCAAGATCTATATACTATTTTCCATCCTATCGAAATACGGATAATTTTTAATAAAAAGTTGTTTACAAGACCCTTCAGTAAAACTGGTTTCGCTTAATTCAAAGTAGACACCTGCGTAAGTCGACAAGAGAAGATCGAATGTGGAGTTAGTTTGTATGTTATTTTAACTTGACCTTGACATGTTTCCTTGTCCTAAGAGCTTCTGACAACACAAGGGAAGCTGCCTAAAATGCCCGCTGGACTTGCATTCTTTGTCAATGTGCCTGGCAGGTCAAGATCTTTCACTGCTGAATGCGCCACCTTGGAAATATCACAGAGAAGATAATTTTCTTCTCTGTGGAAATATTCACCAGTGCCAGATGAAAAATGCAAGATAAGATCATAGGAATGTTCCAAAATACAAGACGCGTGGCGCCTGGAAGTTTCACCCATCAGTTTAGCTCGGAGCTCGAGATTCAGCAGTTTCCTGTAAGCGAGCAACTCTTGGGCTGGTAGCCGACAACTTCTGGTAACCACTTTGATTAAAAACGTGTTCTTTGTGCCCTGTAGAACTTCATAAAAAAGGGGAATTGTTACTGAACTTCATAAAAAAATAGAAACAGTTACAGATAGACAAAGCCACATATGTCAACTAAAGATCGTCAACCTGCTTAATGCGTTGTCATCTAGGTTTCCATAAAAGTTGTTGTAACTGTCGTTTCCCATTTCATAAGTTTCCCAACTGTGTGGGTCATATAATTTGCCCCCCCCTCACAAAAGTGTTCTGTTGGCTGAGTAACTTCTCCCTCTTTTCCTATCAGCAAATGTGGGGGGTCAATGCTAATTGTTCCGGCCACGATTTTCTTGCTGGTGTGCGTACACAGGCTGATTTTGGGTGAGGTTGGATCCCTCCTCCTTTCCTTTGGCATCTAGAATGAAGCAAACAGTTCTGAATACGTTCTTCAAAATGAACAAAAACCGTAGGATAAAAAAAAAAAATCCCTCCCTCCTTTCTCCTACAACAGCTCATTCTCCGCCACTGGTGTGCATGGCAATGCTATAATTGCAGAATTCAGGTCCCTCTTTCTTGTTTGAATGCAGCTGTCTGGATAGGAAATATTGCCCGTACTAATGTCTGTTGCAGGGTAAAACGTAAAGCAAGGATCATTTCTTTCTTTTTCACACTGCTGATAAAAGTTCGGTCTTCGAGAATTGCATTATCTTTAAAATGCGGAGGATTTCCCTTCTGCCACCTGCTGCTCTAACTTCCAGCTGGTCTCATTGTGTTTACGCTGCAGCTGCAGCTGGGGCCAGTGTTATGTCTAGCGTCTCTAAAGCTGTGACCGATAATGGCAATGTATCATCCAGCGTGAAGGAAAAAGTATCATTGTTTTGAATCTTGTAAAGTTGTTTTGATTTGACGATAATGAAATTCGATCTCCAGAAAGAAAAACAAGAGTTAAAACAACTTCATGATGCGCATAAAGATACAGGGTGACCTGTAATTAGATGTGTTCCCTGAAAGGGGTTAAAGTAGATGCAATTTGCAATAAATTTGACCATATGATACCCCGTCTGAAAATTAGTAGTTTTCGAGATAATCAAATTTTTTTTAATTACAAATTTCCACATAAAAATACGAATTGAGAAAAAAACGGCTCATTGTATGACACTTATTTCAGGGTTTTCTGATAGCAAACAAATAAGTGGTTCATTGAAAAAAAAGTTTGTCCCAAATAGCAATCACACGTAACTAACGGGTTTCTAATAGCAAACAAATAAGTGGTTCGTTGAAAAAAAGTTTGTCCCAAATAGCAATCACACGTAACTAACGGGTGGCAGTGGAATAGGCAGGGGGTGCTCCCCCGGCTCAAGCCCCCCCATTTTCAATAGAATTTTCGATTTTGAATTAGAGATACACGATCGAGTGTGAGTGCGACACATTTAATGCTTTTTTTCTTTATATTCAGTTAATTGTCCAAGGACTAAGTCTCATAGTTGAACTGAAATTTGGGAATCGATACATTGCGATTTGACATTTGGATGCTTGGTCATAGCATCCCTGTTTATGGAATGGGTGGAGTGGTCGCAGTGTATGAATGGAAGGTGGGTAGAATTAAGCTGTACTCTTGGAATTCCACTGTCAGCTGGCTTCGGTATTTACTACATTAACAGGAAATCTTACTGCCCTAGGTTATTTTTAAGTTTGGAAAGTTGGAGAAATGGGGATTTGAAGACAAGAGAATGCAGTTATAGCCTGACAAGTTAAGTCCCGATAGCGCAGATCGCTGCGGAGCACTTCGTATTACGTCATCCTCCCCACCACACTTCTACTCACTGGTCTGGCGTTGAGAGTACCAGTGGTGCCAACTCAGCAAAATTAAGCTAAAACAAATATGACAAACAATTTTCACTGTTTAGCGTGACGGTGCATGCAGGCTCCTATTATATCAGTGGTTCATTTTATTTAATCCGGTCTTTGAAAATGCGTGCGGTGCGCCGATCGTAAACCGTAGTATTACGCACGTGCGTTAAGGTTTATAAGGAAGAGAAACTACAGGGTGAATGACTTCATTTTCTGAATGCGACATCGAGCAGTGTCCAGTTTTTTTAATTTTTTTTTTAAACCGAGTGGGGTGGTGGTTCGTTTGTTTATCGTACAACAATCACCAAGAGAAGGCAATCTGATAACATGCTTGCCTGTGTTCTTTTCTAAAGCATTGAAATGTTCATGCTCTTTACTCTTGGCTGCAAGATTCTTACTTTGAAAGAGATGGACTTATGGACGAGCGTGTAGATGAACTGATAATTAGACTTGGTGAAGCCGATTCAGACACGGACACAGATTCATCGGTAGACACAGACTCGGATGAGTGGGAGAGTGAAACTGATGAAGGAGAACTGGAAAACATTTAGAAGGTGAGCTCAGTTCTATCGTTTATATATTTTTCATTTTTCTATCGTTTTATTTCATACATTTCTTATGCTGGTAAGAAATATCCCTAATATAACTTAATTCATTTAAGGTTTAAAGGGAAAATATCAAAATGTATTTAGAATTTAGCGCAATCAATAGGTAGCGTAGGTGACGGGATACTAATTCATGTCTTTCACATTCAAATTTCGTTGAAAATTCTCAGAGGATTCAGCTCCCTCCAGTTTGCAACACTGCGAATGAACGTCGCCGCAGACAATGGAGTGGGGAAATGTGATGCGAGGTGCGCAAACAATGGATTGCAGCGTCTTGTTTTTAAACTTGTCAAGTTATAGTGTCTGGTCCTGAGAGGTCATTGGCCTGAAATGCAGTAGGAAAATAGCCACAGTTTGTAAGTCACGCACAAATGACAAAACTTCACCATGGCAAATGATTCCTTCTCCCCGCCCCTTGCACAGGAAAATGCGACTTTCTTTCATATGTTCCATCAGTTTTCGCACAGGCCAAGTGAAGTCACAATGAGCCAAAGAAAGATTTCTGTTTTCTTCGCCAAAAAACAGAAACTAGAAAAGGACTTAGCACCCAGTGTAGGTTACGATGTTTGTTCATTTCATTCAGATGCGTCCATCCCTAGTTCACACATCACAACTACTTCTGCGTCTGTTAGTAATGTAAGTGTAGCTCATGCTGATCACAAGTTGGATATAGGGGTGCATGTTGCGAGTCCCCCGAGTGACAGTGTTGTTTTGGTGAAACTGTAAACGAAACCCTGGACTCCGGACCAAAACTATGTATTCCCGGCAGTGAAAGGAAGGCATTTTCAGATGAAGTGGCTAGGTCAGTTTAAGTGGTTATGTTACAGTGATTACGGTGAAGGGGCTTATTGTCGTTTGCTGGCAGAGAGGGAGGCGTGTGGTCAAAATCATTCTCAAATTGGATGCTCTGGAATGCTTTCATTCCCACGAAGAAATACAATACCATAAATGCTGCAGTACAGCAGTGGAAGATTTCTATCCATCTGCAGCTGCCGGATTCCTACCATTATGGAAAGTCTTGACAGCACGCACAAGAGACAAGTGCTAGAAAACAGACAAAAGCTTATTTCAATTATAGAAACAGTGGTGCTCTGTGGTCATCAAAATATTGCTCTAAGTGGACAAAGGGATTCAGGACCATTAAATATAGATTCTGAAGAAAACGATGGGAATTTTCGTGCATTGCTAAGATTTAGGGTTGCTAGTGGAGACAAAGTTTTGAGAAAACATTTACAAGCAAGCTCATTGAATGCTCAATACATTAGCCCCCAAATTCAAAATGAATTAATTGAGATATGCGGTGATTTGATTCTTGAGAAAATAGTAAATCAACTTAACAGTGCTAAATGCTTCTCAGTGCTGGTGGACGAAACAGCTGATATTGGGGGTATCAAACAATTTTCGTTGTGTGTTCGTTACGTTGCAGGAAAAGAGGGGGATTTTAATGTTCGTGAAGATTTCATAAAATTTGTCCCAGTTACAGATACAACAGGTTCAGTTTTAGCTCAGGCCATTATCACTAACCTGTCTGGTTATGTATTTTCTTTGTGGTCAGGGATATGATGGTGCAAGTGCTATGAGTGGTAGTTTCAAAGTAGTTCAGGTTGAGTTAAAGAAGGCATACCCACTGGCTGCCTATGTCCATTGTGCAAATCATGTGCTGAATTTGGCCCTCTCAAGGTCATGCACTGTCACGCCTATCAGAAACTACCTTGGTATTGTTGAAGAAACCATAAACGTTTTTCGTGCTTCCCCCAAAAGAACTAACCTACTGAGAGAAAACATGAAAGAGAGCTCCAATAGTGCCAATACATCACAGAACCTACACCGCTTGTGTGAAACATGGTGGATAGAGGACATGAAGCGTTAACCACCTTCATAGAAATTTTTCCCATTATTGTCATGAGCCTTCAACACATACAAGACAATTTTGATAGAGACTTGCCAATTATTTTTCTGTCTTTTACGTGGAGAGTTTCTAGTCAGTTTGTTGGTTTGTGAAAAAGTGTTCTCATTAACATACCCTTGTCAGTGTCACTGCAATCCATAGGTTGCGATTTAGTGTTGTGTTTGGAGTATGTAGACACTGTCATGCAAACTCGACAGAAATACAGGGACAACGCACAGTAGAGTTTTACTCAGATTTTTGAATCTGCTGAAGATCTTTGGAAAGGCAATGACGTTGATTTACAAAAATTGCCTCGCCTTGTTGGCAAGCAGGTAAATAGGAAAAACTACATGGAAAGCGATCCAGTAAAATATTACTGTGTGTCAGTGTACATCTCTTTGTTGGACTTCATGTTAAGTGAACTGACGAAAGTGTAAAATGCATAGAAGTACAATTTATATGCTTCAAATGTCCCAAAATTTTGTGCTGGTGGTTCATGGGAAAATCTCTTCGAAGCAGTGATGTTTTATGAAAATGATTTACCACGTTCAGTTTCTGTAATTAGAACTGAGTTTGAACTCTGGAAAACAAAGTGGGAATCTGTTATACTCGCAAGCCTCCCTTCAACTGCCATTGAAAGCCTCAACACGTGTCATCAGATTTTCTTCCCAAATATTCACAAACTCCTGAAAATTCTCTGCACTCTACCTGTGACAACCGCTACTCCAGAAAGAAGGTTTTCGACTCTTCAGAGATTGAAAACATATTTGCGCAATTCTCTTAGTGAAGAATGATTGAATGGACTGGCACTGCTTAATATACACAGGGAAGTGAAAATTACGCCGGTGGAGATTCTCAAGAGATTCACTTTGCAAAGACTGAGACTGGATTTTGTTTTATAACCTTTGCTGACTCTAAATTAATTTTAAATTTCATTGCATGATGTGTATTGTATTTTAAAATAAGTTTCATATAAGTTTAGGGGCAAATTGTTTAAATATGTTCCTAAAGTCCCCCCTCCACCTTTCCTCCTTTTGAAATTTCTGGCCATGCCACTGTGTTTCTTAATGGTAGGCACAAGTTCGTTAAGTATTTTCCCAACAAACACTGCCCACCCCCCTCCCCCTGCCAATTTGAAATTTCTGGCTATGCTACTGATGGGTGGGTCTAAACTTACAAGTGGTGATAAAAAAAATGCACTCTTAGTTTACTTGGCAATGTATTAATAACAAAAATGGTATAACACGAAGCGTACAAATTACTTAAATTACTTCCTTGTGTCATCAGCTATCCAACAAGGTACAAATGTTGCTAACATTCACATTTGTGTACAAGAAATAATACTTCATTCATTTTCATGTGAATGGAATTAATGAACATTACAATTAAAGAACATTACAAGTCTTGCTCAAAGTGGGTACCTCCGTTATGAATGCAGCACACAGGTTTTTATGGACATTTGTTTTCGTAACTCGTGGTGTGATGGTGTCCTTGATTTGTTGAGCAGCTGTTAAGATCCTCTCCCTGAGCTGGTCTTGCGAGTTTACTGGTGTCTTGTAAACTAAGTCTTTCATGTAGAAGTCACAAGGCGTCAAATCGGGGGATCGAGCCGGCCAGGGAATCGGGCCACCTCGGCCAATCCATTTATTTGGCTAATTTTCATCCAGCCACTGTCGCACGCCCAGGCAGAAGTGAGCTGGGCAGCCATCATGCTGGTAAATCATGTCACGTCTTGAGGATAGAGGCACATCCCCCAACAACATTGCCATCTCGTTCCTCAAAAAATGTTCATAAGTGATGCCATTTAAGATTTGGGCTAGGAAAAATGGCCCGATCAAATTATTGTTGATGACACCCATCCATACATCCAATGAGAATCTCCTTTGACTGGCCTTTTCTTTGACTTTTTTCGGATTCTCGCCCTTTGGTGCCCAATAATGTGCATTATGGAAATTGGTTACACCTTTCCGGTCAAACTTTGATTCGTCCATCCATAAAATCTCGCTGAGTTAATCTGGATCTTCGAGATCAGCGATTATTAGAAAACGTCAAAAATCCATCCTCCTGGCAGGGTCTCCATTCTCCAGAGCATGCACGGGTGTGTAGTGGTATGGATAAAGCCATGCCTTATGCAAAGTGTTTCCACTGACTCATGCCAAGTTGCTTGGCCACAACTCTCGTCAAAGTAGTGCTGTCTCTTTGAAAACACTCCAGTATTTCCTCCTCTGCTTCAGGAGCAAACTCGCGAGGTCTGCCTGCTTCACCTTGTCGTCGTCGAACCTAACCGGTTTTCCGGATGTGCTAGTCTGTCGTACAAAACACTCGCGTGTCTGGTAAATGGCGATTAAGGAAACAACACTTGTATTCTCTTCGTGCTGCAGCTGCGTCACCATCACAAAACCCAACAGTACAAAATAGAGGTGTGCGGGATCCCGAAAAGTCGGGACCGGGATCGGAAAAATAATTCCTGTCCTGATCCCGACTTGGGGAAATGACTTCCTGACTTTTTGGGATCCCGAGCAGTCAGGAAATACTGAATGGTCATTTTAAAAAGTCATTAATTCTGGACGTTTTCTGCATTGTAAGTGCGTGGAACTTATCGTAAATTGTTAGTTCCAGAAATGCAAAAACAATCACGTAAGGTGAAAATGACATTTAGAATTCAAGATTTCAAGAGCTTCTGGAAATTTAGAACATTAAAAAATTTCCCATCTTGATCCTGTACCAACCCAAAAAAATTCTGCACCCCTAGTACAAAATATCAGCGTATTCTTCATTGTCGAATGCAGCTATTGTTGAACAGTAGAATAACAACATTAGCACCTATTCTATCACTTATTGATTTTGTTGCGAGGCTATGCAAAGTAGATCAGCCACTTTCAACCTGAGATAGGCTCTTAGGTACTGGTATCTACAGTCCTGCAGAATTAACTTGAGACAAATGGCTGCCAGCTGCTGGCGCAGCTGCAGTAGTACCAACCTATAGCGAACGCTTGACTCTCACGCGAATCACAGGCAATCAGCTGACAACGGGAGATGGGAGATTTGATTTGAAAAATAATTACATTGTGTAATGGAAATATCACTGTATTAAGAGGACATGCTAAGAAAATTATAAGCATTATAAGTATTCTATCTTACACAATAAATGGATAAACAGTTTATTCAGAAAGATAGCTCTATACACTGCCACTTCGCTAGCTTCACCAGTCACTGCACATGAGTCCTTTCAACAGTTGGTAACATTTCGCGTGTCTGAACATTAGAGTTTCTGTTGACCTGTTACAGCAGGAAGTCCCCGTTACAGCGGGAAGTCCCCCGCTCGAGCCAATTCGAGCCGAGTTGCATCACTCACAGAGCGGCCATTTCTCTCAAGTTAATTCTGCGGGACTGTAATGAGCGTCATTTCACTGCCATCTAGTGAGCTGCATGATTCACATTTGTATCACTTCTTTACGTGGTAAGACAAGTATTGTCCTCTAGTGGGCGTACGATGTAACATGTAACAACCAACACGTGAGAAACAGTGGCCCAGATATCGCGCTTCTAAGGAAATTAACATGAAAATGAATGGAGTATTATTTCTTGCACACAAATGTGAATGTTAGCAACATTTGTACCTTGTTGGATAGCTGATGACACAAGTAATTTAAGTAATTTGTACGCTTCGTATCATACCATTTTTGTTATTAATACTTTGCCAAGTAAACTAAGAGTGCATTTTTTTTATCACCACTTATTTGTTAGCTATCAGAAAGTGCCATACAATGAGCTGTTTTTTCTCAATTCGTATTTTTATGTGGAAATTTGTAATTTTTTTTTAAAAAAAACAATAAAAATTCGATTATCTCGAAAATTACTAATTTTCGGACTGGGTATCATATGGTCAAGTTTATTGCAAATTGCCTCTACTTTAACCCTTTTCAGCAAATACATCTAATTCCAGGTCACCCTGTCTGTGTGTGTGTGTGTGTGTGTGTGTATGTATATATAATCGCCGCTTTTCTTCAGAACCATTCGCGTGCTGTAAAAGAAAATAATAATAATCCCACAATGCTCAATGTAGGAATGGACGTCAAGACCGAAAAAAAAAAGTTATACAAAAGAGGAAAAGTTTTGGTGGAGCGAGTGTTTGACCTCCAGAATACTCCTAAATTCAACAATAAATTGTAAATAAGAGTAAATAACAATCCCCCATTTTCATATCTGAAAATACACAAGTTTTGTAAAGCTTGTTTTGAGTTCATTTTATGCTGATGAGCTAATCGGGAGTACATATACAGTTTGAAGTGGAATCCAAACCAGAGTGATTATCGAGTGCGGCACTGTTTAATGTGTCCTAGGATACACATTCGGTGCAAACAGATTGCAAGTTGCATGTTTCCTTTTTCATGGCAGATTACAATGCAAGTTGAGGAAGAGTCTGGACTGCTTCCTGGAAATGGGGAGGGGGGAAGCAAGGAAAACATAACTTTTTTTACGATTTGTTTTAGCCAGACGAAGCAGAACGAAATTTACAGCTGCGAGTTTTTTTTTCTGGTGCTGAGAAAGGTTGTGTTGTCCCCCAAGGGAATCTTATCTTAACAGTTAATCCTGTAATGGACAATGTTCTAGGGAACCCACATAAAATCCAATATTCATTGTCCGATTATCACCTGCCTTTTGCTCGCGCCAGTGTGTCTGCTGTCAAGATTCTTCAGAGTTTCACTTCTTACAATAAACGAGAGATTATTTTCCTTTCCGTAGGTCTCCGGATTTCTTATAGAATTGTAAGAATTTCGTTGAAAAGCAACATATGTGCACAATTGAAAGAAAATACCATTTTTTAAAATACTTTTTTGGTGAAAATTATTTCATGTTCTATTTTCCTTCCCACAACATGCATCCCGTGCATAACAGGTTGTATAACTATGCAGGATAAATGGTGTTACAGTCTCCGTGGAATCGTTGTGTCCGCGTAAGCTCCGTATCCTCATTTTGTGTAACATTTTTTACACTTTCTTTAGAACTTACAATATTATTATATAGTGCATATAAAGCTTATTTTCTGAGCTACTTCCAAGTAAAAAAACATCAGTTGTGCGGGTAATTTATACTCTACTTTATTTACACCTGAAAAACTGGTGCCATCTTGAAAAGTTTGGATAACTCGAAGTCGTTTAATTCGAAGTGGACATTTTTTGGTCCCTTGAACTTCGTATTAACAAGGTTTTCCTGTAACTTTTATTATTTGGTTTGACGTGGAGTGACCCTATGTAAATCTAGATGATGGAACCATATATTCAGATTGTATGAATAGTCATTCTAATGGCTAATAGATATACATATAGATAATTTAATTATTCATACATAATATTAACCCTAGCTTACTCATGCTGTATGAGAATCTTACTTATCTAAGAGGAGGAGTGGGCTTATAGGCACACACTTTATCACCAAACTTCAAGAAACAATTTTGTTATTGATTCACTGCTTCCTTTGTTGATTAAATAACTGCAGTTATTTATTAACCCATGTTTTGCTAACATTGCAGATATTTTTAAAATCATATTAAGATGGTATTTTTTTCTGAATTTTGTGTTTTTATCATCAAAGAAGTCCCCCATTGTTCATTATTTTGATTCAGATAGTACTATAAGTGTTCACTACAAAAAGTATGATTTCTTTTCTGATGACATCATCATGTTTTCTATAATTTCTTTACCTAGCAACACTATCATATTTGAAACCATGTGTTCCATGTGATTGTGTTCATCACATATCCTGCTAGAAACTACGCTGCAAGGAATTCACCCCTGGTTTCATTTGTTGGAGTCATTAATATATTTTTATTAGTGTACCATGTATGCAACTTCAGCATAAAAGGCTATAAAAAATCAGTTACAACTTTCTATCTAGGAATATGTCCTAACACATTCATGTTTCTAAAATAAGTAACTACGATACACAACAACTATGTATCGTGGAAATTTGATCACACTCGATGAAGCATTAGAGCCGACCTCCATGACAAAGTGGCTAGCACAGCATGATATGATGCCAGGAGTCCTGGGTTCGAATCCTGACCTGGCACTTGTGTTATTTTTTAGCATCTCTTCATCAATTTCATCATGTCAAAACTCATCCTCATCTTTGCTCTTAGCAAAAAGTGGCAGAAAAGATAAGTAAAATAAACCAAACCAATCACTGAAACATTACAGATGCTTGCAAATTCTTCACATGTAGAAGGATACATTGTTATTCTTCCTTCAGAGGCAGCAGAAGTTACAGATAAGAAGAAAGCTGATGACAGCGACAGGATCGTGGCTGACAACTTCCCCTTTTACACAGTAGGGAAAAGATAAATGCATACTCAATCTGTAACAATGGATGATGATCAGCAGTCAACTGACAACAATAAACTTCCAATTTTGAAGAAGACATAGTCAAGTGCAAGAAATAAATTCCATTACTAATATTTTGCTATACAGTATGGAGAGAATTCCTATGTGCCACAAATTGGCAGATTGCAATTTGTTACTGGACAACGATTCGAATGATTACTTTGCCTGCTCTGCCAGGAGATGTTGGGCACTTTTGAAGAAAATTGATAATTCCAAGAGGCGAAGATGCCCAGTCAACTATCACATTCAAACTTGATTTGTGTAAAACTTTACCTCAGAAGTGCACGGAAGATTTCCGAAAATTGTAATTGAAGAAATTGTAATATCACAAACCTTATAAGTACATATAATAATAATAATAATAATAATAATAATAACTCGTGAAAAGTTGTTATGCTTTCCCCAGGAGACTCAAACCTGTGTGCATCCCATAGCCGGAGCACAAAGCATGACACCTTAGACCGTCCAGCCATGGTGCGGGACTTTATAAGCATATAAAGAGTTTTAAAAATGTGTATGCAAAAATATGTCATGATCCAAAAGTAATTGAAGATTCAATGTTTTTTGTTTTATGTTTTGCAAAAATTCCGTAGAAGTCTAGTTGAAACTATAATTACTGCTCATAGTATATAATGTTACTATTCCTCTAAAGAATAAATATTGCGATTAAGTGCTCCATATATGTATTAATACTCCTTTATATTGATATAAACTTCTAAAAAAATCCGGTTGTATTTTTCAGTGAGAATAAAATAACATTTTTCTAGAAGGAAATTTTTTTTCCCATTATAAAATTTTTATACCTCATTTCGCTGACGTTACACATATGAAACACCCAAATTTTCATAGTCAGCCTATATATTGAAAAAAATTACATTTGTTTTGCATTATTAGTGTGTCTAACAGTAATCTAACATGAATTTGAAGTAATTTCATCCAGCTAAAAATTTGCTGCGAAAAATGGGTCAATTATGTATGGTACTTACAAAAATTACCATCATTAATAAAAAATAATAACCGATTATTGCATGAGTGTCACACACATACCTTTCACTAAAACCGTAACAGTTTTTCATCAAGGCATAAATGGTTACATAGGTACAGTTGTTTATTAATTATAATAATTACAAAAATACAATTATTACCAACCAATTGTAGACTGTCACTAGCATAAGTGTTTCGAATAACATGTATTCAAAAAGGCGGACTGATGGGCCCACCAAGTAAACTTTTGCCTCCTATGTACAGGTACATTACATTTGTTTTTATGAAAGTAATAATGATATGTTGTAATTTATATTAAAATTTTTATAAAAATTTTCACAGTTGAAAAACTGAAAAACTAGATGTTGTCGACCTGACAGCCCTCCTCTTGGGTAAGCTAGGGTTAATTGTCTTGGTACCCATTAATCAGAGATATCTACACATATCATATTTATAAAGAAGGTACCCATCAGCCAAATATCCAGATTCTCAATTTGAGGTTTCCTAGATGCTTGGATTTATCTACAATCTTTTTACCTCAATGTTCAAAATGTGAATATGCAGATGCTCACCATAACAACACCTGATTACTCATCATCCTAATACCCAGATACGAATCAACTGGAGGTTGATACCCTGCACCCAAATACCCATCCTGTTGATACCAGGATATATCTCATCCTGATACACTTGTTATGCCAATAACTCCTATCTACTGTAGTCATCATCATCCTTCGCTGTGTCCTGCCTCTGGCTGGGTCAGTGTAGAAGTCAAGCCTCTCCATTTTCTTCTGGTCTTCCACCACTCCTCTCTTTCCACGGTGTTCCAATCTTGTCCTCTTCTCCTAACATTCTCCACTATCTGCTCTTTCCACCAACATGTTGGTCTCCCCTTTGGCCTTACTCCCACTCCTTGTGCAATAAGCTCTTACTGGCATTCTTTCTGCACCCACCCTCTTCATGTGTCCGAACCACCTCATTTGTGCCTGATCTATTCTGTCCTGAACAGGCACGTATCCAGGAATTCCTTTCGGGGGGGGCTCAACACCATTTTTTTAAGGGGTACAGTAAGAACCTCACAATTGTATGTTTAAGACCAGTGGTGGCAATTGGGTTCTAAAACGGGGGGGGGGGGGAAAGGGCGTTGCAAGGAAAGTTTACTTTCTCTTGGTAGCCAAGGCTTAACATTAAGAGGCCATAATTTTGAAGCAGAAAAATAAAAAATGGGGAGCAACTATCCCTTAAATCGTTGCCACTGTAAGGCTATCATTTTAATCAGAACGTGAAATCGGAACATTTTTTACCACTCGACTCCTCTGTTTCCATGCATTAATAATGTGTGCCGGAACCATCTCAGTATGTGTGTTTGTCCATTTCTTCTCATCAGGTATAAAAACATCTATGGTATCTTTGAGTGTTTTTACGAAGCTGTTACACATGCACGGGATGGACAATCCACTCGACAACGCGAGATTCAAATTGTGGGTTGCGAACTGGACGCAGACAGCTCTCGAATATTTCTCTCTGATTCGAGCCTGAACACCACTAACGTGTCTTGTCCTTCCATTTTTTCAGCTCTTATAAAAGCCGAAACCCACCAAATTGTTCAGATTCAGGCCTTAGCACTTAAGTGTTCAAAAATGCCTGTCACAGCTTCCGCTGTCTTGTTATATATCGGCACGAAACAAAGGAAGTCTTCTCGAATACAGGTGGATCACGAAACAATTAATGCATAACGAAAACCCTTCCGTTCCCAACACATCTAATGTTTCGTCTCCCAGTATGATCAAATGCTTACTCATTTATCTCCAGTGACGTGCCCAAGGGAGGGTTGGTGAGGTAATAACCCCATTTGACCCAGTATTCCTTTTTTTTTTTTTAAAAAAAAAAGAGGAACGTCAAAAACAGGGAAAAAATGGCAAAATCAGGACTGAATACCAAACATTGTATGCGTAACCCCTCTCCCTTCCGAAAATCCTGGGCACGCCTCTCTTTATCTCGGACACATTTTTTGAAATGAACTTACCAGAAGTTTTTATCATCGTATTGGAGATTGAAGTAATATGCGTTCTTCCTGCAGGTTTGAATATGATCCTTTAGGGTGCTGTCGTCTGCCTGCCTTCACACCTAACCTTAACAAGGCCCTAATTTTCCATCCTTGTGACTTGGATTTTCAAGACTTAGGAAGGTTTCAGACCGAAGGGACACGCGATACGTGTCGATTGGAATGGGCCAATCAACAGCAACGTTTCACACCGTAGCGACACAAAAGGCCGCACAAACCTAATCTTCAGGCGACACGGTGTGAAATCTCCCTTATTAGGCCACTGTCATTGTCACCTTGAAGTAGTAGCTCTTGTTGACCACAGAAAAAAATTATCCTCAACCGGTGATAATGCTCCTCAGTTTTCTTCTCTCTCCTATATTTTCTGTGGTTGTTCACTATACAGGCAACACCTTACGATTTGATATACACAGGACATGTACTATGTAGACATTTTAACGAAAAATCGGTTGAAGTCAAGGATGACTAGGTGGCTCAGTTGGTAGAGCCCTGATTTGGGTCCTGGTAGAGCCTGCAATTTCCGCCTAAAATGTCTACATATGCAACATCTTCTTGCTTTCTCTTCTCAACATTCATAAAATGTCTCTTAATGGGAGTTAAGTGTTTGAATGTGTTTCGAACCCAGTAGGCTTAAACAAAAGTATTTTTTTATATCAAATTCTCAGACTGCATGTACGAAGTTTAGTTCTGGCAAAACTAAATCATCACTCAAAATTTTGATTTTCAGTTGATCTATGCAGTTTAATATCTGGTACTGATGAAATATTCACTTTAGAGAGAGAGAGAGAGAGAGAGAGAGAAAGAGAGAGAGAGGCCTTGATCTCTTCGGCCCTCGAACCGAGCTAGCACTACTCTGAGGCCCCGGATGTTCTGCTGTCGTCAATGTCTTCATTTTCGAATCACTATATCTTATAAAGCAACTAGAGGACGCTGACTGATCTGATCACCAATCGACTGTATGAATTGTCACACTTACCTCTGAAATCTCATTAACCGATTCTTTGTACAGATCAATCGAAAAATTGAATTGGCGTATTTATATCCTCATTATATTGTAGAACGTTCCGCAGATAAAACGATTCGTTAATATCGCCAGTAATTGACTCCTTCTCTCATTCAAGAACGTACACTCTCCCGCCTTCCAGAGATTAGAAATTACAACGAATCGCCCTACGTGTGGCTCTACCTTTGTTGTGCAGCTTCCAAATGCTGACAAGTCTCTACATAGTCCTCAAGTGCGCTGAGACATCACCGAAAGCGCAAGAAAAGTGTACGTGCAATATTACCAACAACAGGGTTATAGAACATTCTCTGTCTTGCCTCGATACTTGACTATCTCCTTAAATCATCGTCACATTATTCAAAAAGCCAAAAACCTAATTTTATCTAGTGTAAAATAAAAAAAATCCTGGGGGGGGGGGCTCGAGCCACATCAACCCCACCTTGGATACGTGCTATTAACAATAACAGGGTTATAGAACATTCTCCATCTTGTCTCGATAATTATTTCTCCCAAATTATCATGACATTATTCAAGAAGCCAAAATCCTAATTTTATCTAGTGTAAACAGAAAAAAAATCCTGAAGGGGAGCTCAAGCCTCCTGATTCCCACCTTGGATACGTGCTATTGACAATAATAGGGTTATAGAACACTCTTCGTCTTGTCTCGATAATTATTTCTCTCAGATTTATAAATTTATTATCTTCACATTATTCAAGACTCCAAAAATCTAATTTTATCTAGTGTAAATTTAAAAATTTCCTGAGGGGGGAGGGCTCGAGCCACCTCATCCCCACCTTGGCTACGTGCTATTATCAATAACAGGGTTGCCTCGATAATTATTTCTTTCCTTAAATTATTGTCACATTATTTTATTTCACACCACAAGAAACAAAAAAAAACTCATTTTATCTAGTGTAAACCTAAAACTTTCAGGGGGGGGGCTCGAGCCCCCTAAGCCCCCCCTCTGGATACGTGCCTGGTCCTGAAGCTTCACCACCCCCACTGTCTGGAGGATCTCTTCATTCCTTGTTCTATCTTACTAGTGTTCCCCAATATAACTACTTAAACATTTCATCTACACTGTGTGCATCTTTCTTTTGTCTCTCTGTCATTGCCCAAGTCTCTGCTCAATACGTAATTATTGGCTCGTAGTATGTAATATACTTTCTTGCATTTCATAGGTATCTACTCTAGTCAAGGTTCAAAATCTTGAAGACTGCAGGGAAGAATGATCTTGATCTATACACACATGCATGCAAATAAACACACACACACACACACACACACACATGTAGAACAATACAGGGTGCCCAGTCACTATGACTCCTGACAATTTTCACTTGGTGCCTGAATTTTTAAATTCACTTCTAAAAATATACATATATTTTTAATATTCTAAGTTTGCTTGTGAAAATTTCTATTACCTTTAACAAGTACAGTGTGTGTTTTTTAATGTTTTTTGTGTATATGTGTGTTTTCTGTATCACATATATCATTAAATCAGAATAATAATCATGCCTTATAAATTTTTGCACTGTCTGTAGCCGAATTTTAAAATCTGCATATATTAGAATGTTTAGTATAGTTATTCATGCTGTTACCAGTATAGATTTCTTAGAATTCAAGAAATAATTTCTTCTAATCCAATCTTGTTTTTATTAACAAATTTATGATTTAAGATCGTATTTCAAAATGTGTACCTTCATGTTAGTTAGGATCAAGGCTTTCTTAGATTGTGTTGCCCCCACCCTCCCCTCCCTGCAAGAAAAAAAAAGTCTGGCACCTGAATTTTAAAAAGATTAGCCTGTGTGTGTGTGTGTGTGTGAGAGAGAGAGAGAGATATTTTATGATATGCATATTTATAATGTTTTTAAATCTAAAATAAATTAAATTACTAAACATTTAGAAATACATTATTATTAAATACATATCAAGGAATTAATTTGTTACTTTTATACAGGGTGTACCAGAAGTGATAGGGCAAACTGAAATGGTGAAAAGTACACGATAGCAAAAGCAAAAAAGTCTCAGCAAACATTGGGTCGCAAGCGAACAGTTTGCGAATGTATGGTTATGATCTGCCTCTGACTTGATTGTTTGTACACATCATATGAAGACTTGAAGTAAAAAGGATGTAAGCGCCATTTGCAAACCTACGAGGAAAATGAGTTTGTAGGAATTCCCTTGTCAATATGAACACCATGTTGCTGCCTTTGGTTTCTGAAACACGTGAAACTGTACTACATCGAATACAAAAACTTTAATAGGGTATGAGAATTGACATAATAATACACATCTGCAAAGTGTGAAAATGTTGTAAGTCCAAAGTGCCAGAGGTATTAACACAAAAAGTGATCAAAGTGCCAGATATTCAAACATGTAATATAAAGCACAGGGTGTAGCTTGTCCTGTAAAATTTTGCAACAATCATAATTGTAAACATTTGAAAAGTAACAAACAAGACGTACTACACATGACTATGAACTGAAAGTTGTCCCATACGTGAACATTGGTGTTAAAGGTATTTGTCGTCATGTTAACATTGGTGTTAAAGGTATCTGTCGTCATGTTAACATACACGATTCAATACACAGTACTATAAACTAAACATATTCACATACCTTAACAGAGGTTTGAAAGTTATGTGGCTTCATTCAGCAGTCAGCTCAGCTCTGCATAGAACTGCCTATGCTGTTGATCTTGTAAGAAGGGAATAATTTTCCTCAGATCTCTCTTCTTGTCTCCCGACAGCTTAGAGTTGCAGGCCAAACATGGAAGTGGGGTATTTGCTATTACTGCTTTGATAACGACTTTCCTTTGCGGAAAACATTGCAGTCCATCCAACGTTCCATGTCATTGAAAGTATGTTTGATGTGAACAACACCAGGCCTGGCAGCAGTAACTTTCAACCATTGAGCTTTAGATATCTCCAGTTTGGTTGTACACAGACATTTCTCAGGAGCCTGGTAACTAAATAAAGTGATCTTTCTCCAAGATTGCACAAAAAAATGATTATTCCGTCGGAATCATCACACGGCCAAGTGCAAGCGCTAGGCACTTAGATCATAATATACGTTGAAGCGCTGGACACTTACACCTCTCGCCATCTATTACCACCCAACATAACTATGCAGGAACATGTCTGGACTTTGATTCTTCTTTATGTTATTGGGCAAAGTACATACATCGTTACTACTAGCATACAGAGGTTGTTTCCGATCTATGGTGACGATTTCAAACTGCACCTACTTTAAGAGAAACCATGTTGCTACCATCGAAAGTGCTCTATTTGGTGGCCCTGCATCTTGGCAATTGCCCGACAGCAAAGTTTCCACTGTAGGAGACTGGCACGAAATGTAGTCATGCCCAGCCTCAACCACTCCTCCTGACAGGTTTTCCATAGCCCTTCAATGGTGCTGGGTCTCCTGTGCGACAAGCCTCATTTCAGTAGGCTGAAGGTGCAAAAGTCCATGGGTGAGGCATCAGGTGACTTCACTGGAATGTGTGTGAAACGAATGGCACGAATTCCAGTTTCATCTGCCATTTTTTTGGAGGAAGAGGCGGGTTGAGTGAGATGTGTGACTTGACACCTTGTTTTGAGCTTATGAACATGCCCTTTGCGTCGCTTTTCCAAACCCAAATCGCAGTGAATGATGGTGTGCAATGTCTTCAGTGATGTTTGTAGCCGGTTTGCGATACTTCTCTGTGTGGCTGGATTCTCCCTGATGACCAGCGCCCGGACGTCCGAATTGTAGCTGGTGTGCAGCTAGTGGCAAGCCGGGGGTTGGCCTGTTTCTGC
The DNA here is from genome assembly GCF_977018435.1 of Lepisma saccharinum. NCBI lineage: Eukaryota > Metazoa > Arthropoda > Insecta > Zygentoma > Lepismatidae > Lepisma > Lepisma saccharinum. The sequence goes on from NC_139234.1 coordinate 80,906,949, forward strand.
CCCATATGAATCATCCCACGCCTCGCCTTACCTGCCTCTTTCAACACCCATGATGTGCCATTTTTGGACACAGTGAATCCACGCTCCTTGCACAGTTTTATAATGGCACTATCACTGTAGTTTACGTTGGAAAGTGCAGATATGTCACCCTCCCAATATGCACTGATATTGGGCAGCATTCTTCCCGATACGCACTGGCCACTCCTGTCATGCACAGTCAACAGTCTAACGTGCCCACACGACTGGCAGCTTCGCTCTCTTCCCGCTTGGTGGTGCTGCAAGAGGTGTGCAATTTCATCACCATATATCGGAAACAACCTCTGTACTCGCACAATTTTCCCAAAAATGACACTTACATCCTTTTTTACTTCAAGTCTTCATATGTTTTTCACGTGTGAGGTGCCATAGTCCTACTTAGTAACAAATAACAGAATTAAAAGATTCACCTCAGACATTATGCTTTTATTACCATACAGTACGTTAAATGTTCAGCAGTGTTCAGTTTGAAACAAAGAAACCTCTGAGTGTGCAAGGATACAAGCATACGATGTGTAAAAACAATCAGGTCAGTCAGTGGTGGATCCTAACCATACATTCGCAATTATCTCACAAATAATGTGTACAAACAATGAAGTCTGTGGCAGATCATAACCATAGATTCACAATTATGTTGCAGACAGTTTGTTTGTGACCCCATGTTTACTGAGACTTTTTTGCTTGTACTATCATGTACTTTTCTCCATTTCAGTTTGCACTATCACTCCTGGTACATCCTGTATATATCAAATATTTATAAAATAGAAAACTAATTCCTTTACTAACTGATTTAAGGTGTCAATAAATTACAAAATAATTGAAAGAGTTTTATGTAATAGTTGAAATAGTTTTTGTTTAGTTCTTACTTTGTATTAAAATAAATCAATTAGATTTGATATTTATATTTATTTTACATTCTTGTTTTACTTTTATTGTGCATATATTGCTATTGGTGTAGATCTGGTAATGATCTCTTGAAAGAGAGAGTGTGTGTGTTTTCAATATTATCCTTTGTAAAGTATATTTAAAGTCAAAATTAATTGCTCATCTTTTGTTGTTATAACACCTCCCCCCCACCTTCATATAGGAACAATTTTTTCTACATATTTATGTACTTATTTCACATGTTTTGGATACATAAAAATCCTGCCTCAAAGTATAATTTTACGAGGGTAGGTTGATAAATTTGCAGTCTCCCTTTAAGACATGGATATGCCCAACATTGCTTGGTTTTGTTCAACATATCCTCCTCCTAACACAATGCACTTTTCACATCACTGCTGCAATGCTTGCAAACCTTGCAAATAGAAGTCAGAAGATTGCTCTGCAAACCAAGCCTCTGTGCAATTAATTATGGCATCTGCACCAGGAAAATACATACCCTTCAGAATCATTTTTCATTTTGGAAAGAGATAATAATCCGATGGTGCCAAGTCTTGGAAATAAGGTGATGCTCCTATATCTGTAACCTCAGCTGCTCCAGTTTATCCATTGTTTGACATGCCTTATGGACAGACGCATTGTCCTGCAAAAAAGATGACCCCTTTTGCCAGCTTTCTGCATCGCCTTTTCTTGAGTGCTGCCTTCAGTTTGTCTAACAATGATATATAATATGTGACATTGATGATTGCACCACACTGGAGTTAATCAGGTAGCAGGATGCTCTCTCAATCACAGAAGCCCATGCTCAGAACTTTTGCACTGGACCACTCTACCCTGGCCTTCTTTGGTCCTTCCCTGCCCATTTTTTCACAGTGGTATAGGATGATGCCTTGCCCCCCAATGTCATGATCAAGTCGTCGTGGATCTCCTTCGGCAAGAGCCCCTTCAGGAAGAGGTACGTGATGAAGGCACGCTGTTCAAATTTACTAATGTCTGGAATCTTGGTTGACATCCTCATTTTGTAGCCTGAAAAAGGAAAGTTCTAGTTATTTTATCCAGACTTGATTTTGCATGCTAGGTTCACATATGATGAGCATTTAATTGGTGCTAGTTTGTGTTGTACTGGTTTACTCAAACCCATGCATGCTGCTAATTTTTCAGATTTCCCTCTTATATTTGATATTATTAATTAATACTGTGTTTTCCCTCATGATGTCACTATGCAGGATATTTCTTCTTAGTCAATCATCAAAACACCAAATACACATTTCATATTTTGACAGTTTGTAATTGTCGAAATGCCCATTCACATACTATTAGTCATTATTTGGCACCTTGTGTCACACATCATTTTATACAATTATTATCATTACACAATATTGTTGTATGATTCATAGAAATGGCTGTATAGCGAACAGAACAGCCAAAAAAATTCCTCAATATCTGTTTATTTACAAACTGATATTATTAATTTATTGTGCAGGTAAAGTTTCATATTTCCACATAACCTGCACAATACTTTAACCATCTTTACCATGCTAAACCGTAAGTACTAATTTCGTAGAGTGCCAACAGTTTCACAGAGCATGTCATTGTTTACTGTCTTCAATTTTGTTTTGATGTTATGTATTTTCTTTCCCAGTGCATGGGGAAACCATCCCTTTTGGGAAACCACCTCTCTTGTCCCATCTCCATACTTAAGGCTCTGATGCTTACACACATACAGAAATTTACGTTTATATCAAGTAGAATTGTTACTAATTAAACTAATGTGAAATCAAGCAAATATAACATATACACAGAGATTTCTTTTGTGAGGCATGGTTCGGAAGATGAAAAAGAAGAAAAAATAGGGGGAAAAATTACTCCACTTGACATGCGTATGAATTTTGATGTATTCAAAGGTTTTCAGTACTTCTGATTTCTCAGCCCCTACAATATGAACAGCTCAACTGTCCCGGCAAGACTGACATAAGAGAAACCCTGCTGCAAGGTTAAGTTATCTCAAAATATAATTGCATTTTGTGACTTTCATAGTGAATTGCATTTAGTGACATTACTAACTTTGAACACTGCTTTGTAGTGCATGTAAAAACTACACTCCTGCATGCAAACAACCATCTGGTTCCTGGTCCCACAACCAGTGTAATCCCCTGTGATGTTGTGTATTGTCTTATCCATTTGAATGCTAAGTTATAGTTCACAGCTTGAAGTGTAGTGAATTTAGTTCTTTGATGATTTACTTTGTTCTTAATGTGGTTCTTATCTTAGACTCAAGTATTTGTTCCTTTAATTTGCCAATTTAAGTTAGTTCTGTTTTTGCTAAAGAGCTTCTGTCCCACTATGAGAAGAGTTCTGTTTTTGCTAAAGAGCTTCTGTCCCACTATGAGAAGAAGGATGTAAATAGCCTCAGTGCTGGTGCACCCATTATAGTTTTAAATATATGAACATAATTACCAAATAATTATTCTCTAAAACTGCCCTTGGGTAGATGCCTCAGAGTAATGTGTCTTTTGTATGTTACAAACAGGCTGTACAAGAAACTTATGACAATCTTCATAAATTTGGAGCAAAAGTTCATAACGCTACTGTTACAGCTGGAACTGTTGGCACTGGCATTGCTGGTGTTGCTACTGGAGGTGCTGCTGGTGCAGTGGTAGCCGCAGGTTCTGCATTTACTACTGTCTACCGCTGGTGGAAAAAGAAACAGTAGTATTTTGCAGTGTTCATGGACTTATTTGAACATGTTTTAAATGTTATTTTGACTTTAATTTTTTTGATGGAATATTATATATGAAGTGTACATTTCTAGATGATTTTCAAAATTTGTTACAAGTGTACGTGTGTCAGAATTAACTAAATATCATTGTTACTTGCCTGTAGGTTAATGAAAATAGTTCCATACCAACATGCAATGTTATTTGTGACACCATCCATTGTCTAGTGCTAATTATGTTTTTACCTATTTCAATACTATGTTTTGAGGGAGTACCTCTTCTCCCATCTTCAGATGAACAAATTTATTTTTGCTGGTGTTGGGATGAAACCTAAACATTGAAAGTGAGAAAAACATAAAGTAGCAGCCTTCATCCACAAACCTGTATGTCATCCCAGTTCATGCAAATAACCTACCCGATCCTAGTAACTTCAAAGTAGAAGAAAGTTATATAGAATGCCAGAAGGTACTGTGCAGTAGGTGTTAGCACACCAGATTTGTAGTAAACCGCAGGTCCAACACAACTAACAGAAATATATTTGTTTAGATGAAGATGAGACAAGAGGTACTCAATGGAAACAGTGTTGGAATAGGTAACTAAGTAAAAAATTCTCAACAATTGATAATATCCAGTTAGTACTGCATGCTAATATCACTGTTCTTCCCGAAAGTATGCATAACCACTGTTGTAAATGGAAAAAAAAGATACATTGTAATAAATCATATTTTGAAACTGGCGGCATTTCATTGTAGTTTCCAGAACTTTCAAGGTTAGACCACCAACATATACATCTTTATGTGCTATGAACACTAGCGTAAAGTGTCAACCATATAAGGATGTGCGTGCATGTGTGTTGGTAACAGTGGCCAATACAGCTATCCAGAGAGGAGTATCAGAAGCTACAAGGCACCAGCCTACTCATATTCCAAGTATATATCAGTGGCAAATTCTGAAAATTTGACTTGGTTTACTGCAACAGTTCTTACTTATTATTTATATTAAAGTCGGGACGTGCTAGCAACCGGCGTGGAACCACCCACTCTGGTAGCGACGCGCTGTTGCCGGATTGACCTACTTCAGGATTTTCGGGAGCCCACAGAAACACGTGTAGGATTAAACATCTGGTTAAACAGTCAACAACGGGACACTTCCATTGTTCTCATTCCGACTCTGTTCATATTTGAAGGAACAACAATAATAGGCGGAGAGCTTTTGGCTGAGTGAAGTGGGCCTTTTATATATATATATATATATATATATATATATATATATATATATATATATATATTCAGTCCGATTTCTGTATTGATAACTTTTAACTTTTGTGCGTGAGCGGGCGTTCATGTGTGTGTTTGTAAGAGTTGTTTGGATAAATTGTACTGCAATGTCTCGGAAAGAAGAAAGAAAGTAATTGGTACACAGGGAAGAGAAATTATTTTGAATGTACGGGAGTATTTTGAAAGGGAACGTGAAAACAATGGACCTCTATTACCTGTTGCACAGGTTGTTAAAAGAACAGCAAATGCTACCAGGGTTAATAAGTGCACTGTTTCTAGGATAACATCAGAGAAGTTTGGGAAGTCTGGCAAGGAGGAAAATGAACTTCGAACTCCAGGAAAACACCGAGAAAGGCCAAAACCAGTGACAAATCTAGACACGTTTGACTTTGACGCAATTCGTGCACACATTTACCAGTATTACGCTCGCGGTGAAATCCCAAATAGGAAAAAGTTAGTGAATTTGTTAAAAGAAGCAGGATTGTTCAGTGGAGAGAAGACATTGCTTTCAGTTGTTCTTCGCACACTTAATTTTAAGTATAAAAAATTCAATGGGAGGAAAATACTGATGGAGCAACAAGACATTGTTATTTGGCACTGCCGGTTTCTTCGTAAAATGATTAATGTCGATTTTAGCAATGTCATTTTTACAGACGAAACCTGGGTGAATGTGAATCATGTTATTCCGCGAATATGGACTGATGGCAGTGCTTCGTCTTCCGGGGTTCGTATTATTGTCTGTCATGCTGGCTCGGTTCACTGGTTTGTGGAAGGAGCTTTGTGGGTGTTTCAATCCAGGAAAAGCTGTGACTACCATGAAGAAATGGATGCTGAGGGTTACATTTCTTGGTTTGTAGACAAACTGCTGCCAAATATTCCTCCCGGTCAGACAATAATCATTGACAATGCACCATACCATTCAACACAAGTCGACAAGCCCCCAACGATGTCATCCCGCAAAGCTGATATCATAACCTGGCTGGAACGCCATAACGTAGCATGCGATATGAGCATGAGGAAGACTGAACTACTGCAGCTCCTTACGTTACACAAACCCCAGTTCCCCATATATCGAATAGACAAGCTTGCAGAAGAAGCAGGACATACGGTCTGCCGTCTCCCGCCTTATCATTGTATGTACAATGCAATCGAACTTATTTGGGCACAGGTCAAAGGGCTGGTAGCACAGAGGAACACTTTGCCACCTTTTACACCGTCTAAAATTTTGCAACTGACAGAACAGGCTATCGGGGATGTGACAGCAGATAGGTGGCGTTCGGCTATGGAACACACAAGGAAGATTATTTCCAAAGCATGGGAGAAGGAGGGAGTTGAAGAGCAGCAAATGGAGTATTTTGCAATTTCACTTGGGTGGGAAGACAGCAGTGACAGTAGTAGCTTAGATGAAGATGGTGATGTTTCTTTACCAACCAACAATGAAGATGATCTTAGGACAGCGCCACTGCAATGGTAGCCGGTAAACAAAAACAACTGATTCTTTAACTACTACTTCTGTCCTTTCATTCATTTTTTATGTTTTTACATACAGGTAGCTCAAAGCATTAAGTACCAACTGTATCATTCATGTTAAGGAAATCGAGCAATTGCCAAGTGTTTCGTTGTAATTTATTGAACTCTGTATTGCCAGAGCCTGTATTCTCATGTAGCTTCCAAAAATTGTCTCACTTCACACACCCACATGTGCCTCTCCGATGCGACAGTGTTAGGGTAAGCATCGTCACCTTGTAATCAAGTAGTCCTGGGTTCGATATGCTGTCAAGGCACATAGTGGTTCGGATCCCACTTCCTACTGTAGGTCCATTCCAGATTAGCCGTAGTGTGCATAAAGTGGACTTTCAAACACCAACTCAACCAATCTATCAATCCACGCACAATTGATTTGTTCTCGATAAATTCTTCTCCATAATACAGTAACTCAGTTCTGTAAAATTCTGTTTTAGAGGTAAATTTTTGTAGGTTCGTCAAAATATAATTTAAAAACGTGTTAATGAAACCAAGTTGTACGTAATTTTTTATACGTAATTCACCCTAATTTTCAAGAAATACATTTCATTTGTACGTTCCGAAGCTTCAACAATGTCACAGAAGTATAAATTCCATGTCGTTACAAAACAAAGAGTGAGTTTCGTATACAAAAACAATAGGCGGGCATAGCTGCGGTCGATATCGATTTGCGATAAAGACGAACGTCGCGGTGTGACAAAGAAAGCAAAGAGAGGCAGCATAAAATCAAAGGACAACGATTTGCCACAGTTGTTCATAACACAAGCCGCATTTTCTTTTGTAGGTAATTGTGATACGATACAACACAAGTAAAAAGATGCCGGTAGCTGATGCTTGCAATGTACCATAATAGAAACACAACAAAGGTTCTTTCAGTGAAGGTTTTCGGTTGCTGTGTAGAGCAGGAAGAGAAAATGTTTCATGCTTGCCAGAAAGTAAAATTCACACGGGAAGTTAACGTTAACCTACAACAAACTTCAGATTCAAACTTCTAGATTAGTTAATTTAACACTTTACGACGGAAATAGCATATATTAACGTACTGATACGTACGTGCTTAATTTCGCGTGACGTTTATTTTTCCCGAGCTTGCCAACAGCTGATTAGCCTGTCCGCCTGTTTGTGCGAACGTGGCAACGCAGAAAACACCCAGCCACATGGCAGCCAATGAGGAGTCAGAATTTGGTCACATTCTACGTTCTGATTGCACACCGCTTCTTATCGCGGCGTGACAGTAATTATACACCCCATCTAGATTAATTAGATATAATAGAAATAGAACACCGATGCTATTTATGCAAATAAAACAAAAACAGAATTCTGACAACTTTAAATTTTCCAGCAGTACTTGTATTTTTTATTTGGGTCTAATGTTAGACCTGGATTTTTCCTACATAGAGGGAAATTTCCCTTCATGTATCAACACTACCTCTGCCAAGTACGGTGCAGAAAGCAGGAAGTAACAAGCAGTGGTCTCCTGCCAATGCTGTTTGAAGATGTGGAATTTACCATGCAGGCTGCATTTTTTTAATAGTAACTTGTCCACTTTGTCTTCCCTTCCCTCACCCTTACATTGTCCAACCGGAGAGGAAACTCTGTCATCAGAAGGGTACAATGATGGCATATATAAACCAGTCTTTGAGTTATTTAAATATTAAGGGTAGATAAAGTTCCCCATACACGTTGCACCATCCCATGAGGCATATGTAGGGGGATGTGAGGGTAGGGCTCCATACATTCTATCGATCCTCGCCATGTTGGAAGTGATGTGATCAGCACTATGATCCAGCCCATGGGCGTAACTTGGGGCCTAATTTCGAGCTTGCAGAATCAAATTTGGGCCTAGTTTTTGAGGGGACAGAATTTCACTTGGGGCTTAATTTTGAGGGAACAGAATCAGACTTGGGACCTAATTTTGAGGGGCAGAATCAGCCTGGGACTTAACTTTGGGAGAAGAGGTTCGAAAAGTTATCCATCTCATAAAAATAGAGTCCAGGATTATTTGCTAAATGTGACGTTAGAAAAATCTCAAATATTACTCTTTATTACTTTGCTCTTCAGGTTCCCTAACTAACCTGAAAATTTTGGGGAAAGGCAAGTACCCCCCCCTTGCCCCCATCAAGTTACGCCTATGATCCAGCTACTTTTACCCTCAAGGTTGCCCCCATCTCCCCCCTCACCAGGTACCCATTTAATTAAGGCTAAGTGAGCATCCAGAGCTGCTTAATGTGAGGACAAGGCCGGAAAATTTCTGACCCTTGGATCATCATCCACTTTTGCGGCTCAAAGTTATTTATTGAGCAATTATCCATATATTAAAGCTAAATAACAAAAAAGTTGGTTTGCTAGCTATAAATGTAGTAACATGGAGATAACTCCACTGGTGTGTGTGCAGAGGCCAACACATATATCTCTGCCGCAGTGCAGAACCCAATTTTCGTTTCATCTTTATTTTTATATATTTACCAGAGAATTCCAAATACAGCTTTGGCCATTTTACATTGGAATATAATAACAATGGAAATAACAAACAATAACAATCTAAGTAACAATAAATAATAATAACATAAACTAAAATACCTAATTTTTTTCCCTTCATACTTCGCGTTTGTGCATACATACATATGAGATAAAGTGGATTACATGTTACACAGTAGCTTTTTAAAACGTGACTGGTTTTCAAAAATATCAACTTGGTTTGGTAGAGTGTTGTATTGGCCGGGTAGTCTGTGGAAGAGAGGATGTTGTATTAGGCTTAATCTGGGTTTCTGATATGTGAAAAGCTGAGTGCTCCTTATGGTGCGGGATGGTACTCGAAAGTGAATTTCTTGATGAAGGCGATCACTTCTTATGTTCCCATTGATTATTTTATGGAGGAAAATATGGTCTGCAAGTATGTGTCTATCATGAGGGGTATGGATATTTAGCATTTTCAGAAGGATGGACTTTTGTAAATGTTTTGTGGATGGAATTCGGTGGCGAACAATGGCCAGGATGAAATTTAGAACAGAATTTAGTCTATCTAATTTTGAGGGGCATGCCATAGACCAGATCGGAGAACAGTATTGAAGTTTAGGTGCAACGAAAGATTTGTAAAATGTGCCGAGAGCAGACAGGTTGTTTATTTCAGTAAAACGATAGAGGAGACCCAGCATACGCATGGAACCCTTAGTGACTGCAGAGATGTGTTCAGAAAAGGAGAGTTTCTCATCAAATATGATGCCTAAGTCCTTCTGTGTGGCAACCCTTTGAACGCAATTGTTTTCTATGAAATATTGCGTATTAAATGTGTATTTCTTTAAGGAGAAGGTCATGGTGGTACATTTCTGAGGATAAAGTTTCAGGTTTCATATTTCACACCACTTTATTAGGGAATCTAAGTTCCTTTGCAAAAGTGCCATGTCATTTAAATTTGATATTTTACTGTATATTTTGCAATCATCGGCGAACAAAAGAAGGTTTTTGCAAGAGTCAGAGAGATATTCTGGAAGATCATCAAGGTAGAGGATAAAGAGAAGAGGTCCAAGAACACTTCCTTGGGGAACACCAGAAGATGCACTTCGATATGAAGAAGATGTTCTGGAAAGTACAACCTTTTGTTGTCTGTTTCGGAGGTACTGTTTGAGCAGAGAGAGAAATTTCCCATGAATATTAAAACGATGAGATATTTTGTGTAGGAGGTAGTTGTGGTTTATAGAGTCGAAGGCTTTGGAGAAATCAAGATAAATTACATCCAGTTGAGAGTTTTCAGACTATACAGTTGATAGCGTCAGATAATACGGTGCTCAAGTTAGTTAAGCAGGAGCTGCCTGGTAAGAAGCCGTGCTGTGCTGTATTTATGTATGGAGAGGTGAATTTGTAAAGTCGGTCCTTTATTATTTTTTCACAGGCGATGGAAAGTGGCGATAACAGAGAAATGGGTCTATAAGAAGCAACAGCATCCTTGTTGCCAGATTTATATAACGGTACCACATTAGCCTTTTTCCATGAATCCGGGAATGTTGCCTCATTGAAGCACCTGTTTAATAAAATTGAGAAGGGAATAGCGAGAGAAGAAGCAGTGTTTTTGAGGAAAATGGTAGGGATTTCGTCAGGACCATTTGCGCGATTTTCAGGCAATGAAGATAGGATGCTTACAACTTCTCCCGGAGATGTGGAGAGAGATGTCAGAGAGTGACAGCCAACTGGAGCGAGATTAGGAGGAGAAGAAGCTGGTGTATTTGACACTATATTTTTAGAGAAAAAGGAGTTAAAGAGATCAGCTCTGTCAGGGTCCTCTCTCTTAGAATCACGTGGTTCTACCCTGCTCGCCAACCTTTGCCATTGTTGCCAATTATCATTCCATTCCTGGACACTCGCGCAAACATCATTAAAAACAATAGAATAGCGCTCCAGCTTGTAGTTCACACCATTCGACAGGGACGGTAATGTGGCAATATAGCATGACGTAGTGGTTGCTGCTTTTATGCGGTGCATGGTCATTGGCTAGCTAGTAACTAGTGTTGCAAACTGCAAGTATGAAGCACTATTTCTGTCACGGAAGGAGAGGCAAAGGGACTGTGAGTTTTGTTAGATTGGAAGTGCCATATTTTTATTTTAAGTATTTGACCAGTTTGACGTTGCGTGTGTGTATGTGAAAGTGCATGTGTTCGGTTAGTGGTTAAATTCCATAATGCCTCCAGTACTATTGTTCATATTTCATCACTTTAAAATTACTCAAAAGAAAAATATTATGTGGATGCATGAGCATTTGAACTCTCGGCTCCGGTATTTGTTCTTGTAGGAATTGTATAAAGGAAGCTGTTATTTCAAATTTGAACAGCTCAAAACACCCCCAATCGATTTTGCTCATTTTTGTATATTTTTAACAATCAACCTTCCTCTTCATACTGAGAAAGTTTTATCGAGGTGTTTTTTTGATATAAGGGAGAAAAATTAGATTGAAATTTGTCTTGCATCAGCAATGAACTAAGCTGCAGCATCCTTATGATGAGACTTTTCATTTGTGTCGCGCTAAAGGATATATATACAGTACTTACTGCTTAGGAACAGATGATATTTAACATTAAAGTTGGCTTCATTTTGTGCTGTTATTGCTAATTTATACATTACTGTTTCCATATCTTTAGCCGCGTTCGTGCAGATGAGATGTGGGCATGTTGTGAAAACTTCTGTGTTAGCCAAAAAATGAAGGAGGAAAAACGACGAACGTCGGGAATGTTTAAGAAAAAATTCATTATTTATACAGCTCCTGGCCATATTACTAGACGCATCGAAATTCTTTTTTTTTGAAAATAAGAGTTTTGAAGGGGAAACTTGTACAAATTGACCATTAGTTATCTGAAAAGTTTCCAGTACGTTATTTGAACCCTGGCAGATACGAGTAATACGTACAAAAGCACTTTCTTGCACAACATTGATAACAATAATAATAATAATAGTAATAATAATACAAAGTAATGTAATTCGACACAGTGGACACTTTTAACAGTTCTCTTACTTTTCACATTAAAAATGTTGCAATGGGGTTTTTTGTGGCTGAACTTTTGATTATCGTAATGATCAATATGAACAGAGGATGTACTGTTGTTGTTACAAACAATACAATACCGTCGACACCAAACGTCATTGCTGTTGATCAAACATGCTGCAGTTCAATTCAAGCTAAGTTGTTGAGAGGAGGATGTCTTGCGAATAGTGAATCGTATTTGTGCTAAATTTTACAGTGATATTGCGTTTGTACACTGTCAGTATATTTTTAAAATATATTTTAATTATTAACATTAGGGAGTCATGGTAAAAAAAAAGTGACTCGACACCGAGAAAGATTGCTGAAATTAAGACAGTAATGGAATGTTCTGTAATTGAGAGATTTCTTGAAGATCTGATGTGTCTGAAGCATCTGTGAGGCAAATAGAGAAGAAAATTGAATATGGTGGAGAGTGTGAGCCACAAAGGACAGACAGATGTGGGCGTAAAACTATTTTTACTCCAAGATCCTTAAGCTGTTTGAAGAACATTTGCCTCACGAATAGATTTGCGAGTACAAAGGAACTTAAAGATAAACTTGAAAAGAGTGGTGTTCTTGCATCTGAAAGAGCAGTAAGGCTTAGGCTTTCTGATATGAAAATGAAGGCACTCAGACCTGCTAAGAAGCCAAAATTAACGCCTGCTATGATTCCTAAACGTTTCCATTGGGCAAAAGCTCACAAAGAAAAATATTTGAACTTTGGTAGATCTATTTGCTCTAGTGATGAGTGCACGTTTCAAATGTGCAGGTGAAAAATGCAATCCTGGTTGAGTTGTGGAGACTGTCAAACATCCAATATAAGTTATGATATGTTCAGTCATTAGTAGCAAAGGTACTGGATGTCTGTATCTGGTTCAAGGAACAATGATGCAAGAACAGTATAGGGAAGTGCTTAGACGAAAGTTGCTACCTCAAGTAAGAGAGTTGTTACCAAATGGAGAACCGCTTGTATTCATGCAGGATGGAGCCCCATGCCATACCGCAAAATCAATAAAACAGTTTCTACAGAGTGAAATTGTTCCTCTCTTGCCCTGGCCAGGAAACTCTCCAGATATTAACCCAATTGAAAATGTTTGGTACCTAGTGAAAAAAGAAGTGGCAAAGCAAACAATTACGACAAGAATTGGCCTAATTGAAAAAATAATTCAAGTGTGGAATCACCATCCTCATATGAAGGAGACGGTACAAGCTAGCATTGATAGTATGCCAAGACGAATCCAACTACTGATAAAGGCCAAAGGTAGCTCAACCAAATGTTAAAATTGTCTTCCAGTCATATGTATTGTATTGTGTAGCTAATATTCAAGAAACACAGTAAGAAATTATATTTGTAATTATTAATGTGTCAAGTAATTGTTGTTTTTTGTTAAGGTTCACGTGTAATCAATGTAATATTTCATGTAATAAAATGAAGAATAAAAAATGGAGAATAACAAAAAAACTAGACGAGATAATAACATATCCTTATAATTTTGCATAAAATTTGGAGGTGTGTCTAATAATTTGGCCAGGGGCTGTGATACTTTATGACAATAACTGTGAGTTAGAAGCAATGGCAGCGATTAAGGGGGACTTGGGGCAAATACTTTTTGGAACTTTTTTGCCTCACACTGTGGCCTCTTAATGCTAAGTCTTGTCTAATAAGAAAATTAACTGCCCTCTCCCCCCATTCCTCAAGGTTTGGCAACCAATCGCCGCTACTAGTTAGCAGCCTTAAAAATATTCATGAATCAAACGATAGTATTATATATATTGTAATATTGGGTAATGTTTATTAGAAGTTTTAATTTAAATTTTAGATGAACTGAATACTTAAAACACTCTTTTTATATTTATAAAGTTACTGGACAAACGACAATTATACAAAATTGTATTGCTTGAGACCTCATTTCGAGATGTTGGGATATCCCTTCTTATACGCAATTTATACGTCGTGTTTGTCGTGCATTAATTCTCTCAGAAAATCAGTTATTTTTGAAGAAATAAGCACCTAAATAATTCTAGTTAAATGTAAAACATAGTATAAACATCTCAGAAGAGGATTCCTTATAAATTGAACGCTGAGGTAATCAGTTATATCTGAATAAAACTGATAAACCATGACAGGCTGTGCAAATTGCATTCATCTTCACGTCCAAATTAAAAGCTGCGAATCGAGCTCCAGTCAAAGAACAAAATAATTGAACTATTAGAAACAGACCTGCAACCTAGATGTCCCAAAAGGAAACCGAGAATATGAAGTAAGTAGCATGAAAGAAGAAAAAGGTACTTGGAGTGAACTTGTTAAACGAAGTGCAAGATCTAAAGTATGTCCGAGTAAAGGAGTACTTTCGTGTGCAAAAAAATGCATTCCCCGAAACTCTGTAGTGCTACAAAATACATATGCTCTTCTAGATATTAGTGATGTAGAAGACGTGAACATGAGACAAAATAGAAGAAAAATGAGCAATGCTAAATTGCGGACAACTAACTAACTAACTAACTCCCTAGCCTTCTTAAACCCGAAGGTTCATGGCTGCAGCAACACAGGCCTTCCATCTTTCCCTATCTTGAGCAAGTTCTATATACTCTTTTCCATCCGGGGCCTCCCCCATGGCGCAGTGGTAGCGTCATTGCCTTGTAATCAAGGGGTCCCGGGTTCGATCCCCGGTGGAGGAGGCACAAGTGGTTAGGATCCCACTTTAAACTGTAGGTCCAGTCCCGATTAGCCTTACTGTGCATAAAGTGGACTTAAAACACCAACTCAAACCAAACTCTTTTCCATCCCTACCGATTTCCCTTAGGTCCATCTCAACGTTGTCCCTCCATCTTCATCTTGGCCTTCCTACAGGTCTCTTACCATCTGGTTTCCCAACAAGAATCCTGTAAACTCCTCGTTCCTCTCCCATTCGTGCCACATGGCCTGCCCACCTAAGTCTTCTTGATTTAATTAATATCTGGACATGAATACAAATTATGTAGTTCTAAATTATGTAACCTTCTCCACTCACCTGTCTCCTCATCCCTTTTAGGTCCAAAGATTTTCCTAAGGATCTTATTTTCAAATACTCTCAATTTATGTTCCTCTTTCAATGTAAGGGACCAAGTTTCACATCCATATAATACTACAGGCAAAATAACGGTTTTGTATATTTTAACTTTTAGTTTCTTAGATATTAAACGAGAAGACAAAAGTTTATGAAGAGAGAAGTAACATGCATTTCCTGAATTAAGCCTACTTTTTATTTCCTCTTTAATATAATTTTCATTTGTTAATATTACTCCTAAGTATTTGAATTTGGAAAGTGGTTCAAACGAGTTGTTATCAATAATTAGATTTTGATTATTACCTAACACTTGGTTTCGGCCTGTAAGCATATATTTAGTTTTCTCTTTGTTAACTTCCAAACCTATCTCTTTAGCAGTTTTGAAAAATATTTTAGCATTATTCTTAATTGTATTCACATCATCGCCCAGTAAGTCTACATCATCTGCATATGCTAACAACTGAGTCACACCATTTAATTTTAGTCCTTCTTTAGTTTCTTTTACCTTCCTAACAGCATATTCTAAGGCAAAATTAAAGAGTAATGGAGATAATGCATCTCCTTGTTTTAACCGATCATGAATTGTAAATTTGTCAGACATATTAATACCCACACGAATTTTACTTTCTGTTTCACTGGTGCATATTTTTATCATACTAACAAGCTTCTTAGGTATTCCAAACATTTTATCACCTTTTTTAAACACAGGAACAATTATGGATTCTTTCCACTGTTGAGGGATTTCTTCTTTATTCCATATTAAACAAATTAATTTATGAATTTGACATATTAATGAATTTCCACCAAATTTAAATAACTCGGCTGGTATTAAATCAATGCCAGGTGCTTTGTTATTCTTTAGCCTTTTAATAGCATCTTTAACTTCAGTCAAGTTAGGTTCTGGAACTAAAGGTTCTGCTGTGTGGACTTCATTTACTTCTGATTTATCTCCTACATGAACATTTAAAAGGTCATTAAATAGTTCTTCCATCTATTTAGAATATCGCTTGGGTCAGCTAGAAAATCACCGTCTTTATCTTTTATCAAGTTTACTTTAGGTTGCCACCCCTTCCTAAACTCATTCACACCTTTATATAAATCTCTGATATTTTTATTTTTGCTGTTTGTTTCAATTTCGTTAATTTTGCTTTTCAAGTAATCTCTTTTTATACTTCTAAACGTGCGGTTAACTTCTCGCTTTATTCTATTATAATTGTTTAGATTTGTATCATTAGAGTTATTTAACCACCTAAATCTAGCCTGATTTCTTATTTCTATTAGATTATGACATTCATTATCAAACCATGGCTTACTTTTTCTCGGTTTATGGTATCCTATACTTTCTTTAGCTGCTGATTCTATTGCATTACGTATGTGCTCCCAATTCTTATTTACGTCTGTTTCATTTATATTTTCATCATCATTTAAATCCTGCAAAACATCAAATCTATTTGACAGTTTAATTTGGTAATCTTTCTTAATTCTTTCATCAGTAAACTTTCCTGTATCAAATTTTATAACTTTTAGATTTTGTTGCTTATGATTTATCACTGAGAGTCTTTCTCTTAATTTAGCAATTACTAAATAATGGTCACTGGCACAGTCAGCACCTCTATGTGTACGAACGTCAATGAGAATATGATCTATCTGATTATGAGTTTTACCATCTGGAGAAGACCAGGTATATTTATGGATATCTTTATGTTTAAAAGTGGTACTTTTCACAATTAAATTCTTTGAGGTTGCAAAAGTAATCAATCTTATACCATTATCATTACTTAATTCATGAAGACTTTCTTTATTAATCGTGGGTTTAAATGTCTCTTCTTTGCCAATCTGTGCATTACAGTCACCTAACAGAATTTTCATATCATACTGAGAAAATTTATCAAAGACCTGTTCTAACTCTGTATAAAAATCATCTTTAGTATTATCATCTTCCGTTGGTGCATGTATGTTTATTAAAATAATTTTACACCACCTACCCTGTAAAACTGCAATGATATCCTATCATTAATAAATTCTACTGTTTTAAGAGTCGAGATAATTCTATTATTTATGAAAAAGCCTGTTCCAAAATTATGATTTTCAGTACCACCATAGAAAAAAGTATAATTTTTAGTTTTACAATTCTTCTCCTGGCCACCTAACTTCCTGGACAGCTACTACATCTAATTTATACTTAACCCTTATGGACACGCGTGAATATTTGTGACACAACCACACGCATGGGGTGTTTTCCACCCCACACTTTATATTGCAGTTTTTTACAAATGTATGAGTAAAAAAGGTTTTCTGTTGTTTTTTTTGTTAACAATTAGTCTTTTCCATAATAGTTAAACATATTTTAGCTATATAAAACAACTGTATAGTGGTTTGAATAATTGTTGATTAGACAGTTACATTTTTCTTCTGTATTTTAAAATATCGTCAAAAAAGAAGTAAAAATGTTAACTGTACCCAAAAAAAATAGTTTTTTACTTGCATGTGGTTACAAGACAGGGCAATGAAACAACTGAAGGTATTTTAGTCATAGGTTTATTATACAAATTTATTAGTAAATCACCATCGAGTATTGGTCAATTTAGCCAGCTGTTTATAATATCATAAAAACTTTTTCCCAAACCAACAAAATTTTTAGTGCTTTTTTTAATTTTTGATAAAATCTAAACAAGAGTATTATTTAAAGAGATACATTTATAAAAAATTATAAAATTTAAATCAAATTTACATGTTACTTAGCTACTGACAAAGGTTTTTGTGAGTGAATGTTCAAATTTATTCTGGGCAGCATTCTTCGCAGTAGATGAAGGTGTGCTCTTTACAATGCTGTCTATTATGCTTTCGTCTATCATACACAACCACTCATCAAGTGGGGTTTTTGGCTTCTTTAGCAGCGGCTTTTACAGTAGGATGATGTGTACTTACAATATTATGAGCTCTTGTCCTTGCGTTTTGTGGTGGTGTTTGTTTCTTCCATACAGTAGTTTAATCTTTCCCTATATAAGTGTTAAGTCTGTGAGCCAATGGTAGTTTGCTGTCACTGTCACTTTCTTCACTTTTACCACTGTCACAGTCTTGTTCAGTTTCTGTATCATGTTCACTTTCGTGTAAACTGTCTTGTTCTGCATCACTATCTTCGCCGACAATTGATTCATTATCACTTCCACACTCATCCAACATGGACAGAATCCTCGCTTGTTTGCTACCCAAATTATCCATTTTTGGAGAGTTTTTTTAAATTTGCAACTTAAAACACCATCTAGACTACAGTTCATAAAAAAACGTAACAATTAGATAAAACAAATAACAGAAACTAAAAAAGCAGCATTTTGGAAATGTGTAACGTAAGCACACGCGTGGGGTGTAAAGCACCCCTGGCCAAGTTTGACGATGTTCACTGAGTGACAGCTGCGCGCAAACTGATTGACCTTGAGTCAATGACTAGAGGGGCAAACAACGGAAAGGTACCTGGAAGGCCACCAACAGAAACAAAACACTTTTAAACGTAGTAAAGAAGAGAGACTGTCTGGGGTGGATTACACCCCAGCGCGTGTGCATAAGGGTTAACTATCTCATTAACTGTACACTGAAATGCCCCAGGCCGGTAAAGGCTCAGAACATTCCAGGTGCCTAATTTAATATCCTTATTCCTAACGTAGATCTTATCCTTAGTCCAGGGACCTCCCAAAGTAGTCCCCACCCGGAGATCTGGACGGGGGACTATTTTACCTCCGGAATATTTTACCTTGGGAACATCCATGGGCTTATATTGCTGTTTCTTGACATTTTTTTTTTTTACAGTGCAGAGTTGTCAGCTCTATGCCTAACTCCCAATATGAATGGAGGAACTACTACACAAGACAAACACAAACACATTAGACAGCACAATTACTACACGAGACGAACACAAACACATTAGACAGCACAACTACTACACAAGACACACACAAACACATCACAACTATAACACAATATAAACACAAACACATCACAACTACTACACAATATAAACATAAACAAACTACACACCACAACTACTACACAAGACAAACACAAACATAGTAGACAGCACAACTACTACACAAACATACTAGACAGCACAACTACAACACAAGACACATACTTACACATCACCGATACTACACAAGAAAATCAAGGTCCCTACTAATTGGAAATTACTTTCTGGCCAACCCTCATAAAAATCATTAGATGGAAAGTGAAAATTTAGCAGGGCTGGCAGAGAAAAGTCAATTCGTGAAGAAAGTGGACTCTGCTACTACTGTTCTCGCAATGCTGGGTCAAAACCGAAATTTCGGAGCTCCCTCCGATGAACAAACCCGGGAACACTCGAATTGCGGACAACAGGAAATGCAAAGGTTACACAGTGCAACAAATTTGAACTTTGTGTCTCGCCGCGAGATGAAAGAAGGTGTTCTTTACTAAATCAAATACGCTGATTACGAAAATGAAATCAGAAATGTTCCATCACGTACCAACTTTTCTGGAAAAGATATGTTACATGTACCACTTAGCTTTTATTTCATATAGTAAGCCATATATTGTAATATATGAAAAACAAAGTAGCAACTTTCGCGACACTTGGAAACGACTCCATTACAGCACATGAGGAACCTGTAGCTGGATAAAATAGAGATCAGGGAACAAAATTAATTGTTTGTATTACAAAATATAAAAAAAAGGTACGAGAAATCTGCAATAAGCTTGAAATGTACTTACAGTTAGAAACATATCCTGGAAACTTTCCGTTTGTTGGCGGATGGTAAAACTTCTTATATTAGTGTCCAGCAGTAATCTGCCAAAATTTTTAGTGACCATCTTCCCTTATATCGTCTTTCCATGGCAGCAATATCTTGGTGAAATCGCTCACCTTGTTCTTCACTCATATCCGAGATTAGGCAGGAAAAATCCAATTGAAAATGCAGGAAATGTATTTTCAAGGACATGTTGCACCCCATAGCCTTGTAACAGTCCAGCATATGTTCCATCAGTTCCCTGTAATTGTCAGACCTGACGTTACCCAAGAAATTGTTGCATACATCTTTGAAGGCAAGCCAAGCTGCCTTCTCAGTATCTGTCAGCAACTCTTCAAAGGTTATGTCATTCATCAAGTCGCGAATCTGAAGCCCAATGAAAATACCTTCTTTAATTTTTGCAGTACTAATCGCAGGAAATTTGGACAGTAAAAATTAAAAACCCCTGCCATCTTTGTCCATTGCTTTCACAAAATTCTTCATGGAGTCCAATTTCAGATGAAGCGGTGGTAACAGCACACTGTCTTTGTCAACAAGGGGTTCATTCCAATTCTGCCTGTGACAATGGCTGTGGTTGGGGCTGTAATGTAGATGGCGTGTAATAAAGATCTTCGTGATCTATTGGTTGGTCACTACCATCGTCTGTTTCATCTTCCAGTGTCCATAGTGTCCATTCCGTTGCTGGTTTTGGAACTGGGAGAGAATCAGAATGCAGAACTGGGTGCATTGCAGATTCCAAATTTGGATATGAAACTGTGTGTTTTGATTTACTTGAGATTCCAGTTACTTTTGTTAAACAAAAGTAGCAATCTGTTATGTGGTCTCTAGGTTCCCTCCACAACTGTGGTACGGCAAATGACATAGATGGGTGGGATCCATGCAACCAGCCTCTTAAATAGCTGGAGCAACGTGAGCAACAGTTCTGTGGTGCCCAACACTTAGCATCATCTACCTTTGGTTCAAAATACAACTCGTACGCCTTTTTGAAAAGCGGGTAAATGGGATGTCTTTGGGACTTCGTCGTAAACTCACCACAGACACACAACAGAAAAGGTTTGATAAATTAACACACTTCCTAGCCATCGCTGAACACAAAAAACACGCGAACACGCACAAACAGTATTCTTCACGTTAGGGGTTTTGCATGGCACACACTGCAGGAACAGACACTGCGTGATCCCACTAGCAACTGACTGATGCAAATAACTGCAACTCATTATACCTTACTATACCTCAACATAGTGGCTATCTATCCCTTCCCTCTCCACCCCCTCCCCTATGCACTGTCGAGCCCTAGAAACAGGCTGTGCTGATAAGTGACAACAATAACATGCAGTCATGCGCTGATAAAATTGCGTTTCCAGAAAAAAGTTTAGGTGATAGCGAAAAACGATTTTCACTATCGTCATCAGGGCACTGAACTCCATAGGAATCACATGTTTATGTACTGCGGCAATTTTCATTGTCGCACAGTGTTATCAAAGGTAAGGAACCCCGCATAAAAAATGATGAGAAAAACATTCATTATACAAACAAACATAGTAGTAGCCTCAGGGAAAGCAGTACTGAAAAGATAGGCAAACCACAAAACAAACTAAAAAGGGAAATTTAGCTATCGTCACCAGAAATCCACATATATGGTGACAGTCAATGTCACGGACTAGCTCCAATTTTGTCCAAAAAGATGAATATAGCAGTTTGTGGCACGGTGAAACCAGGTGCTACATCAGAAAATGTACTAGCAAGTGTCGAAAAAGAGTGCACAATGTTAGGACATCATGATCAGGCAATAATTATCACTGGCACCAATGTTGTATCCAAAATGAAGGTTCAAAAGTAATTAGATCACTACAAAACAACCTAAACAAACTTATTGATACCAATGTTGTTGTAGTCATTATCCCACACAGGTGTGATCTGATGGAAAATTCCTGTGTGAACAAAGAAGTACACACTGTAAATAGTAGAATAGCAAAATTGTGTAAAGGGTTTGCAACTGTAACAGTTCTTGAAGTCCACACTATTGCCAGGGACATGTATACCAGACATGGACTTCATCTTAGCAAAAAGGGTAAGGAATACTTAAGTGATAGAATAATAGAAATTGTAAACCAGAAAAATGATAAATGCAGTGAACCCATTCCACTTACTTGGAAATCTGACCTACAAAGTATCAGATGAAATGATAAGGGCAAGAGAGGAATGTCATGGGAATGTAATGCAATTGATAAAAACAGAATGAGTGAAATTAAAAATGAGGAAGGGGTATACAAGCAGCTATCGTCTACACGGAATGTATGATTTCCGAGTAGATTCAGTGGGGATTTTTTATGGTAAATACTTCCGATAAAATTACCAAGGTCAGTGATACTACAGCAATGTTTGGCATAAATCTAAGCCATGAAGAATATAAAAATTAAACTGCATTCACATCAAACCTTTACTCATCATCTATAGCAAAAAATGCTAACACACCCAGACTCAAAATTACAAGTAAAGTAAATAATAAAGATATGCAAAATCAAATGACAAGTAACTCTCCCCTGACAATTATGCACAATAATGTACAATCTGCCACCAATAAAATAGATCTCATAGAATTATCTTTATATGAATTCCAACCCGACATTCTGACATTGACTGAATTTGGCCTCACCGAGGACGAATCACAATTTTACACCCTAGAAATGATATAGCTTGGTGTCAAAATTTACCAGGGAGGAACACAAAAGTGGAGGTATTGTCCTATATACAAAAACTAGCTTGACAAGGACGAGAGAGATTAAGTGGCTTCAACCATTATGCAATGAAATGGTATTTGAAGCTGCTGGATTTGAAGTTAATATAAATAATCATATTTATACAATAATAACATTATATAGATCCCCAAGTTGTAATATCAATGATTTTCTTTCAAAATTAGATGTTGTGTTACAAAAACTAACTCTGCCAAATTGCAATATCATTATTCTAGGTGACATAAATATTAATCTCCTTCAAAACAATACAAAAAGTAAAGAGTATATAGATCTTCTTAAATCTCATGGCCTTAATCAAATTGTAAAAAACCCCACCAGAATAACACACACTACTGAAACTCTAATAGATGACATTAGCACTAACATGACATCTGACATGATAAAAGCAGAGGTGATCCACAATTTGATATCCGACCACACAGCACAACTGATGCAAGTAAACCTGCCCACAAACCCTAATATAACAAAAAGATATGCAATAGTTTGCGGAAATATGAATGAAGATAATATCAGATATTTATCCTATCTTCTAAATAAAGAAGAATGGACAGAAGTGTACCAATCAGATACTACAAAAAAAATTTTGGGAAAATTTAATAAACACACTCTTGTATTATCTAAATGTTGCATGCCCTATTAAAAAATTAAAAAGAAATATATGTATCTAAATGAAATAAATAAAGATTGGGTCACATACAAAATTCTGCAGAAAAAATTTGAACTAAAGAGTATCCATGACAAATTCATATCTACCAAGGAGCAAATTTATAATGATATGTATAAAAGTAAGAAAAAAGAGTAAGGAAAATTAATCAAATCTGAGAAAGCTCACCACCTATCACAAAAAAATAAAAAAAGTAATAGCAATAAGTCTAAAATCATATGGGATATACTAAACAAGCAATGAGGGAAAAATAACAATAAAGTCAAAGAAAATATCTCGCTAGCTATAAATGGAACTGAGGTAAAAGATCCAGAAACCATAGCAACAATATTCAATAAAACACTTGTGAATGATAACCCAAGCACCAGATTGCAAACAAAATACAGTAAAAATTTGGGCCAATACACTAATGCCATTCAAAACTCTATAATGCTAGAGGAAATAAGTATCAATGACCTTGAGAAAACTATTAATTCCTTAAATAACTAGAAATCATGTGATGTTGATGGTTGGTCTAACCATCTATTAAAAAATTGTACACACTGTCTACTCCTGCCTCTACAATTTGTTATAAATGCATCTTTAAGAAATGGTATATTCCCAAAGATCTTAAAAAGAGTGTCATAAAACCGATATACAAAAAGGGTCCTGAAACAGACCCCTTAAATTACAGACCAATAGCAATTACTTCACCCTTCTCCAAAATTCTCGAAAAAATAATCTCCAATAAAATCCATGATTTTTGCTTAAAATTTAATAGTATAAATGAATATCCGCATGGTTTTCAAAAAGACAAATCAACGAATTATGCAACTGTACAGTTTATAAAAATAATTACCAAAGCCTTGGAGGACAATGAAATTCCAAGCACAGTATTTCTAGATCTGTCCAAAGCCTTTGAATCTCTCAACCACAACACACTTATGCATAAACTGTATAGTTTAGGTATCCGAGGTGGCACATATAACTTAATTAAATCATTTCTCTCTGATTGGATACAATGCACTCAAGTTGAGCACGTAGATAATTCATCAATCAAAACCTTCTACTCCAGCTACAAATCGTCCATGATAGGTGTCCCTCAAGGATCTATACTTGGTCCATTATTATTCATTCTCTACATCAATGACATTCTGATGAACAACATGACTCAAACTATCACCTATGCAGATGACACTAACATAATATGTAGGGCAAAAACAAAAGAACAATTAGAAATTCAGACTTACATCTCAATTAATCAAATAACCCAGTACTTGAACACTAATAGCCTAAATGTAAACCATCAAAAAACAAATTTCATGATGGCAACAAGAAGAACTTCGATAACTTGACAGTTTACTTAGATGAAAATGAAATAGAGTATGCTAACCATGTAAAATTCCTAGGATTTATCATCGATGATAAATTAAATTGGGCATGTCATATTGACTATATCTCTGATAAACTCAAAAAAAAAATTATCTGTTGAAAATCCTTTCACAATATAATATTAAGGAAATCAATATGAACCTGTATTATGGCCTTATTTATCCTCACTTAGAATACTGTATTACAGCTTGGGGAGGGGCAGCTCATGTACATACAAAAAGAGTGTTCACACTACAGAAAAGGGCTGTTAGACTTATATGCAAAATCCCATTCAGATCCCCATGCAGAATTGCCTTTCATGAGAACAAAATTATGACTGTATACTCGCTCTATGTTTATAAATCTATTATCTATGTACAATTAAGAAATGAAGAAATTCATGGACACAAATAAGACAAAGACAAAACTTCCATATCCAGACTAACAGATTAACTCTGACAGACAGACCACCACATTCTGCAGGTATAAAATTCCACAACAACCTTCCTCCTTGAGTAAAAAATATCACTCCCTTAAAGAAAAAATTGCATCTAATCAAAAAATACCTTACAGACAGAGCTCTGTATGACATTAATGAATTATAAATTAGACTGGTTAAAAATATCAACTGGGCAAAGAAATGTAATGATACCATTGAAGGAACAATGTAACTTCTAATTTATTATGTATTTTTTTTTTAATAAAAGTAATGCATGTACTTTATATATACGGTATATCTATACAGGGTTGTTCACTTTATCTCCGACCATTTTTGATGGGTACTCACCTTAAGAGATACCGTGCCACCACCACCGATCATGTTCTATTGGACCCCCACATCGCAGTTTTCATTGCAGCAAGCTCCGGTGCAGGACAGGCATGGGAATTCTGTCCCACTCCTCCCTGCAAGCTTTCCATAGACCATCCAAGGTGCGCGGGCAGTGATGTTGAAGACGTCGTTTCAACAGTCCAAATGCGCAAAAATCCATTAGACTGGCATCTGGGCTTTTCACAGGAATGTCTTCAAATGGAATGACACAAATTCCTAATTCCTCTGCCATTTCCTGATAAAAACGTAGTGATGTTCTGGCGGTATGACTCGAAGCCTTGTCCATATGGATCATCACCTGGTTCACGTCCATAATATACAATTGTGGGATGTTTCTGCGATAGATAGGTGTCAGAATGGAGTCTTGGAAGTATCTGACATTCACCTTCACGTTTTTGTCCACCTTGCGTATCATCAACTTACCCTCATATCCGAATCCCGTCACAACCATAAAGCCACGAGGGAAACTTTCCCTGCACTGACGAACAAAGTAACGGTATGTGATCGCTCGAATGTGACCACCAGCAGTGACACTTTGCTTGCAGCCCTTCTCCTGGTGGTTTTCGTGGGTGAATGTTTTGCAAGGAGAGCCTGTTGTGTGTAACGGTCCATCCCGAGTGTTAACCCATTCTCCCGACACTGTTTCACAATGCATATGTATGAAAACTTAGCATGGAAAAGTGTCATTATGTAACCCTCCCAATACCGGTTGATTTTCAGCGCCATTTTATAACATTCACTACCAACACTCACGCACCTACAAAGTCAGACACAACACTGCTCCCGCCAGCAGACCCATAGTTCCAGCATGATACGCCAGGTGGCAGCACCGAATCGAAAATGGTCTGATATAAAGCAAACAACCTTCTGTATATTATACAGGTATAAATGCTTATCATTGTTTTTAATGTGAATTTAATGTACAATTTTTTTTATTTTTTATCACGTATGTGCAACATGTAAAAATCTATTGTTCTGATACGTATGTAATTGCTTGTATACCATACCTTATATTTTCATGTATCTGGACGAAATCCATACCCATGAAAAAATGGGTCAACGGATGAATAAGGATTCTGATTATGATAGGACTGAAAATGTAAGGAGATAATCAACATAACTTTCAACATGCAGTTATTCTTACAAAATGTTTTGATAAATGAGTTTTCACAAAATAATCGTTTATTTTTAAAAATAGATTTATTGATTTAGTGTGAAAGTTTATACTATTTGGAGCACTTCTGAGAAAACCAGACATTGATAGATGTCACCGTTCCCGAGATATATCAAACCAAAAGTATCCAAAATGGCGGACTCTTTTGAAAATGGGAGGCATCACCACGCACATAGGTATTGGCTCCTCGACTGAAAATACCTTAAATGGCATAACAATTTTATTAACAAGTCTCTTGCTAGTAGTGGAAACGTATTGGTTCTATGCCACCCTTGTAGGTATGCCTGGTATTTAACCTCAGTTGTGACATATTTTGATGATTTTTTTATGGATTTTATTGCGTTCGACAATGTTCTAGCCCTATTTTTTTGCTCAATCTTATTTTTGGAGCCTCACCTTTGTAGGTATGCCATGATCTTCCGTGATATAACTTAATCTATTCACTTCTTTACAGCCTTTTACGGGTTAAAATAACCTACAAAGTGTAAAATGGTTGTTTCTATGTTAACCTTGTAGGTGGGCCAAGTATTTAACCTCAGTTGTGGCATATTTTAATGATTTTGATGATTTTTTGTTGATTTTATAGCATTTGACGATGTTCTAGCCATATTTTTTTTGTTCAATCTTATTTTGGGACCTTATTTTTGTAGGTGGGGCCCTCAACGTAAACGTCTACGATGTATTTGGGGGCCTTATTTTTTTTGTAGGTGGGGGCCCTCAGCGTAAACGGCTACGATGTATTTTTTATGATGTGTGAGCCCCCCTCTTTTCAGGATGTATGTCTTGGCCTTTTTACAATGGGCTCAATGCATGCCCCCCACTACTTTTGGAAGGGCCACAGTGGGGGCTCGCCGTGTTGCCAACTTACTCCACAAAAATTTCACATATGATAAAGCAGATAAAGCAAGAATTGTTTTCCTACAGCCCATAGTTTATGAATTACAAAACATCTTAGAAATTACATCTTGAAATTTTAATCTAAAATAACTCGGAACCAGCAAGAACTAATCATCATCTGTCTAATAGGTTGTAGAGTACTTCTAATTTTTTATCGAATGCTATTAAAATTTTCGAATTAGGGTCAAAACTAAGCCAGCAAATCAAGTTTTTTAAAAAATAAAAAAAAATGTATATATTTCCGAAACTTGAGGGGATGGAATTAATTTTGTTTGCTAGTCGAGAAGTTTTCGTCAAACTCTATCCAACAAACCTATAATTATCATCCTAGCTCAATTAGGAGCCAAGAAAATTAATGTCTTGGAAAACGTCTTAAGATATTTGTGTTAAGAAAATTTTCTTGACAGACCGGAAGTAACATCTTGACAGACCGGAAGTCAACTTTCTTAAAGATTAAGATATTTGTCTTAAGACATTTTATAAGACGTTGAGTATCTCGACTCCTATGGGAGCTAGAACCATGTAACTTTGGTCTATGTATATACTTGTGCTTTTCCAGCATGTTCACCCACCTTAGAACCTTCACAGATAAAAAAGTAAAGTTTCCCCGGTGCACATGTATAAATTTAAACTCCAACTCACCAACATTCCCATTATCATACTGATTTTTTACCTTCCCAAAGCTTTTTTAGCACTCCATTCACACACCTCCACTGTAGACCTCATGGTAAGTGAATTGGGCAATAAAATTCAGTCAGTTATTTCATTTGCACATAGCTGTTTTTTTTGCTTATTTAGAGATATTCGATATTTCAAGTGACAAAAAAAACAAACAATAACAGAGCCATCTATGTGCAAATGTTGGAACTCGATGAATGCTTGAGGGGGACGTCCATTTTTTTCAGTACGTCAACATGTTTAACTCTCTTTGCCAGTGAATTGGTTAGGTGACTTTCAACGACGAAGGCCTTCTAGCAATACGAACTTAGCTTATGCCGGCGTAATTCGCTAAAATATCTTTAAATTTGCATATTTCTCATACCGCCGTATCTTGTTCTATTAGACCTCTTCCAGAAAATTGCCAATTAGTGAAAATTAATTGAGCAACAACAGCAAAAGAGGTGCTAATAGGGGGCACGCATACAGTGATATGAGAATATACGAATTGTCGGTTTCTTCGGTTCAGACAGATGGATCGAATTGAAACTGGGATATTTTGCATTTTTTTAATATGATAGCTAAAAAACAGAGATTTTGATTGGCTAATAATTTATACGTGGTGTTTTCTGATTGATTTAAGTAAGCAAGATTTCTATTGGCTCTATAAATCTATATAAGTCAGAGCACAGTGCTGATTTCTCACCTTTGCTGGATTGGCAGAGGAACCCACACTGCGGGGGATAGAACCTGAACGGGCTCCACCAAAGTATAGGAGACTAGAAGCATATAATTTGGCGGAAAAACCCAAGTAGGGTCATAGAGTTTTTTCGTAGAGAATAGTATTATCAGGTTGAATTTTAAGTTGGTGATATCCCATTAAATTTTATATAAATAACATATCTGAAATTTCTATCATTTGCTTGCTCATATTTTAAAGCATATAAAAAAATGGAATCACCTACCTGTTTTACTCGTAAGAATGATAAGATCGAATGTGTCACTTGTGGGAAACTAATTTCAAAGAATAATTTATCAATACATAAGACAAGGTGTAACGGAGCAAATCGTTTGTTACCTTCTAAAGCTTGTGCTCAATGTGGAAAAGAAATTAGCATTCCACATCTAAGTAGACATTTGAAAATTTGCAAACCATCGACTGGAGAAGGAACATTGAAAAGAAAAATTGATTATTCTGAAGCTGAAGCTTCTGCTCCAAAACAAATTAAATTAAATAATAAATATAAACCAGTTAGGTCTGCATTTAATGGTCGACTTCAAGATTTATCATTTACGTCGGAAGCAGGCCGTGACATTCATAGTTTCTTGCTTGAAGCGAAAACTTTTGTACTGAATACTTTGAAAAGTAATCTTGAAAATAATTCCATAAAAGTATACGTTGATTTATGTTCCGAATATGAGAAAGCCGATGGCACAACAAAAGTTTTTTTTCATCGTACCAAAAACCAGGCTCTTTATTTGGCAGATGTTGAAAATTTGGACAAGTTTTACTCTAATCTCAAATCAGTTGATTACGAAACATGACACTTTCTAGGCTAAGGGGTCGGGATGGTCTTTATGTGGTAGTCCTCATACATTATCCGTTTACGTGAACAAATTCATGCCTTTTTTTGCATCGAGTTACGTCCCTCTACCACCGAATATTCAAAGCAAGAAAGCAGTTTTAAATATTCAAAATAATGACTCAAAATGCTTTCTTTGCTGCATCTTGGCAGCTCTGTATCATGTTTATTGGAAGAATCATCCAGAGCAAGTTTATCATTACAAGCAGTACGAGGAAGAGTTTGAAAATGTAATGTATAGCATTGAATATCCCGTGGCATTGTCAGACATATCAAAGTTCGAGTCGCGCGCACGAGATTCTGATGGAAAACGCATTGCTATTAATGTATATTCTTATACGTCAGAAAAACATCTTGTGCATCCCATCAGGATAAATTATATCAACGATAATAATGCTCATATAATTAATCTTCTTTTAATTTCAAACAACAATATTCACCATTACTGCCTTATTCGTTCACTATCACGACGAATCAGAAGTCAAGCAACGAAGTATGCAAATCATATCGAGGTTTCTCCAAGGTGTTTGACCACGTTTAATGATCGAAGAAAATTCAATCATCAAATATATACCGCACGGCAAATTGCTATTGAAAAACGTGTCGAACATGAAATATATTGCGGTGACAACAAACCAGCTCGAATGTTGATGCCCAAAAAGAACGAAGTCGAAGAATTCAAAATGTACAAGGCTTTGTTTGATCATCCAGCCATTATCGTCGCAGATTTTGAATCATTTCTGAAGCCACTGTCCACCTGCAAACCAAATCCAGAAATTTCCTCCACAAAGCCATACCATCTTCATGAACCAAATAGTTTTCGTTACATTGTCGTACGACAAGATGAAATAAATAAACCATATAATGTTGATATAGCCCTGGTGAATGAAACGCACTTGAAACCCCGTAAAAAATGGAAAATTGCAAATTATACCATCTATAGAAACGATCGGTTTCCGGGACAGAAAGGAAATACGGCTGAAGTTGTGAAATCTTCTCTATTTGCACGTCAACTTCCAAATCCAGCTCTAGAAGCTTTAGAAATCACAATAATTGAACAATTAACTACCACCGACCCACTAATTTTGATAGCAGGATATAACGTTCCAGAACAGCTTATTCCTATACAAGAACTAGAGACTGTTTTTCGCTTGGGCTGCAAAGTGATTTTAGGTGGTGATCTAAATTGTAAAAACCCTGCATGGAAGTCGCGTGTAGTGAACCGTGGAGGTGCCTCTCTTCTCCAAAGTGTCCAACAATTGAATTTACCCATTCTTGCCCCAAAGAGAACCCACTCATTATCCACGAGGGCGTGGATTTCCAGATGTGTTGGATATCTTGATATATCAAGAAGCCTCCTCCTCCAAAATGTCACGTTACAACAGACTGGGATGCTTACACTCGACAATTAGTGCCTATCATTGACTTGCATTTAGCTTTAAAAACCCCAGCCGAAATTGATTCGGCTTTACAAAACCTTACAGCAGGCATACAAACTTCTTATCTTCACTCCACTATCAGAACCCCTCAGTTATACAATAACCATGGTTGTCTATCCCGTGAGGGTATGATCCTCCTGAACTGTAAAAAATATTTCCGACGGAAATGGCAACAAACTTATAACCATCGCTACAAAGAGTTGTATAATCAATTTCACGATCGATTTCGCCGATATCTCATTCGACAGCAACAGGCAGATTGGGACACCGAATTCTCCGGGATATCAATGCAGGATAGTAGATTCTGGCAATTATTAAGTAATTATCTGCGAAAGAATCCACAATCTGCTGCCTACCCTCTCCAGGGTCCAAATGGCATGGTGTACACACCACAGGAGAAGGCTGAAGTGTTCTCCACACATCTGGAGGACCAGTTCCAGACACCAGATCAACCGCATAATGGCAATTATATCCAGAAGATTCAACATCGACTGGAACAATTACGTCATGAACCTCTCACAGCTTATCCACTTCTCACAACCCCTCAGGAGGTCAAAGGTGTTATAAATCTTCTTCGACCTGGTAAGGCACCTGGCTTTGTTACTATTACTACATTACAACTGAAGAACGGCCCCAGAAAATTGTTAGTTTTTCTAGCAAAAGTCTTCAATGCTATATTCCTTATTGGCTATTATCCATCAAGTTGGAAACTAGCAAAAATAATCCTCTTGCTAAAACCAGGAAAGAACATTCTTCTACCACAGAATTATAGAACTATAAGTCTTCTGAGCCATGTTAGCAAAATCTTTGAACATATACTACTCAGACGATTACAAGCTGTGGTGGATGAAAAAGGCTTGCTACCGTATGATCAATTCGGATTTCGTCAACAGCACAGTACTACTACGCAACTGGTCCGAGTAGTGGTGTATGTTACAGGAAACTTCAATCTCAGTCGACATACTCTAGGAGTATTTCTCGACTCCGACAAAGCCTTTGATCGAATTTGGCATTCTGGATTAATTGTGAAACTATCGGAATTATGAGTTCCTATTTATTTGGTGCAATTATTGGATCAGTATTTACAAAAGAGACAATTTCAGGTGCAATTTTTAAGTGTTCGATCTAGCGTTAAGATCATACATGCTGGTGTCCCTCAGGGAGCTGTTTTATCTTCACTTCTGTTTGCTTTATATACCAGTGATATCCCTGCTACTCATAAATGCATGTTAGCTACCTATGAAGATGATGTTGCCATCTTTACAAATAGCCCTTTACAAGAACTATGCTACAGCAGGATGAGACAACAACTATTAGAGTTGGAAGATTGGTCTACTCGCTGGTGCATGAAGTATAATTCACTGAAGAGTGCTGCGGTTTTATTTACATGTCGACATAGACAACTACCAAAGATTCTATGACTCCAGGGATCTTCTATACTGGACAAACCTTTTACCACATATCTAGGAGTGATTTTGGACCGAAGACTAAATTTCCATAAACACATCTCAACTGTGACAGCAAAAGCACAGACTCGAGTTCGACAATTGTACCCAGTTTTCTGAAATCCTACCTTGGGACTGACGACTCGCTTGCATGTGTATAAGATGATGGTACGTCCCACACTCCTGTATGCAGCACCAGCGACTCGCTTGCATGTGTATAAGATGATGTTACGTCCCACACTCCTGTATGCAGCACCAGCGATTCGCTTGCATGTGTATAAGATGATGGTATGTCCCACACTCCTGTATGCAGCACCAGCTTGGGGTCATCTCCGACCTTCAGTCATAAGGAAATTGCAGATTATACAGAATAATGTTGCTCGACTTTTTACTGGTCGTGGCCGAGATACTTGTATCTCACAAATCCATGAGGACCTAGTATCTCACAAATCCATGAGGACCTTGATGTTCAATCTGCTATATATGCCATGTGTTACAACTTCTGGAGCCAGATCCAACAGCATCCAAATCCAGCAGTTCGGGGCATTGGAACTCGACCACAGGTCCGGATGTCCCACTCCATGCCCCGAAATTTTGAACAAATCTAAATTCAAAAAATGCTATTGTATTATTATGTTATGTGTTACATATACTCTCTGTTTATGAGTACTTGAAAGTACTGTTTTCAATGGAGCAGATTAGTGTTCCTTGATAGTGCAGCTATAGAAGCACAGATTGTGATTTTGTTGTTTCTTTGTTACTTATTGTTACTTATATATTGTTATCATTATTATCATTCTATGTGGTTATTTTATGTTTTGTGTCTTTAAAGTGATGTGCAAAGTGTAGTTTGTGATTAGAACTTTTCATCAGTGCACCGAACTATTGTATGATTTGAAAAATAATAGTGATTATTTCCTTCCTCTGTCAATGCAAAATTATAACAAGGAACTCAACAATTTCAAATTAGTGAAATAATACAAAGGAACTATTGTCCAAATCCCAGCCGACAGTCGACCTGGGTTATAGCAAGAGAAATGTTGTACATACACTACTTTGTAAGAACATGATAGTAAGTCAAGGGCACAATGGTCCCGATACTTACAAAAAACCTGTCAATAAAGCATTGGCATTGGCTTCTGCGGTATTTACTGAACGGCACCTTGGTCAGGTGGGAACCTCTTGCTTGGAGTGTTGTCTCGGGTAGTGATTTCACAGTTTTCTCTCATTAGTCTCCTGAATTGGGGTTTTATCGATCTTGATTTGGTGCCGGAAGTTGCTGACATTGCCTTGTGTCAATCGCTACTCGCTGTTGCTTTCCGACAATTGAAACCTGGCATTGCTGCATCATTCTGAAATAGCGGAATTCGTTGGTATTCCTCTTCCTTTTTAGGGTAACTGTTTGGGGGGAAATGTCCCGAAGGGTGAGCGACTCTCGATGTTGGAGGCTCGGATCTTTCTTTGAGCCTGGTCCTTCATCAATATATATAATTTTCTTGATTTTGTTGGTTCGGTCAATTGGTCATTAGTAGAGCCCGGAAGTTTGGCAAAATGCCTCTTTTTATCTACTGCATATATTCATAAAAATTTTTCGGATATACGTTTCTTATGTTGTTTCGAATGCCTTTTCATTTTGCCTATTTTGCCTATTTGGGACCCCACTGCCTATTTTTAATTATAATGCCTTTTTTTGCCTTTTTCAATGAAATTTGACCATTTTTTTTAAAAAAAATGTGTATATAAATTATTTATCTCCCAAAAAACGTTGTTGGCACTTATTTTTCTTCCGTTTATTATGTGAATAATTTTCGCCTTATTTAAGTAATATTGAACTCATGCATGTTTCAACATTGCTGAAGAAGAAAAGTGTGAGAAAAAAGTATTTCATGCTGAGTTAGGATATTGCCTTTCGGTTAACATTTCCTTGTGCATGATTGACTGCTGAAGTGGACAGGTTGATTTCGAACACAAAGAAGATATTTCTGAAATCTCCCTCTCGAACCCGAAAATTTAAGGAAGTTGCATCTGAGCTTAGTTTACCTCAGCAACCAGTCTTGACCAAATGGGGAACCTGGATATCAGCAGCTATATATTATGCTAACAACCTTGAAAAAATCAGTGAGGTGATCGATGCTCTTCCAGAAAATGAAGCGGCTTCAATTCGTGAAGTGAAAAAAACTCCTGTGCTATTGAAGTTTATTTTTGCACATTATGGTGCATTGCCAGAGACAATTACAATTATAGCATCCATGAAAATCTTCGAGGAATCTATGCAGCAGATGATGGAAGTGCCAAGAAAAAAGGGGTCAGCTGATGCGGAAAAGTGCAAACGGGTAGTTAGTGCAAATGAGGACTTGAAACAATTGAAAAAAAAAATTGTGATATTCTAAAAGTTGAAAATGCTGTTACCGAAATGAGCACAGCTACATTAGCTTGTTTTATATATGCTCCAATAACGTCTGGGGAAGTAGAAAGATCATTTTTTTTATGAAAACCATTGTCTCTGACAGACGACTATCAATGAATGTTGAGAACTTAAAAAAACACCTTGTAGTTATGTGCAATCAAGACGGAGAAAACTGAAATGCTCTTCCCAATGTAGATTTTAACATGTTGCCAGAAATTATAGATGAAGGTAAGAGATTTCCAAATGTGCCTTTTTTCAGTTCATTTTGCCTTTTTTTTCATTTTTAGTGCCTATTTTCCACATTATAAATGCCTTTTTGCCTGCATATTTTAATGAAAATAAATGCCTGAACTTCCGGGCTCTAGTCATTAGAAATAAACAACTGTTAGATAGATTATAATTTATCTTCTGCATGTGGTAGTCTGATTGGCTTCTTTGTTTGGTGTATGCAAATGTTGCCCTCCCCCCCTCTCATGGTCTCTTTGTTCATTATTATCAGCAGAGGAAGGTAGAAAGTTTTTACTAAATATTTGCAGATGGACAATAATATTGATATTGAGTCATTCCATGCGAAATCAACACAGTCTTTGACCTGACCATCTCCGATTTTCATGAAATTTGGGGAATTGAAACAATGCATGGAACTTAGTAAGTATAATTTTTTTTTAGTTTCGTGCGTCTTGTAATTGTTAAATTATTCAAAGTCAAAGTTAGCATAAATTGCCCTTTTTGAGCCCGCTTAGCTATACTAAATCTGCTGTAACTCCGCCCCTATTTTGCCTAGGAAGCTCAAATAAAGCTTATTGTACAGGTAATTGAACAAGCTTTCCAGTGATATATAACAAGCCTACCTTTGGATAAAAATATAATTTTGTCACATGACCTTGACTTTTGACCTTGAATATCTCAAAACATGTCATCACTAAAAATCGTGAAAAAAATATATTTGGTCCCTCATACCATACTCTAAAACATACCAAAAAATCATTCTGGGACTGCAATGGGATCAGAAGATACAAAATAATATGTGTAACTATGTGACTGATAAAAGCCTCATTACATGAACTATGACGAGTCAAATGTCCCTTAACACCCCCTACAAAATGTGAAGGAGTTATCCTGGGTATAATTGGTCATAAAAGAAATAGGTTAGGCACAGAGATATTTCTAGCCGTGTGTGTCAAGCGCAGATCCGGCATATTGTTGACCGCCATATTGAATTCAACGCAAACATTTCAAAGGAAAGGGGGTGATGTGATATATCAAATGAGGCTAGAATTTCACGAGATATGAAGTGACGAAGGATTTTCCAACGTATCTTACGCCAGCAAAAAGTTATACACATATCTTTCACTTACGATATATGCACATTATAATGTTGTCAATGTTCCTGTGAGCACACTCGTTGACGTCTCTCACACTCGCATAGAACATTTGGTAATGTAGCATGTGCAACAACATAGCAAGCAGCAACTATGCCTTCTCTCAGATGGTCAATATCAGGGATTTTTAGTGCATGCACCATTCTCTTCAAATGTTTCTGAAGGTAAAAGTCCTCCTAAGATGTTAGATCTGGGGAATGTGCAGGCCTTTTAATAGATCCCCGTGTGCCCATCAATCTACCTACAAAATTACCATGAAGAAATTGCGAAAATGTCTACATAGTGTGGTCACACTCTGTCCTGTTTCAAAACTCTCGAAAAGTGCCATATCCCGTAAGCAAGGGTGAAAAAACCTGTTCACTTAACAAATCCAAGAAGCCCTCACCATTTAAGGTTCCGTTGTTGAATATGGACCAACCATTTCCGTTCGCTATACATTATACCGTATCAATCCCTAAGATTATATGTTTATTTTATTAAGTCTCTCTGAATGCTTCACGTTGACCAGGGCATTCACTTGTTTTTCTCAGTTGTCTCAGTATCTGAGGCATGTTTACAATGCACAGTGTTGTGCCATGCAAACCTCCTGAGCATTCAGGAAACAGGTAATTTCTTCTGGTTATAGAGTCAGAGGTTTGCATGGTAGCAATTAAAAAACACGATTCGGCATAGAGGAATAGCTCTATGGCCTAGTGATATAGAGGTGAGACAAGCTGAGAGGGGACTGACTTTTGGGATTTAAGTGGAGAGAAGAGGTGGTTAGCTGGGCAGTAGGTCAGAAGTGGAACAACGCTCTGGTCGACAAATTGGAGAAGCTAACAGAGGACTTCGCATATTCTATTCAGCCTAATACTTCAGATAGACAGGTAATTATCCTAACACCCAGCCATGATTCAGGTTCAACGGTTCACAAAACCCAACGAGTGACCATTGTCTTTTCTGTAGTTTAGTTCCTTAGTGTGATTTTGTACCTTTCGCATTGCCAAGCGTTAACTCGTCATGCCAATGACGGGTGCTCTCATCAGAGGATGAATGATGAGTAACATACATCACCCATTGATTAATTGGTTAACATTCTAGGTACTCGTAAGATCCCACGAACTTTACGGTTCGTTACGATACCACATAATTAGCTTACCAGCAACAACCATTCGACTGAGCAAATCACAGGTATTGCATATTATTTTTATTAACTTCACCGTGAAAAATTTGCCTCGTCACTGAAGAATTTTTCATTCCAAAGGAAGTGTCACGTAATTGTTTGAGATACTTTTCCCAATATTCTTCACTATTCAACTATTTGGTGAATGTAGCTGATTAAAATCATATGCAATGGTGTGTATTCTTCTTTCTCTCCCAAGATGTCAGCGTGATCTCGATGAGTTCCTAACACGTTAGGAGCATTCCAATGCTTTGTTTTTAACACCTCGAAAAGGAGAAAATGGTTACAAGCATGCAGTAATAAATTTTTGCTGGTTAAATATATGTTGGAAAATCCTTCGTCACTTCATTTCTCGTGAAATTCTAGCCTCATTTGATATATCACATCACCCCCTTTCCTTTGAAATGTTTGCGTTGAATTCAATATGGCGGTCAACAATATGCCGGATCTGCGCTTGACACACACGGCTAGAAATCTCCCTGTGCCTAACCTATTTCTTTTATGACCAATTATACCCAGGATAACTCCTTCACATTTTGTAGGGGGTGTTAAGGGATATTTGACTCTTCATAGTTCATGTAATGGGGCTTTTATCAGTCACATAGTTACACATATTATTTTGTATCTTCTGATCCCATTGCAGTCCCAGAATGATTTTTTGGTATGTTTTAGAGTATGGTATGAGGGACCAAATATATTTTTTTCACGATTTTTAGTGATGACATGTTTTGAGATATTCAAGGTCAAAAGTCAAGGTCACGTGACAAAATTATATTTTTATCCAAAGGTAAGCTTGTTATATATCACTGGAAAGCTTGTTCAATTACCTGTACAATAAGCTTTATTTGAGCTTCCTAGGCGAAATAGGGGCGGAGTTACAGCAGATTTAGTATACCTAAGCGGGCTCAAATAAGGCAATTTCTGCTAACTTTGACCTTGAATAATTTAACAATTACAAGACGCACGAGACTAAAAATTTTCATAGTTACTAAGTTCTATGCATAGTTTCAACTCCCCAAATTTCATGAAAATCGGAGATGGTCAGGTTAAAAATTGCACATATCTGTGTTGATTTGGCATGGAATGACTCTATTGTAGATTGGTATTTCTTTGTTTTGGCTGATTTCGTCACATTATCGAATGCTAAATTAATATAGCCCCCAATCGAGGCACATTGTGGTTCACATCGCACTTTAAACTATAGGCCCAGTCCTGATTAGCCTTTCTGTGCATAAGTGTGCTTAAAACCAAACCAAACTCATTACAGCTCAATAATATCTCCCTTCTTATGATTGGCGGAAAAATCACCGAGGTATTTCAATTTGTAAAAGATTCATATTTAAATTGAAAATTCTCCCGAAATATTTCTGTTTACATTAGATAAAATGAGGTTTTTGGCTGCTTGTGTGTATGAAGTAAAATATTGTGACGATAATTTGAGGCAAGAAATAATTATCAAGGCAAGATGTGGAATGTTCTATATCCCTGCTATTGATAATAGCATGTATCCAAGGTGGGGATCAAGAGACTCAAGCCCCCCCTGGAATTTTTTCATTTCACACTAGATGAAATTATGTTTTTGGCTTCTTGTGTGTGTGAAATAAAATGTTATTATTATATTTTAAGAAGGGAAATAATTATCGAGGAATGGCAAAGATTGTTCTAGAACACTGAGGGATAGCCCTGTCATTGACTATATTGCATATATACTTTTCTTGCTATAACATGGATATAAATAAATGACAGTGGAACTCCTGGAACCTCAGTGTAGTGCTAGTTCGGGACAAGAGCCGAAGAGAGCGAAGGTTTCTAAAGTGAATATTTCAAATGTACCGGGTATTGAAGAGGAGGTTTATTAAAAAAGAAATAAGAGGCATAGATCGACTCAAAATCAAAGTTTTGAGTGATGATTGATTTGTGCCCGGTCCCAATTTTGTGATTGCAGTCCAAGACTTTCATGGAAAGGGAGTTTTAAGTCATTATTCCGACACACACTCTAACACATAACTACCATTAACGCCAAAAATTTTATGAATGTCGAGAAGAGAAAGCAAGATGATGATGTTGCACATGTAGAAATTTTATGGGAGAAAATGCAGGCTCAACGAGTACCCAAAGCAGGGTCTCTAGCATATACCGTTCTATTGCCCTACCAACTGAGCTACCGAGCCACCTTTGACTTCACCTGATTTTTTTTGTTGTCGCTGTCAGTAGCTCAGTTGGTAGAGCAATGACACAATATCTCAGAGACCCTGGTTCGGGTCCTGGTCTAGCCTGCATTTTCCCTAAAATGTGTACATAGTACATCCCCGGTGTATATCAAACCGTAAGATGTTGCCTGTTTAATTAACATGCACAAAATAAAGGGGAGAGATGAAAATTGATAGGCATTCCCACCGGTTGATGAGACATTTTTCTTCTGTGGTCAACATGAGCGGCGGCTTTGAGGAGACTATGGCAGTGGACCACTATGAGAGATTTCACACCGAAGCTACAAGCTATACGTGTTGCTTGAGGCTTTCACAAATCGAATGCAGGCTTCTGCGGCCTGTTGTGTCACTACATTGTGAAACATTTCTGTTGATTGGCTCATTCCAAATTACATGTGTTGTGTGTCACTTCGGTCTGAATTCTTCCTGAATCTTGAAGATCCAAGTCACAAGGATAGGAAATTAGGACTTTGTTAAGATTAGGTCCAAAGGCAGGCAACATCACCCTAAAAGATCATATGCAAACCTGCAGGATGAATGCATCTTATTCCCGTCCAGTTATCCAATACAAAATGATAAAAGCTTCTGGTGAGCCACTATACGACACAGTTTTAGAAGCGATATCGGGCGGAGTTACGGAGAGCATGTCCTTGGCGACCAGCCAATAGCAGGAGTGCAACGTTGTACAGTTAGGAAACTGCGGCGAGCAAGTTAAGCGCCGTGTTCTGTATTTTTTGCGCGCAAGAAGTTCTTTATAAAACTTACCACTTTAAGGTTCATCATTGCATGGGACACGACATTATGAACCTGACTGTCCAAGTCCCATGCATTTCCGTCACCTACAGCCGGAGATATCATTTCTCGAAGAAACAAGGGAAACAGCGCGTCTCTACACACACACACCATGACCCTTCGTTTTCCTTCAGTGTTCCGTCTGTTTTTTTTAATTTGCCAACTTGTTTTGAATGCCGCTGAGTTGGGTCTTGGTAAAGCTATGGGTGTCAAATTTGGCTGAATATGAACAATGGCCCTTCATTGTCGTGAGCGTTTACGAACATTGCGAGTCTGAGTCACTTTCAGTTCAGCATTTTCGTAACAAGGGCAGTGTAAGATAATTGTACTCGTACGCCACGAAGAACAGTTGTGAGACGATTCAACATGGCCCTTATTGATTCATTAAATGTTGGTTTATTTTACTACGCTTTTCTGCTACCTTTGGCTAATCGCAAAGATGATGATGGATGATGATATGATTAAATTGATGAAGGGACACTTACAAACACCTTTGCCCGGGCCGGGATTCGAACCCGGGACCCCTGGCATCATAGCATGCTGTGAAGTCCAGCCCTTATGTTCGATAGTTATGCAATAGTGTGTGTTCCGCGAGTGTTACTTCATAATTTCGCGCCGGCTCCCATGGTGGAGTGGTTAGCATATCGCGCTACGATGCCAGGGATCCCAGGTTCAAATTCCGGCTTGGACATGGATTTTGTGAATGTCCATCCATCAATTTCATCATATCATCACTCATTCCCATCTTTGCAATTAGTCAAAAGTGACAGAAAAGTTAAATAAAATAAAGTAAATTAAATCAAATTAATAATGTCACTCTCGAAACCTATTACAAGTAGTACAGGCACCAAGGATAAAATATTACGTTCACAAGACAGAAATCTAGTGTATTCTTGCTTCAAGGAATTGGCGTTGGAAGAAGTGCATGCTGAAACAGTGTTTTCTCAGAGTCGAGAACTTACGGCTAAAGCGTGTACTGTCTGTGTGCATTCTGTGTTGCATATTATAAAACAGGGTAACGTATCTACACATAAATCGGTGAACCCCTATTCAAATCTTCTGGGAAACATGCCAGAAAACAGAAACGAGAGTGATGATGATGGTCTTGCAGTTCCTATGTAATAAATACCTTCAAACTTCTTTCAGGTACGAGTTTCTCTTATATGCTGCAGTGATATGATATAATCCTGTGTAGAATTCTTTACTATATATTTCATTCTACTCAAATATCACGTGCATGCATTATATATGAAAACCTGAATATTGGACACGGCGAAATCTCTGCGTTTCCTTTCCGCTAGCAGTTGGTTTGGCAGCAGCGCGACAGCACTGGCTGCGTATTGGCTGAACTCATGTTCCTTCTAAAAGCGTACGCCGTATAAAAAAAGTGTGTCTGAGATAAATGAGTCAGCATTTTACCGTATTGGGAGATTGAACTCTAGATGTGTTAGAAACGGAAGAGTTTTCACTATGCATTATTATTATTATTTTTGTGATCTAGCTGTGTTCAAGAAGACTTCCTTTCTTTCGTGCCAATGTATGACATGACTGTCGAAGCTGTGACAAAAGACAATTTTGAACACTTGTGGGTGCTTAGGCCTGAATATGCATTGATGGAGCTGCAAACATAGGAGGACACATCAGTGGTGTTCAGACTCGAATCACAGAGAAGTATCGGAGAGCTACCTACATTCAGTTCACTGCCCACAGTTTGAATCTCTCGTTGTCGAATGAATTCGTGAAATGGACACACACACACACACACACACACACACACACACACACACACACACACACACACACACACACACACACACACACACACACCCACACCCACCCACACCCACCCCCTCCCACACACACACACACACTCACTCACTCACTCACTCACTCACTCACTCACTCTCTCTCTCTCTCTCTCTCTCTCTCTCTCTCTCTCTCTCTCTCTCTCTCTCTCTCCCTCTCCAGAGTAGCCAAGTGATACAAAACATCCCAATTTCACGTGCTGATAAAAATGGCAGCTTCAACAGTGGCAGATTTAGGAAACAGTTGCTCCCCATTTTTTGCCCCTGCACTATCACTTTTTAATGCTAAGCCTTGTCTACCAATAGAAAGTCAACTTTCCTTGCCCCCCGTTTTGGCACTGAATCGCCAACACTGGCTTTAAACCTTTTGGAACTAATGCAGGGATCAGCTCCTTATTAAGTATGAAAACAAAATTTTCTTTACCTATGTCATTCTGAGCGGTTTAGAGTGCTCAGAGTGCACAATGGCAAGACAACATATTATGTATTGTAAAGGAAATTTGATTTTTGCTAACCTTGAATGAAGGAATAGGCTGTAGTGTATAGAGTCAAATAGACAGTGGCAGATTAATGACTATCTGTAGTGGAAGGCAGATGACTCTTCTCAACCGTCACTTGCTTGAAGGTCGATTGTTTTAGATATCACAATTTTAAAGTATAAATTCAAAAGTTTAGGTCTATGTTAATTGACAGTATATTGCTCATTTAGGATTTATCTTTAGTGTGATCAATGAATCTTTATATTGGTGGAAGATGATCACCTTTGACGGATGTCAAGAGTGAGTACCCTCGGTCTTCACTTTTACATTAATAGATTACTTGTTGGTGTTTACATAGAAATTTAAGGGGAAAAAATGCAAATCATCTTTATGTTAATTGATAATAAATAACCCGCAGCACCACTAACCATGAAGGCCAGGGCCTGCCTACCAACTGCGGGCCTCACTTCCATCTATCGAGATGGGAAATCTTCCAACCAGTTACAGGGTGACATGTGGTCAGCACGACAAACCCCCATTCTTAGTAGTAGGTTTCCATGACCGGGTTACGCTACTCATTTGTAGCTACCTAATTTCCTCATGATGGTGGTTGGCTACCGGTCCCATACACAGGCCAAAATCTCAGGAGATAAGTTATGCTTTCTCCAGGAGACTTGAACCTGCGCGCATCCTGTACCTGGAGCCCAAAGCACACATTAAACTGCACGGCTATGGTGTGGGACTGTTAACTGAAGGGCTTTGGTGTAAAACATGGTAAGTGACATTTTGGTCATTTCTGAGTTCATTAAGAAAAAAGGTTATTAGAAGCTATACTGTAGATAAATTGTTTTCATGTTGTGTTTACCAATTTCAGAAGGCTTCACTGAGTCCAATGCAAATTGTATGACATGGCAATTACATGTGAAAGTTGAAGGATGGCACATTTTACTTTGTAATTCAAAAATGACCACAATGTCACTACTATGTTTTACACTCGAGTCTTCAATTCATAAACTACAGTTAATTCTTTGACGACTCAATAAGTTTACCAAAGTTTAAATGTCAAGTTGGGGGTGATTGCCTTTTTAGACATTAAAGAGGATTTATTTTTGTTTGATTTATGTACGAGTAATGGATAATTACTTAAATTTTAGATGTCAAATGATGTGATCCTGTTGTGATGTGATCATCTTTTTAGACATCTTGGAGGAGAAAGGTGATCACTCCTTGAAGGACTGTGAACCTCTTTGTTTATTTCACAATTGTTCTTAATGGTAGAGAAGTAGCATTAAATTTTATATATAATGTTACATTATTACATATCCTTATTTATTATTTATTTCTGTACAGGAAATAAATGTAATATACTGCAAGTATCTCCTGGATGTTATCATTACTGAATATGAACATATCATAGGAAGAAGCACTGACCTAAATCACTTGGCTTCCTTACATAACAAAACTCAAAGCAACCTCAAAATGAAGTTTCTGGTAGCTGTGTCTGATAAGTCTGAGGGTCCTGCAGATGTTTACCTTAGAAAACTGGAAAAGGTAAGACAAAATGACTCACTTTAAATTTTTAATAATATTTCAGTTCACTTTGTGTCAACATCAATAGTATTGTACAGGGTGAGTCAAAAGTTCCTTAACAGCCCCTATAAAATGTGATGTAGTTATCCTGAGTACAATTGGTCATGATAGAAACAGATTAGTTGTATGGGGAACCATAGTTGTGTGTGTCAAGCCATATTGTTGGCTGCCATATTGAATCAACTCCAATATTTTAATTGGGGAAGGGGTGTTATAG
This sequence comes from Lepisma saccharinum, assembly GCF_977018435.1. Taxonomy (NCBI): domain Eukaryota; kingdom Metazoa; phylum Arthropoda; class Insecta; order Zygentoma; family Lepismatidae; genus Lepisma; species Lepisma saccharinum. The sequence goes on from NC_139234.1 coordinate 80,951,557, forward strand.
TATATCAAATCAGGCTAGAAATTCATGAGAAATTCAGTGTTGAAGGTTTTCCAATGTATCTTAATCAGTAAAATTTATGAATAAATGCTTGTTTCGAACAATTAGAGTGTGATGGTTCCATTGGAATGAAAAGTCCTTCACAGTGAAGAGGCTAATGTTTATGTTCATGGGGAAGTTAATAAACAGAATATGTGGTACTTGTTATCTGATAACCCACTTTGGACAGAAAATGTCTCAAAAAATTCCTATAGTGTGCTGCCGTTCCATCCAGTTGAAAAACTGAAAGAGAATACCCTTTTCCATACACAAGGATGGTAAAACTTGTTCACTTAACAAATCCAAGAAGACCTCAGCATATTAGATTCCGTCAATGGAAAATGGGCCAACCAATCATGTTCCACACACCACAACATACCACACCACACCATTAAGTTATCAGCACCAACCATTTGGCTGAGATCTGACCAATGTAGGTTATCATATGACAAGTATCACATATTCTGTTTATTAACTTTATTTACTTCATCAATTCGTTACTGAAATTTGTAATGTTTTACAAATTTCAGTAATGGATAATTGCTTACATTTTAGAGTTCAAATTACACGATTCTCTTTTTAGACATGTTGAATGAGATTGTTGATCACTCATTTAATGATTAACTGGTAACCTCTTTGTTTTATCTCAATTTTCATACTTGTTTTTAGTCATCCCCTTACAATCAATGGGTCCAGGATTTGATATCCAGTGGAGGCACACTGAGTAGTGATTCAGATCACACTTTAATCTGTAGGTCCAGTCCCAATTATCCTATCTGTGCATAAAGTGGACTATAAACAACAATTCATTAATGGTAGAGAATTGGCATTAAATTCTGAATGAACTGTTAAATTATTATTCATTTATTCACCCTAAATTATTTCTCTCTATACAGAAAATAAATGTAATATACTGCAAGCATCTCCTGCATTTCATCATTAAGGAATATGAATGGACCATAAGAAGAAGCACTAACCTGGATTACCTGAGTGATTTACATAACAGAACTCAAAACTGCCTCAAAGAAAAGCTTCTGGAAGCAGTGTGTGATAAATCTGAGGGTGCTGCAGAAGATTATGTTAGCAAACTGGATAAGGTAAGACAAAATGACTCAGTTCAAACTTTTAAATAATATTTCTATTTACTTTGTCGCAACATTAATAATATAGTACTTTCATTGCCCACTGTTCATACAGGGTACTTCATTGTTTGGACATTGATAGCATCATGGTGTAGTAGTTTTCTCATTTCCACAACATTTCATTGTTTCATTATGAATGGCATTATAGCATGATAGCCTTCTGCCATCCAGAACACTTCTTTATTTAAAGGTAATTGAATTGTAGTATGTTAGCATTGTACCATAAATTGCACTGTGGAGTTTTTTTTTTTACATCAGGTACTTGTAATATGATTGACATTATAGATATTATATTGTGAAGCCTTTTGCCATGCATGTCACTTTATTATTTCTATATCAATGAACTGCCATCCATGAAACTGGATTCTTTCATCATTAATGACATTGTACTAAGTTGATCTTCAGCTATGCAAAGCACTTCTTACCATTAATACCATTATTTCAATATCGATCTGCTTACTCGACGGCAGGCGATGATTGTTCCAGCTAGGTGGGCTAACCAGGAGCTGGCAGTCGGATGTCGTCTGGAGCGGCCAGACAATGGACTTCAGCCCGTCGGCTGGTGTTATATGAAATGGCCTCAGCGTGATCAGCTGGTCTGATTCTCAGGATGCGATCAGGTCTTAAAGCTCCTGTAGAAGTTGCAGCATGAACGATGATGAGCGAGCATTGGTCCCGTGAAGTGTGGGGAAAGGAGACTGCAAGTAGTTGGGCTAGCAGAACTGTGAAAGACCCAACGACTGATGGCGATGGTGATGTTTGGCATTTGCCCTGTGTCTCTTACGATGCTCACTGTCTTGCTGTTGCGGTCCTGAGGCTGCGAAAGCTTGCAGTCTCTCATGGTTCTTTGATGATTCTTAGCAATTGTCCCTTTTTCGAAATCCACTTAAGTTTTTATTCACCTTTGGTGGCATGACATTTTGCTTGTTAATCATTCCAGGTTGGTGGCTGTTTACTTGTTTATTCCAGACATCAGACCCGGCAATGAATTAGGAATGTTGTGCATTTCCTATGTCACTGCTGATCTTGCAGAAGAATGTTATTTGTTACGACTGACAGAGTTCCGAAGGATGGCTTGAAAATTATGTTTTTTTATGATGTCTCCCTTGTTCTCCACATTTCCCTGACCTTGGAGTATCCATTCTTTGAGTGGTTACATTGGGCTTTAAGGAAGATTATATGGGGTTTCTCTATTTACAAAACTTTGTACATTATATGTTTCATAAGTACTTACAACAAAGATATAAACAATAGGTAATAATAGTAATTAATTCATCATATGAATTATGATTGAGTAACCAAGTAAAAACTTATGTAAGCATTCTATTAACTATGTCATTTTAGTAGTTCGCTTATGACCCCACTTGAATTATGACAATAATTTTGTCTTTTCTCTTCTTCTTTGTTTGTTTTAACATGCACTGTGTCGTCTTCTTTTTTTTAAATACAAACTCTGGTTTTAATTTCACCTTTTAGAATCATTTACATGTGATGATAATAGTCCTGAATATTTGAATTGACTCCAGGCATTCTAAAGGTAAAAAAAAGGTAAAGTGCTCCCCTGTGCTTAGCACCATGCCATGAAGGCGTATAGAGGGTGTGGGGGTAACGCCCCACACTTTCTTGATCCGGTCGTGAGTGGGGGTGATGTGATCAGCATCATGCCCCGAGACCGCCTTTACCTCCCAGGGTTTCTGCCAGGTACCCATGTCATCCGGCCGGGGATCGAACCCGGGACCTTGAGCATGGTAATCAGATGCGTTACCGACTGAGCCACCGCGGCCACTAAGCCGCGCGTCAGGCTAAGTTTGCAGCAGGTTTTATGTATCAATCCGCGTGTGAACTGAGCTCAGAATCTTCCGTGCCAGTCTTGCCTCAACCACCGAGCTGCTTACATCGCAGACACTGAGAAAATCCACAGTATTGCCAACCGCAGAACACACCAAAACCCGCTTGCATGTCAAGCGGAATATATTTGTGTTTCTTTTTGTCTCCTGAAACATAACATTTTAGAAGTACTTTGGGCGCATAAATTATTTAAAAAATGTGTCATTACTTAATATAAATGCGAAATATCTTCGAAACATGAGAGCATGTCCTTGGACATCCGCAGGATTTTTTCCAGGGAGGGGCAAGGAAGGTATTTTTTTCCCAGGGCGGCAAACAAGTCACATTTCCCCCAAAGAGTGTAGTTCCCTAAAAAAACATTGCTTAAATTTGAATTTATGGTGTTAATGCAATAATTAACACATATTATTGTGGCTAAAATGAAATTTTATGTGTGAAATACATAATTTTTGGTTGACTTTCATTTTCCAGGGGGGCACAGCCCCCTTGCCCCCCCCTTCCGGACGCCCATGAGCATGTGTGTATATTTCGAGGATGCAAAAATAAAAATAAACAAAGATATAAGTAAACAACGACAGGCCCTCTTGAATTTAATGACAAATTATTGTTTTTGGTTTATAAAAAAATACATTTATGAAAACCTTCGTTACTGTAAGACACACGCACTTCAAGTTATACCAGCAAAAAAAAAAAAGCATGATTTGTTATTGGGGATATATACAATCAGGTGCATTGTCTGCTGCTATTACCCTGGTTTCAATTTATGAATCACTTCACTAAACCAGGATTCAAATCTTGGTCTGTCCATTTCTTGCTAACCATCCATCCCTTTCTTTGCACGGAACAGTAAATATGCACCTTCAACAAAGACGTCATTGCCGCCAGTGGGTGAAACAATAAGCCTCCCCCTTCCCCTCTCCCTTTCTCGTCAGTTTCTTCAGCCCTGGCAGTGGTTTTGCATGGTGGTGTATAAAAAAAATCAATGTACGCCCCTGCCCCTCCCCTCACCGAGTTAAAGCACGTCTGGTCCAAATAATAAACATGTTTCTTCTCAACAGGGATATCTTTTAATACCGGGGACATTCTTTTGTCGTCAAACAACAAACAATCGTTTCCTCTTCCTAAACTCAAACCACAAATCATTCAACACCCGGGATACAGTTCGTGCGCACATTGACGGCAAATCACCTCACGCCCTGTTTTACTTTGCTCTTGTTTCCGTAAGGAGGATTATGCATTTTAAACAATTTGCTTGATTTGAAGAGCTTTTCCCTTCGGATGAAGCCCACAATAACACTCGCTGAACAGGAGACCTTGATTCAGCCATTCTCGCCGCTGTATAGCACGATTATTAATCACAATAAACATAGGGTTAAAATAGTGGGATGTGCAACACTGGTATCACGGATTCCACGCGCTCTGCAACGTATTCAGTCTTGCTCGACTCGCACTTGGGCTTCAGCGATTCCTCAACGCAATACAAACTCCAGTTGGCGAATCTGCGGATCCAAGTTCGCCTGTACAGTGATTGCATCCGATCAAGTCCACACCTGCTAATGGATGTATTATTTTGTCTGTATTTTACAAATTAAATAACTGTTTTCTTGCAAGTATGCAGTTGTGTCGGAATAGAACCCGTCTCAGTGAAACTATATTCTTGCGCGCACGTTTGGATCTACATATGCGAAAACCTGCTGCAAGGTTAACCTGACGCTTGGCTTAGGTAGTTTATTTATTAATTTATTTTCAGCATTCAGCATTTTACTTCTATGAATTTTGATTCACTGTTTCAGTATTTCTTGCACTTTTATTGTATTAATTCTTAGCATGTTTTCACTGTGTATACAATTGATTTTTTATGTTAATTGACAGACAGATTAGCTTTAATTGGAGGATCTACATTTTAATTATGAAAAAATGATCATTGCCATCTAGCTGTCTAAACCGGTAATACTAGTTAGCAGAAATGAGTACCTTCAGCATTGGCACGCCACCCATTGTGAATTCTCTGCACCACACATTCGTGTGACTTTGGATGTGAATAATTAATTAGGTTTCCCAACCCCAGCATACAAAACGATGTGAAAATATGCCATATGACAATGCTTGTCATAGCAGCCGGACAATGGACTTTGGACCGTCAGCTGGTGTTAAATGGAATGGCCACGACATGATCAGTTGGTGTGATTTTCAGGCTGCGATTGGGTCTTAGCTTGAAGGCTGATGAGCTAGTGTCGGTCCCGTGAAGCATGGGGAAAGGAGGTGGCAAGCAGTCGGACTGGCAGGATGGCGAAGGCCCAGTGACTGTGCAGAGATGGCGATGCTCGGCGGTTGCCCTGTGTCTCCTATGATGCTCGCTGTCTTGCTGCCATGGCTGTGACAGCTTGCAGTCTCTTGTGGTTTTTTGATGATTCTTAGCAACTGTCCCCTTTCGAAAACCACTTAGGTTTTTATTTACCTTTGGTGGCATGACACCAGACTGTTTACTTGTTTATTCCAGCCGTTAGACCCGGCAGTGAATTTGGAATGTTGTGCATATCCCACGTCATTGATCTTGCAGAGGAATGCTATTTGTTACGACTGACAGAGTTCCGATGGATGGGTTGAAAATTGTTATTTTATGATCTCTCCCTTGTTCTCTCCACAATATATATATGTCAGGATATGTAATGCCCATGCCCCAATATTGTAACTACACACACACACAAACACATATATGCACCAGGTGTGTGTGTGGGGGGGGGGGGTTGTTTACAATATTGGGGCATGGGCATTACATATCATCAGAGAGTGGTCTCTTGCCATGCTTTCTTCCAAAATTGGTCCATCCAGCATTTGTAAGGCCGACGCTAGAAGCATAGGAATGCAATACTTCTATATACTACATTTTTTCATTAACTCAGACCTATTGTGGAGGTCACAGGGACATACCAAAAGCCATTTGTTTGGAAAAATTTCAAATTTCTTCTTCTTCTACAGGCACAATTTCATGTCCACTAAAAGTCCTGTCATTCCAAAAAATAAAGAAATCATCTCTCTAAAACAAATAGTTCTCAAACTGCAATATTTTTGTACTTCATGGTAAGTTTGAAAAGCATGGTTGAAAAGATCCTGTTCAGAGAGGCTAGACATGCATGCACATCTCCATCCACTATATGTTAAATCTTGTTATCTTCTTTTCTTCAGCACATTCTTAGTTCATACCTTGTAGAACCAAATAATTCTACACAGATTATATGCAGCCAGTTTATGTTCTCTATTCACTTGAACAAATCTAATAATTAAATATCAATACTATCAGAGACTTAATTTATTCTGCATGTTTATTTATATTAGTTTTATAGATTAATGTGACAAAGCAGATGAGAAATGAAATGATAGGAAATAATACAATAACATAACGTGCACATCTTATTTCAAATTTGAATCTAATGCTCCTGGTGCATTACACAACAACTGTGCCATGGAGTCACCAATAAGATTGAAGAGCAAAACATAATAGAATAGAAATGAACCTTTCATATCAGTTTATTATTAATTGATTTTTTAAGTGCTATTATTATTACAATTAATCTAAATAATTCTTAGAAAGTATAACAAATTGATTGATTGATTGAATTGATTTATTTTGCTTCCCTTCTTGTGCCACTTTTGGCTAAAGTATAACAAATTGAACTATGTGCCTCCCCTCTCCTTCCCCTCTATTTCCCCTCCAGTCTTTCCCCCCCACACCTCCTCCTTTTTCAGTTCACGTAAAGTCAAGTGAGAATTCCTCTTCCCCCACATCTCGTCGATATTCCCATCGTCTCTGTTTAATTTATTCTCTCTTCCCTTACATATATACGACCCTTCATATACATTCCTTCTTATAGGTTTTTCCTCTTCCCTAAGCACTTTCCATTTGGCGATGACGTGGCCTTCGTCAAGGATATGTTCGGAGAGCCCTGTCTTGGGAACCCCCTCCCTTATATCTCTGTCATGCTCTCCCCATCGAACATTCATGCTTCTTCCTGTTTGACCCACATATTCCTTGCCACATTGGCAAACTATTCCATATACCCCCTTCATCCCTCCCTCATTTATTTCTTCCTCTTTTCCATCTTTCTTATACCCAGTGAAATGCTTTTCTAAAGTTTTTGGAGCTCGCATCCCACATTTTACACCATACTTTCTTACAAGTCTTTCAATTTTTTCCGATATTCCGGGAAAGTATGAAATGCCTATATATTTATATTCCCCCTCCTCGTCTCTAACTTCTTCTTTTCCTTGTTTGTCTTTCTTCCTTTTATTCCTTTCTAATTCCTTCCCATATGTGACCTTAGCTTTACCCAAATTCCCCTTTAACTCCTCTTCTCTGTATCCATTCCTCTTTCCTATTTTCATTACCCTTTCGATCTCTTTATGCAAATCTGCTTGGTTGTTACATAATCTGTGAGCCCGCAAGAAGAAGTTTTGAAATACGTTATTCTTTGTTCTGTTGGCATTGGCCGATTCTTTTTTGATGTATAGATCTCCCGATAATGCCTTATGATGAACCCCTGTATGAATTTTCTTCCCCTCTAAACGAGTTGCCAGGTCTAAGAAACTAATCTTACAGTCATCCATCTCCTCTTTAGTAAATTTTATTATTTCCTCTTGCTCCCCTAAGGTTATGAATAGTTTCTCTACTTCCTTCTCCTCACCAATAACAAGGATACATGAAGACCAATGGTATTCCAATGATATAGTATTCAGGTCCAGACATCGTGCTTGCCAAGGCAACAATGGGATTTCCCACACTTGAATCCAAGCCATTGTTGCTTCTGACGTGTGGCAAGTCTCGCAATAATCTGGTCCTCATGTACAGACGATACCCTGGGGTGGCCACAGCGTGGTTTTTCAACCACTGTACCTTGCTGCTTGAATTTGTTTATTGTGTTCGCCATGCAGGTTTTACTCACATTCAATGCAACTGTAATTTCTCTATGAGACCTATTGCATCTGTACATACCAATTATTTGCATTTCATGGCCACGGGCACAGATTTTCCCCCCATTATCACAAAGTTTGCGATTCAAACAGCCTGTTTATTATCAAGCGTAATGAAACAGGTTTGGACTTGCACAATGCTGCTACTTGAGATATGTCTTTTTGCACCATCTGTTGACACACATTTCAACTAATGACTGATAAAATTTGTTCACTCCAGCGCATTAGCTAAGGAAGATATTGTTATCTGAAGACCTCTCAGTTTTCGCTGTATTTATTTTATCTTGCGAATTTTAGAAGAAAACAATATAAAATGCGAGAAAATTTTTTAGATTTTTTTTGTGCCGAAACCTTCGTTCATGTTCCACAATACTGGAAAAAATTCAGTACTGTCAAAACGACGTTGGTTACGTGTATACACATCAGAGGCGAAGATATAGTACAAGCAATGCAAGCACTGCTTGCATAATTCGAATATCATTTAATGTACTTAATGTTCTAACCGTATTTAGTTTCCATCGCACTCGATTTCGCGAAAAAATGCGGCCGCAAACTCCCCCCAGCAGCTCTGTAGCAAGCACCAGCCTCAATGCTTGCAGCCGTTCTGCGGGAAAATAAGGCCTCCGAAGGAGTCACATGGCGAAGCGTGAATTCTGGTGGAACCCGTCCATAAAGCTTCTACAAAAAGCTGTGCTTTCCGAGCTTGCGTGATTCCCGAAAATAGCCGAGTTCAACCGAAAGCAGAAGGATTCATCTATGGGTACGTTGCCAGCAAAGACTAGTAACGAATATTTGTCTTCATGAACACGTAAACAAGATCGCAAATATAATAATAATTGTTAGTCATAAAATAACTAAAAGAAGTTATTATCACTGTTCTAAATTCCATATATATCATATTATATTACAAATTATTTTAGATTTCGCGAAATGTAAAACGCGTAAAAAAAGTTGACATTGGGAGTTGGGGCAGTGGAATTTCTGCACCCCCGTGAAGAGTTTTCTCAGGGAGGGAGGGAAGATTGGACGGACCTTGGTCCTGCACCCTGCTTCCTGGTCGGTCCAGCTCAAATTACGCCAGACGTGTTGACCGCTACCAGTGTTTGCAACTGCCAAATTATTTACGCAGTAATTCAAGTGAGCTCTTTCACAAATTTTACAATCAATAAATTGACAGCTTTTGAATAAAACTTGGGGTGAAAATAAAGCTATCTGAGAAAGAACTATCTACTGATATTTGTACATGGCATAGAAGTAAATCGTATACATTCTGCATATTATGAGCACAAGAATATGTTTTAATGATTGATTGATTGATTTGTTGTTTTAAGTCCACTTTATGCACAGTAAGGCTAATCGGGACTGGACCTACAGTTTAAAATGGGATCTGAAACACTTGTGCCTCCACCGGGTATCGAACCCGGAACCCCTTGATTACAAGGCGACGACACTACCTCTGCGCCATCGGGGAGGCCCGAATATGTTTTAAGTTCTATTATTATGACGCAAGTGGTGTTCCCAGGGTCCTTTTACGGTCCCCATTTTGTCATCTTTTCCTTCCTTTGACGTTTTTTCTTAGATATACTGGGCCAAAAGGGGGTTATGTCTACCATCCACCCCCCCCCTTCGCCCCGGGCACGCCATTGAATGACACTTTATTACTTAAATATTAATGTACATACTCGTTCTGCTGAAATGATTCTGATTCCTCCGCGTAATTTTTATCTCCAAACTGATATATCTTTCCTTTGTGACGGATAAAATTAATGAAATAGGTTGGTATCACTTTCTGTTGTTTCAGAGATTTTCAAAGTGATCTTGTGTAGATGCTTGCATTTGCAGTTGTGGAAAGCGCGTGGGATAGTGTGAGTGTTTGTTGCTTCATGTTTTGTGCTGTGAATTTATCGGAATGAACGCGTATTTAGGAACGGTTGATGTGAAGTGCGGGTGTATTATTGAGCAATTGAAAATTGCTTCGTTTAGCTCGAGAGAGATAAGTGTTAAAATGAAAATCGTGGAAGGGTTTCGACCAACACCAAGAGTTTGAAATTTATTGTGGTGAGTACATCGTCTATGCATGTGTTTCTTTGCTTTGAAATGAATTTTTTATTGTTTGTGTTTAACTTTTTATTTAGTGTTTAAGTTACTCCAATGCAGTTTTTAGGGTGCCCAAAAATACTAAATTACATCATGCAGCGTAAAATAAACAAATGATTCCCATTTTTTTTTATATCTAAATCGGTTTGGTCACCGTTTGACCATATTAAATAATAATGAACAAATAAAGGTACTAATAAGTAAGTAAGAAATTCCGTCTCCCTTTAGTCGTATGCGGAAAGTTCGCATATGCAAAACGTTTAATATCATATGAATAACGTTACCTGGATTTTTTTAAAAAAGTAAATGTGACGTTTGCGGATCATATGGTTTATTTTTAGTACAGTCACTTTATTACGATATTTTGACAAATCCAGCGACTGGGTAAATGAGGCTATAAACTTTGAATCTTTCCCCTCGGCATGTCGTTGTACTACATGTTTTGTTGTACTGAAACATTGCTTGCCTCCTTCGTAAGACTACGCTTCGCTACTGATACACATTCATCTGTACTTCAAAATGCTGGATTTTTCAGTTAAGAAATTTGATTTTCCACTTTCATATCTCAAGAACTACAAGACGTATACCAATATTTTTTCAGCAATATATGCCTCACACTATATTACTTCCATACAATTTCACTCCATATTTGTACCAAAAACTTTCGGTCAGGATTCATTTATATGAAAAAAGTTGGTGGTCTTAAACTTTTGGTAGGGACTTTAGTTTTGTACCTCTTTTAGTTTTATTGCATTCTACAGACCTTAAACTACTTTTCTAAGTAGTTTCCACCCTTGTTCAAGCATTTGTCGTAGCGTGGCATAAGTTTTTGTATCCCATCATCATATAGAATGTTCCCGCCTGTGATGAAAGCCATCCATTCACTGCTGCTTCAACGTCGTCATCCTCATCGAAATGCTGACCAGCAAGAAACTTCTTCAGATGAAGAAAGATATGAAAGTCACTTGGTGCCAAGTTAGGATTGTAGGGTGGGTGATCAAAATGTTCCCAGCTGAATGACTTGATAAAATTTTGAGTTTGTTCAGCCGTATGCGGACGAGCATTGTCGTAAAGCAACGCAATGCCTTCACGAAACATTCTGCTTCTTTTGTTTTGAATAGTCCAACACAGCCAGATTAATGTGTCACCATAGGCATCTTTGTTTATGGTCTGTTCTCTAGGCAAAAATTCAACTAGCAAAACCCCCTTTCTGTCCCAGAACATGGTGCCCATGATCTTGCAGGTTGAAATTGACTGCTTGAATTTCTTCTTGACTAACGATGCTGTATGCCTCCATTCCATGGACTGCTGCTTTGATTCAGGAGTCATGTGGGACACCCATGTCTCATCACCAGTGACAACATGGCTCAAAAAATCATCACATTCCTCTGCATATGGGGACAAAAACGTTAAGCACACTGGCAGATCTTTTGTTTTTGTGTTCCTCTGTGAGGTTCTTCGGCACCCACCATGAGCACAATACGATATTCCAGGCAATCTGTCACAATTTCGTAGAGGACTATTCTTGAAATTTGTGTAAATTCCATAGAAAGCGATGATATTTTGAAGCCTCTGTTTTCACGAATTTCCGTGTCAACCACATGCACAAAATCCTCGGTCACAACAGATGGCCAACCGCTTCTTGGTTCATCGTGAACTGTGTCACGACCTTTTTTAAACATCCGGACCAATTTTCTCACCATCCCTTCATTCATTGCACCCTCTTCATAGACCTCCCACAGTTGTCGGTGGATGTCTACTGGTTTCACGTCTTTTGCATTCAGAAAACTAATCACAGTAAGGACTTCACATTCGGTGTGCTGATTGATTTTCTTGAACATTTCAAACCTTCAGAAAACTACGACGAAAAAGCATAACCTACTCCCATGAGTGCCTGTGGCTTATTAACGGATGAAGGACGTCAGCGAGAACTCACGTGGTCACGACTGCAGCATTAAAGTGGCAATATTTGCAAACAGTACTTACTTTACGAATATGCCTCCTAATTTACTGTTAATTCTTTGATAATTCAATATGATAAATTGAGCAATGGCCCATTATAGCTCAGTCTTTAAGGCATCTGACTACCATGAGAGAGACCTGGGGGTTCGATCCCCAGTGGCGCAGATCAAGGATTTTTTCCACCTGGTTCCAATACCCACCCAGCATTGTATAAATTGTATAAAACTGTGTGGGGCCCTAACTCCACACCTCGTATACACCTTCATGGCATGGTGCAAAGCACAGTGGAGCACTTTAACCACCCTTCTCTCTCTCGCTCTCTTGCTCTATCGCTCTCGCTCTCTTTCTTTCTTTCTTTTACATACATACACCTTGTGTGTCATGTGTCGCCTTTTTTTATATCAAAGAAGACTGTTTTTTTTTTATATTTCTCTGCATGTTTTCTGTACCACAGTAAGGGATAATTGCTGCAATTTATATGTTTCAAGTGATGCAATTCACGTTGTACACATCTCGTAGGAGAAGGGTTATCACTCCTTGAATGATTGACTGAGAACCTGTTTGTTTTATTCCTATCTTCATGATTGTACTCGAGAGGTAGAAAAAACGTTACATTCTTAATCATTCTGTACATTGCATTAAATTTTAGATAAACTGTTACATTCTTATTCATCCTGTAATATTTCTCTCTATACAGGGAATAAATGTAATATACATCAAACAGTCTTCTGATAGAATGGTTACAAATTACACTATCAGTTGTTTAGACATGACAGCTAGTCCTAAAGCTTCCACTGTATTTAGCATAATTTCACACTGAAAGAAACTGATTATTTTCTTCAAGTTTCTGGGGTACAGTAGGTGACTGACCCTTCCTAAGCCACCAAAATTCCTGGCAACAGGACTCACTCTCATTATAATCCTCTGTAGAACTTACGTTGTGTTCTTTATGGGTTTGTGATTGTCCTTACATGAACTTCATTACGTAGAAATTTTCAGTGAAAAATGCAGGCTCGACCAGGACTCGAACCTGGGTCTCTGGCATACCGTGCCATTGCTCTAAACACTGAGCTGCTGAGCCAGCATGGGCTCGCTTGATTTTTTTCTATCACTGCTGGGTTGCATGCATACAAGTTACATTTTCGTCATGCATAGCACAGAATCTAAGTGCTTAGATGAAATGTCCATCAGCAAAAAGTTACTTGTTTGTATGATATCTACCAACATGCAGCCATTATTGAAGTTGTTTTTCAACACCCTGAATATAATTCAATAGTTTGGAAGAAGACAAAAATAATTTTATCTTTAAACAATCCAATACTATAAATGACCTAAAGCAATTGTTTTATTGGCATGTGTGCCTTAGGTTGGTTGGCTGTTCCTGATTTATAAATATATATTTTTCTCGACATTTTCATTAAAACAGTTTACAGTGAACTAAACATAACAAACCATAATTTGTATTTGAAAGGAAATGCAATTTTTCTCAATCTCACATGAGCTGAAGGTTGGCCATCCCTGATTTATAAATATATATATTTGCAACATTTTCATTAAAACATTGTTTACAGTGAACTAAACATAAGAAAACCATAATTTGTATTTGAAAGGAAATGTGATTTTTCCCAACCTCGCATGAGCTGAAGGGACTGTAGACTGCATTACACTGCTCTGTAAGAGTTACCTCATGTAATGGTGCTTTAATGACCATCTGTTGTGGGAAGGAGATGACTATTCTCAACTCTCACTTACTAGGTTCCTTGTTTTAGGTATCACTTAATTTTAAACAGAAAGTATCATAAAGTTTACTCTATGTTATTTGGCAATATATTGTTAGTTTTGGATGTCTCAGTGGGAGCGTTATTCAATTTTTATGTTGGTGGAAGGTGATTGATTACCTGTTATGAATATTAAGAGTGGGAACCCTTGCTCTTCACGGTTATGTTAATTAATGACTTATTAGATTTTACATGGAAATGTAAGTGAAAAATGCAGTTTATCATTATGTTAATTGATAAACTACTGTTAATTCTTTGATGACTCAAGATGATTACCTATTTTTAAATACCAAGTTCAGCTGATTTCTTGTATCAATGTCAAAGAGGACTCCTTTTTCATATTTGTCTTAATGTTGTACATATGTACTAATGGATAATTGCTTAAATATCATATGTCAAGTAATATGATCCTATTTTTAGAAATTTTGTTTGTTTTATCCTTATTTTCGTGATTGTACTTAAGAGGTAGAGAAATTGCATTAAATTTTAGATAAACTGTTACATTCTTATTCATCCTGTAATATTTCTTTCTATACAGGAAATAAATGTAATATATGGCAAGCATCTCCTGCAGCTTAGCATTACTGAATATGAACGTATCATCAGAGAATACACTCACCTGGATTACTTGATTGAAATACACAAAGTAACTTATATCAACCTCAAAAGGAAGTTTCAGAAAGCAATGTGTGATACATCTGAGGGTGATGCAGATGATTATGTTAGCAAACTGGAAAAGGTAAGACAAAGCACTCACTTCAAGGTTTTTAATAATATTTCTTTTCACTTTGTGTGAACATCAATAATGTTGTACAGCAAGTACAAGTGGTTAGCCTTCCCCTACCATTGCACCACATCAAACCACATAACCAAAACCCTTCCCTTCTAAGACATTAAAGTAGCACACAAACCCAATGCCAAAATAGCTAACAAACTAAACATACAAAAATGGTAGTACTTCCTCTCCCTCTTTGATAACCCAGGTGTATTTGATGCAGAGTGCGAGTGCAAAGCACATTACATCATCAGCAGATCCATGAGCTCCATCAATGAAAGAATCCAACAACACCTATCTGGTGCAAAATAGCTCAACCCACTACTGGTCTTCCTAAGCACATCAAATACAATAGCCATAAAATCCAAAAGGTGCATGTCAAGCACACAGCCCACACACTCGTAGACACCAAAATCAGTGAAACACATGCCATAATGCACTTCCCACATGAGCTAAACATCAATAGCACACAAGCACACCACAGTTGGATTCCTCTACTACAACAGTTAACACCAGCCAATAGCAGATGACATGGACACAGTCGGATGGTTGACAACAGTGCACGTAGAGGCAGCCAGGAAACTATGAAAAATAGAAGCATGCGAAGCAGCAGTGCAACAAGTTTCAATGAGGATGGTGACAGTGGCCACTGAAATTAATAGAACAACAAATAAAACAGTTCGCGGAATAAGTGAGTACTATTTTCTTGGCATTTATCTACTACCGTGTGTTTCATTTTCACATTATAAATCAATAGTGTTGAAGTTCAACTGCCCCCTCTTCACAGAGTATTTCATTGTTTTTGTGTTAACCACTTGCCTTACAACTTTTTTTCCAAATTTATATCAAAATTCTACACCTTTTTTTTTTTTATATTTTACTACTACTTTACATGCAAAATTACATTAACAATGATTTTTGGTACACTAACTAACTAACTAACTAACTCTCTAGCATTCTTAAACCCGAAGGTTCATGGCTGCAGCAACACAGGCCTTCCATGATTCCCTATCTTGAGCAAGATCTATATACTCTTTTCCATCCCTACCGATTTCCCTTAGGTCCATCTCAACGTTGTCCCTCCATCTTCGTCTTGGCCTTTCTACAGGTCTCTTACCATCAGGTTTCCCAACAAGAATCCTGTAAACTCCTCTTTCCTCTCCCATTCGTGCCACATGGCCTGCCCACCTAAGTCTTCTTGATTTAATTATTCTAATAATATCTGGACATGAATACAAATTATGTAGTTCTAAATTATGTAACCTTCTCCACTCACCTGTCTCCTCATCCATTTTAGGTCCAAAGATTTTCCTAAGGATCTTATTTTCAAATACTCTCAATTTATGTTCCTCTTTCAATGTAAGGGACCAAGTTTCACATCCATATAATACTACAGGCAAAATTACGGTTTTGTATATTTTAACTTTTAGCTTCTTAGATATTAAACGAGAAGACAAAAGTTTATGAAGAGAGAAGTAACATGCATTTCCTGAATTAAGCCTACTTTTTATTTCCTCTTTAATATAATTTTCATTTGTTAATATTACTCCTAAGTATTTGAATTTGGAAACTGGTTCAAACAAGTTGTTATCAATAATTAGATTTTGATTATTACCTAATACTTGGTTTCGGCCTGTAAGCATATATTTAGTTTTCTCTTTGTTAACTTCCAAACCTATCTCTTTAGCAGTTTTGAAAAATATTTTAGCATTATTCTTAATTGTATTCACATCATCCCCCAGTAAGTCTACATCATCTGCATATGCTAACAACTGAGTCATAGATTTTTGGTACAACAATCAAAAATAATCAAAATATTCTACTCCAAATAAGCATTCCTTTATTAACCCGAGTATACTCGGAGCTGTTAAATGTGATATAAATTGTGATATTTACTAACAATAATGCAACGAACAAAATGGTATGTTGTTTATGTTATAAATGATATAATATTGATTTCAAAAGACAAAAGAAGTAATTATTATTTTCACAAACCACTCACATAATTACTAGCCCGAGTTAACTCGGAGCAACAATTTTCTTTTTCATTTGAAAATGTTCGTTTTACCAACGTTTAGGTGTTCTGCTACCTGTAGCATTTCACTTCAGACACTAGGTGCTGTGTGGTATACACAGAAACAGGGCACTACACACAAAGCCACATTACAGTCAGGACAGTAGAAGCGGGATTCCCTTCTGATTTTTTTGCCCCGGGCATCACGTACTCTTGAACACATATAACACTGCTTCGTAGGATTTGATTTCTTCGGAGTGGGTGGCAAATACTCGAGGAAATGACGACCTGAAAGTCGTAGTGGACTTGGATGTATGCTTGGTCGTCCAAATCTTGGTGACAGTGATGGTGTGTGGTTCTGCTTGATCAGGTCATTCACAAGTTCCAGACGGAATTCCAGGTGTGTTTTTGTTCCACCACATTTTGTGTACAAAACAAACGAGTTCCATATGGCCAGATCAAGAAGGTGTAGGAAAATCTTCTTATAGTATTTTTTTCCACGCTTTCTGGGTGTTGCATAATCAGCAAGATGCTGATCTACCCTATCCACCCCACCCATAGTGTCATTATAGTTAATAACAACCCGAGGTCTATATTTTGCTTCTCCCCGCCTCTCTACTTTCACCATATCAACTGTGTGTACACTCGACAATAGACCAACATATTTTTTGTCGTTCCACTTCATAACTGTTACTTTACCCCTCCTGAAACCTATGATTCCTCCCTTTTCAACTCGTGTATCTTTCAGTTCCTTTGGTAAGTCTTTTCTGTTTGTATTTAGTGTACCATAAACGTCTGTCTTGTTTGATATAAGAATATCTGCCAGCTGTGGTGAATTGTAATAATTGTCCATTGTTACGCTGAATCCCTGGTTTAGAAGAGGATGTAAGAGAGACATAACAACACGGGAAGACACCGGTAAATCTTTGTATTCTTCCATGAAGTGTGTATCTTTCCCAGTGTAAACAATTATATCCCAAACATAGCCACTTTTAGATTCACAAAGCATATACGACTTTATCCCAAACCTCGCTCTTTTTAGTGGTATGTACTGAATCCAACCCAACCTTCCCTTGACCATAAGAAGACTTTCGTCAATAGATAGTTCTCTTTCTGGTGTAACAAGTGTTCGAAATTTCTGCCACAGATATTCAATAACGGGCCATATTTTATTTAGCTTTGGATTTGGATGGGTTGCTGCATCATAGGTTTGATTGTTTGAAAAATGAAGGTAGCTTTTGATCTCAAGGAAACGACGGTGGCTCATTGTTTGTGAAAAAAAAATGGAGTTAGCAAGAATGGATTTTTTGTCCAATAAAACTGTAGGTCGGGTTTCTTTACAATGCTTTGTAGTATTGTAAGAGCAAGGAAAATTCGCATTTGGTTCACACTTACTTGATTCCAAGTTGCATTCCCTTCTTGCACTGCAAATGTGTTCGTTTCATTCACTATTAGAGTCACAATATCATTATCAATGTACTGTTCGAAAAATTGTATCAAGCCCTTACTTTCGTCTACATCATACTTGGCACGTGGTTGAGCAGAAAAAGGAAAGTGTGGTGGAGCTGATGCTGGAGATTCAGGATCAAGTTCTATCCACACTCGTACAGACGTCAAACTAACATCAGAATGCGAACTTTCGATTGAAATATCATCACAGTCAGTTAGCGTTGTTTCACTCCACTAGCACTTACACTACACTCTGATGCACTTATGTCTGTGCTTATATCACTCATTTTGCTGCCAAAAGGACGAGAAAGTTCCAACCGAATCAACGCTTCCGAACAATGCGTTCTTGCAAGCAACCAAATGTCACGCAATGCAGAAAAGCTGTTGTCTTTCTTCACTTCTTGGCGCCTCAAGGCAGGCACAAAAATTAGTGCACACTCGAGACATCTGTTGGCCAGACTTGCAACTAACTCCACCTACCCAATTCATCATGAAAGTTCCGCCCGACTTAGTATGGCCGGTAAGAAAATTACATTCAAACTCCTCAGGTTTCCGAGATAACTCGGGATAATATTTTGCCGGAAGAGTGCCACATCCGAGATAATTCGGGTTAGTAAGGCTAGTGGTTAATGGCATCATGGTATGGTAGTCTTCTGTCATCCATAGTACTTCTTTATTTCAACATGATTGAATTGTAGTAACATAGCTTTCTACCATAAATAACACCTCTGAATTTTGTTGACGTAACTTAAGGTGTAATATGATTGACATTATAGTATTATACTTTTTTTCCATACATGTCACTTGATTATTTTCATGACAATGAACTGCCATCAGTGACACTGCTTTGTTTTATCACTAATGACATTGTTCTATGTTGACCTTCAGCACTGCAAGCCATTTCATTATTTAGACACCAGGTGCGTGCATTGCAAGTGTTTGGAAGTAAGAAGTTGCAATGCAGTTACAAGTAGGCATTACTTTTGAAATAGTGGTAACTGTCTCTTTATAAGCAACTCTGACAGAGTAACTTTTTCTGATAAATGTTATGAAATAAGGAAGTACTTGTACACTTACTTTTGTTTGCATTTTCCAATGAAATGAATTGTTTATCTGCATCTTTTACCACATATTAAATCAAAAAATCTTCTGAGAGAATGGTTACACATTACACTTTCAGGTGTTTGGACATGACAGCAAATCCTGAAGCTTCCACTGTATTTAGTACAATTTAGCACTGAAAGAAACTGATTACTTTTTCGAGTTTCTGGTGTGTAATAGGTGACTTGACTCTTCCTAAAGCCACCCAAATGCCTGGCAACTAGACTCACTCTCATTATACTCCTCTGTGGGACTTACGTTACACCGTATATGTGTTTGTGATTGTCCATACATCAACTCCATTGTATCACCATTCATTCTCGTCTTCATGATCAGCCAAAAGTGGCAGAAAAGTGATGTATTCCTTGGAATTCATGTGGCAAAGAGGCATGTCTCCACTCTTTCAGTATACCTTTTCTGTTTTTTCAATACGTCTTAACTCTACCTGCATGCTTCCTGAATTTTTTTATATCTTGTTTGATATCTGAAGTGGACAAGTCTGAGAGCAAAGTGATGTAGAGAGCTACTTTTTTCATCATCTAGAGCACAAAGTCTAAGTGCTTAGATGAAATGTTCATCAGCAAAAAGTTACTTGTTTGTGTGATATCTACCAACATGCAGCCATTGTTGAAGTTGTTTTTCAACATCCTGAATATAATTCAATAGTTTGGAAGAAGACAAAAGTAATTTTATCTTTAAACAATCCAATACTATAATTGACTTAAAGCAATTGTTTTATTGGCATGTGTGCCTTGGGTTGGTTTGCTGTTCCTGATTTATAAATATATATTTTTCTCGACATTTTCCTTAAAACGTTGTTTGCAGTGAACTAAACATAAGAAAACCATAATTTGTATTTGAAAGGAAATGTGATTTTTCCCAACCTCGCATGAGCTGAAGGGACTGTAGACTGCATTACACTGCTCTGTAAGAGTTACCTCATGTAATGGTGCTTTAATGACCATCTGTTGTGGGAAGGAGATGACTATTCTCAACTCTCACTTACTAGGTTCCTTGTTTTAGATATCACTTAATTTTAAACAGAAAGTATCATAAAGTTTACTCTATGTTATTTGGCAATATATTGTTAGTTTTGGATGTCTCAGTGGGAGCGTTATTCAATTTTTATGTTGGTGGAAGGTGATTGATTACCTGTTATGAATATTAAGAGTGGGAACCCTTGCTCTTCACGGATATGTTAATTAATGACTTGTTAGATTTTACATGGAAATGTAAGTGAAAAATGCAGTTTATCATTATGTTAATTGATAAACTACTGTTAATTCTTTGATGACTCAAGATGATTACCTATTTTTAAATACCAAGTTCAGCTGATTTCTTGTATAAACGTCAAAGAGGACTCCTTTTTCATATTTGTCTTAATGTTGTACATATGTACTAATGGATAATTGCTTAAATATCATATGTCAAGTGATATGATCCTATTTTTAGAAATTTTGTTTGTTTTATCCTTATTTTCGTGATTGTACTTAAGAGGTAGAGAAATTGCATTAAATTTTAGATAAACTGTTACATTCTTATTCATCCTGTAATATTTCTTTCTATACAGGAAATAAATGTAATATATGGCAAGCATCTCCTGCAGCTTAGCATTACTGAATATGAACGTATCATCAGAGAATACACTCACCTGGATTACTTGATTGAAATACACAAAGTAACTTATATCAACCTCAAAAGGAAGTTTCAGAAAGCAATGTGTGATACATCTGAGGGTGATGCAGATGATTATGTTAGCAAACTGGAAAAGGTAAGACAAAGCACTCACTTCAAGGTTTTTAATAATATTTGTTTTCACTTTGTGTGAACATCAATAATGTTGTACAGCAAGTACAAGTGGTTAGCCTTCCCCTACCATTGCACCACATCCAACCACATAACCAAAACCCTTCCCTTCTAAGACATTAAAGTAGCACACAAACCCAATGCCAAAATAGCTAACAAACTAAACATACAAAAATGGTAGTACTTCCTCTCCCTCTTTGATAACCCAGGTGTATTTGATGCAGAGTGCGAGTGCAAAGCACATTACATCATCAGCAGATCCATGAGCTCCATCAATGAAAGAATCCAACAACACCTATCTGGTGCAAAATAGCTCAACCCACTACTGGTCTTCCTAAGCACATCAAATACAATAGCCATAAAATCCAAAAGGTGCATGTCAAGCACACAGCCCACACACTCGTAGACACCAAAATCAGTGAAACACATGCCATAATGCACTTCCCACATGAGCTAAACATCAATAGCACACAAGCACACCACAGTTGGATTCCTCTACTACAACAGTTAACACCAGCCAATAGCAGATGACATGGACACAGTCGGATGGTTGACAACAGTGCACGTAGAGGCAGCCAGGAAACTATGAAAAATAGAAGCATGCGAAGCAGCAGTGCAACAAGTTTCAATGAGGATGGTGACAGTGGCCACTGAAATTAATAGAACAACAAATAAAACAGTTTCGCGGAATAAGTGAGTACTATTTTCTTGGCATTTATCTACTACCGTGTGTTACATTTTCACATTATAAATCAATAGTGTTGAAGTTCAACTGCCCCCTCTTCACAAGTATTTCATTGTTTTTGTGTTAACCACTTGCCTTATGACTTTTTTTTCCAAATTTATATCAAAATTCTACACTTTTTTTATTTTATATTTTACTACTACTTTACATGCAAAATTACATTAACAATGATTTTTGGTACAACAATCAAAAATAATCAAAATATTCTACTCCAAATAGGCATTCCTTTATTAACCCGAGTATACTCGGAGCTGTTAAATGTGATATAAATTGTGATATTTACTAACAATAATGCAACGAACAAAATGGTATGTTGTTTATGTTATAAATGATATAATATTGATTTCAAAAGACAAAAGAAGTAATTATTATTTTCACAAACCACTCACATAATTACTAGCCCGAGTTAACTCGGAGCAACAATTTTCTTTTTCATTTGAAAATGTTCGTTTTACCAACGTTTAGGTGTTCTGCTACCTGTAGCATTTCACTTCAGACACTAGGTGCTGTGTGGTATACACAGAAACAGGGCACTACACACAAAGCCACATTACAGTCAGGACAGTAGAAGCGGGATTCCCTTCTGATTTTTTTGCCCCGGGCATCACGTACTCTTGAACACATATAACACTGCTTCGTAGGATTTGATTTCTTCGGAGTGGGTGGCAAATACTCGAGGAAATGACGACCTGAAAGTCGTAGTGGACTTGGATGTATGCTTGGTCGTCCAAATCTTGGTGACAGTGATGGTGTGTGGTTCTGCTTGATCAGGTCATTCACAAGTTCCAGACGGAATTCCAGGTGTGTTTTTGTTCCACCACATTTTGTGTACAAAACAAACGAGTTCCATATGGCCAGATCAAGAAGGTGTAGGAAAATCTTCTTATAGTATTTTTTTTCCACGCTTTCTGGGTGTTGCATAATCAGCAAGATGCTGATCTACCCTATCCACCCCACCCATAGTGTCATTATAGTTAATAACAACCCGAGGTCTATATTTTGCTTCTCCCCGCCTCTCTACTTTCACCATATCAACTGTGTGTACACTCGACAATAGACCAACATATTTTTTGTCGTTCCACTTCATAACTGTTACTTTACCCCTCCTGAAACCTATGATTCCTCCCTTTTCAACTCGTGTATCTTTCAGTTCCTTTGGTAAGTCTTTTCTGTTTGTATTTAGTGTACCATAAACGTCTGTCTTGTTTGATATAAGAATATCTGCCAGCTGTGGTGAATTGTAATAATTGTCCATTGTTACGCTGAATCCCTGGTTTAGAAGAGGATGTAAGAGAGACATAACAACACGGGAAGACACCGGTAAATCTTTGTATTCTTCCATGAAGTGTGTATCTTTCCCAGTGTAAACAATTATATCCCAAACATAGCCACTTTTAGATTCACAAAGCATATACGACTTTATCCCAAACCTCGCTCTTTTTAGTGGTATGTACTGAATCCAACCCAACCTTCCCTTGACCATAAGAAGACTTTCGTCAATAGATAGTTCTCTTTCTGGTGTAACAAGTGTTCGAAATTTCTGCCACAGATATTCAATAACGGGCCATATTTTATTTAGCTTTGGATTTGGATGGGTTGCTGCATCATAGGTTTGATTGTTTGAAAAATGAAGGTAGCTTTTGATCTCAAGGAAACGACGGTGGCTCATTGTTTGTGAAAAAAAAATGGAGTTAGCAAGAATGGATTTTTTGTCCAATAAAACTGTAGGTCGGGTTTCTTTACAATGCTTTGTAGTATTGTAAGAGCAAGGAAAATTCGCATTTGGTTCACACTTACTTGATTCCAAGTTGCATTCCCTTCTTGCACTGCAAATGTGTTCGTTTCATTCACTATTAGAGTCACAATATCATTATCAATGTACTGTTCGAAAAATTGTATCAAGCCCTTACTTTCGTCTACATCATACTTGGCACGTGGTTGAGCAGAAAAAGGAAAGTGTGGTGGAGCTGATGCTGGAGATTCAGGATCAAGTTCTTGCCACACTCGTACAGACGTCAAACTAACATCAGAATGCGAACTTTCGATTGAAATATCATCACAGTCAGTTAGCGTTGTTTCACTCCACTAGCACTTACACTACACTCTGATGCACTTATGTCTGTGCTTATATCACTCATTTTGCTGCCAAAAGGACGAGAAAGTTCCAACCGAATCAACGCTTCCGAACAATGCGTTCTTGCAAGCAACCAAATGTCACGCAATGCAGAAAAGCTGTTGTCTTTCTTCACTTCTTGGCGCCTCAAGGCAGGCACAAAAATTAGTGCACACTCGAGACATCTGTTGGCCAGACTTGCAACTAACTCCACCTACCCAATTCATCATGAAAGTTCCGCCCGACTTAGTATGGCCGGTAAGAAAATTACATTCAAACTCCTCAGGTTTCCGAGATAACTCGGGATAATATTTTGCCGGAAGAGTGCCACATCCGAGATAATTCGGGTTAGTAAGGCTAGTGGTTAATGGCATCATGGTATGGTAGTCTTCTGTCATCCATAGTACTTCTTTATTTCAACATGATTGAATTGTAGTAACATAGCTTTCTACCATAAATAACACCTCTGAATTTTGTTGACATAACTTAAGGTGTAATATGATTGACATTATAGTATTATACTTTTTTTCCATACATGTCACTTGATTATTTTCATGACAATGAACTGCCATCAGTGACACTGCTTTGTTTTATCACTAATGACATTGTTCTATGTTGACCTTCAGCACTGCAAGCCATTTCATTATTTAGACACCAGGTGCGTGCATTGCAAGTGTTTGGAAGTAAGAAGTTGCAATGCAGTTACAAGTAGGCATTACTTTTGAAATAGTGGTAACTGTCTCTTTATAAGCAACTCTGACAGAGTAACTTTTTCTGATAAATGTTATGAAATAAGGAAGTACTTGTACACTTACTTTTGTTTGCATTTTCCAATGAAATGAATTGTTTATCTGCATCTTTTACCACATATTAAATCAAAAAATCTTCTGAGAGAATGGTTACACATTACACTTTCAGGTGTTTGGACATGACAGCAAATCCTGAAGCTTCCACTGTATTTAGTACAATTTAGCACTGAAAGAAACTGATTACTTTTTCGAGTTTCTGGTGTGTAATAGGTGACTTGACTCTTCCTAAAGCCACCCAAATGCCTGGCAACTAGACTCACTCTCATTATACTCCTCTGTGGGACTTACGTTGCACCGTATACGTGTTTGTGATTGTCCATACATCAACTCCATTGTATCACCATTCATTCTCGTCTTCATGATCAGCCAAAAGTGGCAGAAAAGTGATGTATTCCTTGGAATTCATGTGGCAAAGAGGCTTGTCTCCACTCTTTCAGTATACCTTTTCTGTTTTTTCAATACGTCTTAACTCTACCTGCATGCTTCCTGAATTTTTTTATATCTTGTTTGATATCTGAAGTGGACAAGTCTGAGAGCAAAGTGATGTAGAGAGCTACTTTTTTCATCATCTAGAGCACAAAGTCTAAGTGCTTAGATGAAATGTTCATCAGCAAAAAGTTACTTGTTTGTGTGATATCTACCAACATGCAGCCATTGTTGAAGTTGTTTTTCAACATCCTGAATATAATTCAATAGTTTGGAAGAAGACAAAAGTAATTTTATCTTTAAACAATCCAATACTATAATTGACTTAAAGCAATTGTTTTATTGGCATGTGTGCCTTGGGTTGGTTTGCTGTTCCTGATTTATAAATATATATTTTTCTCGACATTTTCCTTAAAACGTTGTTTGCAGTGAACTAAACATAAGAAAACCATAATTTGTATTTGAAAGGAAATGTGATTTTTCCCAACCTCGCATGAGCTGAAGGGACTGTAGACTGCATTACACTGCTCTGTAAGAGTTACCTCATGTAATGGTGCTTTAATGACCATCTGTTGTGGGAAGGAGATGACTATTCTCAACTCTCACTTACTAGGTTCCTTGTTTTAGATATCACTTAATTTTAAACAGAAAGTATCATAAAGTTTACTCTATGTTATTTGGCAATATATTGTTAGTTTTGGATGTCTCAGTGGGAGCGTTATTCAATTTTTATGTTGGTGGAAGGTGATTGATTACCTGTTATGAATATTAAGAGTGGGAACCCTTGCTCTTCACGGATATGTTAATTAATGACTTGTTAGATTTTACATGGAAATGTAAGTGAAAAATGCAGTTTATCATTATGTTAATTGATAAACTACTGTTAATTCTTTGATGACTCAAGATGATTACCTATTTTTAAATACCAAGTTCAGCTGATTTCTTGTATCAACATCAAAGAGGACTCCTTTTTCATATTTGTCTTAATGTTGTACATATGTACTAATGGATAATTGCTTAAATATCATATGTCAAGTGATATGATCCTATTTTTAGAAATTTTGTTTGTTTTATCCTTATTTTCGTGATTGTACTTAAGAGGTAGAGAAATTGCATTAAATTTTAGATAAACTGTTACATTCTTATTCATCCTGTAATATTTCTTTCTATACAGGAAATAAATGTAATATATGGCAAGCATCTCCTGCAGCTTAGCATTACTGAATATGAACGTATCATCAGAGAATACACTCACCTGGATTACTTGATTGAAATACACAAAGTAACTTATATCAACCTCAAAAGGAAGTTTCAGAAAGCAATGTGTGATACATCTGAGGGTGATGCAGATGATTATGTTAGCAAACTGGAAAAGGTAAGACAAAGCACTCACTTCAAGGTTTTTAATAATATTTGTTTTCACTTTGTGTGAACATCAATAATGTTGTACAGCAAGTACAAGTGGTTAGCCTTCCCCTACCATTGCACCACATCCAACCACATAACCAAAACCCTTCCCTTCTAAGACATTAAAGTAGCACACAAACCCAATGCCAAAATAGCTAACAAACTAAACATACAAAAATGGTAGTACTTCCTCTCCCTCTTTGATAACCCAGGTGTATTTGATGCAGAGTGCGAGTGCAAAGCACATTACATCATCAGCAGATCCATGAGCTCCATCAATGAAAGAATCCAACAACACCTATCTGGTGCAAAATAGCTCAACCCACTACTGGTCTTCCTAAGCACATCAAATACAATAGCCATAAAATCCAAAAGGTGCATGTCAAGCACACAGCCCACACACTCGTAGACACCAAAATCAGTGAAACACATGCCATAATGCACTTCCCACATGAGCTAAACATCAATAGCACACAAGCACACCACAGTTGGATTCCTCTACTACAACAGTTAACACCAGCCAATAGCAGATGACATGGACACAGTCGAATGGTTGACAACAGTGCACGTAGAGGCAGCCAGGAAACTATGAAAAATAGAAGCATGCGAAGCAGCAGTGCAACAAGTTTCAATGAGGATGGTGACAGTGGCCACTGAAATTAATAGAACAACAAATAAAACAGTTTCGCGGAATAAGTGAGTACTATTTTCTTGGCATTTATCTACTACCGTGTGTTTCATTTTCACATTATAAATCAATAGTGTTGAAGTTCAACTGCCCCCTCTTCACAGAGTATTTCATTGTTTTTGTGTTAACCACTTGCCTTACGACTTTTTTTTCCAAATTTATATCAAAATTCTACACTTTTTTTATTTTATATTTTACTACTACTTTACATGCAAAATTACATTAACAATGATTTTTGGTACAACAATCAAAAATAATCAAAATATTCTACTCCAAATAGGCATTCCTTTATTAACCCGAGTATACTCGGAGCTGTTAAATGTGATATAAATTGTGATATTTACTAACAATAATGCAACGAACAAAATGGTATGTTGTTTATGTTATAAATGATATAATATTGATTTCAAAAGACAAAAGAAGTAATTATTATTTTCACAAACCACTCACATAATTACTAGCCCGAGTTAACTCGGAGCAACAATTTTCTTTTTCATTTGAAAATGTTCGTTTTACCAACGTTTAGGTGTTCTGCTACCTGTAGCATTTCACTTCAGACACTAGGTGCTGTGTGGTATACACAGAAACAGGGCACTACACACAAAGCCACATTACAGTCAGGACAGTAGAAGCGGGATTCCCTTCTGATTTTTTTGCCCCGGGCATCACGTACTCTTGAACACATATAACACTGCTTCGTAGGATTTGATTTCTTCGGAGTGGGTGGCAAATACTCGAGGAAATGACGACCTGAAAGTCGTAGTGGACTTGGATGTATGCTTGGTCGTCCAAATCTTGGTGACAGTGATGGTGTGTGGTTCTGCTTGATCAGGTCATTCACAAGTTCCAGACGGAATTCCAGGTGTGTTTTTGTTCCACCACATTTTGTGTACAAAACAAACGAGTTCCATATGGCCAGATCAAGAAGGTGTAGGAAAATCTTCTTATAGTATTTTTTTCCACGCTTTCTGGGTGTTGCATAATCAGCAAGATGCTGATCTACCCTATCCACCCCACCCATAGTGTCATTATAGTTAATAACAACCCGAGGTCTATATTTTGCTTCTCCCCGCCTCTCTACTTTCACCATATCAACTGTGTGTACACTCGACAATAGACCAACATATTTTTTGTCGTTCCACTTCATAACTGTTACTTTACCCCTCCTGAAACCTATGATTCCTCCCTTTTCAACTCGTGTATCTTTCAGTTCCTTTGGTAAGTCTTTTCTGTTTGTATTTAGTGTACCATAAACGTCTGTCTTGTTTGATATAAGAATATCTGCCAGCTGTGGTGAATTGTAATAATTGTCCATTGTTACGCTGAATCCCTGGTTTAGAAGAGGATGTAAGAGAGACATAACAACACGGGAAGACACCGGTAAATCTTTGTATTCTTCCATGAAGTGTGTATCTTTCCCAGTGTAAACAATTATATCCCAAACATAGCCACTTTTAGATTCACAAAGCATATACGACTTTATCCCAAACCTCGCTCTTTTTAGTGGTATGTACTGAATCCAACCCAACCTTCCCTTGACCATAAGAAGACTTTCGTCAATAGATAGTTCTCTTTCTGGTGTAACAAGTGTTCGAAATTTCTGCCACAGATATTCAATAACGGGCCATATTTTATTTAGCTTTGGATTTGGATGGGTTGCTGCATCATAGGTTTGATTGTTTGAAAAATGAAGGTAGCTTTTGATCTCAAGGAAACGACGGTGGCTCATTGTTTGTGAAAAAAAAATGGAGTTAGCAAGAATGGATTTTTTGTCCAATAAAACTGTAGGTCGGGTTTCTTTACAATGCTTTGTAGTATTGTAAGAGCAAGGAAAATTCGCATTTGGTTCACACTTACTTGATTCCAAGTTGCATTCCCTTCTTGCACTGCAAATGTGTTCGTTTCATTCACTATTAGAGTCACAATATCATTATCAATGTACTGTTCGAAAAATTGTATCAAGCCCTTACTTTCGTCTACATCATACTTGGCACGTGGTTGAGCAGAAAAAGGAAAGTGTGGTGGAGCTGATGCTGGAGATTCAGGATCAAGTTCTATCCACACTCGTACAGACGTCAAACTAACATCAGAATGCGAACTTTCGATTGAAATATCATCACAGTCAGTTAGCGTTGTTTCACTCCACTAGCACTTACACTACACTCTGATGCACTTATGTCTGTGCTTATATCACTCATTTTGCTGCCAAAAGGACGAGAAAGTTCCAACCGAATCAACCCTTCCGAACAATGCGTTCTTGCAAGCAACCAAATGTCATGCAATGCAGAAAAGCTGTTGTCTTTCTTCACTTCTTGGCGCCTCAAGGAAGGCACAAAAATTAGTGCACACTCGAGACATCTGTTGGCCAGACTTGCAACTAACTCCACCTACCCAATTCATCATGAAAGTTCCGCCCGACTTAGTATGGCCGGTAAGAAAATTACATTCAAACTCCTCAGGTTTCCGAGATAACTCGGGATAATATTTTGCCGGAAGAGTGCCACATCCGAGATAATTCGGGTTAGTAAGGCTAGTGGTTAATGGCATCATGGTATGGTAGTCTTCTGTCATCCATAGTACTTCTTTATTTCAACATGATTGAATTGTAGTAACATAGCTTTCTACCATAAATAACACCTCTGAATTTTGTTGACATAACTTAAGGTGTAATATGATTGACATTATAGTATTATACTTTTTTTCCATACATGTCACTTGATTATTTTCATGACAATGAACTGCCATCAGTGACACTGCTTTGTTTTATCACTAATGACATTGTTCTATGTTGATCTTCAGCACTGCAAGCCATTTCATTATTTAGACACCAGGTGCGTGCATTGCAAGTGTTTGGAAGTAAGAAGTTGCAATGCAGTTACAAGTAGGCATTACTTTTGAAATAGTGGTAACTGTCTCTTTATAAGCAACTCTGACAGAGTAACTTTTTCTGATAAATGTTATGAAATAAGGAAGTACTTGTACACTTACTTTTGTTTGCATTTTCTAATGAAATGAATTGTTTATCTGCTTCTTTTACCACATATTAAATCAAAAAATCTTCTGAGAGAATGGTTACACATTACACTTTCAGGTGTTTGGACATGACAGCAAATCCTGAAGCTTCCACTGTATTTAGTACAATTTAGCACTGAAAGAAACTGATTACTTTTTCGAGTTTCTGGTGTGTAATAGGTGACTTGACTCTTCCTAAAGCCACCCAAATGCCTGGCAACTAGACTCACTCTCATTATACTCCTCTGTGGGACTTACGTTGCACCGTATATGTGTTTGTGATTGTCCATACATCAACTCCATTGTATCACCATTCATTCTCGTCTTCATGATCAGCCAAAAGTGGCAGAAAAGCGATGTATTCCTAGGAATACATGTGGCAAAGAGGCTTGTTTCCACTCTTTCAGTATACCTTTTCTGTTTTTTCAATACGTCTTAACTCTACCTGCATGCTTCCTGATTTTTTTTATATCTTGTTTGATATCTGAAGTGGACAAGTCTGAGAGCAAAGTGATGTAGAGAGCTACTTTTTTCATCATCTAGAGCACAAAGTCTAAGTGCTTAGATGAAATGTTCATCAGCAAAAAGTTACTTGTTTGTATGATATCTACCAACATGCAGCCATTGTTGAAGTTGTTTTACAACATCCTGAATATAATTCAATAGTTTGGAAGAAGACAATAGTAATTTTATCTTTAAACAATCCAATACTATAATTGACTTAAAGCAATTGTTTTATTGGCATGTGTGCCTTGGGTTGGTTTGCTGTTCCTGATTTATAAATATATATTTTTCTCGACATTTTCCTTAAAACGTTGTTTGCAGTGAACTAAACATAACAAAACCATAATTTGTATTTGAAAGGAAATGCAATTTTTCTCAATCTAGCATGAGCTGAAGGTTGGCCATCCCTGATTTATAAATATATATTTTTGCAACATTTTCATTAAAACATTGTTTACAGTGAACTAAACATAAGAAAACCATAATTTGTATTTGAAAGGAAATGTGATTTTTCCCAACCTCGCATGAGCTGAAGGGACTGTAGACTGCATTACACTGCTCTGTAAGAGTTACCTCATGTAATGGTGCTTTAATGACCATCTGTTGTGGGAAGGAGATGACTATTCTCAACTCTCACTTACTAGGTTCCTTGTTTTAGATATCACTTAATTTTAAACAGAAAGTATCATAAAGTTTACTCTATGTTATTTGGCAATATATTGTTAGTTTTGGATGTCTCAGTGGGAGCGTTATTCAATTTTTATGTTGGTGGAAGGTGATTGATTACCTGTTATGAATATTAAGAGTGGGAACCCTTGCTCTTCACGGTTATGTTAATTAATGAATTGTTAGATTTTACATGGAAATGTAAGTGAAAAATGCAGTTTATCATTATGTTAATTGATAAACTACTGTTAATTCTTTGATGACTCAAGATGATTACCTATTTTTAAATACCAAGTTCAGCTGATTTCTTGTATCAATGTCAAAGAGGACTCCTTTTTCATATTTGTCTTAATGTTGTACATATGTACTAATGGATAATTGCTTAAATATCATATGTCAAGTGATATGATCCTATTTTTAGAAATTTTGTTTGTTTTATCCTTATTTTCGTGATTGTACTTAAGAGGTAGAGAAATTGCATTAAATTTTAGATAAACTGTTACATTCTTATTCATCCTGTAATATTTCTTTCTATACAGGAAATAAATGTAATATATGGCAAGCATCTCCTGCAGCTTAGCATTACTGAATATGAACGTATCATCAGAGAATACACTCACCTGGATTACTTGATTGAAATACACAAAGTAACTTATATCAACCTCAAAAGGAAGTTTCAGAAAGCAATGTGTGATACATCTGAGGGTGATGCAGATGATTATGTTAGCAAACTGGAAAAGGTAAGACAAAGCACTCACTTCAAGGTTTTTAATAATATTTGTTTTCACTTTGTGTGAACATCAATAATGTTGTACAGCAAGTACAAGTGGTTAGCCTTCCCCTACCATTGCACCACATCCAACCACATAACCAAAACCCTTCCCTTCTAAGACATTAAAGTAGCACACAAACCCAATGCCAAAATAGCTAACAAACTAAACATACAAAAATGGTAGTACTTCCTCTCCCTCTTTGATAACCCAGGTGTATTTGATGCAGAGTGCGAGTGCAAAGCACATTACATCATCAGCAGATCCATGAGCTCCATCAATGAAAGAATCCAACAACACCTATCTGGTGCAAAATAGCTCAACCCACTACTGGTCTTCCTAAGCACATCAAATACAATAGCCATAAAATCCAAAAGGTGCATGTCAAGCACACAGCCCACACACTCGTAGACACCAAAATCAGTGAAACACATGCCATAATGCACTTCCCACATGAGCTAAACATCAATAGCACACAAGCACACCACAGTTGGATTCCTCTACTACAACAGTTAACACCAGCCAATAGCAGATGACATGGACACAGTCGGATGGTTGACAACAGTGCACGTAGAGGCAGCCAGGAAACTATGAAAAATAGAAGCATGCGAAGCAGCAGTGCAACAAGTTTCAATGAGGATGGTGACAGTGGCCACTGAAATTAATAGAACAACAAATAAAACAGTTTCGCGGAATAAGTGAGTACTATTTTCTTGGCATTTATCTACTACCGTGTGTTTCATTTTCACATTATAAATCAATAGTGTTGAAGTTCAACTGCCCCCTCTTCACAGAGTATTTCATTGTTTTTGTGTTAACCACTTGCCTTACGACTTTTTTTTCCAAATTTATATCAAAATTCTACACTTTTTTTATTTTATATTTTACTACTACTTTACATGCAAAATTACATTAACAATGATTTTTGGTACAACAATCAAAAATAATCAAAATATTCTACTCCAAATAGGCATTCCTTTATTAACCCGAGTATACTCGGAGCTGTTAAATGTGATATAAATTGTGATATTTACTAACAATAATGCAACGAACAAAATGGTATGTTGTTTATGTTATAAATGATATAATATTGATTTCAAAAGACAAAAGAAGTAATTATTATTTTCACAAACCACTCACATAATTACTAGCCCGAGTTAACTCGGAGCAACAATTTTCTTTTTCATTTGAAAATGTTCGTTTTACCAACGTTTAGGTGTTCTGCTACCTGTAGCATTTCACTTCAGACACTAGGTGCTGTGTGGTATACACAGAAACAGGGCACTACACACAAAGCCACATTACAGTCAGGACAGTAGAAGCGGGATTCCCTTCTGATTTTTTTGCCCCGGGCATCACGTACTCTTGAACACATATAACACTGCTTCGTAGGATTTGATTTCTTCGGAGTGGGTGGCAAATACTCGAGG
The DNA here is from genome assembly GCF_977018435.1 of Lepisma saccharinum. Classification (NCBI taxonomy): domain Eukaryota; kingdom Metazoa; phylum Arthropoda; class Insecta; order Zygentoma; family Lepismatidae; genus Lepisma; species Lepisma saccharinum. The sequence goes on from NC_139234.1 coordinate 80,985,103, forward strand.
AAATGACGACCTGAAAGTCGTAGTGGACTTGGATGTATGCTTGGTCGTCCAAATCTTGGTGACAGTGATGGTGTGTGGTTCTGCTTGATCAGGTCATTCACAAGTTCCAGACGGAATTCCAGGTGTGTTTTTGTTCCACCACATTTTGTGTACAAAACAAACGAGTTCCATATGTCCAGATGAAGAAGGTGTAGGAAAATCTTCTTATAGTATTTTTTTCCACGCTTTCTGGGTGTTGCATAATCAGCAAGATGCTGATCTACCCTATCCACCCCACCCATAGTGTCATTATAGTTAATAACAACCCGAGGTCTATATTTTGCTTCTCCCCGCCTCTCTACTTTCACCATATCAACTGTGTGTACACTCGACAATAGACCAACATATTTTTTGTCGTTCCACTTCATAACTGTTACTTTACCCCTCCTGAAACCTATGATTCCTCCCTTTTCAACTCGTGTATCTTTCAGTTCCTTTGGTAAGTCTTTTCTGTTTGTATTTAGTGTACCATAAACGTCTGTCTTGTTTGATATAAGAATATCTGCCAGCTGTGGTGAATTGTAATAATTGTCCATTGTTACGCTGAATCCCTGGTTTAGAAGAGGATGTAAGAGAGACATAACAACACGGGAAGACACCGGTAAATCTTTGTATTCTTCCATGAAGTGTGTATCTTTCCCAGTGTAAACAATTATATCCCAAACATAGCCACTTTTAGATTCACAAAGCATATACGACTTTATCCCAAACCTCGCTCTTTTTAGTGGTATGTACTGAATCCAACCCAACCTTCCCTTGACCATAAGAAGACTTTCGTCAATAGATAGTTCTCTTTCTGGTGTAACAAGTGTTCGAAATTTCTGCCACAGATATTCAATAACGGGCCATATTTTATTTAGCTTTGGATTTGGATGGGTTGCTGCATCATAGGTTTGATTGTTTGAAAAATGAAGGTAGCTTTTGATCTCAAGGAAACGACGGTGGCTCATTGTTTGTGAAAAAAAAATGGAGTTAGCAAGAATGGATTTTTTGTCCAATAAAACTGTAGGTCGGGTTTCTTTACAATGCTTTGTAGTATTGTAAGAGCAAGGAAAATTCGCATTTGGTTCACACTTACTTGATTCCAAGTTGCATTCCCTTCTTGCACTGCAAATGTGTTCGTTTCATTCACTATTAGAGTCACAATATCATTATCAATGTACTGTTCGAAAAATTGTATCAAGCCCTTACTTTCGTCTACATCATACTTGGCACGTGGTTGAGCAGAAAAAGGAAAGTGTGGTGGAGCTGATGCTGGAGATTCAGGATCAAGTTCTATCCACACTCGTACAGACGTCAAACTAACATCAGAATGCGAACAAGTAGACACAATAAGACAGTTCTAAATAATCTTTTGAGGCTCGAATCATCATTTGAGGCTTGTCGTAGCCTTTTATGATGTATATTTTGAGGGCACAGAGTTGGCAACACTGTGGGCTCTTACTGTAGCTTTTTATGAGGGGGGTCTATTGCCCCCTGTTTACATCTGGCAACACTGCCGTAGATTTTTTGACAGTGTTGTTAACCTACTGGGTTTTTCACTGTAAATTTTCATCAAGGGGCCTGAGGGGTCCATGTATTTTTTATGTCTGGCAACACTATTAAGGGCCTAGTGTTGGCGACCTGTGGGCTCTTATTGTAGCTTTTTATGAGGGGGACCTATTGTCCCCTTTTTACATTTGGCAACTCTATTGGATGTTCCTTCTTTGAGGCTTGGGTTTTGCCAACCCATCCGAAGAAAATTCCACTATATGATCTTTCACTGGCTAAGCTAACCTACAAATAGAAATTGCCAGCACTGACGAGGCTCGAATTATTATTTGAGGCTCGAATCATCATTTGATGCTCGTCGGTGTTGCCAACCCACTCTACAAAAATTCCACTATATGATATTTTACAGGCTAAGCTAACCTACAAATAGGAGTTGGCAGCACTGACTTATAAACCCACTTGGTTCTTTTGGCATGTTTTTTCATGATGTGTTGCTAGGCTATTTGGCATTTTGGTGTATACAATGTATATATTTTGAGGGGGGGGTGTTATGGCTTTTTATGCTGTACGAATACTGGGAGCTTGACAGTGACAACCAACAGAGTAGGTAAACCTACATCCAGGAACTGGCAACACTAGTTTCTGACAGTGAATTTGAAATAAAATATTAAACAAAATACATGAGTAAGCACTGTGGGTACAAATAGTACCAGTGTTGTGCCCCCAACTCCAACTGGGCAACTGGGGGAAATAATTGTACAACAATTTGTACCTAATTGTACAATACTTGTACCTAATTGTACAAGATACATATACACAGACATAAAAGAGAGAGCCTTCCCGCAACTTACTTCATGTACAATTTATATGATTTTACAACTGTGAAAAGAAAGCATATGTGTTCTGTATGCACACATTTATTCTTATTTTTCGAAGTTGAATGAAAGCACATGTTTTTACGTTCTCGTAATACTAACCTTGCTCCACTGATTTTAAATTGCTTCCATCCGCTTTTTTTTCTGTGTTATTTCCGTATGCACGCAATATTTGCTTTCAATAGTATAATGAAACACAGAAGGAATGTTAGTATAGCAGGCTCCGAGTTTACAATTTATTAAATTAAACAATAATTTATGTAAGAATATACTTGTACTTACCGAACACAAAATAATAAAAGCACATGTGAATGTTTGCGTGTGTTCATGTTATATGACGACTGAGTAAAAAAATAATGTTGACTCCCCGAAAGATAAAGTTCCTAGTTCGACATCAGATGCATGCAAATTTTATGTTTTGCTCTCCAAAATCTTGATTTTATGTTTGTGCTATTTGTCATACAGCAGAGGAGGAGGAGGAGGGAGAGGGAGGGGAGGGGGTACTATTAGCGCCATCTATTAGCAAACAATAAAAATAAAAAGTAGGTCAAACTTTTTCAACACCCAAATATTTTGAATGTTTTCGCTTAGTAATACGATCTAGCTGAAGACGTTTAAAAGAGTACTCTTAGTCGACGAAGCTAATTGCTAGGGCCCGTATATTACTAAAATATTCTTTAATTTGCATATTTCTCATACCGCCATATGTTGTTCTAGTTGACTTCTTCCAAAAAAAATGCTAATTAGCGAGAGTTAATTAAGCAAGGCAAGTAAAAGAAGCAAAATAGAACAACATATGTGCCGGCGTGAGAATATGTAAAAAATTCGATTCAGAGGTGGATCGAATTAAAGTTGGGGGATATTTTGCATTTTTTCCCTATAATGTACAAAACATTTACCGTACATAATTCTTTCCATTTACAACAGTATAAAATAAGAGGAATGTGTGACAATATCCATATTAATTAGGAAGGTATGTTGTATGCTAGGTTAGCTAATTGTGTCTTCTACAGCTTCACTGTATAGAGGGAAGATGGAAAAAAAGAGCTCTACAAAAACTGGTGCTCTTAACAATATTGTACGCCCGTGAAAATTATATATAAATAAGACTTAAGCGTATTATCTGCTTTCATATCAGATTTTGCCAACCTGTAAGCTGTAGTGTTTAGGTGACAAGCGACCTGCTCAAATATGATACTGTTGACAATATTGTACGTTCGTGAAAATTACATATAAATAAGACTTAAGCGTATTATCTGCTTTCATATCAGATTTTGCCAACCTGTAAGCTGTAGTGTTTAGGTGACAAGCGACCTGCTCAAATATGATACTGTTGACAATATTGTACGCCCGTGAAAATTATATATAAATAAGACTTAAGCGTATTATCTGCTTTCATATCAGATTTTGCCAACCTGTAAGCTGTAGTGTTTAGGTGACAAGCGACCTGCTCAAATATGATACTGTTGACAATATTGTACGTTCGTGAAAATTATATATAAATAAGACTTAAGCGTATTATCTGCTTTCATATCAGATTTTGCCAACCTGTAAGCTGTAGTGTTTCGGTGACAAGCGACCTGCTCAAATATGATACTGTTGACAATATTGTACGTTCGTGAAAATTATATATAAATAAGACTTAAGCGTATTATCTGCTTTCATATCAGATTTTGCCAACCTGTAAGCTGTAGTGTTTAGGTGACAAGCGACCTGCTCAAATATGATACTGTTGACAATATTGTACGTTCGTGAAAATTACATATAAATAAGACTTAAGCGTATTATCTGCTTTCATATCAGATTTTGCCAACCTGTAAGCTGTAGTGTTTAGGTGACAAGCGACCTGCTCAAATATGATACTGTTGACAATATTGTACGTTCGTGAAAATTATATATAAATAAGACTTAAGCGTATTATCTGCTTTCATATCAGATTTTGCCAACCTGTAAGCTGTAGTGTTTAGGTGAGAAGCGACCTGCTCAAATATGATACTGTTGACAATATTGTACGTTCGTGAAAATTATATATAAATAAGACTTAAGCGTATTATCTGCTTTCATATCAGATTTTGCCAACCTGTAAGCTGTAGTGTTTAGGTGACAAGCGACCTGCTCAAATATGATACTGTTGACAATATTGTACGTTCGTGAAAATTATATATAAATAAGACTTAAGCGTATTATCTGCTTTCATATCAGATTTTGCCAACCTGTAAGCTGTAGTGTGTAGCAACAAGTTATTACGTAATATAATGATGTCATATCAGTCGTGTTGTTTTCTGATTGGCTTAGTGTCTCGAGTAAAAAACAGAGATTTTGATTGGCTAATAATTTATACGTGGTGTTTTCTGATTGGTTTAAGTAAGCAAGATTTCTATTGGCTGTCTAAATCTCACCTTTACTAAATTAACAAAGGAACCCACATGGCGGGGGATAGAACCTGAACGGGCTCCACCAAAGTATAGGAGACTAGAAGCATATAATTTGGCGGAAAAACCCAAGTAAGGTCATAGAGAATATTTCAAAAATAGATTTTTTTTAAAAAAAGTTAACAATTATATTTTGCATTGCACAGCATTGGGTATTAAATAACATACCCCCAAAAAATCTCTGCATTATGCGTTCTGTAAAAAATTGCCCTACGTGCCAAACTGCTGTGTCAAGTAAAAATTTTCAAAGGCACTGTCGTACTTGTGTGCCGGGAAAGCGAATATGTGCGACCAAACTGTGCTCTAAGTGTGGAAAAAATATTACTATTGCCAACTTCAAGCGACACCAGGTTACTTGCAAGAGCACTGGAACATCTCTACCGCAACCTTCCAAGCGAAAGGTAGAAGTAACCTCCCTCGATGCATCGCCACCTGCCAAACGCGTCAAGCTGGCAAAGAAAGCAGACCGGTTTGCGTTTGAGCATTTATTAGAAGACTTTGACATAACATCAGACAGCTTCTGCGATGTGCGTAGTTTTCTGGAGAGCGAGCGAGCTAAGATAATATCCATCCTCAACGATGCATTGGCCACACACCCCACTAAATTCTATGCTGTGCTATGCTGCAAGTATAAGAAACCGTCTGATGAAATATATAAATTCTTCCATGCCACAAAAGCAAAAACACTGCATCAGGCAGATGTCACTGACCTCGACAGCATCTACGACAAGTTTGTCGAGGAGCTTGTGGCAAAGCACGAGGAGCATCAGGCTGAAGGCTCGGGCGGTTCGCTGTGTGGCGACCCCCACGAACTTTGTCTGACACTTAACAAGTTCCTGCCACTGGCAGGGTCTAGCTATATTGCCCTACCACCCGAGGTTGAAGCAAGGAAAGCTGTTCTCAATATTCAGAACAAAGACACCAAATGCTTCCTCTGGTCGGTGCTGGCAGCATTGCACCCTATACCTTGGGAAAACAGTCCACGCTATGTTGCACACTACAAGCAGTATGAGTCGGAACTGGAGGATGCAATGGCCGGGATTGCCTACCCTGTAGAAGTCTCGCATATTCGCAAGTTTGAGGTTCGTGCTCGTGACTTGTTGGGCCTGCAATTAGCCATCAATGTTTACGGTCTCACCGAGGCAAACATCGTCTACCCTATTCGGGTAAGTGATGTAGATGATGATAGTGGACAGCAAATTGACCTTCTTCTTATCAAGAATAACACCTGCCACCATTATACGCTTATTCGCTCTCTTTCCAGACTTGTTTCAAATCAGAAAAATAGACATGATGGTCACATCGTGGTGTGTCGCAGGTGCCTGTCCACTTTCGACAACCAAAACCATTATAAATTCAAACACTCTCGAGGACCCAACATTGCTGCTGAGAAGCTAGCTCGCCACATGCTCTACTGTGGTACCAACAAGCCTGCACAAACTATCCTGCCCAAACCTGGTGCAGTAGAGTGTTTTCGCATGCACAGTGCTATGGTGAAGCATCCTGCCTATATTGTAGCAGACTTCGAGGCCTTTCTTCAACCTCTGTCTAACTGCCATCCCAACCCCGAAACATCCTCTACTATTCCTTTCCAAATCCACGAGGCCTCGAGTTACTCCTATGTTGTGGTGTGGCGAGACCAACATATTGCCTCCGAGCCCCATGTGTATCGCGGTCCCGACCCGGTCAAACACTTTCTGGAGAGAATGCAACAGGAAGGCATCAAGATAGGGAAGGTGCTGTTGGCCCCCAAGCCCATGCTGCCTCTGTCTCCGGAAGACAAGCATCAGCACGAAATGGCTCTAAATTGTCCTGTTTGCAACTCAGTCTTCAATGACGATAACAAAAAGGTCCACCACCATGACCATTATGGGACCGGAAGCTACATTGGCCCGTGGTGCAACAGGTGTAACTTGAGAGCCAGGGACCCGCGCTTCATACCGGTTTTTTTTCACAATGGCTCGGGATATGATTTCCATCACTTGGTTACACATCTAGGGTACGACAATGCAAGAATCAATATCCTGGCACAAAACGAGGAGCGTTATATTAGCGTCAGCAAGTGGGTGCCGATCCCCGACTCAAAAAACAGGAGCATCGAGCTTCGGTTCCTCGACTCTCTGAGGTTCCTCCAGGCAAGCCTGGATGCTCTTGCTGGGAAGCTCAGAGACGACCAACTAGCCATTACCACATCAAGTTTCCCGAACTTAGATGTCGCACTCATCAGACGTAAAGGGGTCTACCCCTACGAATACGTCACCGACCCTTCCAAGTTCGAAGAAGAGTTGCTGCCTCCCCAGGATAAGTTCTACAGCCAGCTGAGAGGTTCAGGTATTACCGACGAGGAGTACAAGCATGCTCAGTCTATGTGGGTCAAGTTGGGTTGCCGAACTTTTGGTGATTACCACGATGCATACCTGAAGCTTGATGTGACGCTTCTTGCCGATGTGTTCCAGGCGTTTCGGGCGACTGCGATAAACATTTACAACATGGACCCTGTATATTTTTACAGCCTTCCTGGACTGGCATGGTCGGCCATGCTCCTGCTGACTAAAATTAAACTTTCACTTATCTCTGATATTGATATCATGCTTTTCATCGAGAGAGCTATCCGGGGCGGCATGGTCCAAGTGTCGCAACGCTTCGCACACGCCAACAATCACCACATGGCCACTGGTTACGACCCCTCCCAACCATCAAGCTACATCATGTACACTGATGTGAATAATCTTTACGGGCACTCCATGATGCAGCCACTCCCAACAGGACAGTTTAAGTGGGTTGATCCTTTATACCACGACATCGAAAAAGAGTGCGACGAGTTTGGGTTTTTTGCCGAGGTGGACCTTGACTTCCCCGAGAAGCTGCAGGATACATTCTGTGACCTTTCGCCTGCTCCGGAATTCAAGTGTCCACCTGGCTCGGATCAACCGAAGCTCGTCATGGACTTGGAGCCCAAAAAGCGTTATGTGCTACACTACCGGAACCTCCAGTGGTTAATGCAGCAAGGGGTCTCGGTCAAAGCAGTTTACCGCGTGCTCTTGTTCAGGCAGTCTCCATGGTTGAAGCCGTACATCGAACTGAACACCAAACATCGCACTGCTGCCACTTCGGAACTTGATCGCGATTTTTTCAAATTAATGAACAATGCGGTATTTGGGAAGACCATGGAGAATGTGCGAAATCGCGTTGATGTGAGGTTGGTGATGAAGAAAACACAGTGTCGTCGACTTGTTGCAAGCCCGCTGTTCAGGTCTCGAACAATTTACAACGAACAGATGTCTCTGATTCACATGAACCGGGGCGAGGTGCTACTCAACAAGCCCATCTATGTGGGAGCTGCAGTTTTGGATCTGAGCAAGTTGTGCATGTTCGAGACATATTACGGCATACTACGTGCACACTACAACCACAATATCTCGCTCCTCTACACAGACACAGACAGCTTGGTGTACCATGTTCGCACGGCCGATGCGTATGGTGATATAGCCAAAGTTCCAGCTCTTGTCAAGCTCTTCGACACATCGGGCTATCCCCAGCTAAACCGGTATGGAATTCTGCCCCGGAACAAAAAAATACCCGGCAAACTCAAGGACGAGAAAGACGGGGATGTGATTGTGGAGTTTGCTGGACTTCGTGCCAAAGCCTATGCGATCCGGGCTGAGGGTTCTGTAACAAAAAAGGCAAAGGGTGTAAGTAGGCAAGTGGTTCGGGAGCACCTCAAGTTTGAGGATTACCTCGAGTGCCTCAGAACAAAATCGCCCATTCTACAAAAAGAGCATCGTATCCAAAGCGTCGATCATGTGCTTACAACTAATATTGTCAGGAAAGTTGCTCTGGATGCACACGACGACAAGAGGTGTATTCTTGAATGTGGGGTCCATACACTTCCGTGGGGCCACTATCGCCTCCAAACTAGTAAGGCCTGCCCAGAGTGTAACAAAAAGTAATAGGCAATGCGAAAAAAAAAACAATTTTAATTTACTTCCACTTCCTCGATTACATGCATGCATGGCACAGCAAAATTAAACTTCTGGAAACTGCTAATTGCAATTTGTACTTATATATATAAAATTCCACATTTCTTATTGTGTGCTATTTTTTTTTATTTATTTAAAACTGTTCAGTCACTCTTTCATTCTTGACGTCATACACAAATATTTTCTCTGCAATAAGAATGACACTGCACAGAGTATCTGCAGGCAAGGCGTCGTGGAACTCGCATACAATCTTGATGTTGGTACGATCGTTGACCACCATTTGCTTTCTTTTCGTGGTGTTGATAACGAACATCGGCCTGCGTGTTTTGAATTCGCTGGGCGCGTAGTACACGTCCACGCTTCCCTCGGTCACGCGTTTGTAAGCCGTGTAAGCTTCGTAAAGTTTGAGGTAATCGTCTTTGGTCATGTCGAGGTTGTAATTCTCGCGCGGGAACACTTCGTTCCTACCGTTCTTCAGATAAACGTTCTTGATCTTGCAGTCGTCGAACTTGCTGGAATCTTTTTCCTGATTCTTGTCCCTCCCGGTCTGAAAAAGCACTACGACGAAATCTGGCATGTCGAACTGTATGTTGTTGAACTGTGTCGTCACGTCGAATTCCATGTGACTTCCCGACGCCATCTTCTGCACGCACTGGTAACCGTGAAAGTGAATCGGCACCTGCGGACTTTTCAAGATCTCCGCTTTGTACTTGAGGGCGTAGTTCGTCTCGTATTCCACGATCGGCATTCTCAATTCCATGCTCCGGATGACGCATTTCGCTGCTTCGGGTAAAGTATTGGCTATCGGCGTGGTGCCGTCCGGACCCAAAGTAGCGTATCGCATTAGTGCGTCGTTGTCGTTGGCCGCTCTTCGAAACGTGATCCTCAGTCCTCCCTTCCACATGATCTCCTTGTAGTCCGAGAAGAAACCAGGCAGCAGACGCATGGGAAAGAGCACCGTGTGACTTCTCGTCGATATTTTGGTCCCGGCTTCGAATCCCCCGGCCTGGTAGTACGCTGCGTCCGTTTTGGATAATTTCAACGTTCCCACTGCCGTCGACGTGATGCCTGGATAATCTATTCTGTCGATGACGGTGTTGTGTTTCCTCACCTCCACCTGCGAGAACAGGTGAGGCACGAAGTTGTCCACGAGTATCAAGTTTGCTGCTGCAGGAAACGCGTCTCCGCTTTCCTTCTTCACCACGTCGAATTGAAGGTAGAGGTCCGCTCTGTGAGGATGAATGAACCCGTCGCCTACGTCCACGTCGTATTCGATCTCCCTGTTCGCTTCGTTCAGATTGGCGAACGTGCGACGGTTGGGAGGGAAAGATTGCAATTCGTAACTTTCGATTTGCTCCATTTTACATGTATGGTTATTTATTATACGTTGATCTCCACGATGGCCGTCGTAGTGGCACCTGCGAAATCCACCACGTCTCCTTTCTCGTTCGTCACCACCAACTCTATGTCGTCTATGCGGTTGCGACATACTGGAAAATAGATCGGCGAAGAGGGCGTGTAGATGATCGGTTCCATGAACTCGGAACTTGGTTTGAAAGTGGCTATGATTCCCGTCTGCTTGTGACTTCCTAATAATCCGTCCGAAGATTTCGTGATCATGCCTTCCGCCACGTTGCAGTGTACGTTCAGAGTCTCTATGGCCAAGAATTTAGGAATGTTGGTTGCTACGTGCTTGATGCCAGCTTCGAGTTTTGGGTGGTTGTTCTCGAAACCTAAAAGTTCTCCCATGGTGCCCAGGTCCACGGTCTCCGTCGCGGATAGGATTTCCACTTTGTGCGTGACCGAATTTTGAGAAAGGTATGTGCCTTTGGGTAATTGAGCTTGCAAAGTGGAAAGATTGTATTGTCCTGGCGTGACGACGTTGTGTTCGCTTCCGACGCTAATTTTGTTGTTGTGCTGCGTGACGTTAGGTATGAGGTACATGCTGTAGAATGCACGCAGAGCCACGGATTTAGGATAGACGATGTCGTCGTGCAGCGTGAGTTTCAAGATTGAAGATTCGCTCGTGAGATGGAACACGCCCATCCTAGTGATGCTGTTTGAGGTTCCACAATGCTTTCTGGAAATCCTCGATCGTAGGGTTATTTATTTTAGAGAGAAACGCGAGCACGGAGAGGCAGAGATGACCGCAGTTCATGTCTCCGAAATTTTGAATGCGTTCGTCGTTGTAGTATATAGAGGTTTTGTTCGTTTTCAGATAATGAATTAAATTTGTAGGTGGAACACCTCCGAAAGAATCGAAAACGAATGCTTTATCATCATTTTTGTGGTAACATATCCAATGCGTGCCTGGATTTTCTTGACCGTCCAAGTTGACTACTCCGCATTCTCTTCTTTTAACGCTTGAAGGTAACGAGTCGGACATGAAAACTCCTCTGAAGTGTTTGATTTGTAACGGTTCGATCAGAGATTCAATGTCTCGGTTGGTGAGTGCTGTTGTTTCTTTTTTTTAAACTTCTTCATCACGCCCTTCCCCCCTTTCTTCTCCATGGCCAGGTTGTGACGTTTCTGTTCTTCCAATTCCGCCTTGTTCTTCTTCGAGTCGATGACGGTTTTCGCGATGGCGGCACTTCCGCCAGCCAAACTTCCAACGGCCCCCAATGCTGCTAGGATGGCCGGGATGCTGAATATGAAACCTCCGATCTTTTGCTGTTTCCGCGAACGCTGCAAGCGTCTCAATTGAGGTGTGCTGAGAAGTAATTTCATTCCGTGTCCTTTGCTCAAGCAAGAACGTTTCTTCTCGCGTTGTTTCTTGGTGAGTAACCCATCGAGGGCACCTAGATTTTTAAGATTGGAGTATGGTATCTGGTACACGACACCCTTGGGCTTCATGTTGATGCTCTATGTGTTATTTTCACGGTATGTTATTTATATATATATTCTGAGATTTTTTCTTGTGTAGTTTTTTTACGGTATGTTATTTATATACCCCACCCTAATTTATGTTTCGTGTTCATGGCGATGGTGGTACCCAGTGCGGCGACCCGTTCACCCAGCGATGCGTCTCTGCTCACGAACCTTTCGAAAGCTGCGTGCTCTAACTTTCTGTCTGCTTCGTGACGTGCATCCAGATCCGTCTGCGTGGTGTTGTAAGCGATGTCGTGATCTTTGCATGCGGCGTCCAACGGATTCACACCCTTGTCTCCTCTCTCCAATCTTTTCTCGAGTTTGGTACCCGGTCCGCAGTACTGGTAGCCAGGTAGATGCATCTCGAAAGGTAACTTGTTGATGATGTCGTTCACGAGTCCCTTTCCTTCGGCCACGTTCCAAAATTTCGGAGGCAGCGTGTTGATGATTTTGATCAGGTAACCTATGCCCTTGTCGTCGTTCACGATGAAGTTGGAAAGTTTCGTGCTGATCATGTCCACGATGCCAACCTTCTCGTTGTAGAAATTACGATTGCCTGCATTCTCTTCGCCGGTTATCACCAACAATCGGTCCACGAGTTTCCTAACGTCGTCCACCCAAACGAATTCTTTGGGTAACGTGTTGTAGCGTTTGACGCCGCTGCCTGTTTTGACCTGGTTCCAAATCGGTTTGATGAGATTCCTGTACTTCTCGCCGCTGCTCGATTTCACCCTATTCTGCGAGGCGTCGTTGTTCTGGTACAAGGCATCCGTCATGATCAGAATTTCCTTGTAACTTTGGTAATCTTCGTCGGTGTAATCTTTCGGCTGCTTTTTGGCAACGAGTTCCCACAGTCCCACCGTACCCGGATACCTGGTCCAACTATCCTTCTCGCCTAAATTAACTTTAATGTCGTTGCCTTCGAAGGTCACCTTCGATTTCCCAATCTTCCACACCACACCACCGCCTTCGTTGGTTTCCATGCTGGGATACAATCCGAACACTTCATCCTTGTCGAATTTCCTCGTGCTCAGGTAGTCTCGTGCCAAAGGTCCCAACTCGATTTTATCCGAAGACGTGCTGCCTATGGCTCGACGTCGTGCCGGTGCATCCTTCAGTTCGAACGGCGTCGAAGGAATGCTCGAAATGGGCGTGGGTACGGCGTAACTTTTAGCTGCGAGCGGTACGAGTTCGTTGATCAAATTTTTATTTTGTTCCGTGACACTTTTAATTTCTTTACCTAGACCGCTGATGGCATCGATCACAGGTTGATCCTGACGTTTCTTCTCTTCGTACAATCCGCGATTCTCGGATTTCCAACCTTTGAAGCGTTTCGCGAGGTAATCGCGAAGCTTGAGATTTTCGTCTTCGATTTTTCGTTTCGTCATGACGTTATTTATACACATCGTTTCTCACAACGTTGCAACGTTTAGAAAGTCGTTGATTTTGTTTCTGTATTTTCCGTCGTTGGGTTTCCTCGTCATGTCGATCGTCGCGAATCCGAAATCGTCACCGTTCCAGCAAGTAGAGCAGCAGCGTTCCGAAAATTGATTGTAGTTCATGTCTCCGCCTACGTAGTCATCGTACGCGTGCTTGAGGTTGGTGAGATCTTGACGAAACAAACATATGAAATTAGCGTTGTCGCGTACTAACTGTTTTGGAATTTTGGAAAACGTTTGAGCTAGGTAGAAGCAATCCATTCCTTTGTGACGACCTTGCGTGAAAAAGTTGCGAATTTCATTTTGATTTTCCAGGATGGCGTCGTCGAACACAACGACTGAATTTTCACGACAATCGTCGAGTGGTTTTATTTCCGAGGCGAACGTTGCAATGTCCAGACCATCGTACAGTTTCATCAGTTGCTGGTATTTGGATTGCTCCAAACTTTTCGAGAACACGTACAGGTGCCTGTTCTTCCAATCTAACCAATTCGGTGCGAGGAGAAAATTGTCCACGAGCAGTGTCGTTTTCCCACACCCCGAAGGACCTACGATCAGACAGCGGATGCTGTCGGGAAGCAACTCACCGTTCTTTTTTTTTCTCGTTTGACTTTCCGGATCCGGTAGACGCTTCACCACGTTCCACGTACTCACAAGATCACTTCGTTCGCGTCGATCCAACTCTTTTCCGGAAGTCCCAGCCATTTGACAAACAGTTTGTCACCTTTCCTACGCAATACTTTCTCGATGAGGTACGTGTCGGGGTGTTTCGTTTTAGAGAGTTCCTCTTCGTAAAATCTTCCTTTCAAAATCTCGCCGCTACTATCTTTTATTATATACGTGTGTCGGTTTCCGGGTAAAACTAGAACCACCGTAAAAAGTTCCGTGCTCCAATTTTTTGTGAATCCCTTCTCGAAGGTGCGTTTGAATTTGCTGATCCTCACCCGGTCTCCAATTTTGTATTTAGCTTTTTTTGTCGTGGGTGTGTACTTTGGACAGTAAACTGTAGAAATTAAACGCTGCTCGTCAGATTTCGTAACGTCAGCTGGCTTCATGCCTATCGTTCTGTGTACCGTATCATTATAGGTGTCGACGAGTTCCGGCAGGATGTCGACCCATTTGTAATTTCCCCGAAGCGTGAATCGTTTCCACATGTGTGTTTTCAAGGTTCGATTGAATCTTTCCACGATGCTGGCTTTGATGTGACTGAAGGTCGAATAATGTTGAATCTTGTGTTTTTGAATAAACTTTTGGAATACGGCGTTGTAAAATTCTTTACCGTTGTCCGTTTGCAGAAACCGTGGTTGTCTGCCGCCGCTTTCGCGAAAAATTAATTTGAATGCTTCCGTGACGCATGTTCCCGTTTTCGCCTTCAAAGGTAGAGCCCATGCGAATTTCGAAAATGTGTCTATGACGGTGAGGAGGTACTTGTTGCCCTTGTTCAATTTATGTACGTTTTTCAAATTGCCGCTACTCATCTCCACGAGGTCACTTTGCCAGAGGTCGTCGATGCCCTTGGTTACCACAGCCAAACGTTCGTAGTTACGGCGTGCAGGTTTATGCAATTCTTCGACGATGGCTTGCCTAGTCATTTTTTTTTTAGAGATTACGTTTCAAGAGAAGCACAAGCGTGATGGGATTCAAAGAGGGTGGCACTTCGCTCGTGTTTTGAATGATCAGCTTATCGCCGGCACTCACGTCGAAAACGGTAAGATCTTCGTCTTCGTGTATTTCATATATGTTGCGCGTTTCGTTCCAACGTGCCAGAGGAATGTTTCCTGCTTTCTGGACACCACGATTCGATATCAAAGTCATGGTGGGAACACTAGCTTTTCTACCGTGAGACCAGTACGAAAATTCGTTTATCTGAATCGTGCCATCGAGGAGAAACTTGTAGTACGGATGATAAGGATGTAACATGTACAGTTTGTTACCTTCGACGAACGTGGAGATTCTCTGTTGATTGGGTACGCTGTTGATTTCGATGGCTTGCAGAGAATGCAGTTTAGCGAATTTAGTGTCGACGCCGAGCAGATTGCTGTGAACGTGTCCGAGTTTATTTTCGATGGGCAGCAAATGCTCGACTATGGTATCCGTTACGGCAGACAACGACGGTTTGATTTTCACTTCCACGTTCAACTGCTTGTAGTTTTCGTTGAGTTCTTGCAACTTGGCACCGAAAGAGGCCAGCGTCGATTCCTGCGTGGATTCCAGCACTCCAACTTGATCTCTGATGTTGACGACAATGTTCTGAAGGTTCTCGACTTGATTCAATTTCGAGCTCTTCTCGGTAAGATCGTTCACGATCCTTCGCATCTCTGTAAACTGCGTGTGAAGGTCGGCGACGCTCTGCGAAGTGGGCAGCGTCGACACCAGCGAACTAATTTCGTCTGGAATCTGTTCCACGTTCGCCGTTTCCGTTTCTAGTCGTTTCAGCATTCGAGATATGTTTCTTTTCAAAGCGTGCAATTCTTTGGAGGTGGGGAGATTGGCCACCCTACTCTCGAGATCGCTCAATGAACTTTTGATGTCGTTCGAATCGGATAGTGCCGTCACCGCCGTTTTCAATTTTTCCAAATCTTCGCCCGAAGGCACGCTCGTCCGTAACGATTCCAAGTCACCCTGTATGTTGTCGAGTACGTGATGAAAATGAGCGAGATTCGTTTCGACGTTCAAATTTTCTAAATATTCGATCTTCTGCTGAACCGTGCTTAACGTGTCTTGAATGCTCGTCAACGCTCTTGCTTCAGCGTGAATATTTTTAATTTCTTCGTTGATCAATTCCAAAGACGCCTGAAGCGTAGCGATGGTGGTTTGAATGTGTTCGAAATCTCGATACGCCTCCAATTGAATTTTTATGTTCGCGACGCTTTTACCGATGACCTGCAGTTCGTCCGACGATGGTAGGTTCGTCATTGTATCTTCCAAAGTCTGCAACTTGGATTTAATTTCTTCCAACGTGCTGGTGAATTCTTCTTGTAATTTGGAAACGACGACATGTAAGCGTTCTGCATCTATATCGTTCACGACGGTTTGAAGTTCAGAAAAATTCTTTTCTATTGCGGAAGTTCGTTCTTCGATTTCGAGTTTCAATTTTTCCAAATCTTCATTTTTCGATTGAAATTGCTGTAATTTGGCCAAATCATTTTGAAGCGAATCCACGCTCAACTGTATATTTTGAACGTTGTCGTAAGAAGGTACGTCGACATAATTTTTTATCAGCGTCTTCAGTTCGGAATCGATTTTCAGAATGGGGTCGAGACATTGCGTTTGGAGCGTAGCGATTTCCGACTCTAAACTTTTGTTTAAGGTCTCCTGCAAAGCAATCAAATCGGTCCTCAACTTCTTAACTCGAATGTCCAACATGAGAATCTCTTCTGCGTGGTCTACACGCTTGGTGTTGCCGAAAATGTCGTTAGGCATTTTTGGTTAACGGTTATTTATAATAGGATAGACGATTCGTAATTCTACAAAGAGAGGAATGAGTTTGTCGTAATCTCCGAGAAGTTCCATGTAAAGATAATCTCCTGCAGAAACATCGTACGTAATGTTAGAAAGCATCTTGTCGTGCTTGATTCGAAAAATATTCTTGCCGGTAGAAATTTTGATTTCGCCTGCGTTTTCCGGATTCACGGTGATTTGAAGTTTCCCGTCGATCGGAATTTCGTAGAAATGTAAATTGTTATTAAAAACATAAAACATCTTGCCCACATAGTCATTCAGTTTCGTCCAAATGCTGTTGAGATGAACAATCAGTAAACCATTGAGTTTAGATAACACGGAAGGTAAGAGGTTATTGAAATTTGGCGGTGCAGTCTCCATGTTGATCTGTTTGCGGAAGCCAAAAAGATTCATTGTCCTTGTTAGTTATTTAAGAATACGGTCAAAGTTTTTTGGCAAAGTTTTTTTTTTGTTTGCTTGCGTCACAATACAGGCACGCGCGCGCGCGTGTGTGTGTGCGACACATTGTTCCCGAAAGAGGTTTACAAAGGTCACGATATATAAACATTTGGTCCCACAGTTGGAAAATTATGATAAGGTGCATTCATCCTTCAAGGATGAGAGAGTGCATTCGTCACAATACACGCGCGCGCGCGCGTGTGTGTGTGTGGCACATCGTTCCCGAAAGAGGTTTACAAAGGTCACGATATATAAACATTTGACCAGGACTTGGAAAATTACAATAAGGTGCATTCATCCTTCAAAGGATGAGAGAGTGCATTATTTACTCATCACGCTGTGTCAGCGCAACGAATAAATGCGCGGAACGTGGAGAGAAAGTGAGGTTTTGAGGTTTTGATGAAATTTTCGTAGGTTTTGCAACACTGTGGCTCACTTCAGTGAATTGAACTGAGTTTTTTGATGTTTTGGTGTTGTTTTCTTCGCTGCGAAACATCATCACCGCAATAAATGAGTCGCGGAACGTGGAGAGAAAGTGACTTTTTGAGGTTTTTTTTTTTTATCCTCACTTAATAACGTTCAACCGGCCCACCTGCACTACTAAAGCCCTTTTTCTTTACCCCCTACGTATGTTTGCTTCGTACAAAAAAAAATAGGTTAAATTAACCTCTCTCCGAGAACTGACCCCGAGCGTCCATTTTCAGCGAGCATCATTTCAGCAAGCGCCATTTCAGCGAGTTTAGTGTTTTGTAGAGCAAGTTGGTAATACTGTTAGTGAGGTTAACATACATTATCAAAAGCACATCGTGAAAAGCTACGTTTTGCTCGGGCACACGTACACTCACACACACACAAAAAGCTAAAAAAATTATACGCCGTGAAAGGCTACAACGAGTTGGAAACACTGCTAGTAGGAAACACTGCTAGTAAAATTAACATACACCGTGAAAGGCTTCAAAATATCATATAGTGGAATTTTTGTAGAGTGGGTTGGCAACACCGACGAGCATCAAATGATGATTCGAGCCTCAAATAATAATTCGAGCCTCGTCAGTGCTGGCAATTTCTATTTGTAGGTTAGCTTAGCCAGTGAAAGATCATATAGTGGAATTTTCTTCGGATGGGTTGGCAAAACCCAAGCCTCAAAGAAGGAACATCCAATAGAGTTGCCAAATGTAAAAAGGGGACAATAGGTCCCCCTCATAAAAAGCTACAATAAGAGCCCACAGGTCGCCAACACTAAGCCCTTAATAGTGTTGCCAGACATAAAAAATACATGGACCCCTCAGGCCCCTTGATGAAAATTTACAGTGAAAAACCCAGTAGGTTAACAACACTGTCAAAAAATCTACGGCAGTGTTGCTAGATGTAAACAGGGGGCAATAGACCCCCTCATAAAAAGCTACAGTAAGAGCCCACAGTGTTGCCAACTCTGTGCCCTCAAAATATACATCATAAAAGGCTACGACAAGCCTCAAATGATGATTCGAGCCTCAAAAGATTATTTAGAACTGTCTTATTGTGTCTACTAACCCAACCTTCCCTTGACCATAAGAAGACTTTCGTCAATAGATAGTTCTCTTTCTGGTGTAACAAGTGTTCGAAATTTCTGCCACAGATATTCAATAACGGGCCATATTTTATTTAGCTTTGGATTTGGATGGGTTGCTGCATCATAGGTTTGATTGTTTGAAAAATGAAGGTAGCTTTTGATCTCAAGGAAACGACGGTGGCTCATTGTTTGTGAAAAAAAAATGGAGTTAGCAAGAATGGATTTTTTGTCCAATAAAACTGTAGGTCGGGTTTCTTTACAATGCTTTGTAGTATTGTAAGAGCAAGGAAAATTCGCATTTGGTTCACACTTACTTGATTCCAAGTTGCATTCCCTTCTTGCACTGCAAATGTGTTCGTTTCATTCACTATTAGAGTCACAATATCATTATCAATGTACTGTTCGAAAAATTGTATCAAGCCCTTACTTTCGTCTACATCATACTTGGCACATGGTTGAGCAGAAAAAGGAAAGTGTGGTGGAGCTGATGCTGGAGATTCAGGATCAAGTTCTTGCCACACTCGTACAGACGTCAAACTAACATCAGAATGCGAACTTTCGATTGAAATATCATCACAGTCAGTTAGCGTTGTTTCACTCCACTAGCACTTACACTACACTCTGATGCACTTATGACTGTGCTTATATCACTCATTTTGCTGCCAAAAGGACGAGAAAGTTCCAACCGAATCAACGCTTCCGAACAATGCGTTCTTGCAAGCAACCAAATGTCACGCAATGCAGAAAAGCTGTTGTCTTTCTTCACTTCTTGGCGCCTCAAGGCAGGCACAAAAATTAGTGCACACTCGAGACATCTGTTGGCCAGACTTGCAACTAACTCCACCTACCCAATTCATCATGAAAGTTCCGCCCGACTTAGTATGGCCGGTAAGAAAATTACATTCAAACTCCTCAGGTTTCCGAGATAACTCAGGATAATATTTTTCCGGAAGAGTGCCACATCCGAGATAATTCGGGTTAGTAAGGCAAGTGGTTAATGGCATCATGGTATGGTAGTCTTCTGTCATCCAGAGTACTTCTTTATTTCAACATGATTGAATTGTAGTAACATAGCTTTCTACCATAAATAACACCTCTGAATTTTGTTGACATAACTTAAGGTGTAATATGATTGACATTATAGTATTATACTTTTTTTCCATACATGTCACTTGATTATTTTCATGACAATGAACTGCCATCAGTGACACTGCTTTGTTTTATCACTAATGACATTGTTCTATGTTGACCTTCAGCACTGCAAGCCATTTCATTATTTAGACACCAGGTGCGTGCATTGCAAGTGTTTGGAAGTAAGAAGTTGCAATGCAGTTACAAGTAGGCATTACTTTTGAAATAGTGGTAACTGTCTCTTTATAAGCAACTCTGACAGAGTAACTTTTTCTGATAAATGTTATGAAATAAGGAAGTACTTGTACACTTACTTTTGTTTGCATTTTCCAATGAAATGAATTGTTTATCTGCTTCTTTTACCACATATTAAATCAAAAAATCTTCTGAGAGAATGGTTACACATTACACTTTCAGGTGTTTGGACATGACAGCAAATCCTGAAGCTTCCACTGTATTTAGTACAATTTAGCACTGAAAGAAACTGATTACTTTTTCGAGTTTCTGGTGTGTAATAGGTGACTTGACTCTTCCTAAAGCCACCCAAATGCCTGGCAACTAGACTCACTCTCATTATACTCCTCTGTGGGACTTACGTTGCACCGTATATGTGTTTGTGATTGTCCATACATCAACTCCATTGTATCACCATTCATTCTCGTCTTCATGATCAGCCAAAAGTGGCAGAAAAGCGATGTATTCCTAGGAATACATGTGGCAAAGAGGCTTGTTTCCACTCTTTCAGTATACCTTTTCTGTTTTTTCAATACGTCTTAACTCTACCTGCATGCTTCCTGAATTTTTTTATATCTTGTTTGATATCTGAAGTGGACAAGTCTGAGAGCAAAGTGATGTAGAGAGCTACTTTTTTCATCATCTAGAGCACAAAGTCTAAGTGCTTAGATGAAATGTTCATCAGCAAAAAGTTACTTGTTTGTATGATATCTACCAACATGCAGCCATTGTTGAAGTTGTTTTTCAACATCCTGAATATAATTCAATAGTTTGGAAGAAGACAAAAGTAATTTTATCTTTAAACAATCCAATACTATAATTGACTTAAAGCAATTGTTTTATTGGCATGTGTGCCTTGGGTTGGTTTGCTGTTCCTGATTTATAAATATATATTTTTCTCGACATTTTCCTTAAAACGTTGTTTGCAGTGAACTAAACATAACAAAACCATAATTTGTATTTGAAAGGAAATGCAATTTTTCTCAATCTAGCATGAGCTGAAGGTTGGCCATCCCTGATTTATAAATATATATTTTTGCAACATTTTCCTTAAAACGTTGTTTGCAGTGAACTAAACATAAGAAAACCATAATTTGTATTTGAAAGGAAATGTGATTTTTCCCAACCTCGCATGAGCTGAAGGGACTGTAGACTGCATTACACTGCTCTGTAAGAGTTACCTCATGTAATGGTGCTTTAATGACCATCTGTTGTGGGAAGGAGATGACTATTCTCAACTCTCACTTACTAGGTTCCTTGTTTTAGATATCACTTAATTTTAAACAGAAAGTATCATAAAGTTTACTCTATGTTATTTGGCAATATATTGTTAGTTTTGGATGTCTCAGTGGGAGCGTTATTCAATTTTTATGTTGGTGGAAGGTGATTGATTACCTGTTATGAATATTAAGAGTGGGAACCCTTGCTCTTCACGGTTATGTTAATTAATGAATTGTTAGATTTTACATGGAAATGTAAGTGAAAAATGCAGTTTATCATTATGTTAATTGATAAACTACTGTTAATTCTTTGATGACTCAAGATGATTACCTATTTTTAAATACCAAGTTCAGCTGATTTCTTGTATCAATGTCAAAGAGGACTCCTTTTTCATATTTGTCTTAATGTTGTACATATGTACTAATGGATAATTGCTTAAATATCATATGTCAAGTGATATGATCCTATTTTTAGAAATTTTGTTTGTTTTATCCTTATTTTCGTGATTGTACTTAAGAGGTAGAGAAATTGCATTAAATTTTAGATAAACTGTTACATTCTTATTCATCCTGTAATATTTCTTTCTATACAGGAAATAAATGTAATATATGGCAAGCATCTCCTGCAGCTTAGCATTACTGAATATGAACGTATCATCAGAGAATACACTCACCTGGATTACTTGATTGAAATACACAAAGTAACTTATATCAACCTCAAAAGGAAGTTTCAGAAAGCAATGTGTGATACATCTGAGGGTGATGCAGATGATTATGTTAGCAAACTGGAAAAGGTAAGACAAAGCACTCACTTCAAGGTTTTTAATAATATTTCTTTTCACTTTGTGTGAACATCAATAATGTTGTACAGCAAGTACAAGTGGTTAGCCTTCCCCTACCATTGCACCACATCAAACCACATAACCAAAACCCTTCCCTTCTAAGACATTAAAGTAGCACACAAACCCAATGCCAAAATAGCTAACAAACTAAACATACAAAAATGGTAGTACTTCCTCTCCCTCTTTGATAACCCAGGTGTATTTGATGCAGAGTGCGAGTGCAAAGCACATTACATCATCAGCAGATCCATGAGCTCCATCAATGAAAGAATCCAACAACACCTATCTGGTGCAAAATAGCTCAACCCACTACTGGTCTTCCTAAGCACATCAAATACAATAGCCATAAAATCCAAAAGGTGCATGTCAAGCACACAGCCCACACACTCGTAGACACCAAAATCAGTGAAACACATGCCATAATGCACTTCCCACATGAGCTAAACATCAATAGCACACAAGCACACCACAGTTGGATTCCTCTACTACAACAGTTAACTCCAGCCAATAGCAGATGACATGGACACAGTCGGATGGTTGACAACAGTGCACGTAGAGGCAGCCAGGAAACTATGAAAAATAGAAGCATGCGAAGCAGCAGTGCAACAAGTTTCAATGAGGATGGTGACAGTGGCCACTGAAATTAATAGAACAACAAATAAAACAGTTTCGTGGAATAAGTGAGTACTATTTTCTTGGCATTTATCTACTACCGTGTGTTTCATTTTCACATTATAAATCAATAGTGTTGAAGTTCAACTGCCCCCTCTTCACAGAGTATTTCATTGTTTTTGTGTTAACCACTTGCCTTACGACTTTTTTTTCCAAATTTATATCAAAATTCTACACTTTTTTTATTTTATATTTTACTACTACTTTACATGCAAAATTACATTAACAATGATTTTTGGTACAACAATCAAAAATAATCAAAATATTCTACTCCAAATAGGCATTCCTTTATTAACCCGAGTATACTCGGAGCTGTTAAATGTGATATAAATTGTGATATTTACTAACAATAATGCAACGAACAAAATGGTATGTTGTTTATGTTATAAATGATATAATATTGATTTCAAAAGACAAAAGAAGTAATTATTATTTTCACAAACCACTCACATAATTACTAGCCCGAGTTAACTCGGAGCAACAATTTTCTTTTTCATTTGAAAATGTTCGTTTTACCAACGTTTAGGTGTTCTGCTACCTGTAGCATTTCATTTCAGACACTAGGTGCTGTGTGGTATACACGGAAACAGGGCACTACACACAAAGCCACATTACAGTCAGGACAGTAGAAGCGGGATTCCCTTCTGATTTTTTTGCCCCGGGCATCACGTACTCTTGAACACATATAACACTGCTTCGTAGGATTTGATTTCTTCGGAGTGGGTGGCAAATACTCGAGGAAATGACGACCTGAAAGTCGTAGTGGACTTGGATGTATGCTTGGTCGTCCAAATCTTGGTGACAGTGATGGTGTGTGGTTCTGCTTGATCAGGTCATTCACAAGTTCCAGACGGAATTCCAGGTGTGTTTTTGTTCCACCACATTTTGTGTACAAAACAAACGAGTTCCATATGGCCAGATCAAGAAGGTGTAGGAAAATCTTCTTATAGTATTTTTTTTCCACGCTTTCTGGGTGTTGCATAATCAGCAAGATGCTGATCTACCCTATCCACCCCACCCATAGTGTCATTATAGTTAATAACAACCCGAGGTCTATATTTTGCTTCTCCCCGCCTCTCTACTTTCACCATATCAACTGTGTGTACACTCGACAATAGACCAACATATTTTTTGTCGTTCCACTTCATAACTGTTACTTTACCCCTCCTGAAACCTATGATTCCTCCCTTTTCAACTCGTGTATCTTTCAGTTCCTTTGGTAAGTCTTTTCTGTTTGTATTTAGTGTACCATAAACGTCTGTCTTGTTTGATATAAGAATATCTGCCAGCTGTGGTGAATTGTAATAATTGTCCATTGTTACGCTGAATCCCTGGTTTAGAAGAGGATGTAAGAGAGACATAACAACACGGGAAGACACCGGTAAATCTTTGTATTCTTCCATGAAGTGTGTATCTTTCCCAGTGTAAACAATTATATCCCAAACATAGCCACTTTTAGATTCACAAAGCATATACGACTTTATCCCAAACCTCGCTCTTTTTAGTGGTATGTACTGAATCCAACCCAACCTTCCCTTGACCATAAGAAGACTTTCGTCAATAGATAGTTCTCTTTCTGGTGTAACAAGTGTTCGAAATTTCTGCCACAGATATTCAATAACGGGCCATATTTTATTTAGCTTTGGATTTGGATGGGTTGCTGCATCATAGGTTTGATTGTTTGAAAAATGAAGGTAGCTTTTGATCTCAAGGAAACGACGGTGGCTCATTGTTTGTGAAAAAAAAATGGAGTTAGCAAGAATGGATTTTTTGTCCAATAAAACTGTAGGTCGGGTTTCTTTACAATGCTTTGTAGTATTGTAAGAGCAAGGAAAATTCGCATTTGGTTCACACTTACTTGATTCCAAGTTGCATTCCCTTCTTGCACTGCAAATGTGTTCGTTTCATTCACTATTAGAGTCACAATATCATTATCAATGTACTGTTCGAAAAATTGTATCAAGCCCTTACTTTCGTCTACATCATACTTGGCACGTGGTTGAGCAGAAAAAGGAAAGTGTGGTGGAGCTGATGCTGGAGATTCAGGATCAAGTTCTTGCCACACTCGTACAGACGTCAAACTAACATCAGAATGCGAACTTTCGATTGAAATATCATCACAGTCAGTTAGCGTTGTTTCACTCCACTAGCACTTACACTACACTCTGATGCACTTATGTCTGTGCTTATATCACTCATTTTGCTGCCAAAAGGACGAGAAAGTTCCAACCGAATCAACCCTTCCGAACAATGCGTTCTTGCAAGCAATCAAATGTCATGCAATGCAGAAAAGCTGTTGTCTTTCTTCACTTCTTGGCGCCTCAAGGAAGGCACAAAAATTAGTGCACACTCGAGACATCTGTTGGCCAGACTTGCAACTAACTCCACCTACCCAATTCATCATGAAAGTTCCGCCCGACTTAGTATGGCCGGTAAGAAAATTACATTCAAACTCCTCAGGTTTCCGAGATAACTCAGGATAATATTTTGCCGGAAGAGTGCCACATCCGAGATAATTCGGGTTAGTAAGGCAAGTGGTTAATGGCATCATGGTATGGTAGTCTTCTGTCATCCAGAGTACTTCTTTATTTCAACATGATTGAATTGTAGTAACATAGCTTTCTACCATAAATAACACCTCTGAATTTTGTTGACATAACTTAAGGTGTAATATGATTGACATTATAGTATTATACTTTTTTTCCATACATGTCACTTGATTATTTTCATGACAATGAACTGCCATCAGTGACACTGCTTTGTTTTATCACTAATGACATTGTTCTATGTTGACCTTCAGCACTGCAAGCCATTTCATTATTTAGACCCCAGGTGCGTGCTTTGCAAGTGTTTGGAAGTAAGAAGTTGCAATGCAGTTACAAGTAGGCATTACTTTTGAAATAGTGGTAACTGTCTCTTTATAAGCAACTCTGACAGAGTAACTTTTTCTGATAAATGTTATGAAATAAGGAAGTACTTGTACACTTACTTTTGTTTGCATTTTCCAATGAAATGAATTGTTTATCTGCTTCTTTTACCACATATTAAATCAAAAAATCTTCTGAGAGAATGGTTACACATTACACTTTCAGGTGTTTGGACATGACAGCAAATCCTGA
The DNA here is from genome assembly GCF_977018435.1 of Lepisma saccharinum. NCBI lineage: Eukaryota > Metazoa > Arthropoda > Insecta > Zygentoma > Lepismatidae > Lepisma > Lepisma saccharinum. The sequence continues at coordinate 81,010,897 of NC_139234.1, forward strand.
AGCTTCCACTGTATTTAGTACAATTTAGCACTGAAAGAAACTGATTACTTTTTCGAGTTTCTGGTGTGTAATAGGTGACTTGACTCTTCCTAAAGCCACCCAAATGCCTGGCAACTAGACTCACTCTCATTATACTCCTCTGTGGGACTTACGTTGCACCGTATATGTGTTTGTGATTGTCCATACATCAACTCCATTGTATCACCATTCATTCTCGTCTTCATGATCAGCCAAAAGTGGCAGAAAAGCGATGTATTCCTAGGAATACATGTGGCAAAGAGGCTTGTTTCCACTCTTTCAGTATACCTTTTCTGTTTTTTCAATACGTCTTAACTCTACCTGCATGCTTCCTGATTTTTTTTATATCTTGTTTGATATCTGAAGTGGACAAGTCTGAGAGCAAAGTGATGTAGAGAGCTACTTTTTTCATCATCTAGAGCACAAAGTCTAAGTGCTTAGATGAAATGTTCATCAGCAAAAAGTTACTTGTTTGTGTGATATCTACCAACATGCAGCCATTGTTGAAGTTGTTTTTCAACATCCTGAATATAATTCAATAGTTTGGAAGAAAACAAAAGTAATTTTATCTTTAAACAATCCAATACTATAATTGACTTAAAGCAATTGTTTTATTGGCATGTGTGCCTTGGGTTGGTTTGCTGTTCCTGATTTATAAATATATATTTTTCTCGACATTTTCCTTAAAACGTTGTTTGCAGTGAACTAAACATAACAAAACCATAATTTGTATTTGAAAGGAAATGCAATTTTTCTCAATCTAGCATGAGCTGAAGGTTGGCCATCCCTGATTTATAAATATATATATATGCAACATTTTCATTAAAACATTGTTTACAGTGAACTAAACATAAGAAAACCATAATTTGTATTTGAAAGGAAATGTGATTTTTCCCAACCTCGCATGAGCTGAAGGGACTGTAGACTGCATTACACTGCTCTGTAAGAGTTACCTCATGTAATGGTGCTTTAATGACCATCTGTTGTGGGAAGGAGATGACTATTCTCAACTCTCACTTACTAGGTTCCTTGTTTTAGATATCACTTAATTTTAAACAGAAAGTATCATAAAGTTTACTCTATGTTATTTGGCAATATATTGTTAGTTTTGGATGTCTCAGTGGGAGCGTTATTCAATTTTTATGTTGGTGGAAGGTGATTGATTACCTGTTATGAATATTAAGAGTGGGAACCCTTGCTCTTCACGGTTATGTTAATTAATGACTTGTTAGATTTTACATGGAAATGTAAGTGAAAAATGCAGTTTATCATTATGTTAATTGATAAACTACTGTTAATTCTTTGATGACTCAAGATGATTACCTATTTTTAAATACCAAGTTCAGCTGATTTCTTGTATCAATGTCAAAGAGGACTCCTTTTTCATATTTGTCTTAATGTTGTACATATGTACTAATGAATAATTGCTTAAATATCATATGTCAAGTGATATGATCCTATTTTTAGAAATTTTGTTTGTTTTATCCTTATTTTCGTGATTGTACTTAAGAGGTAGAGAAATTGCATTAAATTTTAGATAAACTGTTACATTCTTATTCATCCTGTAATATTTCTTTCTATACAGGAAATAAATGTAATATATGGCAAGCATCTCCTGCAGCTTAGCATTACTGAATATGAACGTATCATCAGAGAATACACTCACCTGGATTACTTGATTGAAATACACAAAGTAACTTATATCAACCTCAAAAGGAAGTTTCAGAAAGCAATGTGTGATACATCTGAGGGTGATGCAGATGATTATGTTAGCAAACTGGAAAAGGTAAGACAAAGCACTCACTTCAAGGTTTTTAATAATATTTCTTTTCACTTTGTGTGAACATCAATAATGTTGTACAGCAAGTACAAGTGGTTAGCCTTCCCCTACCATTGCACCACATCAAACCACATAACCAAAACCCTTCCCTTCTAAGACATTAAAGTAGCACACAAACCCAATGCCAAAATAGCTAACAAACTAAACATACAAAAATGGTAGTACTTCCTCTCCCTCTTTGATAACCCAGGTGTATTTGATGCAGAGTGCGAGTGCAAAGCACATTACATCATCAGCAGATCCATGAGCTCCATCAATGAAAGAATCCAACAACACCTATCTGGTGCAAAATAGCTCAACCCACTACTGGTCTTCCTAAGCACATCAAATACAATAGCCATAAAATCCAAAAGGTGCATGTCAAGCACACAGCCCACACACTCGTAGACACCAAAATCAGTGAAACACATGCCATAATGCACTTCCCACATGAGCTAAACATCAATAGCACACAAGCACACCACAGTTGGATTCCTCTACTACAACAGTTAGCACCAGCCAATAGCAGATGACATGGACACAGTCGGATGGTTGACAACAGTGCACGTAGAGGCAGCCAGGAAACTATGAAAAATAGAAGCATGCGAAGCAGCAGTGCAACAAGTTTCAACGAGGATGGTGACAGTGGCCACTGATATTAATAGAAGCTCAAAACGAAGTTTCAGAAAGCAATGTGTGATACATCTGATGGTGCTGCAGATGATTATGTTGCAAACTGGAAAAGGTAAAACAAAGCACTCACTTCAAGGTTAATAATAATATTTCAATTCGCTTTGTGTCAACATCAATAATGTTGTATGGCAAGTACAAGTGGTTAACCATCCCCTACCATTGCACCACATTAAACCACAAATCCAAAACCTTTCTCCTTTATAATATTAAATTAGTGCACACACCCAGTGCCAAAATAGCTAACAAACTAAACATACAAAAATGGTACTTCCTCTCCCTCCTTGATAACCCAGGTGTACAATGATACAGAGTGCGAGTTCAAGGCACATTACATCAGCAAATCCATAAGATCCATCAATGAAAGAAATCAACTACACCTATCTGATGCAAAATAGCTCAACCCACTACTGGTCTTGCTAAGCACATCAAATACAATAGCCATAAATACCAAGAGTACATGTCAATCACACAGCCCACACACCCGTAGACATCAAAATCAAGGAAACACATGCCATAATGCACTTCCCACATGAGCTAAACTTCGATAGCAGACAAGCACACCACTGTTGGATTCCTCTACTACAACAGTTAATGCCAGCCAATAGCAGACAACATGGACACAGATGAGTGGTTGACAACAGTGTACCTAGGGGCAGCCAGGAAACTATGAACAATAGAAGCATGCCAAGCAGCAGGGCAAGAAGTTTCAATGAGCATGGTGACAGTGGCCACTGAAATTAATAGAACAACAAATAAAACAGTTTTGCGGAATAAGTGAGTACTATTTTCTCGGCATTTATATACTACCGCAACTATCTTCTCCCAATTATGAATCAACTGCCCCTGTTCACAGAGTATTTCATTGTTTTTGTGTTGATGGCATCATGGTATGGTAGTCTTCTGTCATCTAGAGTACTTCTTTATTTCAACATCACTGAATTGTAGTAACATAGCTGTCCACCATAAATGATACCTCTGAATTTTGTTGACGTAACTTAGAGTGTAATATGATTGACATTATAGTATTATACTTTTTTTCATACATGTCACTTGATTATTTTCATGTCAGTGAACTGCCATCAGTGACACTGCATTGTTTTATCACTAATGACATTGTACTATGTTGACCTTCAGAACTGCAAACCATTTCATTATTTAGACACCAGGTACATGCATTGCATGTGTTTGGAAGTAAGAAGTCCTGGTCGAGCCTGCATTTTTCGCTGAAAAATTACTACATAATACAACTCTGTGGTGCCTAATCTAGAGTTTCCTAGTGTATTGCAGATAGAAAGTCATATAAAATATCTTAGGAAGGTAAAAGAAACTAAAGAAGGACTAAAATTAAATGGTATGACTCAGTTGTTAGCATATGCAGATGAAGTAGACTTATTAGGGGATGATATAAATACAATTAAGAATAATGCTAAAATATTTTACAAAACTGCTAAAGAGATAGTTTTGGAAGTTAACAATGAGAAAACTAAATATATGCTTACAGGCCGAAACCAAGTGTTAGGTAATAATCAAAATCTGATTATTGATAACAACTCGTTTGAACCAGTTTCCAAATTCAAGTACTTAGGAGTAATATTAACAAATGAAAATTATATTAAAGAGGAAGTAAAAGGTAGGCTTAATTCAGGCAATGCATGTTACTTTTGTCTTCTCATTTAATATATAAGAAACTAAAAGTTAAAATATACAAAACAGTAATTTTGCCTGTAGTATTATATGGGTGTGAAACTTGGTCCCTTACATTGAAAGAGGAAGGCTAGAGAGTTAGTTAGTGGTAAAACTATCTGTAATTTTACCAATAAATGCCTATATGGGCAGATACCGAGAGCTACCCTACCTTGGCCTCTGTGGTTTCCATGGTTTAACATGTTTAATTGTGACCATAACCTACAGTCCTTGCCTGGTTCATAGTAAGCATTATTCAGGTTGAGCGTATAAATGCTCTAACAACAGTTGAGGTTGGCAGTCTGATTGGTGCCTTTTGCACACTAATATAAGTTATTTTTTTCTGTAAAATATATTTAAATATGCCCTCAGCATGGCAATCAATATCAAGATTTAGTTGTGTGTGTAACCAAGAGTGACTCTGCTCTATTGCTTTTTAAAATATATGACCAAAGTGCTGCCTACAATGAAAAAGGTACAGCAGGTTTAGCTTAATTGCTTGTCAGTTTTGATTTGGTGAATCCTGCAATAACTGAACCGGTTACACGAATAATGTTGTACCCAACAGTTTATGGCTTCCAGAATATATTCCTCTTGTAGTCTGCAGTCATTACAAGCATAAAAACACAGCTTTGATGTTTCAGGAGAACAAATGCTACCTTCATCAGAGGAAGCATGTGATCTGGTGAAACGTCACAATGAAAAACTGTGTTTTAATGCTTGTAATGACTGTAGACTACAAGAGAAATATTTCTACAATGCATACATACAAGAAAAATTATTTTCCAGAATATAGTAAGTGGCACATTTTATGAACAGATTAAAAAGTTTTCGGCACCATGGAACTTCCTGTTTGAGAGAAAATGTATAACAGAAAACAACATGGGTGATAATTGGTTTTCTTGTGATATCAACATGGGTGATTGTTGTGCTGTTTCTGTGGCATTAGGTCTTTGCTGAATACAGCATTCATTGTGTGACCAATTCACCTCATGCAAATCAAATTTCAAGTACATATACTCAAGAACCTTCATTGCCTCTCAATAGACCCCATGAATATGCTACATTTAGTTGTTCATAACCAAATAAGAGCCCTCCAGCTTCTATGGTGCTTTCCACAACAATTAAGACTGAAGGGTGGCTGTGTAAACATGGCTAAATGATAAAGTATCAGGGGGAGGGAAATGGTGACAGAATTAACTTTTTCTAGCCAAGTTATAATGAAATTTTATTTCAGATAGACAATTGTTCACCAAGTAGAATTTTAAGCAAAAAATGCAGGCTCGACCAGGACTTGACCACTGAGCTACCGAAAGAATGGTTCACCATGTATGTCAAGGCTCATGTAAGATAAATGGCAGCACCTTAGTTGAAAAGTACACAACACACAACAATCACCACCAGATATATTTCAGAAAAGGAATTCAGGAATGTCTCACTTCTCATGTCAGCTAAAGGGTTACAGGAAGCTTTGAAATATTTTTTTCTAGTGAATTGTTGTATGTTTGAAAAGAAATTTAAAACACTTTCAAGCAACAATAGAAACATTTCTTATAATTGAAAGGAACAGTCCACATAATTTGTCCTTTTAAGTTCCAACAAATGAATGAAGGTAGCTTTGTTACAGAAAACCATTGTCACCAGAAAATACAAAGAAATGTACTTTTAACCACTGTACCCCTCGAGAGTTAATGTTTTCCTTTATAATCAACAAATTTTGATGCTTTACGAAATATATAATTGATTATTGCATGCAGAAAACACAAATAACAGGTATTTGAACCCAAATTATGGCCAGCACAAGTAGAAACCTGCCATCTCTGAATACTTTTGTTGCTTTTTATTAGTAAAAAATGCTTGTATACACACTAAAATAATGAAAAAAAAAACCATGGAACTTTCTAAAACCTCCAAACCTAAGGCCCCTAACGTAGGTGTGGAATGTCTTGTTGGATGCTATATTCACTGGTGGGAAGTCTTACTCCTTCACAGTAAAGTAACACGCTAAGGTAACTTTACTTCACAATAACACGTTTCCATGAGCTAAAAATAACTGAAAATGTTCACAGCAAAACATTTCACAGGTACAGAGGGTCAAGGGTACCAAACATACTTCAAATGAAGGTTGAAAATACCCAAACAAAATTTCTACTTTAGCAAACACTTTTATTGTATGTAATAAAGTAAGTAGAAAAGAAACATTTTTGAAAAATGTACATGTTTTAGTTATGAACGTTTCTGCTCTTTACTTTATTTTTGTGGGTAGAAAGGTATCAATTGTATTTATTTTATTTTGATTCAATGAATGTGATAGTCACATAAAAAATCTTGTATCAATAGCACTGTTGAAAAATTGATTGAATGGTTGCAGCAACAAACTTAATTTTAAAACCAGGCATCGTAAACACTAAAAATCAAACCAGTTTTCATTTTTAAGACATCATCAGCTAAAGTGAACATGTTAACAGCTCCAGAACATTCTTGTGATAAACAAAGCAACTGAATAAATTCACATCATTCCACTTGAAATCCCAGAAAACTGTAGCACATGCTGCATTAAGTACAGTAGATGCTGTAATTTTCTACATTACCAAAAACTAAAATCACATGTATAACAGCCGGCCTCAGTGGCGAAGTAGTTAGCACAGCAAGCTACAATGCCAGGGATGCTGGGTTTGAATCTTAGTCAAGGCATGGGTGCTCTTTTTTGAGTGTCCCTTCATCAATTTCATCTCATTACCATTCATCCTCACCTTTGCAATTAGCCAAAAGTAACAGAAAAGCGAGGTAATATAAACCAAACCAATCAATCACATATATAACGAAAACGAGCACTATACTTATTAATGGTAGTGTCACAGCATCCTTGCTGACAAGACAATATCTATGCATGTTTGACTTGGACTGCAGATCTTTTCTTTTGGCTTTGCCTGATAAACCAACAAGCCCATAATCCAGACGGCAAAACATTGTTGAAGAATGGTGTGGACTGGTCTTTTAGTACATTACACATCAACATTCCCCAGAATCCTACATATGAACATTTCCTTCTCTGTGGATTTGTGTTTGTACGTGAAAGTAATAGGGATAATCTAGTTTCAACTTGATGATCTCATTATCTTTAGTCCAGCAAGATGATTTTACAGAACAAATCTCATTCACAGTAAAGTTTCTCAAACTGTATGGGCACTTTATTCCGTATACTCCCTTCCCACAGCATGGGTTATACCTTTGTCACAAACTTCAGGAAAAAGAAGGAACTTGGTCTCAGTACCTTAAAAAATATAGTGAAACAGATGGTGAAACTGCCAGTTGTCACAATGACCTTCATATTTGATGCAGTGTTCATCCCTAATTTGTACTGAAACCAGTTCAGCTCTGACTTGTACTGAAACCACTTTGAACTTGCTGCTTGACCACAAAATATAACTGTACATTTATTTTCCAACTTGATCACTAAATTTTGGCCAGGTGCCTAACTTGAATAACACAGTGGCGAGGGATTTTTAAAAGTGTTACCGGTTATCAGTAGGACATTTAAGGGAGACTTGGGTGCCTCCGCACCTCATGCCCCCCTCCACCCCAATGTCTTCCAAGTAGTTCATATAATATTAATCTGGTACGTCTGCAATTCAATACTAGATTTTGGTAAAGTTATTAATCAGGAAAAAAAATGTTGACATAAGGACTGAAGTGTAATCGCAAACATTGGTTGTTGACACAATAATACGTAATTTGATACTTACAGAAACATCGAAGGCTACTTATATAGCAGATTAGTGTTGCCCAAAAGACGAGACTTTGGCCTGTCTCGTCTCATGGAAGTCTCGTGGAAATGCTGTCTCGTCTCGAAAATATTCGTTTGTCTCATGACACATGGTCAATCTCGTCTCGTCTCGAATTTTTAAAAGCCTCTCCCATCTCATCCCATGGACAACACTATAGCAGATCAATCCGACGACTCTTCTCTTTGAAAATAATTATATGATGCTGGGGTCCCGGGTTCGAATCCTGGCTTGGGCATGGACGTTTGTGATGTCTATTCATCAATTTAATCATATCATCACTCATCCCCATCTTCGCAAAATAACCAAAAGTGGCACAAGCGAAGAAAAATCAATCAAATCAAAAAAGTTCTATGATGCTGTCATAAAGTGAAGTTTTTCATTTGAATTTGAATTTTTGGGTGCGTCATGGTCATGGTCCATGTTATCCACATCTGAATTCCACCCTTTTTTCACCCGAAAATAGAGTACATGGCCAACAAAAGAGTTTCGACAACTGCGCACATCCACATAACCACGGATAGTCGTTATACCACGAAACATTGAAATGTCAGTCATATCCAGCAGACGATTTGGTTTTCAAATCGTTCAAAATAGGCTTTGGCCTCCCTTTCACCACAATTTCGATTTTTTCTGCAAAAGAACGAACCGAAAGATTGCTTCAAAATATCTTCTATCGCACGATTACACACACTGTTCAGATAGGATGAACCCGCCACCTCGGAACTCGGAGCAAGCTCCATTCCGCTTGTTAATTAATTGACAATGCCCGAAAACAACATAAAGACGAAAGACACCACTCACAAAATCGCACTGCACAGTCCCTCCCACAAACTGTTGTTTACTTTTGTAACACGTGAAGCACCCTCCTTGCCCCCTCCCCTCTCAGCATCGACCCTTCCCCAATATTTCCTTCGGAACCTGCAAGAAGTCCAGTTCTACTACTGTTGCCATTTAGTTCTTTTGAAACCAGATTTGCCCAAATCTCGAAACTTTTAGTTTCAAATAAGACGTATGTAGAGTAGATGTAGTCTTCATCTGTTGCCTAACTACTCCCACTCCCATGTTTCGCTAAATCCACTGAAATCTCATTTCTGACACCACTACTATTTCGTATATTTTACGTCCTTTGCTACCTTTAAGGCTTTCGCTTTATAGGATAATCGTGACGATGAGGATGCATGGTGAATTATTGAAATAAAATTATTTTTTTTTTTGTGTATGTAATTATTAATTTTTATAATTATGTAAGTAAAATAATAACAACGAACATTGAAATAACCATTTCTTGCTGAGGATTCGAACCTGCGACACCTGACACTTAAGAGCGTGCTAAGATAACAATCGGGAAATTATGCTTGTAAGTAAGGTTTTCACTCAAAAACAGTTCTACCACCTCAAAAACATTGCTTCAATCTGAAATTATTGCATTCCTGCAACAACGTATGTCAATCTCAATCATTATTATCAACAATTATCACAAAATTCTGTAACAGAAATAATATTATATGTGTGAAATATAGAATTTTAGGTTGACAGTTTAAAAGGACAGCAGACCCCTTGTTCATACCCATCCCTCTCCTCTCCTTCTTGCCCATGATGTCGAAGAAGGACAAAGAGGACTTTCGTAATCGCTGATATTTAGTGTAAATACAAAATATCACTTGGTAGTTTGCTTTTCCCCCAGTGTGATTTGATTTTTTTAAATTTTGATTTGGCGATTAAAACCACTTCATGCACAGTAATGCTAATCGGGACAGTTTAAAGTTGGATCCATACCACTTGTGCCTCCACCGGGTATCGAACCCGGGATCCCTTGATTTTAAGGCGGCGACGCTACCACTGTGCCATCGTTCCCCAGTGTGACTGGACACCTTCAGAGTAAGATAGACCCGATTAGGCGACTTAGCTATTTTCTGTCAATTGAATATGGCAACACTGGTCTGTATCCGGTAAGGATCACCGGCAACTGCGCCGGCTAAACAGGCATGCCAAAAACCCGCCTCCTCCTCCCGCGATCAGTCTTTGCCGTAAGGCGAAGTCTTCCTTGCGTGGGCTCAGGCCCCTTTCCTCATGTTGCCTGAGGAGGGTACTGGATCAGTCCTCCTCTTCGCTTTTGCCGGTGTCAGACAAAATGTTAGTCTGAAATGTTTACTTTATGACAATATTACCAGTTTATGTACGTAATAATATTTTAAGATGGGTTCTTCAATTCTGTATATTTTGGTGTTACCTGCGGTAACAGCGGCTACATGCACGCCACGCCTCTGGAATAACATAATTTTGAAGGAATACATCTCACTTGTCTTTTGTAGGTTTCGGAATGTTTACAAGAGACTGATATTTCATCGGTGATTTCAGTTTCACTTATCATGTCCAGCCTTATTTTCTTCTGCATGGAAGCAATAAAGTCCATGATACTTATTGGAACGGTTAGTAGTGTTTACATATGAGGAAGCAGCCATGCATTTTCTTTTTCAATGCATGATAAATGATCCCTTTATTGTACACCAGGTTCAAGCATGAAGATGATTGCAGCAAGATGAGACCTCCCCAATACCAGCCATACACAAACACAAGCCATATGTTACTTCCCCATCCTCTTCCAATTGTAGTTCTGGGAATGCTTAATCTGAAATGCTGAAAGAAAAAATGAAAATAATTAGAATGAAAAATATATACATAACTATCAGAAGTAATACACTAGCCAACATGGTAATAGTTCAGATAGTGGTAACTGTCTCTTTATAAGCAACTCTGACAGAGTAACTTTTTCTGAAAAATGTTATGGAATAAGGAAGTACTTGTACACTTACTTTAGTTTGCATTTTCCAATGATAGGAATTGTTTCTCTATTTCTTTTATCATATATTAAATCAAACAATCTTCTGATAGAATGGTTATACATTACACTTTCAGGTGTTTAGACATGACAGCAAGTCCTGAAGCTTCCACTGTATATAGTATAATTTCACACTGAAAGACACTGATTACTTTTTCGAGTTTCTGGTGTGTAATAGGTGTCTTGACACTTCCTAAGCCACCCAAATGCCTGGCAAGAGGACTCACTGTCATATACTCCTCTGTGGGACTTACGTTGCACTCTATATGTTTTTTTTTTGTTTTTTTTTTATTTAGTTTATTTTACTTCGTGTTTTGTGCCTCTTGGCTAATTTGCGAAGATGGGGATGAGTGATGAAATGATGAAATTGATGAATGGACATTCACAAACGACCAAGCCTGACCGGGATTCGAACCCGGGACCCTTGGCATCGCAGCGCGATGTGCTAACCACTCGGCCACAGGGTCGGGCAAATATATGTGTTTGTGATTGCCCTTACATCAACTCCATTGTATCACCATTCATTTTCATTTTTTTTATGATAACCAAAAGTGGCAGAAAAGCGATATATTCCTAGGAATTCATGTGGCAAAGGGGCTTGTTTCCACTCTTTCAGTATACTTTTTTTTTTTTAATACGTCTTAACTCTACCTGCATGCTTCCTGAGAATTTTTATATCTTGTTTGATATAAAAGTGATGTAGAAAGCTACTTTTTTCATCATGTATAGCACAGAATCTAAGTGCTTAGATGAAATGTTCATCTGCAGAAGTTACTTTTTTGTATGATATCTACCAACATGCAGCCATTTGACACGCACCTTCTGCCTTTAGGGCTTTATGTTAGTCTGGTTACAACCCTTTTATCGGACTTCTCAAAGCCTTCTAAGGGTTAGTAGGACCAAGCCCTTGTGAGGTCTGTGGTGTGTAACGTCCAATTTTGCAAGGTGCTTTTATTTTTAGTTAAACTGGGGCGTTATTGTTATAACGTTACCTCAAAGGCCGGGATCTGAAATTTTAAGCACCTTGGGACAAGTCACAAAATCACGTGGGTGGAGGTTAATGTTACGTTGTTCGTAACACCTCAAAGTTACTCTGAACTTCACAATCCTTATCAGTAATTCAAATAAAGGTTGGGAGAGACAAGGCAAACATGATGACGTTTGCAAAAACTCAGTCCTAAAAAAAAAAAAGTAAGTAGCAACTCTACGAATTTTTCCAAAAATGCGTAACGCACCAGAGCAAATAACTTACTACTTAGTATCAATTATTCCTTTACCATAAATTACAAAAAAAACACTAACTACCAACACTTCCATTTATAGTGCATACATGTCGTCGAAGACAATAGGTGAATTAGGAAGGTAATGAACGCAAATTATGTCAAATAGGCAAAAGTCAAAGTTTAACAATTAATAACGTAATTTATTCATGCATTCCAAAAGATCAACAACAACAATTTAAAACGTAACCCTTTTTTTACGGTTACAGCATCAAGATTATGTATATAGCGTCATTAACAAGCTCCTAATTTGATTAGGGTAATATTCGCAATTTTACGTAAACAACGACTTGTGCGATTGTTAACTCATATTAAATTACAATACATTTGAACAATACCTTTTCATCGCGTGTAAAAAAAAAAATGCTTGCATTTCATAAATAATAGTCTTAATCAATTATTCAACAACAATGATATCAAAAGGGCACTGCGTTCAGTTTATGCCAATAATCTACAATTTATATTTAACTCACGTTTCTGCACAAGTTTTAATCACCTTTTTATTATACTGGCTTAATAAAAAAAAATGGTTCTTACGCCTTTACAATAAACCTTCGATTATTGTGACTATAGATTCATATTAAATAAATGTGCAAAGAATTTACAAGAACCCTTTTGAACGTAGAAGAGAGGCTCTCCCTAGATGCTCATTCTCCAATTAAGTAATTTATTTGCCTCGTACAATTTTGCCAGCAAATTAACCAAATCCCAAAATGACGAAAAGGGGAGGTGGGGGGAAAAATGGCGTCGGCGAAGTCTTTGTCGCGATTACTCCAAGTATGACTTTGCGACGTATTTTGCAAAAAGTGCCAACGAATACTTTCTTCAAAAAAGGCAAACGCGTTGCAGAACATTAAACAATGAACCAGTTTTACGCAGGCACATTTTTAAATTTGTCAATTTAAACTCTTTTTGTGTCCACACATTTAAATTGAGCGACACATATCACAACCACGTGGTAAACCAATGTTTTACGACGATATATATTTTTAAGATTTACAATTTCGCGAACATTTACAAATTGATTAACTAGGCTTATTTCTGCAACTTGGCGCACTCAGTACGAAACTTGCATAGTTCGTCGTCGCGTAAGAAAAAAATATCTGGTTCGTATTTTTTTTGTCTCACTGCTATTCACCACAAAATACTACAAACAATTCACTTCTGCATACCTTGTTTTGTGCGTGATTGCTTTCTTAGTCCTGGGAAAGGATACGACTTCCTTCACTGATTGGCAGACAAATCCCCGTGAATGCGTGCACGTCTTGGTTGGAATCACATGTAGTCCATTTTGTCGATTTCCAATATTACTCCCAATGCTGACTGTCAAATGGCCCTTTCCAATCTACGCGTCCATTTATCAACTGGTACCAAATTTAAGAAATAGTAGTAGCCTATTTTACAACAAAGGCTCTCAGTCTATATTCCACGAACAAGCTCGCCAATTCATCGCGCGTTACAAATTGTAAGTCAAAGCGTCAAAGTTCAAACTTCATTTTAATGAAGCATTTTGCAACGTGGAGCGCGAGAGACAGAGAAAAAAAAAGTTGTTGCTGGTACCGAACGCAATACACGACTGGCTGCTCTACACACACAAGTCTGCTCACTTTCACTTCCGTTGTTCCTTCCGGTGATCCAGGTGGCGTGATTTACGACTCGATAACTCGCAAATAACTAGTGGAGCCATCTGTCGTAAATCTTGGGAATTAAATAATGAGCGATTATGTATCGCGTATTTTGAGCAGAGCATTTTTTTCAACGTAAAGTAGGAAGTTGTAGGATTTTGCAAATTCACTTGCAATAAATCGCTACAGGTGTAGGATTTTTTTTTTAATGATCACCTATGTAGGTTTGAAATGAAAGATCATCCAGATCTTTAATCGAAGATTTATTTAAACTTCCGATGATATTTAACACTTTTCAAACAGACAATTCACCCGATACAACTTGTAGGCCTAAACCTATTAGTTGTACCGAAGTTTATAACCCTGGTCTTTTTGATGATGCAGGAGAACGCCTTATTCAGAGTTGGGTTTGTAGAATATCTGCCAAATGGAACACAAGTACACCAGCCAATTCGAAGATTGGAGCAAGATGTTACCCAACATCCCCTGAACCATCATTCTTTCGGCAACCAGGACAATATCCCGTAGGCCTAAAAAAGTCTAGCTCTTTTATATCATAATTTTGGTTACAATTTAACATGGTTACTTCATAGTTGTTTTATATTTCCATAGTTTCAGCATTTTATCCTGATTTAAGTTAAACAATTCATTACCTATTGTAACATTAACAATAACATTTTTTTTGGAAAGAAATTAACAATCTTTAGAGAAAAGATTCAACACTAATTCTTAACAACATAGATTTTTATAACATAGATTGAATAATTTAGTGCTTAAAAGGCATGTGTTGACAGGGGCAACACATAGCGTTCCCCCAGAAGAAAATAAAATTAAATATAAGTTAAAGTTATTGAATTTTGTTTTATAACTTTTTCTCCTTTTTCATATATTTTCATTTTTCTTTCTCTTCTTCTTCTTCATGATGTGAGTCGATGTTTCATTTGGGATCGTCTTCTTGGACTTCATTCTTCAGCTGCATGTAGCTTGAGTAGAAAACAGGAAATTAACATCTTGTTCAACACACTCCTTCGTAAAACTTGTTGACGTCCATTAGCCAGGTCTTCCATCCATTTAGATCTTCTTCTAGATTCTCCTCTTTTGGAATGGGAGATGGATTTTGTAAAGGAAATACAGGTTGTTTTGCACTTATCTTGCAGATTGAATTATTTACAAGTCCCGGTTTGTCAGAAAATAATGTGCAGTGTAGTTCATCCTCATCTTCTTGATTCACAACCCTGGAGCGAAAGCCTTCTTTCTTATATCTTCCTCGGTGGTGGACCTATTGTCTGAATGCGTTTCCCTTTCAGCCATCGATAGTTTAACACACAAAGTTTAACCATTAATTGCTTCAAAACTATCTTCTTGGTCATCTGGAATCAAACATTCTTCAACGACTTGTCCCTTCACCGTTACATATAATTTGTTGGCACCTGCATCCAAATTGACTCTATATCTCTTGAACAAGGGATATCCAAATAACCAATCTGCCTCTAAATTCTTCACTACGTAGACTTGTTCATCAAAAGTGTGTCCTGCAATTTAATAAAGAATGGTTCGGCATCCTACAATACATGTCCAACAAAATCTTTTAACCTTATTCCTGGACATCTTTGCAGTTTCAAGCCTGGTAATCTATCTCTGAGCTTTACCCAAACATTATAATTCATGACAGTGCATTCACTTCCTGTATCCAAGGTACATCTTATTTTCAGTCCCAAAACTTCTATTAGAATTTCTGGCTTTTTGTTACAGTTTTTTGTTACTTCGAAAACTGTAAATAATTTTTCTTCTTCTGAATTTGGATAAGAATTTAGATCTAGATATAAAACATCTAAATTTTTATTAGTAATTAGTTTGTCTTCTTCGCTCTCACAAATATCAAGATTGTGTCGTGTTGTAGAAAGGAGAGCACAATCTACAATGACCTCTGGTTTAAATTTGCTCGACTGGTAGAGTGAATTTCCCAAGAAGGTGCTTTAATTGTGGAAGGAAACGAAGTTGACTACTTGGTGAAAGTAGTAACTGATATGCTGTTTTCAGTACAAAGTTGCATTTATCTCGGGTGATCCTTAAGCATTATATCTACATAAAAAAAAAAAAAACATTGAAAGTAGTGCCCCCATGAGCATACACTGTTAATTTTTATTCGTTTTAAGTAGGTTAGGATCATTAGGTTTAATTATTTTATTATTTCCGCGTGTGTGTATAAATATAAAAGTAAGAGAACCAAACCTGACCCACCTAATCTACTCAAGCAAGCAGATACGAGGGGGTATGAAAAGTAATTGCTTGTAGAAAACATAACATAACATTGCAGATTAACTTATACACATGGAACTTGGGCCTTACACAAAAGAACAGTTCATAATATTAGTTTTCGAAACTGAAACCAAATCTGTACTGATATACGAAATGAATGGAATTTGGTTGGCGGTATTTTTTCTTTTGAAAAATGCTGTGATTTTACGCAATGATTTCATACAATGTTACGATAATTATGTTCACATTAACTACATTAGGTAAAACTTACTGTATCTCCAAAAACACTGTTTATTGACTAATATCAGATGACACAATTTCAAAATTTACGGGAACAGATTGGCTGACGGCCGGATGAAGCTACTTATCAAAATTAGAAACTAAATACTGTGTGATTGAAAAATGTATAGTATACTTACATTCCTGTTACTATTATTAAATATTACATATATTTTACTCGCATTCTCGAAATACATTTTACTAAAAGAGAAGATTCATGAATATTGACACAAATTTGACTTCAGCTGGTTTGCGAGGCAACGTCTAAAAACAGACTACTAACTACGGTCAACCAATATCCCATTAGACTGAAACAGCCCTGCCATAAACCAGGCCTTGGCTTTACCCACCATTAGCGAAGGGAGGAACTGGCATTCTGCAAGGATCAATTCTAGCTCCTCTCCTATATACAATCTTCACAGCAGATTTAGAAACCAACATAGAGCATAGTACTGTACACTTTTATGCAGATGACACCCAAATTCAAATCCCATTTCCACCAAAATCACCAGATTATGCAATAGCATTACTTAACAAAGATTTGGCAGCCATCAATACCTGGTGTAATGCAAATGGTCTGAAAATAAATCCACAAAAGTCTGTTATCACAGTCACGGTTCCAAGAATAGCCTCGCAATGATAAACCCGAATAATCCATGCGTCAAAATAGAGACATCTGAAATTCCACATTCAAAAAGTATAAAGAATTTAGGAGTTACGTTAGACGAACACTTGAACTGGGACCCTCATGTTCAAGAGCAAACTAAGAAAGCCTACGCAGCACTAAGATCCCTCTATAAATTTAATGAATACTTAAAAACAGATATTAAAATGAAACTTGTGCAAACACTGATTCTCCCTCTTCTAGACTACTGTGATATAGTATATGGTGCAAACTTCTCTGTTCGAAATAAAGTAAAAATTCAAAATGTTCAAAATTCGTGTTTACGCTTCGTTTATAACATTAAAAATTTCGATCATATTCTTCCAACCCTGAACGAGAACAAAATGCTAAACATGAACAGATGTCACAGACTTCATTTCTGTTGCTTTATACAAAATCTTTTGCATAAAAAAATTCCCGAAAATGTATTCGAGAAACTAGAAACCAGAAGGGAAATACACAACTACAAAACAAGAGGAACAGCAAAACTTGAACTCTTCAAACACTCACTGGAAATTTTCAAATCGTCTTTTACACTTTCAGCGGCAAAAACATGGAATGAACTTCCCCCCTCTATTACCTCCCTCCCCAGTCCTAACAAATTTAAGAATAAACTAAAGAATTTTCTGTTAGATGAGCAATATCTCTGTTCAAGCTCCCACGAGTAACACTACACAATACAGTTTAGAAACCATGAGAGCCTCGCCAATCCAATCCAATCCTTGACAAATCTACAACTATATTGTAATATTTACGTATGCGTTGTTCTATCATACCTCACAAAACTAGCATAATCATGTACATCAATCTCAACATCCGTGCATGAATGTCCTGCTCAGAAATGTTTAGTATGTGTGTTTTATTGTGTGTGTGTGTGCGTGTGCGTGAATGTGTTTTTTTCTCTCTTTCTTTTTTACGTGTTGTCCTAATTTTTTAAAATCTCGTCTTTGTTCTTTCCTTGTAACCATTTTTTTAATGTAATTGTATTTTTTTCTCTTTTTATGATTTTGTTTATGTACACTAGGTAAGTGTCAAATGGGGTTAGGTGGGAGAACAGCCACAGGCTGAACCTCGCCCTTTAATAAAGAAAATTTGAATTTAAATCTGAATTTGATACATCATGGGCATTTTCATTAAATCCATATAAGTATTTATCTCTTCCAGGTACCTCTCAGCAGATACTGAATTTATTTCTCCATTAAACTTGGTGAGGGAATTGACGTCAAGACATTCGGAGAATTCGATTGGATGAATAGTTTAAGTAGGAATTATATTCTACCATATTTTCCATAAAGCAGTTTCTAGTTCATCTTATTCTACCATTCCTTCTTCGTTTCTTTCTTTTGCATGGTTTAGAATGTTCGGGAGATTCGGAACTGGAAGAACGTGAGGAGCCAGAGGTTCTTACACATATCTTCTTTGGCAGAGTTTCCATCTCTTCATTGCTATTCTCCTTGCCTAGCTGTAAGGTCTCCAACTTTGAGGTTAACGTTTTTATAATTTCCACTTGTTGTGTTTGGACCTCTTTCGTTTTTCTTATTTCACCTTCCAAATTTACGGATATTTCCCTCTGACTTTCCTTCAGCTTGGTTAGCAAACTGCAATTTACATTATCCTTGTCCACTCGATTCTTCTTGGTTCAAACTTTCTTGTAGCTGTTTAAAACTGTCATCATCTATCTGCTAATCTTCTCTCCTTCTTTCCACTAGTTCTTCATATTTTTCGTCTCTATCTTTCTGATTTCAGCTATCGCTTAGGATATTTCTTTTCCTAGATTTATTTTAAAATCTTCGAACATTTTCTTACTCACTTCTCTTTCTCTTTCTGCTTTCTGTTCAACATCTTGTTCACCCAACGTTTCGATTAAACGTGCGAACTTTTGGTCATTTTCTTCCTTGTCCTTTATTCTTTGCTCTTGTTTTTCTTCCTTTTCTTTTAATCTCTGTTCTTTTTATGCTTCCTTTTCTTTTAATCTTTGCTCTTTTTCTGCTTCTTTCTCTTCCTTAAAATCAGTCATAAAGGAGATCGTCATTTCCCTCCAACTATCACCTGTTGGGGTTGGCGTAACTTGTTTTTCCACGCACTGTCTACATTTATCGTCTACCTCCGCTGCTACGTCACATTCTGGGGTTTTATGTGCGCAACTTTCATGAATGTATCTGTTGCAGCCGGAGCATGGTAATAAGGTTTCCTCCTTCTTTTCTTCTTTCATACAGTAAATGAGCCTCTTCTTTTGCTGCCTGGTCAAAGATCTCTGAGAACCTATCATCTTTGCTTCTTCTGTTTCTAGAACAGGCTTCTGCTTCCGTTTCTGGAAAAGACTTCTGCTTCTGATTCTGGAACAGGCTTCTGCTTCCGTTTCTGGAACAGACTTCTTCTTCTTCTGCTGGGCCATGAAGATCCACAGGTGGTTGCTTCGATGGTCCTGGTCACGGTCACCAAAAATCACTGACACGCACCTTCTGCCTTTAGGGCTTTATGTTAGTCTGGTTACAACCCTTTCATCGGACTTCTCAATGGCTTCTAAGGGTTAATAGGACCAAGCCCTTGCAAGGTCTGTGGTTCAGGATTTATTTTTAATTATCACCTATGTAGGTTTGAAATGAAAGATCATCGAGATCTTTTACTCGAAGATTTATTTAAACTTCTGGTGTAATACAAACACTTTTCAAACAGACAGTTCACCTGATACAACTTGTAGGCCTAAACCTATTAGTTGTACCGAATTTTATAACCCTTGTCTTTTTGATGATGCAGGAGAACACCTTATTCAGAGTTGGGTTTGTGGAGCATCTGCCAAATGGAGCACAAGTACACCAGCCAATCCAAAGATTGAAGCAAGATGTTACCCAACGTCCCCTGAACCATCAGCCTTTTGGCAACCAGGAGAATGTCCCGTACCTTACAAAAGTCTAGCTCTTTTATATCAAAATTTTGTTTACAATTTACCATGTTTACTACATAGTTGTTTTATATTTCCATAGTTTCAGCATTTTTTCCTGATTTAACTTAAACAATTCATTAACTATTGTAACATTAACAATAACATTTTTTTTGGAAAGAAATCTAACAATCTTTAGAAAAAAGATTCAACACTAATTCTTAACAACATAGATTTTTATAACATAGACTGAATAGTTTAGTGCTTTAAAGGCATGTGTTGACAGGAGTGACACACATTGTTGAAAACCCTGAATATAATTCAATAGTTTGGAAGAAGACAAAAATAATTTTATCTTTAAACAATCCAATATGATAAATGATCTGAAGCAATTATTTTATTGGCATGTGTGCCTTGGGTTGGCTGTTCCGGATTTATAAATATATATTTTTGCAACATTTTCATTGAAACATTGTTTAGAGAGAACTAAACATAAGATAACCATAATTTGTATTTTAAAGGAAATGCAATTTTTCCCAACCTCGCATGAGCTGAAGGGACTGTAGACTGCATTACACTGCTTTGTAAGAGTTACCTCAGATAGTGGTGCATTAATTAATGACCATCCGTTGTGGGAATCATGACTATTCTCAACTCTCACTTACTAGGTTCCTTGTTTTAGATATCACTTAATTTTAAACAGGAAAGTGTCATAAAGTTTACTCTATGTTAATTGCCAATATATTGTTAGTTTTGGATGTCTCGTTGGGAGCGTTATTCAATTTTCATATTGGTGGAAGGTGATCACCTGTTATTAATACCATGAGTGGGAACCCTTGTTCTTCATGGTTATTTTAATTAATGACTTGTTAGATTTTACATAGAAATGTAAGTGAAAAATGCAGTTTATCATTATGTTAATTGATTAACTACTGTTATTTCTTTGATGACTCAAGATGATTATCTATTTTTAAATATCGAGTTCAACTGATTTCTTGTATCAACGTAAAAGAAGACCCTTTTATATACACTGCTGGACAAAAAAAAAGCCGACGCTTGAATTTTTTGTGATAATGCATAAATTCTGATTGGAATGCTAACTAAATGTTGCAGAAATTAGATAACAATTTAAAATTTATTGTTAATAAGTTAAATTAGAACAAAGATGAAAGTTACAGAAAACTACCAAAAAAATAAAAAGGAAATCTTAGGAATTGTTTTTTTTAAATATTGTAAACTGGTTCTGGTGGGGTATATAATCTGTCTAGTAGCGGGTGTTACCTCCCCAGCCATCAATTACAGCTTGTAACCACCGTGTCATACTTCGATAAAGGTTGGCAATCACTTCTTGGTTCAATTGCTCCCATTCTTTTTGAATAGCACATCTTAGCTCTTCAATTGGTTTTGGAACTATTGCACGGTTTCTGATATGTCGTTTCAGTTGATCCCAGATGTGCTCTATCGGATTTAGGTCCGGACTTTGTGGTGGCCATTCTAATCGCGTAATGTCATGCATAAAAACAAAGTCCGGGCCTATGAATGGTGCAAATGGTACTACATTATCTGCTAAACATTCTGTAATATACCTGCGAGCTGTCATTACCCCATTCTCTACAAGAACAAACTCTGTACGTCCTTGTAAAGAGATACCTCCCCGGACCATGACACCACCTCCTTCAAAGGGTGTTATTTCAATGACACAACATTGTGCATAACTCTCATTAGGTCTTCTATACACATGCTTACACTTGTGTCTGATGAACGTAGGTTGAATTTTGACTCATCGGAGAATAAAACCTTTTCCCACTGCTCCTCATTCCAATGTAAGTGTTGTGTAGCAAATTCCAATCTTTGCTTCCAGAGATGTGCTAACAACTTGAGATCTGTAGCTGGCCTCCGAGATGATAAACCACTTTCATTCAGTCTTCTACGAACTGTTCGTGAAGAAACCACAGTTCTATGAACATTTCTCAAACGCTGTGCCACAATATTTGAAGTCATACGATGGTCTCTTAAGACTATCATATGCATTAAATGATTTTCCCATGCTGTTGTGCATCCTTTCCAACCAGAACCTGGTCTTCTACCATAGGAACTAGTTGCATCATACCATCTGAGAGCTTCATGGATAGTACTTCATGCTATGTTTAGCACTCTAGCAATATAGCGCACACTACGACCATCATCACAAAGAGCTACTGCTTTTACTACCTCTTCACGTCTCATTTCAAGCTAGCAATCTTACAATACACTTGCAAGTAAAACACCAGCACTGACAATATCAAATTATATCTGTTACTATGGCTACTATGAACCAAAAAACTAGACATTAAACAAAATAACATCAACAGGAATTGAAAATCAATAAATTAAAACAAAATTGCATGACATTGATTTTGAGCCTACTAGGTGTTCCAAATAAGTAAATACGAGTAAATAAATAAACAGATAATAAATGAAGGGCCAGGGGGAAAAACGATGAATGTTCATTCGAGACGATTTGCCAGGAAATGAAAAACAAAGTATTTCTTTCCATAAGTACGTTAATATATGCCAAAATAATAATGCGTTTTTCAGGCACTTCTCATCGTTTCCCAACGAAGGCCGTTCTCATTCTTATAGTACAGCTTCTGAACTATCAGATGGCGTTGCGATCTCAAAATGGGCGAAAAATCGACATTCATCGTTTTTCCCCCTGGCCC
Organism: Lepisma saccharinum; assembly: GCF_977018435.1. Taxonomy (NCBI): domain Eukaryota; kingdom Metazoa; phylum Arthropoda; class Insecta; order Zygentoma; family Lepismatidae; genus Lepisma; species Lepisma saccharinum. Next base: position 81,033,427 of record NC_139234.1, read on the forward strand.
TTCAAATGGAAAGAGTATGGATAATATTCCATAATGAATGTTCAATTGTTCAATACTTAACTGAGAGCATAATTCATAAGTAATTGCAATTCAGATGTCAAATATTAAGGTGTCCAGTTTTTTTTTGTCCAGCAGTATATACAGGGTAGGGTGATTGGTAATTCAACCTATTCCTGGAAAGGGGTAATACTAGAGCACATTTGCAACAAATTTGACCCTATGCACCGGGGGGTTGGAAATCAATGTGTTTCGAGTTATTGCAGTTTGTAGATTTTCGTCACGTATTCCGACTTGCGACCAAAACTACTAATTATGAAAAAATTACTACACCCTGGGCACTTAGTTGACACGTTGCTAACAGCTGATGAATGAGTGACTACTGGGAAAAAATTCATGCCCAAAATTCCCATACCCACAGAAGGAAACAGTCATTGGAGCACACGTCATGAACAAATTTGGAAATTATCTTTTAAATCGAAGAGGATTACTCAGAAAAATGGTAACACACTTAGCGTAAAAATTATGGAAAAAACTTCCTCGTTTCATAAGCTCTCCAAAAAGATACAAATGATGTCAACTGGCTGTTTGACTGTTTCTTTCTGTGGGTATTGGAATTTTGGGCTAGAATTTTTTTTTACCAGTAGTCACTCATTCGTTAGCTGTTAGCAACATGTCGATTAAGTGCCCAGGTTGTAGTAGTTTTTTTCAAAATAAGTAGTTTATGGTTGCAAGTCGGAATACGTGACGAAAATCTACAAACTGCAATAACTCAAAACCCATTGATTTCCAACCCCCGGTGCCAAGGTTCAAATTTGTTGCAAATCTGCTCTAGTATTACCCCTTTCAAGGAATAGGTCTAAGTACCAATCACCCTGTATACATATATATCTTACTGTTTTCACAGTATAAAAAGTATAAAAACTTACGTGAGTGAGTATAATAGTCGTAACAATCCTATACAAACGATGTTTCGTGAAGCTACGCTTCGCTTCTTCAGGTTTTCTTATCAGTAAATAAAATATTTCGTCATATATATAAATAAATCCAGGATTAGGTAAAAAAGGGTATTGGGATATAGAATGTAAAATTACATGACGTTAAAAGTGCCATATAGGCTAGGAGATAATTCTAAAAGAACGGTGTACCCATACTACCATACAGAATGAATGACTACTGTAGCATACGAGTGCTACATCCCTTCCAATGTGAACTCCACAGATTCCGAAGTAGTGTGGGTCACTTCCGGCGTGACAAGGAATTTATCAGACTCTTTCTACACTGTTTTTTCACCATCGTTTAAACATTTTGATACATGTTTCATCCAAGTTGCCGTCATCCCTATTTAGTCTTTTCCCCCTATCAACACAAATATTTGCAGCCTCGTGAACGTTCCTATCAGGTTGTTTATGAACTCTTTTTACCACTTCCCTTTTTCTAATCATATGTTTCAATTCCAGAAAATGCTCGGAAGGCCCAGTCTTCGGTTATTGTACCTTTATATCCTTGTCGTGCTCGTCCCAGCAAGTTCCCATGCTTCTTCCGGTTTGTCCTATATATGCTTTACTACAGGGTGATTTTTTTAAAACTCATGGTTTTCTTTGTTGTGTAAAATTTGTAAATGAAGTATTATTTCCATGCGGTTTGTGGCAAATGCATAAGGAAGGATGGGAGATTTATTGGAGTATGTTTACCGGTTTATATGCATCCCGGGTAATATCGCCCACGCCTCAATAAAAACAGCAAATATTCACCAGTGTACCTTTCGCTTCTATATGGTCTGGGGGTTTGGATGCAGTGCGGAGGTTTAAGTTTCCTCCTGTAGATAGCACCGTTGTCATTGTCAACAATATCCAGGAAACTGAGCTGTTATATTGTTGTGCTGGAAAGTTGTGTGCTTTTGCGTAATTGTTGTGCTGAAAAGTTGCGTTATTGTGATCAGGACACACAGTAAGAATGGTGTACTCCTTGCAGGAACGTGTGTTTATCGTGAAAAGTTTTTGGAAAACTGATTCTGTTGTTGCTACGCAAAGGGTATTTAGAAACAAATTTGCCTCACGTTCTGCCCCAGACAAGGAACACAATATTGTCGCTAGTGAAGAAATTGGAAGAAACAGGATCACTTCTGAGTGAGACAGGGAAACATCGGACCCCGCGGGTAGGTGTTGTGGAAGATGTCAGTGCTCGACTCTTGAGGTCGCCCAAGAAATCTCTCTGTCGTTTGTCACAAGAAACCGGCTATAGCTATTCAACATGTCAAAAGGCAGCGAAAACTGTGAAACTAAGGGCGTACAAAATTACAGCTGTTCAAGAATTGAAGGATCCAGATAAAGTTAAACGTGTAGATTACTGTAATTGGTTTTTAATGTTTATTGTGCGTAATCCTGATATTCTGAAAATAACGTGGTTTACTGATGAAGCCTGGTTTAATCTCTCTGGGTATGTTAATTCTCAGAATACATGGATATGGGCAGCTGAAAATCCACATAGTGTAATCGAAATTCCGTTGCACTCACAGAACGTTGGGGTATGGTGGGCTGTCTCAGCATCACGTATAGTGGGTCCAATCTTCTTCAATGAAACAGTGAACACAGAGCGGTGCAGGGCAATATTCATGGAATTTGTTGAAAGTTTGGACGACATTGAACTCACACAGGGTTATTTTCAACAGGATTGTGCTACATGCCATACATCGCATGACAGTATGGCACTGATTGAAAGTTTCTTTGCGAATAGGGTTATTTCAAAGGGATTGTGGCCTCCAAGGTCTCCAGACTTAACTTCACTTGACTTCTTTCTGTGGGGCTTCCTAAAGAGACGTGTGTACACAAACAACCCTACATCCCTGGAAATGTTGAAGCAGAACATTATCACTGAAATTGCGAACATTAGCGCACAAACACTATGTCAGACAGCCCTTAACATGGAACGGCGTGTTCGACTTTGTTTACAGGAAGGAGGTCGACACTTTCAGCACCTTCTTTAAAGGTAAGATGTTATGTCATATGTCTGTGCCATAATTTTTATGTTTTATTTATGTTTGAGTGAATACAAAAAAAAAAGAACTCATTTTCATTTTCATTAATTCAGTTTAGCAAAAATCAAATACTTCAATGTTATTGTACGGTACACTGGTGAATATTTGCTGTTTTTGTTGAGGCGTGGGCGATATTACCCGGGATGCATATAAACCGGTAAACATACTCCAATAAATCTCCCATCCTTCCTTATTCCTTTGCCACAAACCGCATGGAAATAATACTTCATTTACAAATTTTACACAACAAAGAAAACCATGAGTTTTAAAAAAATCACCCTGTACAAGAACAAGTTATCCTATACATGCCCTTCTCATCTCTGACCTCTTTTCACACCTTTCCATCGTTTCTGTATTCTGTGAAATACTCCTCTATATTTCGGGGTGCTCTCATTCCCCCTTTTAACCTGAAGTCTTTTAGAATTTTATCAAACTTTTTGGACACCCCTTTTACATATGGGATGCCGATGCATTTGTATTCTACTTCCCCTACTTCTTTATTCTCAATTTCTCAATTTCTCGTGAAGGAGAAGGTGAAACCTGCTCAAATTTGGCGTAGACTGCAAGCACAGTATGGTGAACAAACACTGTCACGGGCAAGAGTGTACGAATGGTGTCATAAAAGTTCCCCTCCATCCAAGAAAAGCAAAGTGCTGCCGTCTGCCGGTAAGATTTTGGGAACAGTCTTCTGGAACATGAAAGGTGTTATCCATGTGGATTTTGTGGAGAAGGGTGCCACAATTAATGCCAAGTATTACTCAACACTGCTTCACGGTGCTGTACGTGGGGCTGTTCGTAAGAAAAGGCCTGGAATGTTGTCGAAACACGTCATTCTTCTCCATGACAATTCCAGGCCCCACACGGTTCATTTGACTCAAACAACACTGGCCAGCATGCACTGGGAGGTTTTACCACACAGTCCTTACAGTCCAGATTTATGCCTCAGTGATTTCCACTTGTTTGGGGCACTTAAAGAGCATTTGGGCGAGACGCACTTCCAGACAGATGAGGAACTCAAGAACGCTGTCCTGCAGTGGTTACGACACCAACCTACTTTTTTCTACGCCATAGGCATCAAGGAACTTCCACAATGACGGCAACGGTGTCTGGATGTTGAGGGGGAATACTTTGAAAAACTGACATAGTTTGGTGCTTCTATGTATGTATATTTCCTGTCTAGAAATAAAAGTCCCGGTCAACCTTGAACGACCCTTGTAGATGAAACCACCGTACAAACTCCCAGGCCGTAACATCAGTTCCCTTATCCATAACCCACCTCTGAAGACAATCCATGGCTTTATTTCGAGGAATGCTAGGATACAAATTAATGACATCAAAACTACGAATTTCATCCTGCTTGTTTATATTTATCCTCTCTAATCCTTTCTTCACTTCCCTAGAGTTCTCAATGCTGTATTACATGACGTTACATTCTATATCCCAATACCCTTTTTTACCTAATCCTGGATTTATTTATATATATATGACGAAGTATTTTATTTACTGATAAGAAAACCTGAAGAAGCGAAGTGTAGCTTCGTGAAACGTCATTTGCATGGGATTGTTACGACTATTACACTCACTCATGTAAGTTTTTTATACTTTTTATACTGTGAATATATTTAGTGAGTAAACGCACAAATTCAGAATTTACATTACTTCCAATACGGGGAGAAATCCAGGATTAATTTGGTACATGTTATTAACAGGGTGTGGTTTCTTAAAATATTCAAGAAACTTGACATAGTACCACAATTTTTAAAATGGGGATAACGACCGTTAAGTCAAAGCAGAATTGAACAAAAATGCGATATTCAGATTAAGATGCTGGGGAAATCTGTTCGTGAGGCATATGCCGAAATTGAAAGGTTAAATAAGGAATATTTAGAACTATATTTCCAAATTAGCGGGGAACTTGATGGCGTGACTTGGAATATGGTTGAGGAAAGGCACAGTAAACATGTAGAGCAGCAAAGATCCAAAATAACTGTTTTGAACAAGTTCAATAGGTTAGTTAAGAAAAGGGAGAAGAATGAAAAAAACAGGGAATATGGGAATAAATAGCGCGAAAGAAGGGATGAACGAGAATAACACCTATAATGTTTTGAACTTACCACAATATGAGCTGCCTCGTGAACTCGTTGAAAAAACTGATAAGGGACATAAATTTGCTATAGGCCGGAATAAAATATAGATGGAAGAATTTGTTATAGCCACCGAACGAACCATAGGCATTTTGTCAGATGACGAGAAAAATGAACTAAGACATAAAATGCATGATTTCATTGAGGAAAGGATTAGGAAAGAGGTAGGGGGAGGTGGGAAGTCATATGGAGAAACGACACCGAAACCTAGGAGAAAAACGTAAATGAGTGAGGGAGTGGGCCGACAACAACAATTTATTCCTTATAAGATCCGATAAGGAAAATAAATTGGTAATAATGGAGAAGAATACATACCAGGAGAAACTGGAAAAATGTTTCACCAATGATGACTTTGAAGTAATAGAACGAAACCCAATAAGTAAAATAAGAAATGAAGTTAAAGAGGGGATCGAAATGTGTTTGACACTTTCGAGATCAGAAAAGAAGAAACTTAATGAAGACTGTAAGAGGGGTGAAATTCCTATCGCTTTCGGCATTCCTAAAACTCATAATGAAGGGATCCCGATGAGACCAATTATACCCATATATACTCACCCGGGATATAAACTGGCAAAATCATTAGTAAAGAGGTTAAGGGAGGTTGGGGGGAAGACCAAATACAGCATTGAGAACTCTTGGGAAGTCAAGAAAGGATTAGAGGGAATAAATATAAACAAGCAGGATGAAATTCGTAGTTTTGATGTCATTAATTTGTATCCTAGCATTCCTCGAGATAAAGCCATGGATTGTCTTCAGAGGTGGGTTATGGATAAGGGAACTGATGTTACGACCTGGGAGTTCGAGCGGTGGTTTCATCTAGTATCGGGGTACAATTATTTCTGTTTTAATGGTAAAATATATAGACAAAATGAAGGACTGGCTATGGGGATTTGTTGAGTGAGCTTAACAATGATATTCAATATTTTTGTAGGTATGTAGATGACATCTTGGTTATCGGGAAAAATAAATATTAGATAATATTTTCTAAATACAGGGAGAACAATATGATAGGATAAAATTCACAAGTGAGAAAGAAAACGAAGGAGTAATTAACTATTTGGACATGAGGATTGAACGAGTTAATGGTGTGTTTCGAACAGGGGTTTATCACAAGAAGTTGGCAGGGGATAGATATATCCACCAAGATTCTGAACATGCAAACAGAATTAAGAATAATGTAAACATGAACTTCTACATTCGGGCTGGGAGGCTCTGTAATAGTAGGGAGGAAAGAGAGAAAGAAGAAAATTGGATAATGAAGGTGGGGTTAAGAAATGGTAACAAAGTAGAGGAAATGAGGAGAATAAAGAGTGGGGGGCCCTTAAAGTTTTGAATAAGGAAGGTGGAAGGAATAAGGCAAGTAAGAATAAAGAAGTAGGGGAAGTAGAATACAAATGCATCGGCATCCCATATGTAAAAGGGGTGTCCAAAAAGTTTGATAAAATTCTAAAAGACTTCAGGTTAAAAGGGGGAATGAGAGCACCCCGAAATATAGAGGAGTATTTCACAGAATACAGAAACGATGGAAAGGTGCGAAAAGAGGTCAGAGATGAGAAGGGCATGTATAGGATAACTTGTTCTTGTAGTAAAGCATATATAGGACAAACCGGAAGAAGCATGGGAACTTGCTGGGATGAGCATGACAAGGATATAAAGGTACAATAACCGAAGACTGGTCCTTCCGAGCATTTTCTGGAATTGAAACATAAGATTAGAAAAAGGGAAGTGGTAAAAAGAGTTCATAAACAACCTGATAGGAACGTTCACGAGGCTGCAAATATTTGTGTCGATAGGGGGAAAAGACTAAATAGGGATGACGGCAACTTGGATGAAACATGTATCAAAATGTTTAAACGATGGTGAAAAAACAGTGTAGAAAGAGTCTGATAAATTCCTTGTCACGCCGGAAGTGACCCACGCTACTTCGGAATCTGTGGAGTTCACATTGGAAGGCATGTAGCACTCGTATGCTACAGTAGTCATTCATTCTGTATGGTAGTATGGGTACACCGTTCTTTTAGAATTATCTCCTAGCCTATATGGCACTTTTAACGTCATGTAATTTTACATTCTATATCCCAATACCCTTTTTTACCTAATCCTGGATTTATTTATATATATGACGAAATATTTTATTTACTGATAAGAAAACCTGAAGAAGCGAAGCGTAGCTTCACGAAACATCGTTTGTATAGGATTGTTACGACTATTATACTCACTCACGTAAGTTTTTATACTTTTTATACTGTGAATATATTTAGTGAGTGAACTTACAAATTGAGAATGTACATATCTTAATGTTGTACATACCTCAGTAATGGATAATTGCTTAAACATCAGATGTCAAGTTATATGATACAATTTTTAAAATATTGTTTGTTTTATCCTTATTTTCATGATTGTACTTAAAAGGTAGAGAAATTGCATTAAACTTTAGAAAAACTGTTACATTATTATTCATCGTAAAATTTTTATCTTTGTACAGGGAATAAATGTGATATACTGCAAGCATTTCCTGCATCTTACCGTTAAGAAATATGAATGTACCATAAGAACATGCTCTAACCTGGATAACTTGAGAGATTTACATATAGAGACTCAAAACTCCCTCAAAAAGAAACTTCTGGAAGCAGTGCCTGACAAATCTGAAGGTGCTGCAGATATTTATGTTAGCAAACTGGAAAAGGTAAGACAAAATGACCAACTTTAAAGTTTTAAATAATATTTCTGTTTACTTTGTCGCAACATCAATAATATAGTACTTCCATTGCCCACTGTTCACACAGGGTTTTTCATCGTTTTGACATTGATAGCATCATGGTGTGATAGCCTTCTGCCATTCAGAGCACTTATTTATTTCATAATTAATGAAGATTTGCATTGCCTGGAACAGTAATTTTGTGCTTATTAAAGTGATGAAATGTTATCAAGGTATATGTGAAACATGGTTACTTACATGTGTTTATGTGGAATGTTCTTACCTCTAAATGTTGATATTTAACTGAATGAAATACTGTAACTTTATAAAATGAGAAACTGGGTTACTTTTGAGCCAAGTATCTGCTTGCAACTCAGTTATACATTTAGTAACTTTCCAAACATTGCCTTCTCTGGACACACAGTAATAATAACCCATCATGCCACAGCCCTTGAGGGCCAGGGCATATCTTTCGATTGCTGGCCTTACTTTTGTATGCCTCAGTTACAGGCTAACATGTAGTCAGAGGACAGACCCTCCCAGTCATGGTTGTAGGTTTCCATGACCAGATTACACTACTCATTCATAGCTCCCTGGTATCCTAACAATGGACATTTCCACTTGAAGAACATTTTAAATCCATTCACTTTACGGATAATGACACAAAAATGAGATGTGCAAAATATCTCAGCAATATTTGTTTTGGTTCTCGAGAAACACGCCTTCAAACACTGCTAAAATTCACCTCCTACGTCACCCATTTGAAAATGTCCCCTGATTGCAGGCAGGGTTTCAGCTCGTCCCGTCAACTTAGCCATGAAAGCAACAGCAAGTAATTTGTTACTGTGTAAAACAAGTATCTTATAGTTATAACTTCCAGTGCAAAAATGTGTGCTTCATTTCTTGGAGATGAATTATGCCTTAACACTGCAGTACTTACTGTAATTCAGCCACTCAGTAGAAGGTTTCTCCATTAGACTGACAAAGCAATACTGGTAAGGTAACAGTAAATGGCTGAACATATGAACAGCCTTGTTCATTGCTAATACATAGGTTCTGACTGGCAATAAATTATTGTTACAAGAATGGTTTTTCGGGAATTACAATTATTTTCGTCATAATATTTTCTTTACAAATTTTAAAATAACAATACGTTTACAACATTCGGGTTGACACGTCAAAAAAAAAAAAAAAAAAAAAGAATGGTACGCAGAATTTTTAAATTGCCTACAGTAAAGGACAGTTTTCGTCAGTTAATATATATATTACAAATGTATGTATTTATCCTACGTCGCTTTTCCGTCACTTTGTCTAACCACAACGATGAGAACACATGGTTAATTTAGTATGTATCTTCTCTAACATCACATTTCTTGCCACTTTTGGCTATTCACGACAATGAAGATGAATGACTACAAGCAGTATTCCAAGTCGGGGTTGCAGGAGAACACTAACCCCCCCCCCCCTCCACCAGCACCACCAACAACAACTGGCACAATTTAAGTATCACCCAACCTGTTTCCTTTCTCATTCTTTGATTTTTATTTAGCTCTTTTGGCCCTCCTTACTTTTACCCTATATATATATATATATATATTGTAGCTGCTGTCAGTGGTGTTATGATGTAATCATTAATAGGCCTAGGGTTGATAATTTAGATTGTAAATTTTCAGGTAGAGGAAAGTTTGGAAAAATGTTAAATACGGACCTGAATGTTTGAAATACTTAAACACCATTGCAGCTATATTGTAACTAATTTTTATATACAAGGTGTCCCATAAGTGTGGAACCATAGGAGAATAACAAAATAAGTATATGTTAGGAATTGGCATTCATACAAATGAACTTAGCCAACACACTATAACACACTGGTACTGGTTTCTTCATTAGTAACAGTTTTCGGCAATCCGTTATGATGTCTGTCATGTATGAATCCAATTTCTTTCAATTTGTTTACCAGCTTGCCGACACAACTGTGTGATTGGTGCACAGCCCGGTTTCTTCATTAGTAACAGTTTTAGGTGATTCACTATGATGCCTGTCATGTATGAATCCAGTTTCTTTAAATTTGTTTACCAGCTTACCGACAAAACTGTGTGATTGGTGCACAGCCCGGATGTAGCCTATTGAATTCTTAGGCCACTTCCCGCTTACTGCAGGTCCCCACCAGCAAAATAACTTGGATTTCCTCCTCCATAGTCAGTGCCATGGTTAAGCTGTTACAAATAAAAGGGTAATATGAAAAATACCTATGGTTTCAGATTTATGGGACACCTGGTATATCTGTTTTGATTTGAATATGCTGTAAGTGAAAGAAGTAACTATTCTGTTATTGTAATGGTTTTATTGTCATTTAGCATTAGAAATATATGGCTGTATGTATCAGCAAGATATTTTTAATATTTTAAGTTCGTTTCATGGTGTTCCTAGTCTGAAAGTGCATCTTCAATTTCAATTAATTGTCCTCAATTTTCCTTGTTGCGATTAGGAAAGATGGTGGAAAAGCAACATAAAATAAGAAACATATAAAATAAAGCTTCACAAAAGAGTGACAGTTTTTATTAGAGACCCAATTTTTATCCAATTTTAGTTCACTTTTTTAGGTGCCTATTTTAGAACCTTTTTATTTTAAGTGCCTTTTTCAGTGCCTATTTACGTCATTTTGGTGCCTATTTGCCTGCCTTTTTGAGAGGCTCTGAGTGCCTATATATCCGCACCCTAGTTATTATCCTTATTGAAGTTTATTTGAGGTCCAAACCAATAGCTTATGGCCTCCCTGATGGTGCAGTGGCAGCGTCGTCACCTTGTAATCAAGTGGTCCCGGGTTCGATACCCAGTGGAGGCACATAATGGTTTGGATTCCACTTTAAACTGTAGGTCCAGTCCCGATAAGCCTTACTGTGCATAAAGTGGACTTAAAGCACCAACTCAACTCAACCAATTGCTTATTTTTGTTGTAATAACAAATACACTTTCTTTCAGAGATATTTACTAAGGAATTTTTGTAGTATAAATTGTTGGGTGTATTTTTGTAGTTCCTGAACTTATCCCAACATATGTGCATGAAAATTACAATAAAGAATCCCTGTTTATTTTAGAAAATCAAAGCAAAGCTAAAAGATGTGGTATTGGAGAAGGTAATAGCCGTTCACAAAAAGAATCTAGAGGAAAAAATTAGTTACCTATGGCTTGCACTTGGTTGGACAGAGATAGAAACTTTCAATGCAGTGAAAGATGAGATACTTAAGGATCTCAAGAGATTGCTTCCTGTCATTCCACAAAATGAAGTTGCTGATTGTCACAGAGTGGCTGTTGAGGTTTGTTATTTTTATTTATTTATTTATTCTTTGCATTGTTCCTTGATTTGTACTAGGTTAAGTGCTCTAGTAATGGATACTCAAGAAAATTTCACCATCAAATATTTTCAATAATTCAGGATTATCATTTCACATATTCTACACAGCCTACATATTCCTGAATAAGATTGTATACATTGATACAGAGAGTCTACTCAGATGTTTCACAACAGTTGGACACTTTGGTCTCTTTGTGGTTTACCTACTCTTCAAGTAATGGCTGCTTAGTGCAGAAATTATTATTCACTCATACTTATAAATTATGACAGTTCGTGGAATGTGGATTTAGTTTGTTTAACAAATAGTGTCAGTAACAAGAATTAAAGATTAAAATGTAGTAATGTGCATATTTGTAAGTTACATAACAAAAAATACTTAATAAAAATACATTTCAAAAACATGCATGCAACACAAATGTAAATGTTGTGATTCCTTTAATATAAATAAGAATATTCATGGTTCAAGTGTCTTACTTTAATGAGCAAATCATAACACTATAATAAATAAATTTACTTTTTATTGAACAATCAGTTTGAATCCATAATTGTGAATCATTTCATACTTCTCATAATACATTACATATATTAGCTATTATTTATGTATATCATCACTGCCTTTCTCTGGTATATGTTAGGGAAGTGTGCAATGTAAAATGATTTTGAAAAATAAATTCACAATTACTTAGAGTTGCAAAAAAGCCAGCTTTTTTGTGTGGACATTTTTTTTCGATAAAAAGCTGGCTTTTTTTGGAAAAAGACCGGAAATTTTGGCTTTTTTTGGAGTTTTACCAATTACAGCTAACCTATTTAATTTGAAGTTACTGTTATATGTTTACAGGTTTGTAATGGCATATTTTGCAACTAGCTAAAAAAATGTGTATGATTTAGCAGCCAAGAGACAGATATTGGACATTGCTTGTTGTTACTAATTTGTTTTTGCCTTACATGTATATGTATACCCAATGGCATTGTGGTAATGCTGTTGTTTTGCAATCAAAGGGTAGTGGGTTCAATCCGAGTGGACGCATATTGCATAGTGGTTCAGGTATAATTTTCACCCTAGCTTACCCGAGGGGGGCTTTCAGGCCCACCACCTATATTTTTTAATTTTTCAACTGTTCAAAAATAAATTGCATTGTTCCCTAGGATGTTCCCATTATTTCTGTAGTACTTTTGTTCATAGAAACTTAAATGTAATGTAAATAGAAGCCAAATTGCACTTGGTGCGCCTATCAGGTGCCATCTTTGAATGTCTCTCTTGCCAGTGACAGTACAATTGGTTGGTAATTATTATTATTATAATATTATATTTAATAAACAACTGCACCTTTATAAACAAAAAAAGCATTAATAAAAAATTATTATGGATTTCGTGAGTTTTAGTGAATGATAAAATATGTGGGAGACGCTCCTGCAATAATTGGTTATAATTTTTATTAATTATAATTTTTTGTAATTATTATAATTAATAAATAACTGCACATATATAATCAACAAAGGAACTAGTGATTCAATAATAAAATGGTTTCTTGAATTTTAGTGATAAAAAGAGTGTGCCCCTGTTAGAATACCCCCCTTTTTCCCCAAGGTAAGTAAGTTTCTCGTACGGCATGGGTAAGCTGTGGTTAAAACTAAACATGTAGTCGTGATGAGCACATCTCACCATGAAATGGACTTAAAACAAGCTTTTACATGTTTGTGTCTCAATTTAAATGTCTATATCATAAAATATGAAACAAATGTTAATATCAAAATATAATATTTTGGGACAATTAAAAATCTTTACTGTTCACAAAACACATGCAGAAGTATACATATTATGTGAGTGTGTGTATATATCATGTTTAACAGAGCTTTGAGACTGAAGCGACACGTGGGTTTTGGAATCCAACCCTTAGAAGTAAATGCAACCTTTCGAACTGAAGCAACATAACCTGTAAGTGTCGCTTGTCACTTGGCCTGTACCATTTTCTCAGTGAACTTTCAGACTGAAGCAACAAGTGACTTCTGTCACTTGGAAGCAGACCCTCAGTAATCAATTCAACCTTTTGAACCGAGACACAACCACAAGCTACACATGTCACTGGCATGTTGCCCGGACTGGATTGTTTTCTCAATGGCCAGCATCATGCCACTTTGGTCTGTTGTTCTTGCATGCACAGTGAATGTTTTGCTTTATACTGAAGAAGACTGTGTTGCTTGTCATCTGTGACTTCAGTCTGAAAGCTCCTTCAATGGTGAGCATCATGTCGCCTCGGTCTTGTTTGTGCATGCATGGTGAATGCTTGCTTATAGATTGAAGAGGCTTATGTCATTTCAATGTGACACCCCACTGTCATGTGTTGTTTAGGTCTGAATGTTCTGTATACTTAACAAGATTGTTTGCGACTTCATCAGAGATGAAAATTTAACTTAGCCTGTAAATCACAGAGAACCAATTGCAAGAACTGTTGTTGGAAAAAGGCCAGCTTTCTGATAGAAGATTCCTTTTATAATCATGAATGAGCCTCTGGAGTGGAATAAATAAGTTGGTGCCTTGTAATAAAAAGGGGTAATAAAAAGGGGTCTGAGGTTCACTCCTCAGTGGAGGCAGAGTGCTTCGGATCTCATTTCAAACTGTATGTCCAGGCCAAATTTCCTAAATAGATTTTTTTTGCCTTTTGCAGCCAATCTTATTTGCTTCTGCTTCAGTTTTAGTACCATTGTTTCTCAACTGCTGGACAGCAAAAGGTCCGTTGCCCCCAGGGGTTGACTATTTTAAATTAATTTTATATTGACAACAAGTCTATACATAATTGAACTATTTATTACTCTTTATGATTATGCCATAATTGATATATTAATATTATATATTAAATTATATATAAACTTTAAAGACCAGAAATGAATTTATGAATAAAATTTGCCGGTGCCCATGGCAGAGTGGTTAGCAGATGATGCTACAATGCCAGGAGTCCCGGGTTCGATTTCTGGCATGGGCATGGATGTTTGTGAGTGTCCATTCATAAATTTCATCATATCATCACTCATCCCCATCTTCGCAAATTAGCCAAAAGTGGCACAAGAAGCGAAGTAAATTAAAGCAAATCAAGTACAAATGAATAAAATTTTTGGGTTCTGGGCATTGACTTGTATGAAATAAATTTACTGGGATGTGGTCCCTCAAAGGTTGAGAACCACTGCAACAAGCAGGCAAAATACATCACTAGTTGCTCCATGCCCAGGTTTAATGGCCATTCAACCAAATTATACATGATGTACTGGAAAGCCAGGATACAAATGTATTTTACTGAACACAAAATTTAATGTAAAGAGATTTGATACTAGATTTTCAAAAGGTAGAGCAGCATTTTCTTTTTCGCTTCATGTACGTGTTTGTATAACAAATTCAAATGTTGAAAATCATATCATACTATTTGATTCTATTAAAGGCATATATAAGGGTTGCCCAAATGAGAGTGAGACTCTTGGGTTTATTTCTGTAATGATTTATTGGTTGGAATATATGAAAATACAGGAAGTAAAAGTGATCCATGGGTGACATATACTCTACACATAGTCACCTTGTCTGTTCAAACAAGTGTCCCAGCATGTCGCAAGGGTATGGATACCCGGAGCGAAGAACGTCCGTGCTTGACTGCGGAACCAATCTTCAACGGCATAACAGACCTCAGCACCGTTGGCGAACCAACGGTTCTTGAGATTTTTTTTAGTGGCACAAAGATGTGGTAGTTGCTGGGTGAGAGATCGGGCTGTAGGGAGAATGGTCGAGGACTTCCCAGCGGAAACACCACAGCAGATCATGAAACACCTTCTGCCTTCAAAAATTGCATAACTGCTCACTGGGCCTGTTTGGATGAATCCATGTTGTGAACATACTTCTGCACATGTAAACAACACACTGCGTTGTCAGACCATACCAGGTATGCATATGATGTATGCTTTCTTACATACAACGTCACCTACCAGAGGAAACACAAAGCTCTGCATAGTTAAGCTACAATGCTACAACAAAAACCTTAGTTTGGTTTGGGCAACCTTTATACAAAACTGCTCTAGTTATGTTAATATGTTTATACTACATAGATATATTTAATAAGCCTACCAAAATATGAAGATAATACTTGGAAAGAACAGCACAAACATAAACACAGTTTATGTCTAGCAATAAATTTCATATTTTAAATTGTATTTTATATTTAGAAATGAGTGTCTATTTTATAGTAGAAAGATAAACGAAAACCATAGAACAAGAAAAATACCAACAACTCCTGCCTGTGTTTTCATTGATTTGAGACACTTTTATCAAAAAAGCTGAAAACACCAAGGGAAAAATTTTTTTTTCCAAAAAAGCCGGTTTTTTCTGACCACTTCCAACTCTACAATTACTCTATACATAATTATTTTAGCTCTATATTATTTTTCCCTCCAAATGCTTTGTGAATTTACTGACCATCAGTTTTAAATTTCACTGCTTAACTGTGGTATGCTGAAAATGAGCAATATAAATATATTTTATCAGATAACTTTCATATCCATTTCAGTTAATGATTGATTATATCTCTGTCGTATAAACACCTGCATGATTTGAGGTTACATATATTTATTCCAATTTTTGGGATCTGAATATTCTGTAATCTGAATTACCAAAATACTGGAACAAATAATTTTGATGATGGGTATATTCATGATCCATATATCAATGTTGAAATCATATACCGGGTGTCCGAGAAGTCTCTGTATGAAAACAAAAATTAACTGTATCCATTATATGCAACATAGACATGAAAAAATGGTACCAAAATGTTCGGAAACTATTCAAGTTTTATTGGCAATAGGAAAGAAATCAATAAATCTCCACGTGAGCACCCTTGGTAGAACGGAGTACATCTAGTTGAAATTAAACTTCTCGCCATGCATTAGCCAACATCACAGGAGGGATTGATGTGATGACTTGGGTTATTCGTTGTCGCAGAGTTGCAAGATCGGATACAGGAGTTCTGTAGACATTGTCTTTCACATAACCCCATAGAAAAAAATCTAAAGGGGTTATGTCTGGAGACCGTGCAGGCCACGCTGTCGGTCCATCTCGACCAATCCATTTTCCAGGAAATGTCTGATCAAGGTAGGAACGAATGTCCAGACTCCAATGTAGCGGTGCATCATCTTGTTGAAAGATAACATCTGGGTGATATTCTAGTAATTGAGGAACAGCAAACAATTGCAACATATCGAGATACACTCCAGATGTTACGGTGTCCTCACAGAAAAAGAATGGTCCGATTATTCTGTCATGCAGCAGCGCGCACCAAACATTCACCTTCGGGCTGCCCATGGTCGACTCCCTCTCCTCATGAGGGGGCTCTTTACCCCAGATACGCACGTTGTGTCTATTCACTAAACCACTGACATGAAAGACCGCCTCGTCTGAAAAAGCAACATGTTCCAGATAGCCATTATCAGCGTCAATGCGTGATAACATTTTCACCGCAAAGTTATACCGACGTTTGCCGTCATTGGGCAACAAAGCCTGCAGGATTTGCACTTTGTACGCACGAAACAGTAAACGTTTGTGTAACACATCATGAACAGAACCTTTTGGCATCTGTAATTCATGTGAGGCCGTACGCACGGATTTCTTCGGACTGCGCACAAAAGCCACTCTTGACATCTTCCACCCTTTCGTCTGAGGTTGATGGTCGGCCACTTCCCGGTCCGTCAGCAACAGATCCTGTGGTCTTGAATTTGTCATACCACGACTTAATGCTCCTACCATCGGGCGGCACCTTTCCGTACGATGTTTGAAACTCTCTCTGCACTGTTTTTTGTGACCTGCTCTCGCGAAACCACAGGACACACTCAGCTTTTTCCTGATTTGTGTACATTTCCGGTTTGCTGGACACTGGCACTGCTACACTACCGCAACATTACAGAAATCTGAAACAAAAAAAACTTGAATAGTTTCCGAACATTTTGGTACCATTTTTTCATGTCTATGTTGCATATAGCAGATACAGTTAATTTTTGTTTTCATACAAAGACTTCTCGGACACCCGGTATATGAATTGCTCATACATATCTATCAGACATTCTAATAATTCAATAATTTCAATTATGGGGTCATTCCATATCAAATCAACCAAGGTCTGAACCTTGACATCTCAGAAATTGATAATTTTTGGGATTTTTTTACCAGTTATTTTCGGCTCTTAGTTTTTGAGTTATTGACTTTCAAAAAAGCAAAAATCCAAAAATTTGACGACATTTTGAAATCTTCAAACAGCTGTAGATCAAAAGCTATTTGACCTAGAGAGCTCAAATTGTTGTCATTCTCTTCTGCTTTTAATGAGCTTCAATTTGGAATACAACATGACAGTTATATTTGAATTTTGTAATGTAAGAATGTAAGAGCATGTAGTGAGCCAAACTGCGACAGTGATCATTTTCTACTGAGAATCATGGTCAGACAAAGAATTGCTAATATACAGAAAATTAAAACTAAGAAAAAGGAAGAGATTGAATATAGAGAAGCTAAGGGACAAAGAATGTCTTAAAAAGTATCTAAATGAAGTGGAGAAAACACTAGAAATAGGAAAAGAAGAAGAGAATATTGAAAGAAAATGGGAAAAAATTAAGGCAACAATAAAGAATGTAACTGATAAGGTAATTGGCCAAATTAAAAATAAAGGAAATTACGAAGAATGTCTAGAGGCTTTAAGATTAAAGAATGAAGCTAGAAAGAAAATGATGCAAAGACAACCTAGACAAAGAACTGAAAGATATGAACAGCTGAGAAGAAAAAGTTAAACATCAACAAAAAGAAAGATATGATGAAAAAGAAATATAAAAAGAAGCATAGAGACAAGAAATACATAAAATGAGGCTAAGAAGTTTTATAAAGAAATAGAATGTTTACAAAGGGATATCAACCAAGACTCAATGGCTGTTGAGACAAGATTGGAATCATAATAGGAGGTGAGGATGAAATAATTAAAAGATGGACACAATATTTTGAAGAATTACTAAATGAGAAAATTCTAGAAGATACAAATGAAGAACACCTACCCTATATAGCTGCAGAACCATGGATCGAAGAGCCAACAATTGAAGAAGTAAATGAAGCTATAAGTAGACTTAGGAATGTGAAAGCACCTGGCGAGGATGAAATAGTCAGTGAATTAATAAAAAGTGGGGAAAGGAATTACATGAAGAGATATGTAAATTGATTAAACTGATGTGGGAAATTGAAGAAATGCCTGAAGAGTGGAGAGTAGGCATAATATGCCCTATTTATAAAAAGGGATACAAACTAACCTTTGCCAACTATCGTGGAATAACCCTTCTAAATACAGCCTACAAAATATTTTCTAATATTCTTCTTACAAGACTGAATATCTATGCTGAAGAAATAATAGGCGAATACCAATGTGGATTTAGAAGAGACCTTGGAACTTCAGACCAAATATTTGTTATACGACAGGCAATGGAAAAATTTTATACGACAGGCAATGGAAAAATTCCCTCGAATGCATGCAAGATTTGCATATGCTATTCGTGGATTTTAAACAAACCTTCGATAGCATATCCAAACAAAAATTACTTAATTATATGAAAAATAAAGGCATTCCAGTAAAAATAGTAAATCTCATTAAGATGACCATAAATATCACACGTGCTAAAGTCTTAATAAGTGGAAGAACTGGGGAACCATTTCAACAAAAGAGAAGTGTACGTCAAGGGGATGCATTGTCAGCTACTTTATTTAATATTGCTCTGCAGGGAGCTTTTGAAGAGAAAGGGCATATTGTCTACAAAACTGAATAGGTTAAAACTAATAGCATGAAATGTGAATAGCCTAAAAGAGAAATTGGTATGTATTTGATTTAAGGAGTAAGGAAAATGGGTTTGAAAATTAATGAAAGTAAAACAAAATATCTGAAAGGCAACAAATTGTATACAAGATCCAAACATTGACAACTACAACTTTGAAGGAGGTAAAAGATTTGTTTATCTTGGATCAACACTTAATAATAATAATAGAGTTTGTGAAGAGATACAAAAAAGAATTATAGTAGAAAATGAAGCATACAGCGGAACCCTGATTTTACATTCCCTGGTTTTATATTTTCCCACATTATACACTCAATATTGATATTCCCTACATAGCAAAATATTATAAAATTATCCTCGATTTTACATTTTCCCACATTGTAATTTTTTAGGGCTTGGTCCCTTAACTAACTAACTAACTCTCTAGCCTTCTTAAACCCGAAGGTTCATGGCTGCAGCAATAGAGGCCTTTCATCTGTCCCTATCTTGAGCAAGATCGATGTACTATTTTCCATCCCTACCGATTTCCTTTAGGTCCATCTCAACGTTATCCCTCCATCTTCGTCTTGGCCTTCCTACATGTCTCTTACCATCAGGTTTCCCAACAAGAATTCTGTAAACTCTTCTTTCTTCTCCCATTCGTGCCACATGGCTTCTTGATTTAATTATTCTAGTAATATCTGGACATGAATACAAATTATGTGCTTTAAATTATGTAACCTTCTCCACTCACCTGTCTCCTCATCCCTTTTAGGTTCAAATATTTTCCTAAGGATCTTATTTTCAATACTCTCAATTTATGTTCCTCTTTCAATGTAAGGGACCAAGTGTCACACCCATATAAATAATACTACAGGCAAAATTACCGTTTTGTATATTTTAACTTTTAGTTTCTTAGATATGAAACGAAAAGACAAAAGTTTATGAAGAGAGAAGTAACATGCATTTCCTGAATTAAGCCTACTTTTTATTTCCTCTTTAATATAATTTTCATTTGTTAATATTACTCCTAAGGATTTGAATTTGGAAAGTGGTTCAAACAAGTTCTTATCAATAATTAGATTTTGATTATTACCTAACACTTGGTTTTGGCCTGTAAGCGTATATTTAGTTTTCTCTTTGTTGGTCCTTTGAAAAACATAAATTGAGGTTCCACTGTACTTTTCAAATCTCACACTATTAAAATCCAAACTAATATCAAGATTAAGAAAACATGAAAATATATAAAACACTAATAAGACCATGTTAAAACCATAACTTATGTTGAGTTGTTGATGTTGGGAGTCTTCATGTTAATATCTTTTACAATTTTTGGACTACAAATAATATGAAAATTTGTAATATTTATCACTTTTAATAGCAATGTATGGTACATATTTTATAAAAAAATCTCATGGTATATAACAACCTTAATATATAAATGTATGATATTAAAATTTGAGGAGTTTTCAGACCATCGTGACATGCTGCAAAGTTACACTTTTTGCTTGTTCCTTGCATGTTGCTCGGACTGGGTCTTTTTTCAAAAACGTGCATCATGTCGTTTCGGTTTGTTGTTCGCGCATCGTTACCCCCACACCCCCTATACACCTTCATGGCGTGGTGCTAAGCACAGGGGAACACTCTTACCTTTACCTTTTTTTTTGTTCGCGCATGCACAGTGAATGCTTACTTATAGACTGAAGGGACCTGTATTGTATGGAAGTCAATAAATTTGGCAAATTTCCCACACATTACAATGGAAATAGAAAAAAATATCCATAGGGACCCATTGCCGTCTCATTATGATATTTTGCACACAAATAGTCAATTCATGACTTCAAAACATACATTTTTTTTCAAAGAAATTTAAAATGGTGTGTTTGAGATTTTCAAAAAAACTTCCGATTTTTTTAAAAATTACAAAATTCAAATACCACAGTCATGTTGCATTTCAAATTAAAGCTCATTAAAAGTAGGAGAGAATGACTCCAATTTAAGCTCTATAGGTCAAATAATGTTTGATCTACAGCTGTTTAAAGATTTCAAAATGTCGTCAAATTTTGGGATTTTTTCTTTTTTAATAGTAACTCAAAAACTGAGCCGAAAAAATTGAAATTTGACAGTTTTTGTCCTATTGATAGGTACAATGTATAAACAAAAAATAATACGATATTGCTTAATACGAAGTACCCTTTAATCCGAAGTTCTTCCCATTCCCCAGCCGATAAGATAGGATTTATAATGTATTTTATTAAGGATAAATCGAAATACGGATAATTTTTAATAAAAAGTTGTTTACAAGACCCTTAAGCAAAACTGGTTTCGCTTAATTCGAAGTAGACACCTGCATAAGTCGACAAGAGAAGATCGATTGTGGAGTTAGCTTGTATGTTATTTTAACTTGACCTTGACATGTTTCCTTGTCCTAAGAGCTTCTGACAACACAAGGGAAGCTGCCTGAAATGCCCGCTGGACTTGCATTCTTTGTCAATGTGCCTGGCAAGTCAAGATCTTTCACTGCTAAATACGCCACCTTGGAAATATCACAGAGAAGATAATTTTCTTCTCTGTGGAAATATTCACCAGTGCCAGATGAGAAATGCAAGATAAGATCATAGGAATGTTCCAAAATACAAGACGCGTGGCGCCTGGAAGTTTCACCCATCAGTCTAGCTTGGAGATCGAGATTCAGCAGTTTCCTGTGAGCGAGCAACTCTTGGCCTGGTAGCCGACAACTTCCGGTAACCACTTTGATTAAAAACGTGTTCTTTGTGCCCTGTAGAACTTCATAAGAAAGGGTAACTGTTACTGAACTTCATAAAAAAAGGGAAACAGTTACAGATAAACAAAGCCACATATGTCAACTAAAGATCATCAACCTTGCTTAATGCGTTATCATCTAGGTTTCCATAAAAGTTGTTGTAACTGTCATTTCCCATTTCATAAGTTTCCCAACTGTGGGGGTCATATAATTTCCCCCCCTCTCACAAAAGTGTTCTGTTGGCTGAGTAACTTCTCCCTCTTTTCCTATCAGCAAATGTGGGGGGTCGATGCTAATTGTTCCGGCCACGATTTTCTTGCTGGTGTGCGCACACAGGCTGATTCCGGGTGAGGTTGGATCCCTCCTCCCTTCCTTTGGCATCTAGAATGAAGCAAACAGTTCTGAATACGTTCTTCAAAACGTACAAAAACCGTAGGATAAAAAAAAGTGACCCTCCCTCCTTTCTCCTACAACAGCTCATTCTCCGCCACTGGTGTGCATGGCAATGCTATAATTGCAGAATCTAGGTTCCTCTTTCTTGTTTGAATGCAGCTGTCTGGATAGGAAATATTGCCCGTACTAATGTCTGTTGCAGGGTAAAACGTAAAGCAAGGATCATTTCTTTATTTTTCACGCTGCTGATAAAAGTTCGGTCTTCGAGAATTGCATTATCTTTAAAATGCGGAGGATTTCCCTTCTGCCATCTGCTGCTCTAACTTCCAGCTGGTCTCATTGTGTTTACGCTGCAGCTGCAGCTGGCGCCAGTGTTATGTCTAGCATCTCCAAAGCTGTGACCGATAATGGCAATGACTCATCCAGCGTGAAGGAAAAAGTATCATTGTTTTGAATCTTGCAAAGCTGTTTTGATTTGACGATAATGAAATTCGACCTCCAGAAAGAAAAACAAGAGTTAAAACAACTTCGTGATGCACATAAAGATACAGGGTGACCTGTAATTAGATGTGTTCCCTGAAAGGGGTTAAAGTAGAGGCAATTTGCAATAAATTTGACCATATGATACCCCATCTGAAAATTAGTAGTTTTCGAGATAATCATTTTTTTTTTTTAAATTACAAATTTCCACATAAAAATACGAATTGAGAAAAAAACAGCTCATTGTATGACACTTATTTCAGGGTTTTCTGATAGCAAACAAATAAGTGGTTTGTTGGAAAAAAAGTTTGTCCCAAATAGCAATCACACGTAACTAACGGGTGGCAGTGGCATAGTCAGAGGGTGCTCCCCCGGCTCAAGCCCCCAATTTTCAATAGAATTTTCGATTTTGAATTAGAGATACACGATCGAGTATGAGTGTGACACATTTAATGCTTTTTCTCTTTATATTCCGTTAATTGTCCGAGGACTAAGTCTCATAGTTGAACTGAAATTTGGGAATCGATACATTGCGATTTGACATTTGGATGCATGGTCATAACATCCCTGTTTATCGAATGGGTGGAGTGGTTGCAGTGCATGAATGGAAGGTGGGTAGAATTAAGCTGTACTCTTGGAATTCCACTGTCACTGGCTTCGGTATTTACTACATTAACAGGAAATCTTACTGCCCTAGGTTATTTCTGGGTTTGGAAAGTTGGAGAAATGGGGATTTGAAGACAAGAGAATGCAGTTAGTGTCTGGTCCTGAGAGGTCATTGGCCTGGAATGCAGTAGGAAAATAGCCACAGTCTGTAAGTCACGCACAAATGACAAAACTTCACCATGGCGAATGATTCCTTCTCCTCGCCCCTTGCACAGGAAAATGCGACTTTCTTTCATATGTTCCATCAGTTTTCGCGCAGGCCAAGAGAAGTCACAATGAGCCAAAGAAAGATTTCTGTTTTCTTCGCCAAAAAACAGAAACTAGAAAAGGACTTCAAACCCAGTGTAGGTTACGATGTTTGTTCATTTCATTCAGATGCCTACATCCCTAGTTCACACATCACAACTACTTCTGTGTCTGTTAGTAATGTTAGTGTAGTTCATGCTGATCACAAGTTGGATATAGGGGTGCATGTTGCGAGTCCCCCAAGTGACAGTGTTGTTTTGGTGAAACTGTTAATGGAACCCTGGACTCCGGATGAAAACTATGTATTCCTGGCAGTGAAAGGAAGGCGTTTTCAGATGAAGTGGCTAGGTCAGTTCATGTCGTTATGTTACAGTGATTACGGTGAAGGGGCTTATTGTCGTTTGCTGGCAGAGAGGGAGGCGTGGTCAAAATCATTCTCAAATTGGATGCTCTGGAATGCTTTCGTTCCCACGAAGAAACACAATCCATCTGCAGCTTCCAGTTTCCTACCATTATGGAAAGTCTTGGCAGCACACACAAGAGACAAGTGCTAGAAAACAGACAAAAGCTTATTTCAATTATAGAAACAGTGGTGCTCTGTGGTCATCAAAATATTGCTCTAAGTGGACAAAGGGATTCAGGACCATTAAATATAGATTCTGAAGAAAACGATGGGAATTTTCGTGCATTGCTAAGACTTAGGGTTGCTAGTGGAGACCAAGTTTTGAGAGAACATTTACAAGCAAGCTCATTGAATGCTCAATACATTAGCCCCCAAATTCAAAATGAATTAATTGAGATATGCGGTGATTTGATTCTTGAGAAAATAGTAAATTAACTTAACAGTGCTAAATGCTTCTCAGTGCTGGTGGACGAAACAGCTGATATTGGGGGTATCGAACAATTTTCGTTGTGTGTTCATTACGTTGCAGGAAAAGAGGGGGATTTTAATGTTCGCGAAGATTTCATAAAATTTGTCCCAGTTACAGACACAACAGGTTCAGTTTTAGCTCAGGCCATTATCACTAACCTGTCTGGTTATGTATTTTCTTTGTGGTCAGGGATATGATGGTGCAAGTGTTATGAGTGGTAGTTTCAAAGTAGTTCAGGTTGAGTTAAAGAAGGCATACCCACTGGCTGCCTATGTCCATTGTGCAAATCATGTGCTGAATTTGGCCCTCTCAAAGTCATGCACTGTCACACCTATCAGAAACTACCTTGGTATTGTTGAAGAAACCATAAACGTTTTTCGTGCTTCCCCCAAAAGAACTAACCTACTGAGAGAAAACATGAAAGAGAGCTCCAATAGTGCCAATACATCAGAGAACCTACACCGCTTGTGTGAAACATGGTGGGTAGAGGACATGAAGCGTTAACCACCTTCATAGAACTTTTTCCCATTATTGTCATGAGCCTTCAACACATACAAGACAATTTTGATAGAGACTTGTGAAACAAGGCTTGCCAATTATTTTTCTGTCTTTTACGTGGAGAGTTTCTAGTCAGTTCGTTGGTTTGTGAAAAAGTGTTCTCATTAACATATCCCTTGTCAGTGTCACTGCAATATCATAGGTTGCGATTTAGTGTTGTGTTTGGAGTATGTAGACACTGTCATGCAAACTTGACAGAAATACAGGGACAACGCACAGTAGAGTTTTACTCAGATTTTTGAATCTGCTGAAGATCTTTGCAAAGGCAATGACGTTGATTTACAAAAATTGCCTCGCCTTGTTGGCAAGCAGGTAAATAGGGAAAACTACATGGAAAGCGATCCAGTAAAATATTACTGTGTGTCAGTGTACATCTCTTTGTTGGACTTCATGTTAAGTGAACTAAACGAAAGTGTAAAATGCATAGAAGTACAATTTATATGCTTCAAATGTCCCAAAATTTTGTGCTGGTGGTTCATGGGAAAATCTCTTCGAAGCAGTGATGTTTTATGAAAATGATTTACCACTTTCAGTTTCTGTAATTAGAACTGAGTTTGAACTCTGGAAAACAAAGTGGGAATCTGTTAAACTCGCAAGCCTCCCTTCAACTGCCATTGAAAGCCTCAACACGTGTCATCAGATTTTCTTCCCAAATATTCACAAACTCCTGAAAATTCTCTGCACTCTACCTGTGACAACCGCTACCCCAGAAAGAAGCTTTTCGACTCTTCAGAGATTGAAAACATATTTGCACAATTCCCTTAGTGAAGAACGATTGAATGGACTGGCACTGCTTAATATACACAGGGAAGTGAAAATTACACCGGTGGAGATTCTCAACAGATTCACTTTGCAAAGACTGAGACTGGATTTTGTTTTATAACTTTTGGTGACTCTAAATTAATTTTAAATTTCATTGCATGATATGTATTGTATTTTAAAATAAGTTTCATATAGGTTTAGGGGCAAATTGTTTAAATATGTTCCTAAAATCTCCCCTCCACCTTTCCTCCTTTTGAAATTTCTGGCCATGCCACTGTGTTTCTTAATTGTAGGCACAAGTTCGTTAAGTATTTTCCCAACAAACACTGCCCCCCCCCTCCCCCGCCAATTTGAAATTTCTGGCTATGCTACTGATGGGTGGGTCTAAACTTACAAGTGGTGATAAAAAAAATGCACTCTTAGTTTACTTGGCAAAGTATTAATAACAAAAATGGTATAACACGAAGCGTACAAATTACTTAAATTACTTCCTTGTGTCATCAGCTATCCAACAAGGTACAAATGTAGCTAACATTCACATTTGTGTACAAGAAATAATACTTCATTCATTTTCATGTGAATGGAATCAATGAACATTACAATTAAAGAACATTACAAGTCTTGCTCAAAGTGGGCACCTCCGTTATGAATGCAGCATGCAGGTTTTTACGGACATTTGTTTTCGTAACTCATGGTGTGATGGTGTCCTTGATTTGTTGAGCAGCTGTTAAGATCCTCTCCCTGAGCTGGTCTTGAGAGTTTACTGGTGTCTTGTAAACTAAGTCTTTCATGTGGCCCTAAATGTAGAAGTCGCAAGGCGTCAAATCGGGGGATCGAGCCGGCCAGGGAATCGGCCCACCTCGGCCAATCCATTTATTTGGGTAATTTTCATCCAGCCACTGTCGCACGCCCAAGCAGAAGTGAGCTGGGCAGCCATCATGCTGGTAAATCATGTCACGTCTTGTGGCTAGAGGCACATCCCCCAACAACATTGCCATCTTGTTCCTCAAAAAATGTTCATCAGTGATGCTATTTAAGATTTGGGCTAGGAAAAGTGGCCCGATCAAATTGTTGTTGATGACGCCCATCCATACATTCAATGAGAATCTCCTTTGACTGGCCTTTTCTTTGACATTTTTTGGGTTCTCGCCCTTTGGTGCCCAATAATGGGCATTATGGAAATTGGTTACACCTTTCCGGTCAAACTTTGATTCGTCCGTCCATAAAATCTTGCCGAGTTAATCTGGATCTTCGAGATCAGCAATTATTAGAAAACGTCAAGAATCCATCCTCCTGGCAGGGTCTCCCTTCTCCAGAGCATGCACGGGTGTGTAGTGGTGTGTAGTGGTATGGATAAAGCCATGCCAAATGCAAAGTGTTTCCACTGACTCATGCCAAGTTGCTTGGCCACAACTCTCGTCAAAGTAGTGCTGTCTCTTTGAAAACACTCCAGTATTTCCTCCTCTGCTTCAGGAGCAAACTCGCGAGGTCTGCCTGCTTCGCCTTGCCATCGTCGAACCTAACCGGTTTCCCAGATGCGCCGGTCTGTCGTACAAAACACTCGCGCATCTGGTAAACTGCGATTAAGGAAACGACACTCGTATTCTCTTCGTGCTGCAGCTGTGTCACCATCACAAAACCCAACAGTACAAAATAGAGGTGTGCGGGATCCCGAAAAGTCGGGACCGGGATCGGAAAAAAATTTCCTGTCCTGATCCCGACTTGGGGAAATGACTTCCTGACTTTTCGGGGTCCCGAGCAGTCAGGAAATACTGAATGGTCATTTTAAAAAGTCATTAATTCTGGACGTTTTCTGCATTGTAAGTGTGCCGAACGTATCGTAAATTGTTAGTTCCAGAAATGCAAAAACAATCACGTAAGGTGAAAATGACGTTTATAATTCAAGATTTCAAGAGCTTCGGGAAATTTAGAACATTAAAAAATTTCCCATCCCGATCCTGTCCCAACCCAAAAAAATTCTGCACCCCTAGTACAAAATATCAGCGTATTCTTCATTGTCGAATGCAGCTATTGTTGAACAGTACAATAACAACATTAGCACCTATTCTATCACTTATTGATTTCGTTGCGAGGCTATGCAAAGTAGTTCAGCCACTTTCAACCTGAGATAGGCTCTTAGGTACTGGTATCTACAGTCCTGCAGAATTAACTTGAGACAAATGGCTGCCAGCTGCTGGCGCCGCTGCAGTAGTACCAACCTACAGTGAACGCTTGATTCTCACGCAAATCACAGGCAATCAGCTGACAACGGGAGATGGGAGATTTGATTTGAAAAATAATTACATTGTGTAATGGAAATATCACTGTATTGAGAGGACATGCTAAGAAAATTATAAGCATTATAAGTATTCTATCTTACACAATAAATGGATAAACAGTTTATTCAGAAAGATAGCTCTATGCACTGCCACTTCGCTAGCTTCACCAGTCACTGCACATGAGTCCTTTCAACAGTTGGTAACATTTCGCGTGTCCGAACATTAGAGTTTCTGTTGGAAGCAGGATTATATATATATATATATATATATATAATCGCCACTTTTCTTCAGAACCATTCGCATGCTGTAAAAGAAAATATTAATAATCCCACAATGCTCAATGTAGGAATGGACGTCAAGACCTACAAAAAAAAAAAATATACAAAAGAGGAAAAGTTTTGGTGGAGCGATTGTTTGACCTACAGAATACTCCTAAATTCAACAATAAATTGTAAATAAGATTAAATAACAATCCCCCATTTTCATATCTGAAAATACACAAGTTTTGTAAAGCTTGTTTTGAGTTCATTTTATGCTGATGAGCTAATCGGGACTACGTATACAGTTTAAAGTGGAATCCAAACCAGAGTGATTACGGAGTGCGGCACTGTTTAATGTGTCCTAGGATACACATTCGGTGCAAACAGATCGCAAGTTGCATGTTTCCTTTTTCATGGCAGATTACAATGCAAGTTGAGGAAGAGTCTGGACTGCTTCCTGGAAATGGGGAGGGGTGAAGCAAGGAAAACATAACTTTTTATACGATTTGTTTTAGACAGACAAAGCAGAACGAAATTTACAGCCCCAAGTTTTTTTTTTTTTCTGGTGCTGAGAAAGGTTGTGTTGTCCCCCAAGGAAATCTTATCTTACCAGTTAATCCTGTAATGGACAATGTTCTAGGGAACCCACATAAAATCCAATATTCATTGTCCGATTATCACCTGCCTTTTGCTCGCGCCAGTGTGGCTGCTGTCAAGATTCTTCAGAGTTTCATTTCTTACAATAAACGAGAGATTGTTTTCCTTTCCGTAGGTCTCCGTGAAAAAGGATTTCTTATAGAATTGTAAGAATTTCGTTGAAAAGCAAGAAATGTGCAGAATTGAAAGAAAATACCATTTTTTAAAATACTATTTTGGTGAAAATGATTTCATGTTCTATTTTCATTCCCACAACATGCATCCTGTGCATAACAGGTTGTATAACTATGCAGGATAAATGGTATTACAGTCTCCTTGGAATCTTTGTGTCCGCGTGAGCTCCGTGTCCTCATTTTGTGTAACATTTTTTACACTTTCTTTAAAACTTACTATATTATTATATAGTGCATGTAAAGCTTATTTTCTGAGCTACTTCCAAGTAAAAAACATCCATTGTGCAGGTAATTTATACTCTACTTTATTTACACCTGAAAAACAGGTGCCATCTTGAAAAGTTTGGATAACTCGAAGTCGTTTAATTCGAAGTGGACATTTTTTGGTCCCTTGAACTTCGTATTAACAAGGTTTTCCTGTAACTTTTATTCTTTGATTTGACATGGAGTGACGCTCTGTAAATCTAGATGATGGAACCATATATTCAGATTGTATGAATAGTCATTCTGATGGCTAATAGATATACATATAGATAATTTAATTATTCATACATAATATTAACCCTAGCTTACTCATGCTGTATGAGAATCTTACCTATCTGAAAGGAGGAGTGGGCTTATAGGCGCACACTTTATCACCAAACTTCAAGAAACAATTTTATTGATTCACTGCTTCCTTTGTTGATTAAATAAGTGCAGTTATTTATTAACCCATGTTTTGCTAACATTGCAGATATTTTTTAAATCATATTAAGATGGTAATTTTTTTTTTCTGAATTTTGTGTTTTTATCATCAAAGAAGTCCCCCATTGTTCATTATTTTGATTCAGATAGTACAATAAGTGTTCACTACAAAAAGTATGATTTCTTTTCTGATGACATCATCATGTTTTCTATAATTTCTTTACCTAGCAACACTATCATATTTGAAACCATGTGTTCCATGTGATTGTGTTCATCACATATCCTGCTAGAAACTACGCTGCAAGGAATTCACCCCTGGTTTCATTTGTTGGAGTCATTAATATATTTTTATTAGTGTACCATGTATGCAACTTCAGCGTAAAAGGCTATAAAAAAATCAGTTACAACTTTCTATCTAGGAATATGTCCTAACACATTCATGTTTCTAAAATATGTAACTATGATACACGACAACTATGTATCGTGGAAATTTGATCACACTCGATGAAGCATTAGAGCTGACCTCCATGACAAAGTGGCTAGCACAGCATGATATGATGCCAGAAGTCCTGGGTTCGAATCCTGACCTGGGCACTTGTGTTATTTTTGAGCATCTCTTCATCAATTTCATCATGTCAAAACTCATCCTCATCTTTGCTCTTAGCAAAAAGTTGCAGAAAAGAGAAGTAAAATAAACCAAACCAATCACTGAAACATTACAGATGCTTGCAAATTCATCACACGTAGAAGGATACATTGTTATTCTTCCTTCAGAGGTAGCACAAGTTACAGATTAAAAAGGAAGCCGATGACAGTGACATGATCTTGGCTAACAACTTCCCCTTTGACACAGTAGGGAAAAGATAAATCAATCTGTAACAATGGATGATGATCAGCATTCAACTGACAACAATAAACATCCAATTTTGAAGAAGACACAGTCAAGTTCAAGAAATAAATTCCATTACTATTATTTTTCTATACAGTATGGAGAGAATTCCTGTGTGCCACAAATTGTCAGATTGCAATTGGTTACTGAACGAGGATTCGAATGATTTCTTTGCCTCCTCTGCAAGATGTTGGGCACTTTTAAAGAAAATTGATAATTACAGGAGGCGAAGATGCCCAGTCAAGTATCACATTCAAACTTGATTTGTGTAGAACTTTACCTCAGAAGTGCACGGAAGATTTTCGAAAATCGTAATTGAAGAAATTGTTATATCACAAACCTTATAAGTACATAAATAATAATAATAATAATAATAATAATAATAATAATAATAATAATAACAACCCATTTCACAACATCTCGTGAGGGCAGAGTGTAGCTACCGACTGCCGGCCTCACTCCGAACTGCTGAGGTGGAAAATCATCCAACTAGTTATGGGGTGACATCTGGTAATTGTGACAAACACCCAATCATTGTTATAGGTTTCCATGACCTTGTTACGCTACTCATTCATAGCTCCCCAATTTCCTAATCTCATGATGGTGAGTGGCCACCAGTCCCATACACACACCAAAACCTTGGGAAAAGTTGTTATGCTTTCCCCAGGACACTCAAACCTTTGTGCGTCCCATAGCCGGAGCACAAAGCATGACACCTTAGACCGTCCAGCCATGGTGCGGGACTTTATAAGCATATAAAGAGTTTTAAAAATGTGTATGCAAAAATATGTCATGATCCAAAAGTAATTGAAGATTCAATGTTTTTTGTTTTATGTTTTGCAAAACTTCCATAGAAGTCTAGTTGAAACTACAATGACTGCTCATAGTATATAATCAGTGACATGCACTGAGGAGTAGCTAGTCTAGCAGAGATAGATCAATCAATCTCACGTCTCTAATTATTTTCAAATCACAATATTTATTGTCTTGAAGAATCAGTTCATATGCAACACTTCTTTCCACGCGCTTCTCGTCCTTCGATGTGATCAGCTGGCAAGGCTGAATACCCTAGCTGGCTCTTCTTCCGCCTTACCAGATTCAGGTATAGACAACCGCCCGAAGCGAAAGGGAAGATTTCTGCCTCTACCTCCCTTGCCCCTTCGCCCCCCCCCCTCCCATAGTTGAAAGCCCGTGCTTTCAGGTCCTCCAGTCTATCTCCTATAGGACAGATAGGGGATAGGTTTCTCTGAGATTCCTTTGTAAATCCTCTAAAGAACTCAGGGGAAAATTCTGTATTTACACAACCTTTTAAACGTTGTACAATATGTATGTATAATATGGGATGTAGTTTTATTTGTATAAGAATGGGAACGTACTTGTATTATGTGCAGACAAAAATGTTATGGTTTCTTTCTTTTTTTCAAATAAGGAATATATAATGATTAAATAACAAATATTTGCTAACGCTCTCTCTCTCTCGCTCTCGTTTTAGTCGTGTTTTATTTAAATATACTAATAATTTGGCATCCAATAAAAAAAATGGGTAAGTTAGTCATAAATACGGATGTATTAATTTGGACAAGAAAACGCGCGTTCTAATTGTTGTTGTTGGTTTGGTTTATTTTACTTCACCTTTCTGCCACATTTGGTTATCCCGAAAATGAGGATGAGTGATGATATAATGAAATTGATGAAGGGACCTCACAAAGAACAATTCACGCCGGGATTCGAACCCGTGACGAGCGTGCATTCTTGTTCCTATGTGTTGTGCTCTGCAGTGAATAATGAAATAATTTGGAATGTAAAATGTATCCCAGAACTAAAAAAGCCAAATGAAGGTTGTTGAAGAAATTACAAAAAAGTGTGTTTTGTTACCTGTTAGTCCCCTCTAATATATTTAATTTTTGCCACCTTCTATCACTTTTTCTAGCTGTATAGATTTAATGGCGATAAGTAGCTAATGAGCTTATGGAAGTCATGAGGGACAATCATAAACAGAGAACTCTGGACTCCTCATTTCACAGTGCCCTGCAGATGCACTGAGAGGAAATTATTTGTATTTTCTTTTTCCTTTCTTTAGCGTTGCTTTTCCTTCACTTTATCTAACTTCTGCCATGACGATGAACGTTGATTAAATTAAACGGATGAAAAGTGGTTACAAAGGAACACTCATGCACAGGCCAGGGCTCGAGCCCGGATCCTTCAGTAACGAGATTGTGAGATGAAGAAATTAGGGAAATCAAGCAGTGCAAATTTTTTGGAAAATGTTAATCATATGCAAATATGGTGTTTCAAAAATCCAATTGAAATTTACGTACCACTGAGTAAATACGCAGTTTGCTTTACCGATACCCAATCATCCGAATAGTTAGAGCTTTCCACTCATCTTTGTTGTCGGCCGACCTCCGTGGGGGAGTGCAAGTGTCCCCGGATCGGTACCAGGTGGACGCACATAGTGGTTTGGGTCCCACTTTAAACTGTGGGTCCAGTCCCGATTAGCTTTTATGTACATAAAGTGGACTTAAACACCAAATCAACCAACCGCGGGGTAGTGGTTATCACTGCACTGTATGACACCTGGAGTTCCGGGTTCGAACCCCGACCTCGGCATGGGTGTTTTTTTGTGTTTGTCTCTTCATTAATTGTATTGTACCATCTTCGCGATTAACCAAATGTGACAGCGACGCTAAGTAGCATAAATCAAATCATTGATTGATTGTTTCATTTGGTTTGTTTTACTTCGCTTTTCCTACACTTTTGGCTAATCGTCAAGATGGTACGATAAAATTGATGAAGGGACAAACACAAATAACACCCATGCCCAGGTAGGGGTTCGAACCCGGGATCTCTGGCTTAATAGTCAAATCAACATGTTTTGGATTTTCGAAAGTGGGTGGGATTAACACGTGATTCTTTTCAGTAGTCCTTCCTCATTTTGCAATCCTTTCCTTTCTCTGACGTTCTATTTTTAGGAATACTGGACCCTAAAGGGGGAGGGTGATTATGACCCACACCAACCTCCCTTGGGCATGCCACTGATTGCTACCCCAAGTGTCGACATCACCGCACGTCACTGTATATAATGTTACTATTCCTCTAAAGAATAAATATTGCGATTAAGTGCTCCATATATGTATTAATACTCCTTTATATTGATATAAACTTCTAAAAAAATCCGGTTGTAGTTTTCAGTGAGAATAAAATAACATTTTTCTAGAAGGAAAACATTTTTTTCCCATTATAAAATTTTTATACCTCATTTCGCTGACGTTGCACATATGAAACACCCAAATTTTCATAGTCAGCCTATATATTGAAAAAAAATTACATTTGTTTTGCATTATTAGTGTGTCTAACAGTAATCTAACATGAATTTGAAGTAATTTCATCCAGCTAAAAATTTGCTGCGAAAAATGGGTTAATTATGTATGATACTTACAAAAATTACCATCATTAATAAAAAATAATAACCGATTATTGCATGAGTGTCACACACATACCTTTCACTAAAACCGTAACAGTTTTTCATCAAGGCATTATTGGTTACATAGGTACAGTTGTTTATTAATTATAATAATTACAAAAAATACAATTATTACCAACCAATTGTAGACTGTCACTAGCATAAGTGTTTCGAATAACACGTATTCAAAAAGGGGGACTGATGGGCCCACCAAGTAAACTTTTGCCTCCTATGTACAGGTACATTACATTTGTTTTTATGAAAGTAATAACGATATGTTGTAATTTATATTAAAATTTTTATAAAAATTTTCACAGTTGAAAAATTGAAAAACTAGATGTCGACCTGACAGCCCTCCTCTTGGGTAAGCTAGGGTTAATTGTCTTGGTACCCATTAATCAGAGATATCTACACATATCATATTTATAAAAAAGGTGCCCATCAGCCAAATATCCAGATTCTCAATTTGAGGTTTCCTAGATGCTTGGATTTATCTATAATCTTTTTACCTCAATGTTCAAAATGTGAATATGCAGATGCTCACCATAACAACACCTGATTACTCATCATCCTAATACCCAGATACCAATCAACTGGAGGTTGATACCCTGCACCCAAATACCCATCCTGTTGATACCAGGATATATCTCATCCTGATACACTTGTTATGCCAATAACTCCTATCTACTGTAGTCATCATCATCATCATCCTTCGCTGTGTCCTGCCTCTGGCTGGGTCAGCGTAGAAGTCAAGCCTCTCCATTTTCTTCTGGTCTTCTACCACTCCTCTCTTTCCACGATGTTCCAATCTTGTCCTCTTCTCCTAACACTCTCCACTATCTGCTCTTTCCACCAACATGTTGGTCTCCCCTTTGGCCTTACTCCCACTCCTTGTGCAATAAGCTCTTACTGGCATTCTTTCTGCACCCACCCTCTTCATGTGTCCGAACCACCTCATTTGTGCCTGATCTATTCTGTCCTGAAGCTTCACCACTCCCACTGTGGGGGGGATCTCTTCATTCCTTGTTCTATCCCTTCTAGTGTTCCCCAATATAACTACTTAAACATTTCATCTACACTGCGTGCATCTTTCTTTTGTCTTTCTCTGTCATTGCCCAAGTCTCTGCTCAATACGTAATTATTGGCTCGTAGTATGTAATATACTTTCTTGCATTTCATAGGTATCTACTCTAGTCAAGGTTCAAAATCTTGAAGACTGCAGGGAAGAATGATCTTGATCTATACACACATGCATGCAAATAAACACACACACACACACACACACACACACACACACACACACACACACACACACACACACACACACACACACACACACACACACACACACACACATACATGTAGAACAATACAGGGTGCCCAGTCACTATGGCTCCTGACAATTTTCACTTGGTGCCTGAATTTTTAAATTCACTTCTAAAAATATACATATAATTTTAATATTCTGAGTTTGCTTGTGAAAATTTCTATTACCTTTAACAAGTACAGTGTGTGTTTTTTAATGTTTTTTGTGTATATGTGTGTTTTCTGTATCACGTATATCATTAAATCAGAATAATAATCATGCCTTATAAATTTTTGCACTGTCTGTAGCCGAATTTTAAAATCTGCATATATTAGAATGTTTAGTATAGTTATTCATTCTGTTACCAGTAAAGCCTTCTTAGAATTCAAGAAATAATTTCTTCTAATCCAATCTTGTTTTTATTAACAAATTTATGATTTAAGATCGTATTTCAAAATGTGTACCTTCATGTTAGTTAGGATCAAGGCTTTCTTAGATTGTGTTGCCCCCACCCTCCCCTCCCTGCAAGAAAAAAAAAGGGCTGGCACCTGAATTTTAAAAAGATTAGCCTGTGTGTGTGTGTGTGTGTGTGTGTGTGTGTGTGTGAGTGAGTGTGAGAGAGAGAGAGAGAGAGAGATTTTATGATATGCATATTTATAATGTTTTTAAATCTAAAATAAATTAAATTACTAAATATTTAGAAATACATTATTATTAAATACATATCAAGGAATTAATTTGTTACTTTTATACAGGGTGTACCAGAAGTGATAGGGCAAACTGAAATGGTGAAAAGTACACAATAGCAAAAGCAAAAAAGTCTCAGCAAACATTGGGTCGCAAGCGAACCATTTTCGAAGTATGGTTATGATCTGCCACTGACTTGATTGTTTGTACACATCATATGAAGACTTGAAGTAAAAAAGGATGTAAGTGCGATTTGCAAACCTATGAGGAAAATGAGTTTTCTAGGAATTCCCTTGTCAATATGAACACCATGTTGCTGCCTTTGGTTTCTGAAACACATGAAACTGTACTACATTGAATACAAAAACTTTAATAGGGTATAGGAATTGACATAATAATACACATCTGCAAAGTGTGAAAATGTTGTAAGTCCAAAGTGCCAGAGGTATTAACACAAAAAGTGATCAAAGTGCCAGATATTCAAACATATAATATAAAGCACAGGGTGTAGCTTGTCCTGTAAAATTTTGCAACAATCATAATTGTAAACATTTGAAAAGTAACAAACAATACGTACTACACATGACTATGAACTGAAAGTTGTCCCATATGTGAACATTGGTGTTAAAGGTATTTGTCGTCATGTTAACATTGATGTTAAAGGTATCTGTCGTCATGTTAACATACACGATTCAATACACAGTACTATAAACTAAACATATTCACATACCTTAACAGAGGTTTGAAAGTTATGTGGCTTCATTCAGCAGTCAGCTCAGCTCTGCATAGAACTGCCTTTGCTGTTGATCTTGAAAGATAGGAATAATTTTCCTCAGATCTCTCTTTTTGTCTGCCGACAGCTTAGAGTTGCAGGCCAAACATGGAAGTGGGGTATTTGCTATTACTGCTTTGATAACGCCTTTCCTTTGCGGAAAACATTGCAGTCCATCCAACGTTCCATGTCATTGAAAGTTTGTTTGATGTGAACAATAACAGGCCTGGCAGCAGTAACTTTCAACCATTGAGCTTTAGATATCTCCAGTTTGGTTGTACACAAAAATTTCTCAGGAGCCTGCTTAAAGTAAATAAAGTGATCTTTCTCCAAGATTGCAAAACAAAAGGATTATTCTGTCGGAATCATCACACGGCCAAGTGCAAGCGCTAGGCACTTAGATCATAATATACATTGAAGCGCTGGACACTTACACCTCCCGCCATCTATTACCACCCAACATAACTATGCAGGAACGTGTCTGGACTTTGATTCTTCTTTATGTTATTGGGCAAAGTACATACATCGTTACTACTAGTATACAGAGGTTGTTTCTGATCTATGGTGACGATTTCAAACTGCACCTACTTTAAGAGAAACCATGTTGCTACCATCGAAAGTGCTCTATTTGGTGGCCCTGCATCTTGGCAATTGCCCGACAGCAAAGTTTCCACTGTAGGAGACTGGCACGAAATGTAGTCATGCCCAGCCTCAACCACTCCTCCTGACATTGCCCTTCAATGGTGCTGGGTCTCCTGTGCGACAAGGCTCGTTTCAGAAGGCTGAAGGTGCAAAAGTCCATCGGTGAGGCATCAGGCGACTTCACTGGAATGTCTGTGAAACGAATGGCACGAATTCCAGTTGCATCTGCAATTTTTTTGGAGGAAGAGGCGGGTTGAGTGAGATGTGTGACTTGACACCTTGTTTTGAGCTTATGAACATGCCCTTTGCGTCGCTTTTCCAAACCCAAATCACAGTGAATGATGGTGTGCAATGTCTTCAGTGATGTTTGTAGCCGGTTTGCGATACTTCTCTGTGTGGCTGGATTCTCCCTGATGACCAGCGCCCGGACGTCCCGAATTGTAGCTGGTGTGCGGCTAGTGGCAGGCCGGGCGTTGGCCTGTTTCTGCCCCATATGAATCATCCCACGCCTCGCCTTACCTGCCCCTTTCAACACCCATGATGTGCCATTTTTGGACACAGTGAATCCACGCTCCTTGCACAGTTTTATAATGGCACTATCACTGTAGTTTACATTGGAAAGTGCAGATATGTCACCCTCCCAATATGCACTGATATTGGGCAGCATTCTTCCCGATACGCACTGGCCACTCCTGTCATGCACAGTCAACAGTCTAACGTGCCCACACGACTGGCAGCTTCGCTCTCTTCCCGCTTGGTGGTGCTGCAAGAGGTGTGCAATTTCGTCACCATATATCGGAAACAACCTCTGTACTCGCACAATTTTCCCAAAAATGACACTTACATCCTTTTTTACTTCAAGTCTTCATATGTTTTTCACGTGTGAGGTGCCATAGTCCTACTTAGTAACAAATAACAGAATTAAAAGATTCACCTCAGACATTATGCTTTTATTACCATACAGTACGTTAAATGTTCAGCAGTGTTCAGTTTGAAACAAAGAAACCTCTGAGTGTGCAAGGATACAAGCATACGATGTGTAAAAACAATCAGGTCAGTCAGTGGTGGATCCTAACCATACATTCGCAATTATCTCACAAATAATGTGTACAAACAATGAAGTCTGTGGCAGATCATAACCATAGATTCACAATTATGTTGCAGACAGTTTGTTTGTGACCCCATGTTTACTGAGACTTTTTTTGCTTCTACTATCATGTACTTTTCTCCATTTCAGTTTGCACTATCACTCCTGGTACATCCTGTATATATCAAATATTTATAAAATAGAAAACTAATTCCTTTACTAACTGATTTAAGGTGTCAATAAATTACAAAATAATTGAAAGAGTTTTATGTAATAGTTG
Organism: Lepisma saccharinum; assembly: GCF_977018435.1. Taxonomy (NCBI): domain Eukaryota; kingdom Metazoa; phylum Arthropoda; class Insecta; order Zygentoma; family Lepismatidae; genus Lepisma; species Lepisma saccharinum. Next base: position 81,072,387 of record NC_139234.1, read on the forward strand.
AAATAGTTTTTGTTTAGTTCTTACTTTGTATTAAAATAAATCAATTAGATTTGATATTTATATTTATTTTACATTCTTGTTTTACTTTTATTGTGCATATATTGCTATTGGTGTAGATCTGGTAATGATCTCTTGAAAGAGAGAGTGTGTGTGTTTTCAATATTATCCTTTGTAAAGTATATTTAAAGTCAAAATTAATTGCTCATCTTTTGTTGTTATAACACCTCCCCCCCACCTTCATATAGGAACAATTTTTTCTACATATTTATGTACTTATTTCACATGTTTTGGATACATAAAAATCCTGCCTCAAAGTATAATTTTACGAGGGTAGGTTGATAAATTTGCAGTCTCCCTTTAAGACATGGATATGCCCAACATTGCTTGGTTTTGTTCAACATATCCTCCTCCTAACACAATGCACTTTTCACATCACTGTTGCAATGCTTGCAAACCTTGCAAATAGAAGTCCGAAGATTGCTCTGCAAACCAAGCCTCTGTGCAATTAATTATGGCATCTGCACCAAGAAAATGCATACCCTTCAGAATCATTTTTCATTTTGGAAAGAGATAATAATCCGATGGTGCCAAGTCTTGGAAATAAGGGGATGCTCCTATATCTGTAACCTCAGCTGCTCCAGTTTATCCATTGTTTGACATGCCTTATGGACAGACGCATTGTCCTGCAAAAAAGATGACCCCTTTTGCCAGCTTTCTGCATCGCCTTTTCTTGAGTGCTGCCTTCAGTTTGTCTAACAATGATATATAATATGTGACATTGATGATTGCACCACACTGGAGTTAATCAGGTAGCAGGATGCTCTCTCAATCACAGAAGCACATGCTCAGAACTTTTGCACTGGACCACTCTACCCTGGCCTTCTTTGGTCCTTCCCTGCCCATTTTTTCACAGTGGTATAGGATGATGCCTTGCCCCCCAATGTCATGATCAAGTCGTCGTGGATCTCCTTCGGCAAGAGCCCCTTCAGGAAGAGGTACGTGATGAAGGCACGCTGTTCAAATTTACTAATGTCTGGAATCTTGGTTGACATCCTCATTTTGTAGCCTGAAAAAGGAAAGTTCTAGTTATTTTATCCAGACATGATTTTGCATGCTAGGTTCACATATGATGAGCATTTAATTGGTGCTAGTTTGTGTTGTACTGGTTTACTCAAACCCATGCATGCTGCTAATTTTTCAGATTTCCCTCTTATATTTGATATTATTAATTAATACTGTGTTTTCCCTCATGATGTCACTATGCAGCATATTTCTTCTTAGTCAATCATCAAAACACCAAATACATATTTCATATTTTGACAGTTTGTAATTGTCGAAATGCCCATTCACATACTATTAGTCATTATTTGGCACCTTGTGTCACACATCATTTTATACAATTATTATCATTACACAATATTGTTGTATGATTCATAGAAATGGCTGTATAGCGAACAGCACTCCTGCATCCATCTGGTTCCTGGACCCACAACTAGCATGATCCCCTGATGTGTATTGTCTTATCAATTTAAATGCTATAGTTCACAGCTTATAGTGTAGTGAATTTAGTTCTTTGATGATTTACTTTGTTCTTAATGTGGTTCTTATCTTAGACTCAAGTATTTGTTCCTTCAATTTGCCAATTTAAATTAGTTCTGTTTTTACTAAGGAGCTTCTGTCCCACTATCAGAAGAAGGATGTAAATAGCCTCAGTGCTGGTGCACCTAATTATAGTTTTAAATATATGAACATAATTACCAAAGAATTATTCTCTAAAACTGCCCTTGGGTAGATTCCTCAGAGTAATGTGTCTTTTGTATGTTACAAACAGGCTGTACAAGAAACTTATGACAATTATCGTAAATTTGGAGCAAAAGTTCGTAACGCTGCTGTTACAGCTGGAACTGTTGGCACTGGCATTGCTGGTGTTGCTACTGGAGGTGCTGCTGGTGCAGTGGTAGCCGCAGGTTCTGCATTTACTACTGTCTACCGCTGGTGGAAAAAGAAACAGTAGTATTTTGCAGTGTTCATGGACTTATTTGAACATGTTTTGAATGTTATTTTGACTTTAATTTTTTTGATGGAATATTATATATGAAGTGTACATTTCTAGATGATTTTCAAAATTTGTTACAAGTGTACGTGTGTCAGAATTAACTAAATATCATTGTTACTTGCCTGTAGGTTAATGAAAATAGTTCCATACCAACATGCAATGTTATTTGTGACACCATCCATTGTCTAGTGCTAATTATGTTTTTACCTATTTCAATACTATGTTTTGAGGGAGTACCTCTTCTCCCATCTTCAGATGAACAAATTTATTTTTGCTGGTGTTGGGATGAAACCTAAACATTGAAAGTGAGAAAAACATAAAGTAGCAGCCTTCATCCACAAACCTGTATGTCATCCCAGTTCATGCAAATAACCTACCCGATCCTAGTAACTTCAAAGTAGAAGAAAGTTATATAGAATGCCAGAAGGTACTGTGCAGTAGGTGTTAGCACACCAGATTTGTAGTAAACTGCAGGTCCAACACAACTAACAGAAATATATTTGTTTAGATGAAGATGAGACAAGAGGTACTCAATGGAAACAGTGTTGGAATAGGTAACTAAGTAAAAAATTCTCAACAATTGATAATATCCAGTTAGTACTGCATGCTAATATCACTGTTCTTCCCGAAAGTATGCATAACCACTGTTGTAAATGGAAAAAAAAGATACATTGTAATAAATCATATTTTGAAACTGGCGGCATTTCATTGTAGTTTCCAGAACTTTCAAGGTTAGACCACCAACATATACATCTTTATGTGCTATGAACACTAGCGTAAAGTGTCAACCATATAAGGATGTGCGTGCATGTGTGTTGGTAACAGTGGCCAATACAGCTATCCAGAGAGGAGTATCAGAAGCTACAAGGCACCAGCCTACTCATATTCCAAGTATATATCAGTGGCAAATTCTGAAAATTTGACTTGGTTTACTGCAACAGTTCTTACTTATTATTTATATTAAAGTCGGGACGTGCTAGCAACCGGCGTGGAACCACCCACTCTGGTAGCGACGCGCTGTTGCCGGATTGACCTACTTCAGGATTTTCGGGAGCCCACAGAAACACGTGTAGGATTAAACATCTGGTTAAACAGTCAACAACGGGACACTTCCATTGTTCTCATTCCGACTCTGTTCATATTTGAAGGAACAACAATAATAGGCGGAGAGCTTTTGGCTGAGTGAAGTGGGCCTTTTTTTATATATATATATATATATATATATATATATATATATATATACTAAACTAACTAACTCTCTAGCCTTCTTAAACCCGAAGGTTCATGGCTGCAGCAACTCAGGCCTTCCATCTGTCCCTATCTTGAGCAAGATCTATATACTCTTTTCCATCCCTACCGATTTCCCTTAGGTCCATCTCGACGTTGTCCCTCCATCTTCGTCTTGGCCTTCCTACTGGTCTCTTACCATCAGGTTTCCCAACAAGAATCCTGAAAACTCCTCTTTCCTCTCCCATTCGTGCCACATGGCCTGCCCACCTAAGTCTTCTTGATTTAATTATTCTAATAATGTCTGGACATGAATACAAATTATGTAGTTCTAAATTATGTAACCTTCTCCACTCACCTGTCTCCTCATCCCTTTTAGGTCCAAATATTTTCCTAATGGATCCTATTTTCAAATACTCTCAATTTATGTTCCTCTTTCAATGTAAGGGACCAAGTTTCGCACCCATATAATACTACAGGCAAAATTACGGTTTTGTATATTTTAACTTTTAGATTCTTAGATATTAAACGAGAAGACAAAAGTTTATGAAGAGAGAAGTAACATGCATTTCCTGAATTAAGCCTACTTTTTATTTCCTCTTTAATATAATTTTCATTTGTTAATATTACTCCTAAGTATTTGAATTTGGAAACTGTTTCAAACGAGTTGTTATCAATAATTGGATTTTGATTATTACCTAACACTTGGTTTCGGCCTGTAAGCATATATTTAGTTTTCTCTTTGTTAACTTCCAAACCTATCTCTTTAGCAGTTTTGAAAAATATTTTAGCATTATTCTTAATTGTATTCACATCATCCCCCAGTAAGTCTACATCATCTGCATATGCTAACAACTGAGTCACACCATTTAATTTTAGTCCTTTAGTTTCGTTTACCTTCCTAACAGCATATTCTAAGGCAAAATTAAAGAGCAATGGAAATAATGCATCTCCTTGTTTTAACCCATCATGAATTGTAAATTTGTCAGACATATTAATACCCACACGAATTTTACTTTCTGTTTCACTGGTGCATATTTTTATCATACTAACAAGTTTTTTAGGTATTCCAAACTCTACTAATATATTATATAATTTATCTCTTTTGACCGAATCATATGCTTTTTTGAAATCAATGAATAGCTGATGGACATTTTGATTATATTCCCACTTTTTTTCAAGTGTCTGTCTGATGTGAAAAATTTGATCTGTAGTTGATCTGTTGCGTTTAAATCCACATTGATAATCACCTATAATTTCATTAGCATATGGGGTTAGTCTTGTTAAAAGAATGTTAGATAATATTTTATATGTTGTTGAGAGTAGAGAAATTCCACGGTAATTATTGCAGTTCATTTTATCACCTTTTTTAAACACAGGAACAATTATGGATTCTTTCCACTGTTGAGGCATTTCTTCTTTATTCCATATTAAACAAATTAATTTATGAATTTGACAAATTAATGAATTTCCACCATATTTAATTAACTCAGCTGGTATTAAATCAATGCCAGGTGCTTTGTTATTCTTTAGCCTTTTAATAGCATCTTTAACTTCAGTCAAGTTAGGTTCTGGGACTAAAGGTTCTGCTGTGTGTACTTCATTCACTTCTGATTTATCTCCTACATGGACATTTAAAAGGTCATTAAAGTAGTTCTTCCATCTATTTAGAATATCGCTTGGGTCAGCTAGAAAATCACCGTCTTTATCTTTTATCAAGTTTACTTTAGGTTGCCACCCCTTTCTAAACTCATTTACACCTTTATATAAATCTCTGATATTTTTATTTTTGCTGTTTGTTTCAATTTCGTTAATTTTGCTTTTCAAGTAATCTCTTTTTTTACTTCTAAACGTGCGGTTAACTTCTCGCTTTATTCTATTATAATTGTTTAGATTTGTATCATCAGAGTTATTTAACCACCTAAGTCTAGCCTGATTTCTTATTTCTATTAGATTATGACATTCATTATCAAACCATGGCTTACTTTTTCTCAGTTTATGGTATCCTATACTTTCTTTAGCTGCTGATTCTATTGCATTACGTATGTGCTCCCAATTCTTATTTACGTCTGTTTCATTTATATTTTCATCATCATTTAAATCCTGCAAAACATCAAATCTATTTGACAGTTTAATTTGGTAATCTTTCTTAATTCTTTCATCAGTAAACTTTCCTGTATCAAATTTTAGAACTTTTAGATTTTGTTGCTTATGATTAATCACTGAGAGTCTTTCTCTTAATTTAGCAATTACTAAATAATGGTCACTGGCACAGTCAGCACCTCTATGTGTACGAACGTCAATTATACTAGTATGCCTTCTCTTATCAATGAGAATATGATCTATCTGATTATGAGTTTTACCATCTGGAGAAGACCAGGTATGTTTATGGATATCTTTATGTTTTAAAGTGGTACTTTTCACAATTAAATTCTTTGAGGTTGCAAAAGTAATCAATCTTATACCATTATCATTACTTAATTCATGAAGACTTTCTTTACCAATCGTGGGTTTAAATGTCTCTTCTTTCCCAATCTGTGCATTACAGTCACCTAACAGAATTTTCATATCATACTGAGAAAATTTATCAAAGACCTGTTCTAACTCTGTATAAAAATCATCTTTAGTATTATCATCTTTATCTTCCGTTGGTGCATGTATGTTTATTAAAATAATTTACACCACCTACCCTGTAAAACTGCATATGATATCCTATCATTAATAAATTCTATTGTTTTAAGAGCCGAGATAATTCTATTATTTATGAAAAAGCCTGTTCCAAAATTATGATTTTCAGTACCACCATAGAAAAAAGTATAATTTTTAGTTTTACAATTCCCTTCTCCTGGCCACCTAACTTCCTGGACAGCTACTACATCTAATTTATACTTGACTATCTCATTAACTGTACACTGAAATGCCCCAGGCCGGTAAAGGCTCAGAACATTCCAGGTGCCTAATTTAATATTTTTCTTATTCCTAACGTAGATCTTATCCTTAGTCCAGGGACCTCCCAAAGTAGTCCCCACCCGGAGATCCGAACGGGGGACTATTTTACCTCCAGAATATTTTACCTTGGGAACATCCATGGCCTTATATTGCTGATTCTTGACATGGCTTTTTACAGTGCAGAGTTGTCAGCTCTACGCCTAACCCCCAATATGAATGGAGGAACTACTACACAAGACAAACACAAACACATTAGACAGCACAACTACTACACAAGACACACACAAACACTTCACAACTATATTACAATATAAACACAAACACACCACAACTACTACACAAGACAAACACATACCTACTAGACAGCACAACTACAACACAAGACACATACATACACACCACCGATACTACACAAGACAAATATCTACAATAATGTGCATAATGGTGAAGTATCGGGCTTGAGTTAGAAAAGAAACTACAGTAAAACCTCGTTAATCCGGACTTATGGGGGGGATAAGTTGACCTGTTTAAGAAACGTCTGGATTAACTGAAATAACCTAAGAGAACAGTGGAAAGTGCATTAAAACTCCATTTATAGCAACAAAACACGTTTATTATGGTGTATTTAAAGAGCATAATAGGCCTAAATACACTATACAGTACTGTACAAATTCTGCGGGAAACAGAATAATTATTATATCAATGCAAACCGAACAAGCTTTCTAATTAACTCGGGTATACATATTCATACATGAGATTCGTAGGATTCACTCACAATTTTTTTTTTTTTAAAAAAATCAAACATTTAATTTAATACACTTGTAATAATAAGGATTTTCATATTCGGCAAATCATATTTATCACGTGCACATCTCATCGCTTTACATAAATACCTAAATATTAATGAACTGAACATGAATGCACTGCATGTCATCTCTTTCCTTTTTTTTTATCGAGAAACTAACAAAAAGAGCCAACACTCTGAAACCACAGACAAAAAAACTTCCCTTTGTAAACTCACAGATTATCTTCACATGCCCAAACTTTGCTCTGATTGGCTGTTCCACAGAATGCAATCGAGGAAAGCCAGTAGCAATTAGAACATGTCCTATTCCTCCAAACCAGTCAAGCAGCCAGCCAGGCAGCCAGTTCAGCGCCAACTAACTGGATATCCAGTTCCGTGTGATTCGGCCTTTACTCGGTTTTTCGTTAAGCCTTAAAGTATCTCGTAACGATATTTAAATGGTTGACTCGATACCATCCACCATAATCTCTAGCAAATATCGCAAATGTGAAGTTCTGTGTATGACCAAAGCTTTTATGCCACCTACAAAGCTTGTCTACTTGATTACAATGGATGCAAACCTCCACACTCTTGACCGTTCAAAAGAGTCACACTTTAGAACTCTTTGCCAGATGGCAGGCCAGTGGATTAAACTAATCGCAGAAATTGCTTAACATTAATACTAATATCCGGTTCATATATTCAAGTATTAATTTACTGTAATTAATTTACACTGAATTACTTGGTTAAACAGAAAACACTTCTGTGCTTGATGAATCCTTATTGTAATTAAACGTGATAGTATTGCCAGATTACCATAAGAGCACTATGGAACATTAGAGTGATTTGGAACGATGCGGTAGATGGCTCTAGTCAACGCTTCATAACCATAGAGTACATATTCCAGATAAGGAAGTTTGCAATCCTGGCTAATTCCATTATTATTGTTGTTATTCGCGATTTAAAATTACCATCTGAGCGCTAGTGTCGCTTCCAATATGGCCGCTCTACGTAGGATAGATCTTTGTTTACATTCAGTAGTATAGTACGTAATAGCAGCGTGTTGTCATTGCTGGTATGGAAGAAACGTTCAAATTACGCGTTATATTTAAATATTGCGAATACGATGTGAATTCCAGGAACTATAACGAAGGTGAAGCTGTGCTGAGAGCGAAGCATTTAATTATGATAATAAAAATAACACGGGAAACGCACACGAAACTAATGTATACGCACTGGTTTTTCAAAGCGGTGCTGTTTCATCTGCACTGCACCTCGGTTGTAACTGCCTAACTGGGGCTCTCAGAAATGATTTGAAAATAAAGCAATTCACCTGTATTGCAAAGCTTGGAAGGAAATAATAATAACACCACCGGATAATGATAATAACAACAATTTCATTGAGGCTATTTTCAGTCTTCACTGAAAATTGACATACTGAATGAAACAGCAACATTAGCATGTCAATTATGTTTTTCTGACTTACCTTTATGATTACGGACATTAATAAATTCTCAAACTATTTTCATCTTTGCACTTCATCGACTTGCACCTGTTCCAAATTAAATACATAATACATTGTTTTCGAAAAAAATGTTATATTCATAAAGAACAATTTAAAACTTACTTTCATGGCAATAAAATCATCTTTCCGAAGGATTATTTCGGAAAATAGAGTGAACAGACCCGTACATTCTTCGTAATTTCTTTGCCGCATTTCAGTTATGACGATCTTGTCAATCAGTTCTGTTTTCCCTGATTTATTTAAACATTTCATTTTGTTGATTCCACATGCAAGCTTTTCACTTGTCCTGAACCACAAAACGACTTAGAGCAAAAAACTGAACAGTATACGCTAGTTTTTTTGCATGTTCCCCATGCTTTGAATGGTTTCAACACGACGAAGCGAAGCTAGGTGTCCTACGTGGAATGGTTCCTGAAAATCTCACCAGATGGCATATCGGATAATTTTAATCGCGAATAGTTGTGACAAGTGGAATATATATATATTCAGTCCGATTTCTGTATTGATAACTTTTAACTTTTGTGCGTGAGCGGGCGTTCATGTGTGTGTTTGTAAGAGTTGTTTGGATAAATTGTACTGCAATGTCTCGGAAAGAAGAAAGAAAGTAATTGGTACACAGGGAAGAGAAATTATTTTGAATGTACGGGAGTATTTTGAAAGGGAACGTGAAAACAATGGACCTCTATTACCTGTTGCACAGGTTGTTAAAAGAACAGCAAATGCTACCAGGGTTAATAAGTGCACTGTTTCTAGGATAACATCAGAGAAGTTTGGGAAGTCTGGCAAGGAGGAAAATGAACTTCGAACTCCAGGAAAACACCGAGAAAGGCCGAAACCAGTGACAAATCTAGACACGTTTGACTTTGACGCAATTCGTGCACACATTTACCAGTATTACGCTCGCGGTGAAATCCCAAATAGGAAAAAGTTAGTGAATTTGTTAAAAGAAGCAGGATTGTTCAGTGGAGAGAAGACATTGCTTTCAGTTGTTCTTCGCACACTTAATTTTAAGTATAAAAAATTCAATGGGAGGAAAATACTGATGGAGCAACAAGACATTGTTATTTGGCACTGCCGGTTTCTTCGTAAAATGATTAATGTCGATTTTAGCAATGTCATTTTTACAGACGAAACCTGGGTGAATGTGAATCATGTTATTCCGCGAATATGGACTGATGGCAGTGCTTCGTCTTCCGGGGTTTGTATTATTGTGTGTCATGCTGGCTCGGTTCACTGGTTTGTGGAAGGAGCTTTGTGGGTGTTTCAATCCAGGAAAAGCTGTGACTACCATGAAGAAATGGATGCTGAGGGTTACATTTCTTGGTTTGTAGACAAACTGCTGCCAAATATTCCTCCCGGTCAGACAATAATCATTGACAATGCACCATACCATTCAACACAAGTCGACAAGCCCCCAACGATGTCATCCCGCAAAGCTGATATCATAACCTGGCTGGAACGCCATAACGTAGCATGCGATATGAGCATGAGGAAGACTGAACTACTGCAGCTCCTTACGTTACACAAACCCCAGTTCCCCATATATCGAATAGACAAGCTTGCAGAAGAAGCGGGACATATGGTGGGCCGTCTCCCGCCTTATCATTGTATGTACAATGCAATCAAACTTATTTGGGCACAGGTCAAAGGGCTGGTAGCACAGAGGAACACTTTGCCACCTTTTACACCGTCTAAAATTTTGCAACTGACAGAACAGGCTATCGGGGATGTGACAGCAGATAGGTGGCGTTCGGCTATGGAACACACAAGGAAGATTATTTCCAAAGCATGGGAGAAGGAGGGAGTTGAAGAGCAGCAAATGGAGTATTTTGCAATTTCACTTGGGTGGGAAGACAGCAGTGACAGTAGTAGCTTAGATGAAGATGGTGATGTTTCTTTACCAACCAACAATGAACATGATCTTAGGACAGCGCCACTGCAATGGTAGCCGGTAAACAAAAACAACTGATTCTTTAACTACTACTTCTGTCCTTTCATTCATTTTTTATGTTTTTACATACAGGTAGCTCAAAGCATTAAGTACCAACTGTATCATTCATGTTAAGGAAATCGAGCAATTGCCAAGTGTTTCGTTGTAATTTATTGAACTCTGTATTGCCAGAGCCTGTATTCTCATGTAGCTTCCAAAAATTGTCTCACTTCACACACCCACATGTGCCTCTCCGATGCGACAGTGTTAGGGTAAGCATCGTCACCTTGTAATCAAGTAGTCCTGGGTTCGATATGCTGTCAAGGCACATAGTGGTTCGGATCCCACTTCTTACTGTAGGTCCATTCCAGATTAGCCGTAGTGTGCATAAAGTGGACTTTCAAACACCAACTCAACCAATCTATCAATCCACACACAATTGATTTGTTCTCGATAAATTCTTCTCCATAATACAGTAACTCAGTTCTGTAAAATTCTGTTTTAGAGGTAAATTTTTGTAGGTTCGTCAAAATATAATTTAAAAACGTGTTAATGAAACCAAGTTGTACGTAATTTTTTATACGTAATTCACCCTAATTTTCAAGAAATACATTTCATTTGTACGTTCCGAAGCTTCAACAATGTCACAGAAGTATAAATTCCATGTCGTTACAAAACAAAGAGTGAGTTTCGTATACAAAAACAATAGGCGGGCATAGCTGCGGTCGATATCGATTTGCGATAAAGACGAACGTCGCGGTGTGACAAAGAAAGCAAAGAGAGGCAGCATAAAATCAAAGGAGAACGATTTGCCACAGTTGTTCATAACACAAGCCGCATTTTCTTTTGTAGGTAATTGTGATACGATACAACACAAGTAAAAAGATGCCGGTAGCTGATGCTTGCAATGTACCATAATAGAAACACAACAAAGGTTCTTTCAGTGAAGGTTTTCGGTTGCTGTGTAGAGCAGGAAGAGAAAATGTTTCATGCTTGCCAGAAAGTAAAATTCACACGGGAAGTTAACGTTAACCTACAACAAACTTCAGATTCAAACTTCTAGATTAGTTAATTTAACACTTTACGACGGAAATAGCATATATTAACGTACTGATACGTACGTGCTTAATTTCGCGTGACGTTTATTTTTCCCGAGCTTGCCAACAGCTGATTAGCCTGTCCGCCTGTTTGTGCGAACGTGGCAACGCAGAAAACACCCAGCCACATGGCAGCCTATGAGGAGTCAGAATTTGGTCACATTCTACGTTCTGATTGCACACCGCTTCTTATCGCGGCGTGACAGTAATTATACACCCCATCTAGATTAATTAGATATAATAGAAATAGAACACCGATGCTATTTATGCAAATAAAACAAAAACAGAATTCTGACAACTTTAAATTTTCCAGCAGTACCTGTATTTTTTATTTGGGTCTAATGTTAGACCTGGATTTTTCCTACATAGAGGGAAATTTCCCTTCATGTATCAACACTACCTCTGCCAAGTACGGTGCAGAAAGCAGGAAGTAACAAGCAGTGGTCTCCTGCCAATGCTGTTTGAAGATGTGGAATTTACCATGCAGGCTGCATTTTTTTAATAGTAACTTGTCCACTTTGTCTTCCCTTCCCTCACCCTTACATTGTCCAACCGGAGAGGAAACTCTGTCATCAGAAGGGTACAATGATGGCATATATAAACCAGTCTTTGAGTTATTTAAATATTAAGGGTAGATAAAGTTTCCCATACACGTTGCACCATCCCATGAGGCATATGTAGGGGGATGTGAGGGTAGGGCTCCATACATTCTATCGATCCTCGCCATGTTGGAAGTGATGTGATCAGCACTATGATCCAGCCCATGGGCGTAACTTGGGGCCTAATTTCTAGCCTGCAGAATCAAATTTGGGCCTAGTTTTTGAGGGGACAGAATTTCACTTGGGGCTTAATTTTGAGGGAACAGAATCAGACTTGGGACCTAATTTTGAGGGGCAGAATCAGCCTGGGACTTAACTTTGGGAGAAGAGGTTCGAAAAGTTATCCATCTCATAAAAATAGAGTCCAGGATTATTTGCTAAATGTGACGTTAGAAAAATCTCAAATATTACTCTTTATTACTTTGCTCTTCAGGTTCCCTAACTAACCTGAAAATTTTGGGGAAAGGCAAGTACCCCCCCTTGCCCCCATCAAGTTACGCCTATGATCCAGCTACTTTTACCCTCAAGGTTGCCCCCATCTCCCCCCTCACCAGGTACCCATTTAATTAAGGCTAAGTGAGCATCCAGAGCTGCTTAATGTGAGGACAAGGCCGGAAAATTTCTGACCCTTGGATCATCATCCACTTTTGCGGCTCAAAGTTATTTATTGAGCAATTATCCATATATTAAAGCTAAATAACAAAAAAGTTGGTTTGCCAGCTATAAATGTAGTAACATGGAGATAACTCCACTGGTGTGTGTGCAGAGGCCAACACATATATCTCTGCCGCAGTGCAGAACCCAATTTTCGTTTCATCTTTATTTTTATATATTTACCAGAGAATTCCAAATACAGCTTTGGCCATTTTACATTGGAATATAATAACAATGGAAATAACAAACAATAACAATCTAAGTAACAATAAATAATAATAACATAAACTAAAATACCTAATTTTTTTCCCTTCATACTTCGCGTTTGTGCATACATACATATGAGATAAAGTGGATTACATGTTACACAGTAGCTTTTTAAAACGTGACTGGTTTTCAAAAATATCAACTTGGTTTGGTAGAGTGTTGTATTGGCCGGGTAGTCTGTGGAAGAGAGGATGTTGTATTAGGCTTAATCTGGGTTTCTGATATGTGAAAAGCTGAGTGCTCCTTATGGTGCGGGATGGTACTCGAAAGTGAATTTCTTGATGAAGGCGATCACTTCTTATGTTCCCATTGATTATTTTATGGAGGAAAATATGGTCTGCAAGTATGTGTCTGTCATGAGGGGTATGGATATTTAGCATTTTCAGAAGGACGGACTTTTGTAAATGTTTTGTGGATGGAATTCGGTGGCGAACAATGGCCAGGAAGAAATTTAGAACAGAATTTAGTCTATCTAATTTTGAGGGGCATGCCATAGACCAGATCGGAGAACAGTATTGAAGTTTAGGTGCAACGAAAGATTTGTAAAACGTGCCGAGAGCAGACAGGTTGTTTATTTCAGTAAAACGATAGAGGAGACCCAGCATACGCATGGAACCCTTAGTGACTGCAGAGATGTGTTCAGAAAAGGAGAGTTTCTCATCAAATATGATGCCTAAGTCCTTCTGTGTGGCAACCCTTTGAACGCAATTGTTTTCTATGAAATATTGCGTATTAAATGTGTATTTCTTTAAGGAGAAGGTCATGGTGGTACATTTCTGAGGATAAAGTTTCAGGTTTCATATTTCACACCACTTTATTAGGGAATCTAAGTTCTTTTGCAAAAGTGCCATGTCATTTAAATTTGATATTTTACTGTATATTTTGCAATCATCGGCGAACAAAAGAAGGTTTTTGCAAGAGTCAGAGAGATATTCTGGAAGATCATCAAGGTAGAGGATAAAGAGAAGAGGTCCAAGAACACTTCCTTGGGGAACACCAGAAGATGCACTTCGATATGAAGAAGATGTTCTGGAAAGTACAACCTTTTGTTGTCTGTTTCGGAGGTACTGTTTGAGCAGAGAGAGAAATTTCCCATGAATATTAAAACGATGAGATATTTTGTGTAGGAGGTAGTTGTGGTTTATAGAGTCGAAGGCTTTGGAGAAATCAAGATAAATTACATCCAGTTGAGAGTTTTCAGACTATACAGTTGATAGCGTCAGATAATACGGTGCTCAAGTTAGTTAAGCAGGAGCTGCCTGGTAAGAAGCCGTGCTGTGCTGTATTTATGTATGGAGAGGTGAATTTGTAAAGTCGGTCCTTTATTATTTTTTCACAGGCGATGGAAAGTGGCGATAACAGAGAAATGGGTCTATAAGAAGCAACAGCATCCTTGTCGCCAGATTTATATAACGGTACCACATTAGCCTTTTTCCATGAATCCGGGAATGTTGCCTCATTGAAGCACCTGTTTAATAAAATTGAGAAGGGAATAGCGAGAGAAGAAGCAGTGTTTTTGAGGAAAATGGTAGGGATTTCGTCAGGACCATTTGCGCGATTTTCAGGCAATGAAGATAGGATGCTTACAACTTCTCCCGGAGATGTGGAGAGAGATGTCAGAGAGTGACAGCCAACTGGAGCGAGATTAGGAGGAGAAGAAGCTGGTGTATTTGACACTATATTTTTAGAGAAAAAGGAGTTAAAGAGATCAGCTCTGTCAGGGTCCTCTCTCTTAGAATCACGTGGTTCTACCCTGCTCGCCAACCTTTGCCATTGTTGCCAATTATCATTCCATTCCTGGACACTCGCGCAAACATCATTAAAAACAATAGAATAGCGCTCCAGCTTGTAGTTCACACCATTCGACAGGGACGGTAATGTGGCAATATAGCATGACGTAGTGGTTGCTGCTTTTATGCGGTGCATGGTCATTGGCTAGCTAGTAACTAGTGTTGCAAACTGCAAGTATGAAGCACTATTTCTGTCACGGAAGGAGAGGCAAAGGGACTGTGAGTTTTGTTAGATTGGAAGTGCCATATTTTTATTTTAAGTATTTGACCAGTTTGACGTTGCGTGTGTGTATGTGAAAGTGCATGTGTTCGGTTAGTGGTTAAATTCCATAATGCCTCCAGTACTATTGTTCATATTTCATCACTTTAAAATTACTCAAAAGAAAAATATTATGTGGATGCATGAGCATTTGAACTCTCGGCTCCGGTATTTGTTCTTGTAGGAATTGTATAAAGGAAGCTGTTATTTCAAATTTGAACAGCTCAAAACACCCCCAATCGATTTTGCTCATTTTTGTATATTTTTAACAATCAACCTTCCTCTTCATACTGAGAAAGTTTTATCGAGGTGTTTTTTTGATATAAGGGAGAAAAATTAGATTGAAATTTGTCTTGCATCAGCAATGAACTAAGCTGCAGCATCCTTATGATGAGACTTTTCATTTGTGTCGCGCTAAAGGATATATATACAGTACTTACTGCTTAGGAACAGATGATATTTAACATTAAAGTTGGCTTCATTTTGTGCTGTTATTGCTAATTTATACATTACTGTTTCCATATCTTTAGCCGCGTTCGTGCAGATGAGATGTGGGCATGTTGTGAAAACTTCTGTGTTAGCCAAAAAATGAAGGAGGAAAAACGACGAACGTCGGGAATGTTTAAGAAAAAATTCATTATTTATACAGCTCCTGGCCATATTACTAGATGCATCGAAATTCTTTTTTTGAAAATAAGAGTTTTGAAGGGGAAACTTGTACAAATTGACCATTAGTTATCTGAAAAGTTTCCAGTACGTTATTTGAACCCTGGCAGATACGAGTAATACGTACAAAAGCACTTTCTTGCACAACATTGATAACAATAATAATAATAATAGTAATAATAATACAAAGTAATGTAATTCGACACAGTGGACACTTTTAACAGTTCTCTTACTTTTCACATTAAAAATGTTGCAATGGGGTTTTTTGTGGCTGAACTTTTGATTATCGTAATGATCAATATGAACAGAGGATGTACTGTTGTTGTTACAAACAATACAATACCGTCGACACCAAACGTCATTGCTGTTGATCAAACATGCTGCAGTTCAATTCAAGCTAAGTTGTTGAGAGGAGGATGTCTTGCGAATAGTGAATCGTATTTGTGCTAAATTTTACAGTGATATTGCGTTTGTACACTGTCAGTATATTTTTAAAATATATTTTAATTATTAACATTAGGGAGTCATGGTAAAAAAAAAGTGACTCGACACCGAGAAAGATTGCTGAAATTAAGACAGTAATGGAATGTTCTGTAATTGAGAGATTTCTTGAAGATCTGATGTGTCTGAAGCATCTGTGAGGCAAATAGAGAAGAAAATTGAATATGGTGGAGAGTGTGAGCCACAAAGGACAGACAGATGTGGGCGTAAAACTATTTTTACTCCAAGATCCTTAAGCTGTTTGAAGAACATTTGCCTCACGAAAAGATTTGCGAGTACAAAGGAACTTAAAGATAAACTTGAAAAGAGTGGTGTTCTTGCATCTGAAAGAGCAGTAAGGCTTAGGCTTTCTGATATGAAAATGAAGGCACTCAGACCTGCTAAGAAGCCAAAATTAACGCCTGCTATGATTCCTAAACGTTTCCATTGGGCAAAAGCTCACAAAGAAAAATATTTGAACTTTGGTAGATCTATTTGCTCTAGTGATGAGTGCACGTTTCAAATGTGCAGGTGAAAAATGCAATCCTGGTTGAGTTGTGGAGACTGTCAAACATCCAATATAAGTTATGATATGTTCAGTCATTAGTAGCAAAGGTACTGGATGTCTGTATCTGGTTCAAGGAACAATGATGCAAGAACAGTATAGTGCTTAGTGCTTAGACGAAAGTTGCTACCTCAAGTAAGAGAGTTGTTACCAAATGGAGAACCGCTTGTATTCATGCAGGATGGAGCCCCATGCCATACCGCAAAATCAATAAAACAGTTTCTACAGAGTGAAATTGTTCCTCTCTTGCCCTGGCCAGGAAACTCTCCAGATATTAACCCAATTGAAAATGTTTGGTACCTAGTGAAAAAAGAAGTGGCAAAGCAAACAATTACGACAAGAATTGGCCTAATTGAAAAAATAATTCAAGTGTGGAATCACCATCCTCATATGAAGGAGACGGTACAAGCTAGCATTGATAGTATGCCAAGACGAATCCAACTACTGATAAAGGCCAAAGGTAGCTCAACCAAATGTTAAAATTGTCTTCCAGTCATATGTATTGTATTGTGTAGCTAATATTCAAGAAACACAGTAAGAAATTATATTTGTAATTATTAATGTGTCAAGTAATTGTTGTTTTTTGTTAAGGTTCATGTGTAATCAATGTAATATTTCATGTAATAAAATGAAGAATAAAAAATGGAGAATAACAAAAAAACTAGACGAGATAATAACATATCCTTATAATTTTGCATAAAATTTGGAGGTGCGTCTAATAATTTGGCCAGGGGCTGTGATACTTTATGACAATAACTGTGAGTTAGAAGCAATGGCAGCGATTAAGGGGGACTTGGGGCAAATACTTTTTGGAACTTTTTTGCCTCACACTGTGGCCTCTTAATGCTAAGTCTTGTCTAATAAGAAAATTAACTGCCCTCTCCCCCCATCCCTCAAGGTTTGGCAACCAATCGCCGCTACTAGTTAGCAGCCTTAAAAATATTCATGAATCAAACGATAGTATTATATATATTGTAATATTGGGTAATGTTTATTAGAAGTTTTAATTTAAATTTTAGATGAACTGAATACTTAAAACACTCTTTTTATATTTATAAAGTTACTGGACAAACGACAATTATACAAAATTGTATTGCTTGAGACCTCATTTCGAGATGTTGGGATATCCCTTCTTATACGCAATTTATACGTCGTGTTTGTCGTGCATTAATTCTCTCAGAAAATCAGTTATTTTTGAAGAAATAAGCACCTAAATAATTCTAGTTAAATGTAAAACATAGTATAAACATCTCAGAAGAGGATTCCTTATAAATTGAATGCTGAGGTAATCAGTTATATCTGAATAAAACTGATAAACCATGACAGGCTGTGCAAATTGCATTCATCTTCACGTCCAAATTAAAAGCTGCGAATCGAGCTCCAGTCAAAGAACAAAATAATTGAACTATTAGAAACAGACCTGCAACCTAGATGTCCCAAAAGGAAACCGAGAATATGAAGTAAGTAGCATGAAAGAAGAAAAAGGTACTTGGAGTGAACTTGTTAAACGAAGTGCAAGATCTAAAGTATGTCCGAGTAAAGGAGTACTTTCGTGTGCAAAAAAATGCATTCCCCGAAACTCTGTAGCGCTACAAAATACATATGCTCTTCTAGATATTAGTGATGTAGAAGACGTGAACATGAGACAAAATAGAAGAAAAATGAGAAATGCTAAATTGCGGACAACTAACTAACTAACTAACTCCCTAGCCTTCTTAAACCCGAAGGTTCATGGCTGCAGCAACACAGGCCTTCCATCTTTCCCTATCTTGAGCAAGTTCTATATACTCTTTTCCATCCGGGGCCTCCCCCATGGCGCAGTGGTAGCGTCATTGCCTTGTAATCAAGGGGTCCCGGGTTCGATCCCCGGTGGAGGAGGCACAAGTGGTTAGGATCCCACTTTAAACTGTAGGTCCAGTCCCGATTAGCCTTACTGTGCATAAAGTGGACTTAAAACACCAACTCAAACCAAACTCTTTTCCATCCCTACCGATTTCCCTTAGGTCCATCTCAACGTTGTCCCTCCATCTTCATCTTGGCCTTCCTACAGGTCTCTTACCATCTGGTTTCCCAACAAGAATCCTGTAAACTCCTCGTTCCTCTCCCATTCGTGCCACATGGTCTGCCCACCTAAGTCTTCTTGATTTAATTAATATCTGGACATGAATACAAATTATGTAGTTCTAAATTATGTAACCTTCTCCACTCACCTGTCTCCTCATCCCTTTTAGGTCCAAAGATTTTTTTAAGGATCTTATTTTCAAATACTCTCAATTTATGTTCCTCTTTCAATGTAAGGGACCAAGTTTCACATCCATATAATACTACAGGCAAAATAACGGTTTTGTATATTTTAACTTTTAGTTTCTTAGATATTAAACGAGAAGACAAAAGTTTATGAAGAGAGAAGTAACATGCATTTCCTGAATTAAGCCTACTTTTTATTTCCTCTTTAATATAATTTTCATTTGTTAATATTACTCCTAAGTATTTGAATTTGGAAAGTGGTTCAAACGAGTTGTTATCAATAATTAGATTTTGATTATTACCTAACACTTGGTTTCGGCCTGTAAGCATATATTTAGTTTTCTCTTTGTTAACTTCCAAACCTATCTCTTTAGCAGTTTTGAAAAATATTTTAGCATTATTCTTAATTGTATTCACATCATTGCCCAGTAAGTCTACATCATCTGCATATGCTAACAACTGAGTCACACCATTTAATTTTAGTCCTTCTTTAGTTTCTTTTACCTTCCTAACAGCATATTCTAAGGCAAAATTAAAGAGTAATGGAGATAATGCATCTCCTTGTTTTAACCGATCATGAATTGTAAATTTGTCAGACATATTAATACCCACACGAATTTTACTTTCTGTTTCACTGGTGCATATTTTTATCATACTAACAAGCTTCTTAGGTATTCCAAACATTTTATCACCTTTTTTAAACACAGGAACAATTATGGATTCTTTCCACTGTTGAGGGATTTCTTCTTTATTCCATATTAAACAAATTAATTTATGAATTTGACATATTAATGAATTTCCACCAAATTTAAATAACTCGGCTGGTATTAAATCAATGCCAGGTGCTTTGTTATTCTTTAGCCTTTTAATAGCATCTTTAACTTCAGTCAAGTTAGGTTCTGGAACTAAAGGTTCTGCTGTGTGGACTTCATTTACTTCTGATTTATCTCCTACATGAACATTTAAAAGGTCATTAAAGTAGTTCTTCCATCTATTTAGAATATCGCTTGGGTCAGCTAGAAAATCACCGTTTTTATCTTTTATCAAGTTTACTTTAGGTTGCCACCCCTTCCTAAACTCATTCACACCTTTTTATAAATCTCTGATATTTTTATTTTTGCTGTTTGTTTCAATTTCGTTAATTTTGCTTTTCAAGTAATCTCTTTTTATACTTCTAAACGTGCGGTTAACTTCTCGCTTTATTCTATTATAATTGTTTAGATTTGTATCATTAGAGTTATTTAACCACCTAAGTCTAGCCTGATTTCTTATTTCTATTAGATTATGACATTCATTATCAAACCATGGCTTACTTTTTCTCGGTTTATGGTATCCTATACTTTCTTTAGCTGCTGATTCTATTGCATTACGTATGTGCTCCCAATTCTTATTTACGTCTGTTTCATTTATATTTTCATCATCATTTAAATCCTGCAAAACATCAAATCTATTTGACAGTTTAATTTGGTAATCTTTCTTAATTCTTTCATCAGTAAACTTTCCTGTATCAAATTTTATAACTTTTAGATTTTGTTGCTTATGATTTATCACTGAGAGTCTTTCTCTTAATTTAGCAATTACTAAATAATGGTCACTGGCACAGTCAGCACCTCTATGTGTACGAACGTCAATGAGAATATGATCTATCTGATTATGAGTTTTACCATCTGGAGAAGACCAGGTATATTTATGGATATCTTTATGTTTAAAAGTGGTACTTTTCACAATTAAATTCTTTGAGGTTGCAAAAGTAATCAATCTTATACCATTATCATTACTTAATTCATGAAGACTTTCTTTATTAATCGTGGGTTTAAATGTCTCTTCTTTGCCAATCTGTGCATTACAGTCACCTAACAGAATTTTCATATCATACTGAGAAAATTTATCAAAGACCTGTTCTAACTCTGTATAAAAATCATCTTTAGTATTATCATCTTCCGTTGGTGCATGTATGTTTATTAAAATAATTTTACACCACCTACCCTGTAAAACTGCAATGATATCCTATCATTAATAAATTCTACTGTTTTAAGAGTCGAGATAATTCTATTATTTATGAAAAAGCCTGTTCCAAAATTATGATTTTCAGTACCACCATAGAAAAAAGTATAATTTTTAGTTTTACAATTCTTCTCCTGGCCACCTAACTTCCTGGACAGCTACTACATCTAATTTATACTTAACCCTTATGGACACGCGTGAATATTTGTGACACAACCACACGCATGGGGTGTTTTCCACCCCACACTTTATATTGCAGTTTTTTACAAATGTATGAGTAAAAAAGGTTTTCTGTTGTTTTTTTTGTTAACAATTAGTCTTTTCCATAATAGTTAAACATATTTTAGCTATATAAAACAACTGTATAGTGGTTTGAATAATTGTTGATTAGACAGTTACATTTTTCTTCTGTATTTTAAAATATCGTCAAAAAAGAAGTAAAAATGTTAACTGTACCCAAAAAAAATAGTTTTTTACTTGCATGTGGTTACAAGACAGGGCAATGAAACAACTGAAGGTATTTTAGTCATAGGTTTATTATACAAATTTATTAGTAAATCACCATCGAGTATTGGTCAATTTAGCCAGCTGTTTATAATATCATAAAAACTTTTTCCCAAACCAACAAAATTTTTAGTGCTTTTTTTAATTTTTGATAAAATCTAAACAAGAGTATTATTTAAAGAGATACATTTATAAAAAATTATAAAATTTAAATCAAATTTACATGTTACTTAGCTACTGACAAAGGTTTTTGTGAGTGAATGTTCAAATTTATTCTGGGCAGCATTCTTCGCAGTAGATGAAGGTGTGCTCTTTACAATGCTGTCTATTATGCTTTCGTCTATCATACACAACCACTCATCAAGTGGGGTTTTTGGCTTCTTTAGCAGCGGCTTTTACAGTAGGATGATGTGTACTTACAATATTATGAGCTCTTGTCCTTGCGTTTTGTGGTGGTGTTTGTTTCTTCCATACAGTAGTTTAATCTTTCCCTATATAAGTGTTAAGTCTGTGAGCCAATGGTAGTTTGCTGTCACTGTCACTTTCTTCACTTTTACCACTGTCACAGTCTTGTTCAGTTTCTGTATCATGTTCACTTTCGTGTAAACTGTCTTGTTCTGCATCACTATCTTCGCCGACAATTGATTCATTATCACTTCCACACTCATCCAACATGGACAGAATCCTCGCTTGTTTGCTACCCAAATTATCCATTTTTGGAGAGTTTTTTTAAATTTGCAACTTAAAACACCATCTAGACTACAGTTCATAAAAAAACGTAACAATTAGATAAAACAAATAACAGAAACTAAAAAAGCAGCATTTTGGAAATGTGTAACGTAAGCACACGCGTGGGGTGTAAAGCACCCCTGGCCAAGTTTGACGATGTTCACTGAGTGACAGCTGCGCGCAAACTGATTGACCTTGAGTCAATGACTAGAGGGGCAAACAACGGAAAGGTACCTGGAAGGCCACCAACAGAAACAAAACACTTTTAAACGTAGTAAAGAAGAGAGACTGTCTGGGGTGGATTACACCCCAGCGCGTGTGCATAAGGGTTAACTATCTCATTAACTGTACACTGAAATGCCCCAGGCCGGTAAAGGCTCAGAACATTCCAGGTGCCTAATTTAATATCCTTATTCCTAACGTAGATCTTATCCTTAGTCCAGGGACCTCCCAAAGTAGTCCCCACCCGGAGATCTGGACGGGGGACTATTTTACCTCCGGAATATTTTACCTTGGGAACATCCATGGGCTTATATTGCTGTTTCTTGACATTTTTTTTTTTTACAGTGCAGAGTTGTCAGCTCTATGCCTAACTCCCAATATGAATGGAGGAACTACTACACAAGACAAACACAAACACATTAGACAGCACAATTACTACACGAGACGAACACAAACACATTAGACAGCACAACTACTACACAAGACACACACAAACACATCACAACTATAACACAATATAAACACAAACACATCACAACTACTACACAATATAAACATAAACAAACTACACACCACAACTACTACACAAGACAAACACAAACATAGTAGACAGCACAACTACTACACAAACATACTAGACAGCACAACTACAACACAAGACACATACTTACACATCACCGATACTACACAAGAAAATCAAGGTCCCTACTAATTGGAAATTACTTTCTGGCCAACCCTCATAAAAATCATTAGATGGAAAGTGAAAATTTAGCAGGGCTGGCAGAGAAAAGTCAATTCGTGAAGAAAGTGGACTCTGCTACTACTGTTCTCGCAATGCTGGGTCAAAACCGAAATTTCGGAGCTCCCTCCGATGAACAAACCCGGGAACACTCGAATTGCGGACAACAGGAAATGCAAAGGTTACACAGTGCAACAAATTTGAACTTTGTGTCTCGCCGCGAGATGAAAGAAGGTGTTCTTTACTAAATCAAATACGCTGATTACGAAAATGAAATCAGAAATGTTCCATCACGTACCAACTTTTCTGGAAAAGATATGTTACATGTACCACTTAGCTTTTATTTCATATAGTAAGCCATATATTGTAATATATGAAAAACAAAGTAGCAACTTTCGCGACACTTGGAAACGACTCCATTACAGCACATGAGGAACCTGTAGCTGGATAAAATAGAGATCAGGGAACAAAATTAATTGTTTGTATTACAAAATATAAAAAAAAGGTACGAGAAATCTGCAATAAGCTTGAAATGTACTTACAGTTAGAAACATATCCTGGAAACTTTCCGTTTGTTGGCGGATGGTAAAACTTCTTATATTAGTGTCCAGCAGTAATCTGCCAAAATTTTTAGTGACCATCTTCCCTTATATCGTCTTTCCATGGCAGCAATATCTTGGTGAAATCGCTCACCTTGTTCTTCACTCATATCCGAGATTAGGCAGGAAAAATCCAATTGAAAATGCAGGAAATGTATTTTCAAGGACATGTTGCACCCCATAGCCTTGTAACAGTCCAGCATATGTTCCATCAGTTCCCTGTAATTGTCAGACCTGACGTTACCCAAGAAATTGTTGCATACATCTTTGAAGGCAAGCCAAGCTGCCTTCTCAGTATCTGTCAGCAACTCTTCAAAGGTTATGTCATTCATCAAGTCGCGAATCTGAAGCCCAATGAAAATACCTTCTTTAATTTTTGCAGTACTAATCGCAGGAAATTTGGACAGTAAAAATTAAAAACCCCTGCCATCTTTGTCCATTGCTTTCACAAAATTCTTCATGGAGTCCAATTTCAGATGAAGCGGTGGTAACAGCACACTGTCTTTGTCAACAAGGGGTTCATTCCAATTCTGCCTGTGACAATGGCTGTGGTTGGGGCTGTAATGTAGATGGCGTGTAATAAAGATCTTCGTGATCTATTGGTTGGTCACTACCATCGTCTGTTTCATCTTCCAGTGTCCATAGTGTCCATTCCGTTGCTGGTTTTGGAACTGGGAGAGAATCAGAATGCAGAACTGGGTGCATTGCAGATTCCAAATTTGGATATGAAACTGTGTGTTTTGATTTACTTGAGATTCCAGTTACTTTTGTTAAACAAAAGTAGCAATCTGTTATGTGGTCTCTAGGTTCCCTCCACAACTGTGGTACGGCAAATGACATAGATGGGTGGGATCCATGCAACCAGCCTCTTAAATAGCTGGAGCAACGTGAGCAACAGTTCTGTGGTGCCCAACACTTAGCATCATCTACCTTTGGTTCAAAATACAACTCGTACGCCTTTTTGAAAAGCGGGTAAATGGGATGTCTTTGGGACTTCGTCGTAAACTCACCACAGACACACAACAGAAAAGGTTTGATAAATTAACACACTTCCTAGCCATCGCTGAACACAAAAAACACGCGAACACGCACAAACAGTATTCTTCACGTTAGGGGTTTTGCATGGCACACACTGCAGGAACAGACACTGCGTGATCCCACTAGCAACTGACTGATGCAAATAACTGCAACTCATTATACCTTACTATACCTCAACATAGTGGCTATCTATCCCTTCCCTCTCCACCCCCTCCCCTATGCACTGTCGAGCCCTAGAAACAGGCTGTGCTGATAAGTGACAACAATAACATGCAGTCATGCGCTGATAAAATTGCGTTTCCAGAAAAAAGTTTAGGTGATAGCGAAAAACGATTTTCACTATCGTCATCAGGGCACTGAACTCCATAGGAATCACATGTTTATGTTCTGTGGCGATTTTCATTGTCGCACAGTGTTATCAAAGGTAAGGAACCCCGCATAAAAAATGATGAGAAGAACATTCATTATACAAACAAACATAGCCTCAGGGAAAGCAGTACTGAAAAGATAGGCAAACCACAAAACAAACTAAAAAGGGAAATTTAGCTATCGTCACAAGAAATCCACATATATGGTGACAGTCAATGTCACGGACTAGCTCCAATTTTGTCCAAAAAGATGAATATAGCAGTTTGTGGCACGGTGAAACCAGGTGCTACATCAGAAAATGTACTAGCAAGTGTCGAAAAAGAGTGCACAATGTTAGGACATCATGATCAGGCAATAATTATCACTGGCACCAATGATGTATCAAAAATGAAGGTTCAAAAGTAATTAGATCACTACAAAACAACCTAAACAAACTTATTGATACCAATGTTGTTGTAGTCATTATCCCACACAGGTGTGATCTGATGGAAAATTCCTGTGTGAACAAAGAAGTACACACTGTAAATAGTAGAATAGCAAAATTGTGTAAAGGGTTTGCAACTGTAACAGTTCTTGAAGTCCACACTATTGCCAGGGACATGTATACCAGACATGGACTTCATCTTAGCAAAAAGGGTAAGGAATACTTAAGTGATAGAATAATAGAAATTGTAAACCAGAAAAATGATAAATGCAGTGAACCCATTCCACTTACTTGGAAATCTGACCTACAAAGTATCAGATGAAATGATAAGGGCAAGAGAAGAATGTCATGGGAATGTAATGCAATTGATAAAAACAGAATGAGTGAAATTAAAAATGAGGAAGGGGTATACAAGCAGCTATCGTCTACACGGAATGTATGATTTCCGAGTAGATTCAGTGGGGATTTTTTATGGTAAATACTTCCGATAAAATTACCAAGGTCAGTGATACTACAGCAATGTTTGGCATAAATCTAAGCCATGAAGAATATAAAAATTAAATTGCATTCACATCAAACCTTTACTCATCATCTATAGCAAAAAATGCTAACACACCCAGACTCAAAATTACAAGTAAAGTAAATAATAAAGATATGCAAAATCAAATGACAAGTAACTCTCCCCTGACAATTATGCACAATAATGTACAATCTGCCACCAATAAAATAGATCTCATAGAATTATCTTTATATGAATTCCAACCCGACATTCTGACATTGACTGAATTTGGCCTCACCGAGGACGAATCACAATTTTACACCCTAGAAAGGATATAGCTTGGTGTCAAAATTTACCAGGGAGGAACACAAAAGTGGAGGTATTGTCCTATATACAAAAACTAGCTTGACAAGGACGAGAGAGATTAAGTGGCTTCAACCATTATGCAATGAAATGGTATTTGAAGCTGCTGGATTTGAAGTTAATATAAATAATCATATTTATACAATAATAACATTATATAGATCCCCAAGCTGTAATATCAATGATTTTCTTTCAAAATTAGATGTTGTGTTACAAAAACTAACTCTGCCAAATTGCAATATCATTATTCTAGGTGACATAAATATTAATCTCCTTCAAAACAATACAAAAAGTAAAGAGTATATAGATCTTCTTAAATCTCATGGCCTTAATCAAATTGTAAAAAACCCCACCAGAATAACACACACTACTGAAACTCTAATAGATGACATTAGCACTAACATGACATCTGACATGATAAAAGCAGAGGTGATCCACAATTTGATATCCGACCACACAGCACAACTGATGCAAGTAAACCTGCCCACAAACCCTAATATAACAAAAAGATATGCAATAGTTTGCGGAAATATGAATGAAGATAATATCAGATATTTATCCTATCTTCTAAATAAAGAAGAATGGACAGAAGTGTACCAATCAGATACTACAAAAAAAATTTTGGGAAAATTTAATAAACACACTCTTATATTATCTAAATGTTGCATGCCCTATTAAAAAATTAAAAAGAAATATATGTATCTAAATGAAATAAATAAAGATTGGGTCACATACAAAATTCTGCAGAAAAAATTTGAACTAAAGAAAGTAATAGCAATAAGTCTAAAATCATATGGGATATACTAAACAAGCAATGAGGGAAAAATAACAATAAAGTCAAAGAAAATATCTCGCTAGCTATAAATGGAACTGAGGTAAAAGATCCAGAAACCATAGCAACAATATTCAATAAAACACTTGTGAATGATAACCCAAGCACCAGATTGCAAACAAAATACAGTAAAAATTTGGGCCAATACACTAATGCCATTCAAAACTCTATAATGCTAGAGGAAATAAGTATCAATGACCTTGAGAAAACTATTAATTCCTTAAATAACTAGAAATCATGTGATGTTGATGGTTGGTCTAACCATCTATTAAAAAATTGTACACACTGTCTACTCCTGCCTCTACAATTTGCTATAAATGCATCTTTAAGAAATGGTATATTCCCAAAGATCTTAAAAAGAGTGTCATAAAACCGATATACAAAAAGGGGCCTGAAACAGACCCCTTAAATTACAGACCAATAGCAATTACTTTACCCTTCTCCAAAATTCTCGAAAAAATAATCTCCAATAAAATCCATGATTTTTGCTCCAAATTTAATATTATAAATGAATATCAGCATGGTTTTCAAAAAGAGAAATCAACGAATTCTGCAACTGTACAGTTTATAAAAATAATTACCGAAGCCTTGGAGGACAATGAAATTCTAAGCACAGTATTTCTAGATCTGTCCAAAGCATTTGACTCTCTCAACCACAACACACTTATGCATAAACTGTATAGTTTAGGTATCCGAGGTGGCACATATAACTTAATTAAATAATTTCTCTCTGATCAGATACAATGCACTCAAGTTGAGCACGTAGATAATTCATCAAACAAAACCTTCTACTCCAGCTACAAATCGTCCAAGATAGGTGTCCCTCAAGGATCTATACTTGGTCCATTATTATTCATCCTCTTCATCAATGACTTTCTGATGAACAACATGACTCAAACTATCACCTATGCAGATGACACTAACATAATATGTAGGGCAAAAACAAAAAAACAATTAGAAATTCAGACTTACTGTACATCTCAATTAATCAAATAACCCAGTACTTGAACACTAATAGCCTAAATGTAAACTATCAAAAAACAAATTTCATGATTTTTAACCCTGGCAACAAGAAGAACTTTGATAACTTGACGGTTTACTTAGATGAAAATGAAATAGAGTATACTAACCATGTAAAATTCCTAGGATTTATCATCGATGATAAATTAAATTGGGCATGTCATACAGTAGCGGCTCGTGCCTAAAATAACAGGTGATGAAGTACATTTATAGGCAATGAAAAACAAATAGTAAGTGTCAGTGCCCCCCCCCCAATTTAAAACGTCTTTTTTCTCTTCATCCGTCCATCTGGAAAATGGTGTCTGCAACAAATTACACACCAAGTCATTTACTGGGTTCATTGTACAAACCACAGCTCAACACATGAACACAACACACGATAGGAAACGCGAAACACACACGCGGAACAAGATCTCGCGAGAACGCAACGATTTTACCACAACCACTAGATGCAATGTTTTCTGTCGACGAGAGAACTGCTGCACCTAGATGGCGACACCCGTTCAATTCCAACGCTAGGTGACGTCACCGTTGCCATGACAACCGGCTAAAGTCTTCCGCAACCTGGCGGCGTCTGCTCTTGGTTTGTTCATGCTACGACGAACTCTTCACGTGCGTAGCGCCGAGCGGCGTATTATTTGAGTATTATCGTGTGCGTTCTGCTGGGAAATAGTTTAATTTAACAAGCAAATAAAAAATGTCAATATTAATTTGAAAATTAGGTGAAAATATCTGCACTTGTTGCACTTGGCCAGCCGCCACTGATGTCATATTGACTATATCTTTGATAAACTAAAAAAAAAAATATCTATTGAAAATCCTTTCACAATATAATATTAAGGATATCAATATGAACCTGTATTATGGCCTTGTTTATCCTCACTTAGAATACTGTATTACAGGTTGGGGAGGGGCAGCTCATGTACATACAAAAAGAGTTCACACTACAGAAAAGGGCTGTTAGACTTATATGCAAAATCCCATTCAGATCCACATGCAGAATTGCCTTCCGTGAGAACAAAATTATGACTGTATACTCGCTCTATGTTTATAAATCTATTATCTATGTACAATTAAGAAATGAAGAAATTCATGGACAAAGACAAAACTTCCATATCCAGACTAACAGATTAACTCTGACAGACAGATCACCACATTCTGCAGGTATAAAATTCCACAACAACCTTCCTCCTTGGTTAAATAATATCACTCCCTTAAAGAAAAAAATGCATCTAATCAAAAAATACCTTACAGACAGAGCTCTGTATGACATTAATGAATTATAAATTAGACTGGTTACAAATATCAACTGGACAAAGAAATGTAATGATACCATAGAAGGAACAATGTAACTTCTAATTTATTATATATTTTTTAAAAAAAGTAATGCATGTACTTTATATATACAGTATATATATACAGGGTTGTTCACTTTATCTCCAACCATTTTTGACGGGTACTCACCTTAAGAGATACCGCACCGCCACCACCGATCATGTTCTATTGGACCCCCAGCATTGTGGACTATCGTTCGGCATCGCAGTTTTCATTGCAGCAAGCTCCGGCACAGGACAGGCATGGGAATTCTGTCGCACTCCTCCCTGCAAGCTTTCCATAGACCATCCAGGGTGCGCGGGCGGCGATGTTGAAGACGTCGTTTCAACAGTCCAAATGCGCAAAAATCCATTGGACTGGCATCTGGGCTTTTCACAGGAATGTCTTCAAACGGAATGACACAAATTCCTAATTCCTCTGCCATTTCCTGATAAAAACGTAGTGATGTTCTGGCGGTATGACTCGAAGCCTTGTCCAAATGGATCATCACCTGGTTCGCGTCCATTCCATACAATTGTGGGGTGTTTCTGCGATAGATACGTGTCAGAATGGAGTCTTGGAAGTATCTCACATTCACCTTCACGTTTTTGTCCACCTTGCGTATCATCAACTTACCCTCATATCCAAATCCCGTCACAACCATAATGCCACAAGGGAAACTTTCCCTGCACTGACGAACAAAGTTGCTGCGCCCCTTGCCGTCAATGTCACAGTATGTGATCACCTGAATGTGACCACCAGCAGTGACACTTTGCTTGCAGCCCTTCTCCTGGTGGTTTTCATGGGTGAATGTTTCACAAGGAGAGCCTGTTGTGTGTAACGGGCCACAATAGCTTTCGCAGTATTCACCCTGAGTGTTAACCCATTCTCCCGACACTGTTTCACAATGCGTATGTATGAAAACTTAGCATGGAAAAGGGTCATTATGTAACCCTCCCAATACCGGTTGATTTTCGGCGCCATTTTATAACATTCACTACCAACACTCACGAACCTACAAGGTCAGACACAACATTGCTCCCGCCAGCAGACCCATAGTTCCAGCATGATATGCCAGGTGGCAGCACTGAATCAAAATTGGTTGGATATAAAGCAAACAACCTTCTGTATATTATACAGGTATAAATGCTTATCATTGTTTTTAATGTTGTGAATTTAATGTACAATTTTTTATATTTTTTATCACATATGTGCAACATGTAAAAATCTTTTGTTCTTATACGTATGTAATTGCTTGTATACCATACCTTATATTTTCATGTATCTGGACGAAATCCATACCCATGAAAAAATGGGTCAATGGATGAATAAGGATTATGATTATGATAGGACTGAAAATGTAAGGAGATAATCAACATAACTTTCAACATGCAGTTATTCTTACAAACTGCTTTGAAAAATGAGTTTTTCTCAAAATAATCATTTATTTTTAAAAATAGATTTATTGATTTAGTGTGAAAGTTTATACTATTTGGAGCACTTCTGAGAAAACCAGACATTGATAGATGTCACCGTTCCAGAAGTATATCAAACCAAAAGTATCCAATACAGCTTTAAATGGCATAACAATTTTATTACCTAGTCTCTTGCTTTTATCAAAAAGTGTAACAGTTCTTCAATCATTAAAAACTTAGCCGCTGGACAGTAATCAAGATGGTGGGTACGAAGTCCTCTATTTGGAGACACATATTATGGCGATTCTTTGATTAAACACATTACAACTTATATAAGTTTAACGCTTATACGTAAATTTGGCTATAATTTTTATTCCAAATAATTTTCTGTCGCATAATTTGAAAGTTGCAATGGAGAAACTTCTAAAGGTACAGGAAGAATTGTCTTTTTTTTAAAGATGATTTCTTACATAACATGAAAACCACTTACATTATTGAACAACCTTTTCTTCAGTCCATCTAATGAGGATCAAAAGTTTAACAGCAAATAACTGCTTAGAATTAGGCTAGTAACTTAAGGGGAAGCACAGGGGACAAGGGCGTGAACTTTTGAGATT
Source organism: Lepisma saccharinum (assembly GCF_977018435.1). Classification (NCBI taxonomy): domain Eukaryota; kingdom Metazoa; phylum Arthropoda; class Insecta; order Zygentoma; family Lepismatidae; genus Lepisma; species Lepisma saccharinum. Next base: position 81,104,170 of record NC_139234.1, read on the forward strand.
GTGTACTTCTAGTAGTGGTCTAAGAACTGACCAAAATGGAAACCGTAACGGATAAATTAGCAATAACAGCACAAAATTAAGCCAATTTTAATGTTATATATCATCTGTCCCTGAGCAGTAAGTCTATATATCCTTTAGTGCGACACAAATGAAATGTCTCATCATAAGGACGCTGCAGCTTAGTTCATTGCTGATGCAGAACAAATTACATCTCATTTTTCTCCATTATATAAAAAAACACACATCGATAAAACTTTCTCAGTATGAAGAGGAAGGTTGATAGTTAAATATGAGAAAAATCGATTGGGGGGTGTTTTGAGCTGTTCAAACTTGAAATTTAAACAGTGTTCATATTTTACTAAGTTTCAACATTTGATCATCTCATAATATTCAAATATCTTTCCTTACAACGAGCTCAAGAACGCTTCTGTATCTTCATTCGTTCCCGAGATATACTTTATTGAAAAGAGCATGTTGCTAAAAAAATGACATTTTGAACAACCCTTATATAATTCGTAATAATCATATTTCAGCAAAATCCGTTCACAGGTATCGGTTTTGGAGCAAACCAAAGCTGTGTACCAAATATCATCAAAATCGGTGACTATGAGGGTGAACTCCTGCCTGATTTGACATGGAAATGAAATGACCTATATATATATATATATATATATATATATATATATATATATATATATATATATTCAAAAACAATTTAAAGATGTTTATGGAAAGGAAGCAAGGAAAATCCAGTTCGTATTTAAATAGTGGACTCTAGTTTAAATTTGACAATTCCAAAGTAATTTCAATTCAATTTCAATTTAATGATTTTTACAATAATAATAATAATGAACTGTAAACTATAACTTTATATCTCTGAAGGACAAAATGTGAAATCTTACTTTGAACCCACCACCAAGAGATAAAATTCTGCGGGCACCCTTGCGTACGGTCTTGGAGCTGAGAATACGGTCCATTCATTTGCCATGTGGGTACGGTCTTATCCTGCTCAGAGGTTGGCAACGCTGGTCATGAGGGACCAAAGTCAGAAATGAATCACAAATAATAAATATAATTTCATCTTCCATACTTTAATATTCGGGAAATAATAATAAAAAAATAGATCCCCAATTCGATTTGATAGTGCAGTAATATTCCCGCAGCATAGGAACGAACATTTTGATAATAAATTACTAAACAATATGAAACCAACCATAGTCTATCCTACTACATACTAGATGGCATCAGCATCCAAATTGAGAATGAAACTTGAAAACTGAGATTGAGCATTTTTTGTGTTTCCCCTTCAACTGAATTAATTGTTATTGGTTAGAAACATTTTACACATGACAAGCAAATCAGAGCACGTTGATTAATGGACGAAATATTTATTTACAGTGCCGTTAATGTTTCATATTTAGTTTTATAGAAGTAGTATGGATTAGCCGATTTTACGCCCGAAAGTAAGATTTTTGATTAAAAATACGAGGGCCCATGGGCCCTTGGCGTAGCGTTATACGGTGTATTTTTGAGGGTCTGTAGTTTTTTTATGATGTGTCTAAATCTTATGGACTCTTTCTCGATGTGTTTGAGGGGTCTATGGACCTTCTGGGGCATAGTGTTTTACGATGTCTGTTTTTGAGAAGCTCATAGTTTTTTTTTCTTACGAAGTGTTCTTAAAAAAGAAGCTCTCAGCATAGCCTTTGACGGGTTAAGCTAACGTACAGATATGACTAAACACTAGTGCTATCTGCGATACTAAGGTAGGGCTTACCTCCAGAGAATCAATATTAAAATTGTTCCGTAACTCGTTCGTTCTTCACGTCGTATGTGAATGTCTTCTCGGCGATGAGGATGACGCTACAACAGTGTTGGCGGACAGGGCGTCGTGAACCTCGCACACAATTTTGATGTTCGTGCGATCGTTGACCACCACCTGCTTCCTCTTCGACGTGTTGATGACGAACATGGGCCTGCGGGCTCTGAACTCGTTGGGAGTGTATTACACATCCACGTTGCCAGCTGTCACTCGCTTGTAAGCTGTGTACGTCTCGTACAGTTTCAGGTAGCCGTCGTCTGCGATGTTCAGGTTGTAGTTCTCGCGCGGGAAGATCTCGTTCCTTCACAAATTGGATACAGTTTGTAAACGTGACTGGCGCGTGCGTACGTCCAATGCCCTCGAACATTCGGAACGCTGTGAAGCCTGACAATCTCGACGGAGAACAAATGACGAGAGTCTGACTCGTCCAATCTGCTCACCACCGGTTCCAGGTGTTCACCGATGGTGCGAACAACCTCGTCGTAGCCGGGTTTGATCCTCAAGTCGACGTACAGTTGCTTGAATTGCTCTTTCAAATCATGAAGCTTGGTGCCGAAGTCGACAAGGGTCGATTCCTGGTTCGCTTCGACGGCGCCGATCTGGAGCTTGACGTTCGCGACGATCTGCTGCAAGCTTTCCGCGAGCCTCAACTTGGAAGTTTGGGTCGCGAGGTCGTGGACTTGTGTCCTGATCTCAGCAAACAGCACATGGAGATCGGCGACGTTCTGATTGCTGGGCAAAGCGGCGACTGTGTCCCGAAGTTGCGCGATTTCAGCTTGGATGTTTTTGACGTCGTAAAATTTGAGTATTCGATTCACAGTTCTCTCCACTGCTTTCAGTTCCTGCGACGTGGGCATGGTGGCACCGTATTTTGAAGCGACTTCAGAGCGTTTTTCACAGCATCCAACTCGGTGGCATTCGCCACGGTACGCATGCCATCTTGAAGTTGCGCCATGTCATCCTGGGTGGGCGTCGATCGCTGCAGAGTTTCCAACTTGTTCTGTATGTCGTCTATCAGGTGGTGGAAATGCGAAAGTTCGGATTCGGTGTTCATCCTTTCCAGCTTGGAGCTCTGCTGTTGAACGGTGGCCAGAGTTTCTGCGATGCCGGACAATTTCGATTCCAGAGCTTCCTGGACGTTTGAGAGATCGCTTTTCATGGTTGCCAAGGTATCCTCGATGTGGGCTACGGAGCCTTGAATTTTCCCGAAATCCTCGTAAGTCTCGAGCTGGAGTTTGATGTTGGCTACGCTGCGAGCGATGGCGTTCAGTTCGCCGGACGACGGTAGGTTGTCTATGAAGCTTTCCAGCGTTCGGAGTTTGGTTTGGACCTCGGCGATGGCGGAGTGCAGGGCATCCGTTCGAAGTTCCATCTTTATGTTGTACAGTGTGGGAATTTTCAAGGATTGAAACTGCTCGCGTAAATCTGGGATGCCGACGTAATCATCCTGACTTTTGATACTCTGAACGATGGATTGCAGTTCGGTCTGGATGCTGCTAGTTTGATCCTCTAATCGCTGTTTCAGTTGTTCCACGTCGTTGTTCAGTGCCTTGAGCTCGTTTTCCAACTTGCCGACGCTCACCTCCAAGTTTCCAAGGTTGTCGATGGACGCGAGGTCGGTGTACTTTTGCAGCAGGGATTTGAGTTCGGCGTCGATTTTGAGGATGGGGTCCAGACACTGAGACTGCAGGCTGGCTATCTCGGTCTGGAGGCTGGAGTTGAGCGTGGACTACAGGGCCTGCAGGTCGCTCCGCAACTATTTGACCCTGACGTAAAGCATGAGAAGTTCGTCGCCGTGATCGTCGCGTTTCGTGTGACCGAAGATGTCGTTAGGTATTGCTACTATGCTTATTTATTATAGGGTAGGTGATCCGCATCTCCACGAAGAGAGGGATGAGTTTGTCGTAATCAGCAAAAAGCTCGACGTACAGGCAATCATCGGCGGACACATCGTACGTGGTGGTGGTGCCCATCATATCGTGCTTAATGCGATAAATGTTCTTGCCCACAGAAACTTTGACCTCCCCTTTACTTTCTGGATTCATGCTGAAATGTAGTTTCCCGGAGATCGGGAACTTGTAAAAATTTAAGTTGTTGTTGAAAACAGAAAGTTTTGTCAATGTTTTCGTCGTATTCTATCAGAATGCTGTTGAGGTGACTGATCATCAGTCCGTTGAGTTTAGATAATAGGGAAGGTTCTCCAAGCTCGGCGACGACGGTGCAGTCTGGATGGATGCCTCCTTCTGAACCCAAACAACATCATAGGCATTGTTATTTTATGTGTGTTGCCATGGAGCAAGGGTGCCAAAACATTGCCTTACATGAGGTTAATTGGCGTACTCTGCTAGGCTGTGTGTGTGGGGGTTTGGGTGGGCGGGTGAGGTTAGTTTAGTTCATAATAGATTGTGCATGATCGAATAAATGTTGCCAACTCACTAGTTGTAAGTTAGTTTAACTGGTGAAAAATCGTACGGGGAAATTTTCATGCAGGTGAGTTTGCAACACTGACTGACAAGGGAGGTTATCTAAGTGTCCCCCTCCGATTAACATGAAACTTGGCAGATGTATAGAGCGGCCCAAAGGAAGAAATAGGTGTTTTTTTGTTTCGGCTAAAAAACTGTTTTAGGGGGCAAAACCTCCCCTCTAATGTCAAGGTGATGACAAATTGAAGTGGGGATCTGACCCCTGTGTCCCTCTCTGATTTCCATGCAACTTTGTCAGGTGTATAGAGGGGCCCAAACGAAGAAATAGGTGTTTATTGTTTTGGCTAAAAAACTATTTTAGGGGGCAAAACCTCCCCTCTAATGTCAAGATGAGAACACATTGAAGTGCGAATCTGACCCCTGTATCCCCCTCAGATTTCCATGAAACTTGAAAGGTGTATAGAAGGGCCCAAAGGAAGAAATACGTGTTTTTTTTGTTTCGGTTAAAAAAGGTTTTAGGGGGCAAAACCTCTCCTCTAATGTCAAGATGAGGACAAATTGAGGTGGGGACCTGACCTCCTGTGTCCCCCTCCGATTTCCATGAAACTTGGAAGGTGTATAGAAGTACCAAAAGGAAGAAATAGGTATTTTTTTGTTTCGGCTAAGAAAGGTTTTAGGGGGCAAAACCTCCCCTCTAATGTCAAGATGAGGACAAATTGAGGTGGGGATCTGACCCCTGTGCCCCCCCGATTTCCATGAAACTTGTAAGGTGTATAGAAGGGCCAAAAGGAAGAAATAGGTATTTTTTTGTTTCGGCTAAGAAGGGTTTTAGGGGGCAAAACCTCCCCTCTGATGTCAAGATGAGCACAAATTGAAGTGGGGATCTGACCTCTGTGTCCAACTCCGATTTCCATGAAACGTGGCAGATGTATAGAGGGGCCCAAAGGAAGAAATAGGTGTTTTTTTTGTTTTGGCTATAAAACAGATTTTAGTTGGCAAAATCCTCCTCAAATGTAAAGATGAGGACAGATTCAATTGGGGATGTGATCCCTGTGTCCCCCTCTTGTATCCTTGGCTATGGATATCACCTATATGATACTCGTATCTAGGTGATGCTTGATAGGATTATGGTTCCCGTGTGCGGCTATTTTGATGCTCCGTTACCCTGCTTTAATCCGTCTATTGTTATGCCCATGCCTATCCGTGAACAACCGTGGCTATGAAATCGGCATCTCTCTACAATTGCACTGCGTTTGGTACCGACAATCCTACAGTTCTGTGCTGTGTGTGTTCCAATTATAATTATGTGAGCGTGTTCTTCCTATGCCAGATTTACGTAGTTTCGGAGTCAGATCCCCACTTCAATCTGTCCTCATCTTGACATTTGAGGACGGTTTTTAACCCCTAAACAATTTTTTAGCCGAAACAAAATAACAGGTATTTTTTCCTTTGGCACCCTCTATACACCTGCCACGTTTCATTATAATCGGAGGGGGACACAGGGGTCAGATCCCCACTTCAATTTGTCCTCATCTTGACATTTGAGGGGGTTTTGCCCCCTAAAACAGTTTTATAGCCGAAATACGAAAACACGTATTTCTTCCTTTGGGCCCCTCTATACACCTGCCAGGTTTCATGGATATCGGAGGGGGACACAGGGGTCAGATCCCCACTTCAATTTTTCCTCATGTTGACATTAGAGGGGAGGTTTTTGCCCCCTAAAACAGTTTTTTAGCCGAAACAAAAAACACGCATTTCTTCCTTTGGGCCCCTCTATACACCTGCCAAGTTTCATGGAAATCGGAGGGGGACACTTAGATAACCTCCCTTGTGAGTCACGTAGCCTGTCTCGACCAATCAGAGGAGGGAGCTGCCTTACTCTGTAAGGCTATGTATGTTGGTGGGTGGGTGAGGTTAGTTTAGTTCATAAAAGATTGTGCATGATCGAATAAGTGTGGCCAACTCACTAGTTGTAGGTTAGTTTAACTTGTGAAAAATTGCATGGTCAATTTTCATGGGTGAGTTGGCAACACTGTCTTGAGTCACATGACCTGTTTCGACCAATCAGATATGGCTCATTTGAGTGAAAATTACTCTTTTGATTATGTTGAACCCAGTCACCCCACCACTCTACCATACTCTAAATGTGGGTGTGGTTAGTTTAGTTCGTAATAGATTGTGCATAATCAAATAAGTGTTGCCAACTCACTAGTAGTAGGTTAGTTTAACTCGTAAAACATTGTATGGTGAAATTTTTATGGGGTGATTTGGGAACACTGACTGAGTCACGTGACCTGTCTCGACCAATCAGAGAAGGCTCATTTTTGGGCGTAGAATCCGGGTACCAGCACTACTTATAGAGGAGAATTTTATGTTTTTGTTGAGCAGGTTCTTTAATTACTGTGTTATGAACCAACCATTTAAGGCAACGTTTACCTCGTCCTTCTTCTCCATCGTAGGTCTGCGAGACCCTGAGCAGTAGCCTATGAAATTAGTCTTCTTTCCCAAACATGAGAGATTTTTCTGCAGCTGATACTCATTTTTCCCAGTCACTCTATTGCTTAGTACCGAGTGTGCACAAAGTCCTGTTCCTTGAACTTTGAATAGCTTTAAGTTGGTAACAAAATGTCGGAGATGAATACGACTTTAACACAAGAGAGCATGGTCCTTTGGCATGTTTTTGCGGTTGAAAGAAATACACCACATGCTTGATGAAACGCAGGAGGGGGAGGGGTATTGTGCAGGGTGGAGAAAAAAAATGAACAAAATCATATTTTTGCCCCAAAACTTATCTCAATTCCTGGTTTACGACAACGTTCTCTAAACTTTTAGTCTTTACGTACACAGAAATGTCGAAAGAGGCTATTTTTGTATAGGACGACAGAGAAATCAAATTTTATGTCGTCTGCAGGAAAACCTACTTTTTGCACATTTTCACGGCAGTTTGCAATACTGTGAGCATCAAATTGCACGACACGATGCATACTGGGTATCTACACAACATGGGAAGAAAAAAGTACTGATATCGCGTGATCATAAATTGTAACGTCTGGTATGGACGGTTACTTTTACTGTTTGTTGGTTATCAACACTGACTTCTCTGGTGAGCAATCCAGGCGGCGCTGCCGTGCTGTGTAACTGGATCGAACCGGTCAGCGCTGGTCTGTATGTTGTATTGTTGACTCGTTGGTTGTGACGAATGTGAGTGACGTTGTTTTATCTGCTGTGAATGCTGTTATTAATTAGATTTAAAAGTTATTATTCCTTTATCTTTTGAAATGAATTACACTTTGCAATAACGTGTTTTTATCCTAAAATGCTTCTTGAGAACTAACAGTCATTAACAGGTGCAGGAACAGTTTGCATTGAGTGTACCACATAGGAAAACACTATTGCGGCTTAAAAACAAATTTGATGAAACTGGTAGCGTGTGTGACAAGCGACGTAGTGGGAGACCCAGTGCCATTACAGCTGATTTTTTTGAAGATTTGGAAAGTCGGTATGTTCGTTCGCCTAAGAAATCACCGGCCTTTATCGAAAGAATCGCATATCCCCAAATCTACCATACATAAAGCACTGCGTAAGTTAAAGTTTTGTGCTTATCGTGTTCGTGTCGTACATGAACTTAAATTTCCGGACATGGGCAAAATAATACGATTTGCTAGATAGTTTCTTCAGACATTCAGGTCTCAAAGGGAACTTGATAAAGTTTATTTTTCCGATGAAGCATGGTTTCATCTATCGGGTTATGTTAACAGTCAGCACTGTAGGGTATGGGCTACCGAAAACCCTCATGTTTTACATGAGAAGCCACTTTATTCCATGAAAATAGTCTCTGGTGTGTGATATCACGGCGGCACATTGTTGGACCATTTTTCTTCAAGGAGACTTGAATAGTGCTGTGTATATGAACATTGTCAAGAATTTGTGTCGATGTTAGAGGAGGATGAGAGAGACGCATGGTTTCAACAAGATGGGGCCTCAAGTCATTCATCACGCGAAACAATGCCTTTCTTGGGAGATTTTTTTCGTGACAAATTGATTGGAAAGTGTTTGTGGCCCCCTCGTTCCCTCGACATCTCCTCACTAGATTACTTCCTGTGGGGTTATTTAAAAGATGTTGTTTATCATGACAATCCACAAATATTAGAACATCTACAGGCAAACATTGTGCATGCCATTAACAACATCAGCCCAAAACTTGTGAAAAAAGTCTTCCGTAACTTACGGCGTCGTCTGCAATGTGCCTTGGAACAGAGGGGTGGGCATTTCCAGCATTTGCTTTAGAGGAGTGTGTTCAGACCAGTGTGGCCACCCATATAACGAGTTTACTGTCTGTTACTAATTATCAACAATTTTCAAAATAAATATGTATTCGTCAATGTCAGTAGTTTTTTCTTCCCATGTGTAGATACCTAGTATGCATCGTGTCGTGCAATTTGATGCTCGCAGCATTGCAAACTGCCGTGAAAATGTGTAAAAAGTAGGTTTTCCTGCTGACGTCATAAATTTGATTTCTCTGTCACCCTACACATCGCAACCAAAAAAAAGCCTCTTTCGACATTTTTGTGTACGTAAAGACTAAAAGTTCAGAGAACGTTGTTGTAAACCAGGAATTGAGACACGTTTTGCGCCAAAAATATTATTTTGTTCATTTTTTTCCACCCTGCACGATACCCTTTCCCCTCCTGCGTTTCTTCAGGTATGTGGTGTATTTCTTTCAACCGCAAAAACATGCCAAAGGACCATGCTCTCTAGTGTTAAAGTCGTATTCATCTCCGACATTTCGTTGCCAAGTTACAGCTAATCAAAGTTCAAGGATCAGGAGATTGTGGACACTCTGTAGTGGAGCTCCAGCATGTGTAGCTTGGACATATCCAGGACCAGCTCCCACATATATCGATTTGAAGAATTTGATTATTGGTTTCTCCATTTGGAAGAGTGACAAATCTTCATGATATATTGTGTGCGATTTGAATCTTGGATCTGACAACAATTTACTACACTTTTTTCGATCGGAGACCAGCCTCACATCTACGCGCTTCCTAATATTCTCCATGGTCTTACCATAGACCGCATTATTCATCAATTTGTAAAAATCCCTACCCAAATCTGAAGTGGCGTCTGTTCTGTGTCTTGTGTTGGTTTCAATGTAAGGCCTCAACCACTCCGAATGCCTGAATATGAGGACTCTCGGATTTGCACTATATGGACCCCCTTCTCCATCAAGAATATGAGATTCTTATAGTGGATGACATATCTCTCTTTAGGGTCGAGAGTCATCGGACGCCTTTTCTGTTCTGGTTTTTATTTGCGTGGACACTTGAACTCGGGAGCCGGTGGCAAATTGAAAAACATATCGTGCAAATTATGAGGGAAATCGAGATCCACCTCGGCAAAGAAACCATACCCAGTGTCATTGAAATTTTGGATATCTATTGATGTGAGATCCATCCACTCGAAACCACCATAGGGGAGTTTCTGCATCATCGAATAACCATACAAATGGTTCACATCTACATAGAATATATAGCTGGAGGGTTCATTTGTGTATTGTGTATTGTTGGCCCCCGCATATCTCTGTGTGCATTGCACCATGCCCCCGCGTACGGCTCTCTATGGAAAGAAGCATGTCCACGTCCGAAATCAGCTCCAGTTTGATTTCTGTTTTGAGCAACATAGCTGACCAAGCCAACCCCGGGAGTCTGTAAAAGTGTGCCGGATCCAATTTATAGATAACCATGGACAATTTTCTAAAAGCCTGGAATACATCGGCGAGGATTGTCACATCCAATTTTAGATAGGCATCATGGTAGTCTCCCAGTTTCCTACACCCTAATTCCTCCCACATAAGTTGTGCATGATGGTAATCCTGGTCTGTGATATTCTTTTCTTTGAGTTAGCTGTAGAATTTCTTTTGAGGAGGAAGAGACACATCATCAAACTTAGTATGGTCAGTCACATATTCATATGAGATTCTTATAGTGGATGACATATCTCTCTTTAGGGTCGAGAGTCATCGGACGCCTTTTCTGTTCTTGTTTTTATTTGCGTGGACACTTGAACTCGGGAGCCGGTGGCAGATGATAAGTATGCAGTAAGATGAAGAAGACGCCAAGCTGGGAAAACTATTGGTTGTGATTTGGAAGTGGTCATCAGTAGTGTATATTGGGCGTTTCAAAATAGTACTTAGTAGGTATGGTCTTTTTTTACCAATTGAATATCACTTTTTGACATACTTTGACAATTTTTTGTCGATGTTTTAGCGTTTAGCGATGTTTTAGTACAAATTTTCACTATACTCATTTTTTCCCCACTCGTACTTGGTAGGTATATCATGATGTTACGTGATACAACTTAACCTATCCTTTTTTTACGATTATTTAATTTTTTTACGATCCTAAGTGATATAACTTAACCTATCATTTTTTTTATTTAGGTACTGTTTGAACGTCATTATTTGAGGATCATATTTTGTAGGTATTTTTTTTTTATCAATCGAATATAAGTTTTTGACATATTTTGACAATTTTTTGTCGATGTTATAGCGTTTAGCGATGTTTTAGTACAAATTTTCACTGCACTCATTTTTTCCATTTATACTTGGTAGGTATATCACGATGTTACGTGATATAACTTAACCTATCTTTTTTTTTACGATTTTTTTAATTTTCTTACGATCCTAAGTGATATAACTTAACCTATCATTTTTTTTATTTACGCACCGAACTAACCTACAAGGGGGACTCCGTTTGTTTTAATATTTCAGTATTATAAGGTTTTCACAAATTTTATATAACCTAAAATGTGTTGGATGTTGATTTTTAGTATGTGGCAATTTTTTATGAATTTAAAACTGCTCTGTGACCCTCTCGTTCTTCACGTCGTAGGCGAAGGACTTCTCTGCAATCAGGATGACACTGCATAGGGTATCCTCGGGCAAGGCATCGTGGAACTCGCAGACGATCTTGATGTTGGTTCGATCGTTGACCACAACCTTCTTTCTCTTAGATGTGTTGATGACGGTCATGGGTCTCCGTGCTTTGAACTCGCTGGGCGTGTAGTACATGTCCACGCTTCCCTCGGTCACGCGTTTGTAAGCCGAGAACGCTTCGTAAAGTTTGAGGTAATCGTTTTTGGTCACGTCGAGGTTGTAATTCTCGCGCGGGAACACTTCGTTGCGTCCGTTCTTCAGATAAACGTTCTTGATCTTGCAGTCGTCGAACTTGCTGGAATCTTTTTCCTGATTCTTGTCCCTCCCGGTCTGAAAAAGCACTACGACAAAATCTGGCATGTCGAACTGTATGTTGTTGAACTGCGTCGTCACGTCGAATTCCATGTGACTTCCCGACGCCATTTTCTGCACGCACTGGTAACCGTGAAAGTGAATCAACACCTGCGGACTTTTTAAGATCTCCGCTTTGTACTTGAGGGCGTAGTTTGTTTCGTATTCCACCACCGGCATTCTCAATTCCATGCTCCGGATGATGCATTTTGCTGCTTCGGGTAAAGTGTTGGCTATCGGCGTGGTGCCGTCCGGACCCAAAGTAGCGTATCGCATCAGTGCGTCGTTGTCGTTGGGCGCTCTTCGAAACGTGACCCTCAGTCCTCCCTTCCACATGATCTCCTTGTAGTCCGAGAAGAAACCAGGCAGCAGACGCATGGGAAAGAGCACCGTGTGACTTCTCGTCGATATTTTGGTTCCGGCTTCGAATCCCCCGGCCTGGTAGTACGCAGCATCCGTTTTGGATAATTTCAACGTTCCCACCGCCGTCGACGTGATGCCTGGATAATCTATTCTGTCGATGACGGTGTTGTGTTTCCTCACCTCCACCTGCGAGAACAGGTGAGGCACGAAGTTGTCCACGAGTATCAAGTTTGCTGCTGCGGGAAACGCGTCTCCGCTTTCCTTCTTCACCACGTCGAATTGAAGGTAGAGGTCCGCTCTGTGAGGATGAATGAACCCGTCGCCTACGTCCACGTCGTATTCGATCTCCCTGTTCGCTTCGTTCAGATTGGCGAACGTGCGACGGTTGGGAGGGAAAGATTGCAATTCGTAACTTTCGATTTGCTCCATTTTGCATGTATGGTTATTTATTATACGTTGATCTCCACGATGGCCGTCGTAGTGGCACCTGCGAAATCCACCACGTCTCCTTTCTCGTTCGTCACCACCAACTCTATGTCGTCTATACGGTTACGACATACTGGAAAATAGATCGGCGAAGAGGGCGTGTAGATGATCGGTTCCATGAACTCGGAACTTGGTTTGAAAGTGGCTATGATTCCCGTCTGCTTGTGACTTCCCAGTAAACCGTCCGAGGATTTCGTGATCATACCTTCGGCCACGTTGCAGTGTACGTTCAGAGTCTCTATGGCCAAGAATTTAGGAATGTTGGTTGCTACGTGCTTGATGCCAGCTTCGAGTTTGGTGTCGTTCTCGAAACCTAAAAGTTCTCCCATGGTGCCCAGGTCCACGGTCTCCGTCGCGGATAGGATTTCCACTCTGTGCGTGACCGAATTTTGAGAAAGGTACGTGCCTTTGGGTAATTGAGCTTGCAAAGTGGAAAGATTGTATTGGCCTGGCGTGACGACGATGTGTTCGCTTCCGACGCTAATTTTGTTGTTGTGCTGGGTGACGTTAGGTATGAGGTACATGCTGTAGAATGCACGCAGAGCCACGGATTTAGGATAGACGATGTCGTCGTGCAGCGTGAGTTTCAAGATTGAAGATTCGCTCGTGAGATGGAACACGCCCATCCTAGTGATGCTGTTTGAGGTTCCACAATGCTTTCTGGAAATCCTCGATCGTAGGGTTATTTATTTTAGAGAGAAACGCGAGCACGGAGAGGCAGAGATGACCGCAGTTCACGTCTCCGAAATCTTGAATGCGTTCGTCGTTGTAGTATATGGAGGTTTTGTTCGTTTTCAGATAATAGACTAAATTTGTAGGTGGAACACCTCCGAAAGAATCGAAAACGAATGCTTTATCATCATTTTTGTGGTAACATATCCAATGCGTGCCTGGATTTTCTTGACCGTCCAAGTTGACTACTCCGCATTCTTTTTTTTTCACGGTTGAAGGTAACGAGTCGGACATGAAAACTCCTCTGAAGTGTTTGATTTGTAACGGTTCGATCAGAGATTCAATGTCTCGGTTGGTGAGTGCTTCTGTTTCTTTTTTTTAAACTTTCTCATCACGCCCTTCCCCTTTTTCTTCTCCATGGCCAGGTTGTGACGTTTCTGTTCTTCCAACTCGGCCTTGTTCTTCTTCGAGTCGATGACGGTTTTCGCGATGGCGGCACTTCCGCCAGCCAAACTTCCAACGGCCCCCAATGCTGCCAGGATGGCCGGGATGCTGAATATGAAACCTCCGATCTTTTGCTGTTTCCGCGAACGCTGCAATCTTTTCAATTGAGGTGTGCTGAGCAGCAATTTCATTCCATGTCCTTTCGACAAGCAAGAACGTTTCTTCTCGCGTTGTTTCTTGGTGAGTAACCCATCGAGGGCACCTAGATTTTTAAGATTGGAGTATGGTATCTGGTACACGACACCCTTGGGCTTCATGTTGATGCTCTATGTGTTATTTTCACGGTATGTTATTTATATATATATTCTGAGATTTTTTTGTGTAGTTTTTTTACGGTATGTTATTTATATATTTTCAAGGCCTCGCAGTCGTTACACAAATTCTATTACGTGTTTCGTTTTCTTGCCAAGAAGTTCCTTTGTCCCCTTGTACACGATTCGAGTTTTGTTCTCGATTAAAATAGATAGCTTCTCGTCGGATAACATGTTAGCGTATCGATCTGGTAAAAATAGACTGTATTGTGCGTTGAGCAACAGGCGTACCTTGGGACCATACTGGGTAGAAACGATTGAACCGGAAGTTATCGTGTAAGGTTTGTCGACTTCCAATTCCTGAATTTTTACATACTCGACTGACAAATTTAGCATTTGTTTTAATGCTTGGAGATCGCTTATTTTTTCAGTTGTCATATCAAGAAAAATTTCAAAGTGTTAGAGAGAAATTTAATTGCTTTTTTTTCACGATGTGTGTTATTTATATATACCGAAGATTATTTTTTTACGATGTGTGTTATTTATATATCAAGTTTTTTTTTTTTTACGGTATGTTATTTATATACCCCACCCCAATTTTTGTTTCGTGTTCATGGCGATGGTGGTACCCAGTGCGGCGACCCGTTCACCCAGCGATGCGTCTCTGCTCACGAACCTTTCGAAAGCTGCATGTTCCAATTTTTTGTCTGCTTCGTGACGTGCGTCCAGATCCGTCTGCGTGGTGTTGTAGGCGATGTCGTGATCTTTGCATGCCGCGTCCAACGGATTCACACCCTTGTCTCCTCTCTCCAATCTTTTCTCGAGTTTGGTACCCGGTCCGCAGTACTGGTAGCCAGGTAGATGCATCTCGAAAGGTAACTTGTTGATGATGTCGTTCACGAGTCCTTTTCCTTCGGCCACGTTCCAGAATTTCGGAGGCAGCGTGTTGATGATTTTGATCAGGTAACCTATGCCCTTGTCGTCGTTCACGATGAAGTTGGAAAGTTTCGTGCTGATCATGTCCACGATGCCAACCTTCTCGTTGTAGAAATTACGGTTACCTGCATTCTCTTCGCCGGCTATCACCAACAATCGATCCACGAGTTTCCTAACGTCGTCCACCCAAACAAATTCTTTGGGTAACGTGTTGTAGCGTTTGACGCCGCTGCCTGTTTTGACCTGGTTCCAAATCGGTTTGATGAGATTCCTGTACTTCTCGCCGCTGCTCGATTTCACCCTATTCTGCGAGGCGTCGTTGTTCTGGTACAAGGCATCCGTCATGATCAGAATTTCCTTGTAACTTTGGTAATCTTCGTCGGTGTAATCTTTCGGCTGCTTTTTGGCGACGAGTTCCCACAGTCCCACCGTACCCGGATACCTGTTCCAACTATCCTTGTCGCCTAAATTGACTTTAATGTCGTTGCCTTCGAAGGTCACCTTCGATTTCCCAATCTTCCACACCACACCGCCGCCTTCGCTGGTTTCCATGCTGGGATACAATCCGAACACTTCATCCTTGTCGAATTTCCCCGTACTCAGGTAGTCTCGTGCCAAAGGTCCCAACTCGATTTTATCCGAAGACGACGACGTGCTACCAATAGCTCGACGTCGTGCCGGTGCATCCTTCAGTTCGAACGGCGTCGAAGGAATGCTCGAAATGGGTGTGGGTACAGCGTAACTTTTAGCTGCGAGCGGTACGAGTTCATTAATCAAATTTTTATTTTGTTCCGTGACACTTTTAATTTCTTTACCTAGACTGCTGATGGCATCGATCACGGGTTGATCCTGACGTTTCTTCTCTTCGTAGAATCCGCGATTCTCGGATTTCCAACCTTTGAAGCGTTTCGCGAGGTAATCGCGAAGCTTGAGATTTTCGTCTTCGATTTTTCGTTTCGTCATGACGTTATTTATATACGTCGTTTCTCACAACGTTGCAACGTTTAGAAAGTCGTTGATTTTGTTTCTGTATTTTCCGTCGTTGGGTTTCCTCGTCATGTCGATCGTCGCGAATCCGAAATCGTCACCGTTCCAGCAAGTAGAGCAGCCTTCCGAAAATTGATTGTAGTTCATGTCTCCGCCTACGTAGTCATCGTACGCGTGCTTGAGGTTGGTGTGATCTTGACGAAACAAACATATGAAATTGGCGTTGTCGCGCACTAACTGTTTTGGAATTTTGGAAAACGTTTGAGCTAGGTAAAAACAATCCATTCCTTTGTGACGACCTTGCGTGAAAAAGTTGCGAATTTCATTTTGATTTTCCAGGATGGCGTCGTCGAACACAACGACTGAATTTTCACGACAATCGTCGAGTGGTTTTATTTCCGAGGCGAACGTTGCAATGTCCAGACCATCGTACAGTTTCATCAGTTGCTGGTATTTGGATTGCTCCAAACTTTTCGAGAACACGTACAGGTGCCTGTTCTTCCAATCTAACCAATTCGGTGCGAGGAGAAAATTGTCCACGAGCAGTGTCGTTTTCCCACACCCCGAAGGACCTACGATCAGACAGCGAATGCTGTCGGGAAGTAACTCGCCGTTCTTTTTTTTTCTCGTTTGACTTTCCGGATCCGGTAGACGCTTCACCACGTTCCACGTACTCACAAGATCACTTCGTCCGCGTCGATCCAACTTTTTTCCGGAAGTCCCAACCATTTGACAAACAGTTTGTCACCTTTCCTACGCAATACTTTCTCGATGAGGTACGTGTCGGGGTGTTTCGTTTTAGAGAGTTCCTCTTCGTAAAATCTCCCTTTCAAAATCTCGCCGCCACTATCTTTTATTATATACGTGTGTCGGTTTCCAGGTAGAACTCGAACCACCGTAAAGAGTTCCGTGCTCCAATTTTTTGTGAATCCCTTCTCGAAGGTGCGTTTGAATTTGCTGATCCTCACCCGGTCTCCAATTTTGTATTTAGCTTTTTTTGTCGTGGGTGTGTACTTTGGACAGTAAACTGTAGAAATTAAACGCTGCTCGTCGGACTTGGTAACGTCGGCTGGCTTCATGCCTATCGTTCTGTGCACCGTATCATTATAGGTGTCGACGAGTTCCGGCAGGATGTCGACCCATTTGTAATTTCCCCGAAGCGTGAATCGTTTCCACATGTGTGTTTTCAAGGTTCGATTGAATCTTTCCACGATGCTGGCTTTGATGTGACTGAAGCTCGAATAATGTCGAATCTTGTGTTTTTGAATAAATTTTTGGAATACGGCGTTGTAAAATTCTTTACCGTTGTCCGTTTGCAGAAACCGTGGTCGTCTGCCGCCGCTTTCGCGAAAAATTAATTTGAATGCTTCCGTGACGCACGTTCCCGTTTTCGCCTTCAAAGGTAGAGCCCATGCGAATTTCGAAAACGTGTCTATGACGGTGAGGAGGTACTTGTTGCCCTTGTTCAATTTATGCACGTTTTTCAAATTGCCGCTACTCATCTCCACGAGGTCACTTTGCCAGAGGTCGTCGATGCCCTTGGTTACCACAGCCAAACGTTCGTAGTTACGGCGTGCAGGTTTATGCAATTCTTCGACGATGGCTTGCCTAGACATTTTCTTAGAGATTACGTTTCAAGAGAAGCACAAGCGTGATGGGATTCAAAGAAGGTGGCACTTCGCTCGTGTTTTGAATGATCAGCTTATCGCCGGCACTCACGTCGAAAACGGTGAGATCTTCGTCTTCGTGTATTTCATATATGTTGCGCGTTTCGTTCCAACGTGCCAGAGGAATGTTTCCTGCTTTCTGGACACCACGATTCGATATTAAAGTCATGGTAGGAACGCTAGCTTTTCTACCGTGAGACCAGTACGAAAATTCGTTTATCTGAATCGTGCCATCGAGGAGAAACTTGTAGTACGGATGATAAGGATGCAACATGTACAGTTTGTTACCTTCGACGAACGTGGAGATTCTTTGTTGATTGGGTACGCTGTTGATTTCGATGGCTTGCAGAGAATGCAGTTTAGCGAATTTAGTGTCGACGCTAACGAGGTTACTGTGAACTTGTCCGAGTTTATTTTCGATGGGCAGCAAATGCTCGACTATGGTATCCGTTACGGCAGAAAACGACGTTTTGATTTTCACTTCCACGTTCAACTGCTTGTAGTTTTCGTTGAGTTCTTGCAACTTGGCACCGAAAGAGGCCTGCGTCGATTCCTGCGTGGATTCCAGCACTCCAACTTGATCTCTGATGTTGACGACGATGCTCTGAAGGTTCTCGACTTGATTCAATTTCGAGCTCTTCTCGGTAAGATCGTTCACGATGCTTCGCATCTCTGTAAACTGCGTGTGAAGGTCAGCAACGCTCTGCGAAGTGGGCAGCGTCGACACCAGCGAACTAATTTCGTCTCGAATCTGTTCCACGTTCGCCGTTTCCGTTTCTAGTCGTTTCAGCATTCGAGATATGTTTCTTTTCAAAACGTGCAATTCTTTGGAGGTGGGGAGATTGCCCACTTTACTCTCGAGATTGCTCAATGAACTTTTGATGTCGCCCGAATCGGATAGTGCCGTCACAGCCGTTTTCAATTTTTCCAAATCTTCGCTCGAAGGCACGCTCGTCCGTAACGATTCCAAGTCACCCTGTATGTTGTCGAGTACGTGATGAAAATGAGCGAGATTCGTTTCGACGTTCAAATTTTCTAAATATTCGATCTTCTGCTGAACCGTGCTCAACGTGTCTTGAATGCTCGTCAACGCTCTCGCTTCAGCGTGAATATTTTTAATTTCTTCGTTGATCAATTCCAAGGACGCCTGAAGCGTAGCGATGGTGGTTTGAATGTGTTCGAAATCTCGATAGGCCTCCAATTGAATTTTTATGTTCGCGACGCTTTTACCGATGACCTGCAGTTCGTCCGACGATGGTAGGTTTGTCATTGTATCTTCCAAAGTCTGCAACTTGGATTTAATTTCTTCCAACGTGCTGGTGAATTCTTCTTGTAATTTGGAAACGACGACGTGCAAGCGTTCTACATCAATATCGTTCACGACGGTTTGAAGTTCAGAGAAATTCTTTTCTATTGCGGAAGTTCGTTCTTCGATTTCGAGTTTCAGTTTTTCCAAATCTTCATTTTTCGATTGAAATTGCTGTAATTTGGCCAAATCATTTTGAAGCGAATCCACGCTCAACTGTATATTTTGAACGTTGTCGTAAGAAGGTACGTCGACATAATTTTTTATGAGCGTTTTCAGTTCGGAATCGATTTTCAGAATGGGGTCGAGACATTGCGTTTGGAGCGTGGCGATTTCCGACTCTAAACTTTTGTTTAAGGTCTCCTGCAAAGCGATCAAATCGGTCCTCAACTTCTTAACTCGAATGTCCAACATGAGAATCTCTTCTGCGTGGTCTACACGCTTGGTGTTGCCGAAAATGTCGTTAGGCATTTTTGGTTAACGGTTATTTATAATAGGATAGACGATTCGTAATTCTACGAAGAGAGGAATAAGTTTGTCGTAATCTCCGAGGAGTTCCACGTACAGGTAATCTCCTGCGGAAACATCGTACGTAATGTTAGAAAGCATCTTGTCGTGCTTAATTCGAAAAATGTTCTTGCCGGTAGAAATTTTGATTTCGCCTGCGTTTTCCGGATTCACGGTGATTTGAAGTTTTCCGTCGATCGGAATTTCGTAGAAATCTAAATTGTTATTAAAAACATAAAACATCTTGCCCACATCGTCATTCAGTTTCGTCCAAATGCTGTTGAGGTGAATGATCAACAGACCGTTGAGTTTAGGTAACACGGAAGGTAAGACTTCATGATCTGGTATGGTTTCCATAATGATCTGTTTTTTGAAACCGAACAAATTCATAGGCATGCTGGTTATTTATTCTCACAACGTTGCAACGTTTAGAAAGTCGTTGATTTTGTTTCTGTATTTTCCGTCGTTGGGTTTCCTCGTCACGTCGATCGTCGCGAATCCGAAATCGTCACTGTTCCAGCAAGAAGAGCAACGTTTTGAAAATTGATTGATCAACAGGCCGTTGAGTTTAGATAACATGGAAGGTAGAAATTCATGATCTGCCTTGCGGTGTACAGTCTCCATTGTTTGCTTTCGGAAACCAAAGAGATTCATTGTCCTTGCTAGTTCTTTATTGTGTATGTGATAATTTGAGACGGTCAAAGTTTTTTTTATTTTAGTTATAGTTATTTAAGTTAATTTTTTTTCAATTGCATTGCCTACAATTTTTACTATTTTCTAAACAATAGTGTCCCCAAGGCAACGTGTGGATTCCACAAGACAAAATACATCTTTTATCGTCGTGCGGATCTAATGCTACCTTCCTAACTTCGTTTGTTGTGATGATATGGTTGACGCTCTGGATTCTTTGTTCTTCTCTTAGAACCGACGACCTGGTCTTGAGGCAATCAATGTAATCGTGGAAGGTGAGTTTGTTCTCCACCGTATTTTTGCCCACACCTTTTGCTTTCTTCGTGACGCTACTCTCTGTTTTTATGGCATACATCTTCGAACGCAAACCCGCGAACTCGACAATAATATCACCGTTACATTCATCTTTCAGTTTACCTAGGATTTTTTTGTTGAGGGATGGAATTCCAAATCTGTTGGGTTGAGGGTACGCAGAAGTATCGAAATACTCAAGCATGGAAGGATTTTTTATGTCTTCGTATAGGTTAGGTGTTTGTATGCTGTAAATGAAGCTGTCGGTGTCCGTGTACAAAAGTGATATTTTATCATTGTAGAAGGGTTTCATCACGTCATAATGAAATTCGAACATGTAAAGTTTCGACAAGTCGAGAACCGTTGCGCCAACGTAAATTGGTTTTCTGAATTTCATCAATTTTATATGTAGATTGAAAAGTGCCAAATTCTCGTTGTAAATTTTTCTCGACTTGAATCTAGGATCGGCTATCCACTTCCGACATTTATTCTTATCGGAAATTAATTTCACGTCTACGTGCTTTCTAACATTCTCCATGGTCTTTCCGTACACCGCATTGTTCATTAATTTAAAGAAGTCCTTGTCTAAATCGGAAGTGGCAGCTGTTCTATGTTGTGTGTTAATTTCTATGTAAGGTCTTAACCACGTGGAATGTTTAAACTTTAGTATTCGTCTAACATTCACTATCTGAACACCCTTCGCAATCAAAAACCGGAGATTCTTGTAGTGGACGACGTATCTCTGTTTAGGGTCCAATGTTAACAAAAGCTTGTCTTGAACCGAGTCGGGTGGACATTTGATTTCGGGAGTCGGAGGCAAATTCGAAAACGTGTCGTGCAGGTGGTCGGAGAATTGGAGATCTACCTCTGCGAAGAAACCACACTCGCTATCGTCGAAATGAATAATATCTATCGAAGTGGGATCTAACCATTCGAATCCCCCGTAAGGAAGTTTCTGAACCATGGCATGTCCGTAGAGATTATTAACGTCAGCGTAGAAGATGTAATTCGATGCTCGATTTGAATCGTAATCTTCTTTCATGTGTACGTTATTAGCTTTCGCATGTCTCTGTACGCATTGCACCATTCCACCTCGTATCCCTCTTTCGATGAATAGCAACATGTCAACGTCCGATATCAGTTCCAGCTTGACCTTTGTCTGGAATAACATTGCCGACCACGCTAATCCCGGTAGACTGTAGAAATACGCTGGATCTAATTTGTAAATATTCGTTGCCGTTTTCCTGAACGCTTGAAAAACATCCGCGAGTATCGTCACGTCCAGTTTTAAGTATGCGTCGTGGTAGTCTCCGAGTGTCCTACATTCTAATTTCTCCCACATGAGTTGCGCGTGTTGGTATTCTTCGTCCGTGATTCCTTTCTCTCTGAGTCTGCTGTAAAATTCTCTTGGAAGTGGAAGAGCGTCGTCGTTAAATTTAGAACCATCACTAACATATTCGTAAGGATAAACCCCTTTACGTCTAACGAGTTCTATGTCTACGTTGGGAAAACTAGCTCTAGTTATTTTAAATTGATCGTCGGTGAGTTTGTTCGCTAAAGCATCCAGACTTGCAGAGAGAAATCTATACGAATCCAGGAAGCGCATCTCGATTGTATTTTTCGTTCCCGGAATCGACACTTGCTTGCTGAGACTAATGTAACGTTCTTCATTCTCGGCCAAGACACCTATACGTTTCGGATCGTAGCCAAGATGTCTCACCAGGTGGTGAAAATCATATCCGCTTCCGTTGTGAAAAAATATGGGGATGAATTTAGGTTTCTGGATTTTAAGATTGCACGTGTTGCAAATTCCACCTATGTAGTTTCCGCTGAAATGATCGTGGTGGAATATTTTTTTGTTCTCATCAGTGAAACTTTGATCACATACCGGACACACCTCAGTGGAATTGTAATTTTGAAGTTCATTTTCAGTTAAAGGTGCCATCGGTTTTGATGTAAGCAGTACGCTACCAATTACCTCAACCTCCTCCACCATTTTTTCCAGGAAGTGTTCGATTACATTTGGCCCGCGATATATATATGCTTCATTTATTTTATCACGTCGCACAACAACATAGCCGAAACTGTTTGGTTGATGAAGCTGGTACGGCGTTGTGGAGGAAATTTCAGGATCCGGTTCGCAGTAGGAGAGTGGTTTGAGGAACGCCTCGAAATCAGCAACGATGATGGCCGGATGTTCCAACAATGCCTTGTGCATTTTGAATTCTTCGACTTCGTTCGTTTCGGGCATCAACATTCTAGCCGGTCTGTTGTCGCCGCAATAAATTTTATGTTCGGCAAGTTTCTCGATAGCAATTTGACGTCCGGTGTAATTTCGATAATCGAGTTGTTTTCGATCGTCGAACGTGGTTAGGCATCTCGGGCAAACTTCGATGCAATGTTCATGCTTGGTTGTTTGACTTTTGACCAAACGTGATAGAGAACGAATTAGCGTGTAGTGATGAACATCCTCGTTTGAAATGAGAAGGAGATTAATCACACGAGCATCGTCATCGTCGATATCGCTTATCCTGACAGGGTGCACGAGATATTTATCTGACGTGAAGGAATACACATTAATAGCGAGGCGTTTTCCTGTACAATTTTCGAACTTTGTTATATCCGACAATGTCACCGGGTATTCGATGTCAGACATTACACTTTGAAAGTCGGTCTCGTATTGTTTGTAATGTCCAACCCACTGTGGATTATTTTTGCAATGAACAGGATGCAGTGCAGCCAACACACACCAGAGAAAACACTTGTTATCGCTGTTCTGTATATTTAACACAGCCCTCTTGTGTTGAATGTTCGGTGGAAGAGGAACGTAGCTGGAAGCTCGAAGAGGCGAGAATCGGTTCACGTAAACAGTTAACGTGTGAGGACTTCCACATAGAGACCATCCCGACCCTTTAGCCTCGAAATCGTCATGTTTCTTAACCAGCTCGTTGGAAACTTTATAATAGAAGTTGTCCAAATGTTCGACGTCCGCCAAATAAAGAGTCTGGTTTTTTGTACGATGATAAAAAATACTTGTTGTACCATCGACTTTTTCGTATTCGGAAAATAGAACAACGTATACTTTTATGGAATTATTTTCCAATTTATTTTTTAGAATATTTATCACGGATGTTTTCGTTTCACGCAAGAAACTAAGGATGTCACGACCTGGTTCCGAAGTAAAAGAGAAATCCTGAATATGACGGTTGAATGCAGATCTAATTGGTTTTCGTTCATCCGATAATTTAACTTGCTTGGAAGTGGAAGCTTCCGTTTCTGGATCATCGATTTTTCTTTTCGATGTTCCTTGTTCGGTCGATGGTTTGCAAATTTTGAGATGTTTACTTAAATTTGTAATGCTGATCATCTTTCCGCATCGAGCACAGGGCTTAGAAGGTAACGAACGATTAATTCTCGAACCTGTTTCGCTACATCTTGCCCTGTGTACCGATAAATTGTTCCTTGAGATTAGTTTCCCACAAGTAACACATTCAGTTTTATCATTTTTACGATTGAAACTGGTGGTGGATGCCATTGTTTTCTCCAAAATCACAGAAATCAAAAAGTCTAGTATATAGCGACACAATTTTCAGGTATGTTATTTTATATAAAATTTCTTGGAGTGATTACAAAACTCAAAAATTCAATCTACTGTAAATAGAATTTCAGGTATGTTATTTATATAGAATTTCTTGTGTGCGAATACAAAAACTCAAGAATTCAATCTACTGTAAATACAATTTTCAGGTATGTTATTTTATATAGAATTTCTTGGGGTAATTACAAAACTCAAAAAATAAATCTACTGTGAATATAATTTTCACGTATGTTATTTTATATAGAATTTTCTCGGGGCGTTCAATATTGTCAACGGTATCATATTAGAGCACGTCGCTTGTCGCCTAAACACTACAGCTCGCAGGTCGGGAAAATCTAACATGAAAGCAGATAATACGTTTATGCCTTATTTATATATAATTTTCTCGGGGCGTTCAATATTGTCAACGGTATCATATTAGAGCACGTCGCTTGTCGCCTAAACACTACAGCTCACAGGTCGGTAAAATCTGACATGAAAGCAGATAATACGATTATGCCTTATTTATATATAATTTTCACGGGGCGTACAATATTGTCAACGGTATTATATTTGAGCGAGCCGCTTGTCGCCTAAACACTACAGCTCACAGGTCGGTAAAATCTGACATGAAAGCAGATAATACGATTATGCCTTATTTATATATAATTTTCACGGGGCGTACAATATTGTCAACGGTATTATATTTGAGCGAGCCGCTTGTCGCCTAAACACTACAGCTCACAGGTCGGTAAAATCTGACATGAAAGCAGATAATACGATTATGCCTTATTTATATATAATTTTCACGGGGCGTTCAATATTGTCAACGGTATTATATTTGAGCGAGCCGCTTGTCGCCTAAACACTACAGCTCACAGGTCGGTAAAATCTGACATGAAAGCAGATAATACGATTATGCCTTATTTATATATAATTTTCACGGGGCGTACAATATTGTCAACGGTATTATATTTGAGCGAGCCGCTTGTCGCCTAAACACTACAGCTCACAGGTCGGTAAAATCTGACATGAAAGCAGATAATACGATTATGCCTTATTTATATATAATTTTCACGAGGCGTTCAATATTGTTAAGAGCGTTAGTTTTTGTAGAGCTCTCTTTTTCCATCTTTCCTCTAGACAGTGAAGACACAATTAGCTAACCTAGCATACAACATACCTTCCTAATTAATATGGATATTGTCACACACTCCTCTTATTTTATACTGTTGTAAATAGAAAAGATTATGTACGGTAAATGTTTTGTACATTATAGGAAAAAAATGCAAAATATCCTCCAATTTTAATTCGAATCGAGTCGAATTTTTACATATTTCCACGCCGCCACATATTGTCCTATTTGCTTCTTTTACTTGCCTTGCTTAATTAACTCTCGCTAATTAGCATTTTTTTGGAAGAAGTCAACTAGAACAACATATGGCGGTATGAGAAATATGCAAATCAAAGAACATTTTAGCAATATATGGGCCCTAGCAATTAGCTTTCTCGACTAAGAGTACTCTTTCAAACGTCTTCTGCTGATCGTATTACTAAACGAGGACGTTTAAAATTTTTGGGTGTTGAAAAAGTTTGACCCTACTTTTTATTTCTATTGTTTGCTAATAGATGGCGCTAATAGTACCCCCTCCCCTCCCCTCTCCCCTCTTCTCCTCTGCTGTATGGCAAATAGCACAAACATAGAAATCAAGATTTTGGAGAGCAAAACATAAAATTTGCATGCGTCTGATGTCGAACCAGGAACTTTTATCTTTCGGGGAGTCAACATTATTTTTTACTCAGTCGTCATATAACATGAACGCACGCAAAGATTCACATGTGCTTTTATTATTTTGTGTTCGGTAAGTACAAGTATATTCTTACATAAATTATTGTTTAATTTAATAAATTGTAAACTCGGAGCCTGCTATACTAAAACTCCTTCTGTCTATTGAAAGCGAATGTTGCGTGCATGCGGAAATAGCACAGAAAAAAAAAACCGGATGGAAGCAATTTAAAATCACTGGGGCAAGGTCAGTATTACGAGAACGTAAAAACACGTGCTTCCATTCAACTTCGAAAAATAAGAATGAATGTGTGCATACGGAACGCATATGCTTTCTTTTCACAGTTGTAAAAACATATAAATTGTACATGAGGTAAGTTACAGGAAGGCTCTCTCAATTAGGTACAAGTATTGTACAATTAGGTACAAATTGTTCTACAATTATTTCCCCCAGTTGCCCAGTTGGAGTTGGGGGGGCATAACACTGGTATTATTTGTAATCACAGTGCTTACTCATGTATTTTGTTTAATATTTTATTTCAAATTCACTGTCAGAAACTAGTGTTGTTAGTTTCTGCATGTAGGTTTACCTACTCTGTTGGTTGTCACTGTCAAGTTTTTAGTATTCGTACAGCATAAAAAGCTATAACCCCTCCCCCTCAAAAATATATACATTGTATACGCCAAGATGCCCAATAGCCTGGCAACACATCATGAAAAAACATGCCAAGAAGACCCAGTGGGTTTATAAGTCAGTGCTGCCAATTCCTATTTGTAGGTTAGCTTAGCCAGTGAAAGATCATAGTGCAGAATTTTTGTAGAGTGGGTGTTTGCGAGTTCCACGATGCCTTGCCCGAGGATACCCTATGCAGTGTCATCCTGATTGCAGAGAAGTCCTTCGCCTACGACGTGAAGAACGAGAGGGTCACAGAGCAGTTTTAAATTCATAAAAAATTGCCACATACTAAAAATCAACATCCAACACATTTTAGGTTATATAAAATTTGTGAAAACCTTATAATACTGAAATATTAAAACAAACGGAGTCCCCCTTGTAGGTTAGTTCGGTGCGTAAATAAAAAAAATGATAGGTTAAGTTATATCACTTAGGATCGTAAGAAAATTAAAAAAATCGTAAAAAAAAAGATAGGTTAAGTTATATCACGTAACATCGTGATATACCTACCAAGTATAAATGGAAAAAATGAGTGCAGTGAAAATTTGTACTAAAACATCGCTAAACGCTATAACATCGACAAAAAATTGTCAAAATATGTCAAAAACTTATATTCGATTGATAAAAAAAAAATACCTACAAAATATGATCCTCAAATAATGACGTTCAAACAGTACCTAAATAAAAAAAATGATAGGTTAAGTTATATCACTTAGGATCGTAAAAAAATTAAATAATCGTAAAAAAAGGATAGGTTAAGTTGTATCACGTAACATCATGATATACCTACCAAGTACGAGTGGGGAAAAAATGAGTATAGTGAAAATTTGTACTAAAACATCGCTAAACGCTAAAACATCGACAAAAAATTGTCAAAGTATGTCAAAAAGTGATATTCAATTGGTAAAAAAAGACCATACCTACTAAGTACTATTTTGAAACGCCCAATATACACTACTGTCATCAGATAGTTTGCTGGCGAGAGCATCCAGATATATATCTCTCTTGATTCTCTGCTAGGACATATATGCACTCTGTATCATAACCGAGATACCTAACCAAATGTTGGAAATCATAATAATCACTGCCATTATGGAAGAACATAGGGACAAATTTGTTTCTCTGTATTTTGAGATTGCAGTTGTTGCATAAAAGCCCTATATTTTCCCCCGCGAAATGATCATGGCAATGATTTTTTTTATTATCATCTGTAAAATATGAATCGCACTGTGGGCAGATCTCAGTAGCATCATACGTATAATTAGCCTTCGGCAGCAGATAATGGGGCTCTTGGTTTCGACACAGATAACTACCAATTTCCCTCACCTCTTCCTTCATTTTTTGGAAAAAGTGTTTGATGGCATCGGGTCCTCGGTATACATAAGGCTCATAGGGTTTTGGTGAATTGCGCCACACAACTACGTATACATAACTACACACCTTATGGAGCTGATAAGGTGTAGTCGAAGAGATTTCAGGATCTGAATAGTGATTGGATTCCTTGACTGGTTTGAAAAATGCCTCGAAATCTGCTATTATTATAGCTGGATGCTCCAACAGGGCCTTGTATCGTTTGAATTTCTCGACCTCTTCTGGTTTTGGTATAATCGTACACACAGGCTTGTTGTCACCACAGAGTATAGTTTGTGCTCTTCAAGTTTTTGGATAGCAATTTCTTGATTATTGAATTTGTCATAGTTCTGTTGATTACGATTATCAAATGTGGTCAAACACCTATGACAAATCTTGATATCCCCATGATGCTTGGTTGCTTGGCTTCTAACCAGACGAAAGAGATTGAGAATAAAACAGCAATGGTCATCTGAAATAACTAACAAATCGATGACAGTAGCATTATCATCTTCGATGGTGCTTATTCTGAGGGTATATACAAAATTATTAGTAGAGGAGACTGACCGGTTCTGCAACCTTATGTGGGGTTCAGTGTTGCCAACCCACCCCTAGAAAATTTCACCATGTGATATTTCACATGCGAAGCTAACCTACCAATAGGAGTTGGCAACACTGACTAGTTGCTTCTCAAACCTTTTTTTTTTTAAACATATGATATTTCACAGTCGAAGCTAACCTACAAGTTACAAGTTGACGGCGTAGCCTTCTATAAGATGATAAGTATGCAGTAAGATGAAGAAGACGCCAACTGGCAATAGCGATGTTAATGCTTCCTCCTTTCTACCCCCCACCCCTACCGGGCCTCCTCCCCTATGGCGCAGTGGTAGCCTTGTATTCAAGGGTTCGATACCCGGCGAAGGCACAAGTGGTTCTTGAAACTGTAGGTCCAGCCCCGATTAGCCTTACTGTGCATAAAAAAGAATTAAAACACCAAATCAACAACTATTCCCCCTCTTCTTCTCCTCTGTTTTTTCTAGAATACTGATCTATTACATACTGATCTATTGCATTGGGCGCTGTAGGCAGCTTAGCAGGATGCAGTGCCGCCATTGCCAAGACCGTCATAGATGCAAAAAAGAATAAAGCCGAGTTGGAAGAGCAGAAACGCCACAACCTGGCTATGGAGAAAAAGGGGAAAGGTGTGACGAAAAAGCGAAAAAACAAACTCGAAGCTTTGAAAAAGTTTTAAAAAAAGAAGAGCCCCTGTCCAACTTCGATATTGAATCTTTGATCGAATCGTTGGGGGTCAAGCACTTCAGGGGCGTTTTCATGTCTGATTCTCTACCTTCTGTTGTGAAGAAAAAAGAGTGTGGCGTGGTTAACCTAGACAGTTACGAAAATCCAGGTACACATTGGATATGCTACCTCAAAGCCAACAACAACAACAAAGCATTTGTTTTCGATTCATTCGGAGTCACGCCACCTGCTGGGTTGGTAAAGTATCTCAGTGTTGCCAACCTCTACTACAATGACGAACGCATTCAGGGTTTCAGCGATGTGAACTGTGGCCATCTCTGCGTTTCCATGCTTGTCTTTCTCTCGCAATTAAATAACCCAACAATCGAGGATTTCCAGAAAGCATAGTGGCACCTAGAGCACTATGGGAGTATTCCATCTCACAAGCGAGAATTCGCTTCTGAAACTCGCATTGCATGACGATATCATCTATCCTAAATATATTGCTCTTCGTGCATTCTACAGCATGTACCTGATACCTAACGTGACGGTACACAACAATACCATCAAAATTGGCACCGAGAAAATTAGCATCTTCCCTGGCCAGTACAACCTCTCTACCTTGCAACCTCAATTACCAAGAAGTGTACTGCTGTCGCAAAATTCTGTAACTCACAGGGTGGAACTGGTGTTTGCCACGGAAACCGTAGACCTGAGTACCATCGGAGAGCTTTTGGGATTCGAGAACAACACAAAGCTCGAACCTGGCATCAAGCACATTGGTGCTAACATTCCTAAATTTCTAGCCATCGAGACTCTGAATATACATTGCAATGTGGCAGAAGGTATGATCACCAAATCCTCAGACGGCATCCCAGGGAGTCACAAGCAGACAGGTATTATCGCAACGTTCAAACCAAACTTTGAGTTCATGGAGCCAATTATCTACACACCCTCCCCACCGATATACTTTCCTGTATCTCGTAATCGCATAGACAACATAGAATTGGCAATTACCAACGAGAAGGGGGAGGTGGTTGATTTGCAGGAGCCACGACCACTGCCGTCGTTGAGATTAACGTATAATAAATAACCATCATGGAGCAAATCGAAAGTTACAAGTTGCAGTCCTTCCCTCCCAATCGTCGCACGTTTGCCAACCTCAACGAAGCGAATCGAGAGATAGAATACGACGTGGACGTCGGGGATGGATTCATTCACCCTCACAGAGCTGATTTGTATATCAAGTTTGATGTTGTGAAGAGAGACAACGGCGAAGCATTCCTTGCCAATGCAAATTTAAGACTCGTAGATAATTTTGTGCCGTACCTATTGTCGCAGGTGGAAGGTGGAAGGTAGAAAGCATGGCACCGTCATCGATAGGGTTGACTACCCAGGGATTACCTCTACAGCTGTGGGAACACTGAAACTCTCCAAAACCGATGCAGCATACTACCAGGCAGGGGGATTCGAAGCAGGTACAAAAATCAAAACTCAAAGTCACACAGTACTGTCTCCCATGCGCCTGCTTCCTGGCTTCTTCTCCGACTACACAGAGATTATGTGGAAGGGTGGTTTGCGCGTCACTTTTCGCAGAAGCGCCAACGACAACAATGCGCTGATGCGTTACAGCACCTTGAGTGCAGACGGTTCGGCAATTCCCAATACACTACCTGATCCTGCCAAGTGCATCATCCAGTCCATGGAGCTGCGCATCCCGTAGTGGAATACGAAACTAACTACGCTCTCAAGTACAAAGCAGACATTTTGAAGAATCCCCAAGTACCCATCCAATTTTACGGTTACCAGTGCGTGCAGAAACCTGCTTCCGGCAACCATTTCGAATTTGACCTGACCACACAGTTTAACAGCATCCGGTACGATATGCCAGAGTTTGTGGTCGTGCTCTTCCAGACAGGGGAGGACAACAAACAAAAAAAGATTCGAGACAGTTCGACAATTGCAAGATCAAAAACATCTACCTCAAAAATGGCAGGAACGAGATATTCCCGCGTGAGAACTACAACCTGAACATTGCAAACAACGACTACCTGAAACTGTACGAGGCATACACAGCTTACAAGAGGGTGACCTCTGGCAACGTGGACGTGTACTACAACCCCAATGAGTTCATAGCTCGCAGACCCATGTTCGTCATTAACACATCTAAGAGAAAGCAGGTGGATGTTAATGATCGCACCAACATCAAGATTGTCTATGAGTTCCACGATGCCTTGCCTGCCGATACTCTATGCAGCGTCATCCTTATTGCAGAGAAAACTTTTGTCTATGATGTCAAGAATGAAAGAGTGACCGAACAGTTTTAAGTACAAGAAAAAAATCGCATAATTCTATAAAAATTATACTGACCGTAGGTTCAAACATTAGATTAACCTGCAACGCAATGTCTAGGATGTACTGCGAGGAACACCTTCTTACATTTGTGAGAATAATCTGGAATAAAAAATAATAAAATTTAATTTTGATGCATTTTAGAAATAAATCACACTTGAGCGCACAAAGGAACTTCCCCTTTGGCCCTGCGTGTGCCCCATATTCACCCCGTAGGGCGCGGCAGGGAGTTAGTCCCGCTAAAAATTTCCAAACCTCCACCTGTTTTTGCATTTGAAGATAAACGCTATTGTTCTAGTATCTTGGCTATATTAAATTAGAACTTCTGTTACAAGTTTTTTTTTCATATATACATACTATTTACTACATTTGAGGCATATCTTACTAGTTTCTAGACTATGGTGGCCCCACGGGAGCGTGTGAATCCCACATTTCAAAACACACCTCTTGTCGTCGCATGCGTCCAGGGCAACCTTTCTCACCTGGTTGGTTGTCAACACATGGTCGACACTCTGGATGCGCTGCTCCACTCCTAGAATTGACGTCCTAGTTTGAAGGGTTTTGACGTAATCCTCGAACTTGAGGTGCTCTTGGACGACCTGCCTGCCCATACCCTTAGCCTTTTTCGTGATGGATCCTTCTGCCCGAATAGCATAGGCTTTGGCGCGAAGACCGGCAAACTCGAGAATTGCATCACCGTCCTTCTCGTCTTTGAGTTTGCCAGGCACCTTCTTGTTGCGAGCCAGGATTTTGTATCGGTTCGGCTGGGAATAGCCTGACGTTGTCAAAGAGGTTCACAAAAGCTGGTACCGTCGCTATATCCCTATATGCATCGTCCGTGCGAACGTGGTACATCAAACTATCTGTGTCCGTGTAGAGTAGGCTGATATTGTCGTTATAGTGCTGGCGTAGTATCCCATAATATATTTGAAACATGTGCAGCTTGCTCAGGTCTAATACTGAGGCACCAACATAGATTGGTTTGTTGAGCATCACCTCGCTCTTCCTCATATGCACCAGAGCAAGCTGCTCATTGTAAATAGTGCGTGATTTGAATAACGGGTTTGCTACGAGCCTGCGACATTGTGCTTTGTTTCATATTAGCCTAACATCTACACGATTTCGTACATTCTCCATGGTTTTCCCAAACACCGCATTGTTCATTAACTTGAAGAAATCGCGATCGAAATCAGAAGTGGCGACTGTGCGGTGTTTGGTGTTGAGCTCGATGTATGGCCTCAACCATGGAGAATGCTCGAACATCAAAACTCGATGTACTGTGCGGACGGTAACCCCTTGCTTCATCAACCACCAGAGGTTTTGGTAGTGCAGGACATAACGCTCTTTGGGCTTGAAGTCCATGACGAGCTTTGCTTGGTTCGAGCCAGGCGGGCATTTGAATTCCGGGGCTGGCGGAAGGTCGCAGAACAAATCCTGCAGCTTCTCGGAGAACTCAAGGTCCACCTCGGCAAAAAATCCGAAATTAAAATCGTCGAAACCTTCGACGTCGAATTTGGAGGGGTCAGCCCACTCGAACCCTCTAAAGGGGAGTGGCTGCATCATGGAGTGTCCGTAGACGTTGTTCACGTCCGTGTACATGATGTAGCTGGGCGATTGGGAGGGGTCGTAACCGGTGGCCATGTGGTGATTGTTGGCGTGCGAGTGTCGCTGCGACACCTGGACCATTCCACCCCGGACGGCACGTTCTACAAACAGCATCATGTCCACGTCCGAAAGAAGCTCAAGCCTGACTTTCGTAACAAGAAGCATGGCCGACCATGCCAGTCCGGGAAGACTGTAGAAGTATGCAGGGTCCAGCTTGTAGATGGTCTTCGCAGTTGCACGAAACGCCTGGATCACATCAGCGAGGAGCGTCACATCGAGTTTTTGGTAGGCATCGTGGTAATCCCCAAGATTTTGGCAATCCAGCTCGCGCCACATGGACTGAGCATGGTTGTAGTCATCCTCAGAGATGCCCGAGCCTCGCAGCTTACTATAGAAGTTTGCTCGAGGAGGCAGCGACGTCTCCGCAAACTTGGTAGAGTCTGTGATGTATTCGTAGGGGTAGACCCCCTTACGCCTGAAGAGACCGGCGTCCAAGTTTGGAAAGTTCGCAGAGGTAATGAGCATTTGCTCGTCGCTGAGCTTTTTCGCCAGGGCATCGAGGCTGGCCGGGAGGAACCTCAGGGAGTGGAGGAAACGAAGTTCGATGGAAGAGCCTGATTCTGGGATACGCACCCACTTGCTCAAGCTAATGTAACGCTCCTCGTTCTGCGCCAGGACGTTGATTCGCATGTCGTCGTACCCAAAATGAGGCACCATATGGTGGAAGTCGTATCCCGAGCCGTTGTGGAAAAACACAGGGATGAAGCGCGGGTCCCGAGTCAACAAATTACACCGGTTGCACCATGGCCAATGTATCTACCGTTAAAGTGATCATGGTGTTGAACTTTACGGTTGTTGGTGCTAAACTCCCGGGTGCATACAGGACAGGTAGTAGCCTCCTCATGCTCGATTTCGTTGTCAGGAGACAGCGATTCCATAGGCTTGGGGGTCAACAGGAACTCCTCTATCTTGTTGGCTTCCACAACCATCCTGTCTAGAAAATGTTTGACTGCGTCGGGACCGACACATAGGGCTCGGGGTCAACAAGTCGGTCTCGCCACACCACAACATAAGCATAACTCGAGGCCTCGTGGAGTTGGTAAGAGGTAGTAGAGGAAACTTCGGGATTGGGATAGCATGTGGAGATAGGTTTGAGGAAGGCCTCGAAATCAGCAATGATGATAGCAGGGTGCTCTACCATGGCACTGTGCATGTGAAATTTTTCTACGGTGGCAGGTTTTGGCAAGACTGCCACCCCCGGCTCGTTGACATTGCAATAGAGCTTGTGGCTATCAAGCTTCTCGGCAGCAATATTGGGACCTCTGATGCTCTGATAATCCAACTGATTCCGATTATCAAAAGTAGACAAGCACCTGCAACAAACTTCTATGTGGTGACTTTTACTGCTCCGTTGGCTCGAAACAAGCCGAGAGAGAGAGAGCGAATAAGAGTGTAATGGTGATGGGTCTCGTCCTTGATGAGCAGAAGATGAATTTCTCGAGCTTCATTATTGTCTACGTCGCTTACTCGAATAGAATACACCACATTTTTGTCAGTGAGGCCATAAACATTGATAGCCAACTGCGGGTTGTGTGTGCGAGCCTCGAACTTGCGAATATCCGAGACCTCCACCGGGTAGTCGATCCCAACCATCGCATCTTCAAGCTCTGGCTCGTTCTGCTTGTAGTGGTTAACTCGGCGTGGTTGTTTTTTTCCGGTCGACAGGGTGCAACGCTGCAAGCACCGACCAGAGAAAGCTCTTGGCGTCACTGTTCTGAATGTTCAGAACAGCTTTTTTTTGCCACAATGGTAGGTGGTAAGGGGATGTAACTGGACGCAGAGAGAGGCACAAACTTGCTAAGTTTAATACAGAGTTCGTGAGGCTCGCCACACAACGAACCTCCTGAGCCCACAGCTTGATGCTCCTCCTGCTTGGCCACCAGCTCCTCGACAAACTCGTTGTAGATGCCCTTTAGGTTGTCGACATCCGCCAGATGCAGCGTCTTCGCCTTGGTATTGTGGTGGAAGCTATAAATTTCATCAGACGGCTTCTTGTACTGACAACGTAGCGATGCGTAGAATTTGGTGGAGTGCGTTGCAAGCGCATCGCTGAGGATGGAAATAATTTTGGCTTGCTCGTTCTCCAAAAAGCTACGCACGTCACATGAGCCCTCCGAAGTGAGGACAAAGTCCTCTAACAAACGCTCGAAAGCAGGCTGGTTAGCTTTCACCACAGGCTTGACCCCCTACATTCCAGCGACGATTTCCAATGCTATTAACTGACGTCACTATTTCTCAACAATTGCCAGGGTTACTGCTGTAACCCTGTAGCCACATAGCATCGTCTGTATTGAAACATGAACAAAACAAATTGTATACGCCAGTGTATATTCCATCTTTATTGTTCAGCTACTGAAAAGCCAGAAAGTATAACTTCCGTCGTTCCAAGGCCTACCTATTGTTGAATTTCTGTATTCTGTCAACATTGATAGCACACGCAGAGAGGGGGAACGAAATTGTCGTTTCTAGATGTTCACAGGCAAAGCGTAATTTTCAAATACGATATGACAGTCGCTTTTTTCGATACCGAAAAACTAAATACAATAAGTATATATATTTACAATATTAATATTTATTTAACAATATCCACCTATGAATTTGCCTCGAACAAAAACATGTCATAGAAAACATTTCCAGCCGTAAGTTCAAAATTTTGGCCCCTCTTCCCCCAAATATCGCATTACATACATACATACATACATGTGGAAAAACAGAAGTATGCATGTTTTCGTCCCGTGGCGTTACAATAGCCCCTGCTTCCCCAAGAGGTTTGGTTAGCATGCAATAGATCAGTATTCTAGAAAAAACAGAGGAGAAGAACAGGAGGAATAGTTGTTCATTTGGTGTTTTAAGTCTATTTTATGCACAGTAAGGCTAATCGGGGCTAAACTTACAGTTTGAAGAACCACTTGTGCCTTAGCCAGGTATCAAACCCTTGAATACAAGGCTACCACTGCGCCATGGGAGGAGGCCCGGTAAGAGGGGAGGGTAGAGAGGAGGAAGCATTAACACCGCTATTGCCAGTTAGCGTCTTCTTCATCTTACTGCATACTTATCATCTTATAGAAGGCTACGCCGTCAACTTGTAACTTGTAGGTTAGCCTCGCCTGTGAAATATCATATATTTAAAAAAAAATCATAAAGCAACTAGTCAGTGTTGCCAACTCCTAATTATAGGGTAGCTTCGTCTGTAAAATTATCAAATTTTCTTGGGGTGGGTTGGCAACACTGAACCTCACTTAAGGTTGCTCAACCGGTCAGCCTCCTCTGCTATTATTGTGTACTGTATAGGCATACACATTGATTACCAAGGGACCTCCTATCCAATTTTCAAATTTTGTTATATCGGATATAGCAACAGGATACTCGATACCCGACATAGCATACTCAACTCTGCCTCATACTGCATATAATGATGAACCAGATCTGGTTTATTTTTCCAATGAACTGGGTGAAGTTTCGCCAAGACACGCGACAGAAAACACTTGTTATCATTATTTCTTATATTGACCACTGATTTCTTATTCGGAATATCCTCCAGAAGAGCGACATATGTAGAAGCCGAGAGGGGTCAGAATTGGCTTATTTTGAGTTCCAGTTTGTGTGGACTCCCGCAAAATTTTCAACCAGATCCTTTGACCTCGAATTTCTCTTGTTTTGTGAGCAGTGTGTCCATAAGCTGGGCATAGATTTGTTCCAAATTATCGATATCCCTCAAATATAGAGTCTGGGTCTTGGAACAATAGTGCAATATATGAGGTGTTTCTTTTGGTTTCTCATATTCAGAGGATAGAATAGTATTGAACTTAATAGATATATTTTTAAGTTCATTTTTCAGGAATTCTATTATTGAAGATTTAATGTTCTGCAAGAAATTGTTGATATCACAGTGTGGCTCCGATTCGAAGGAGTCGACCACCGAAAGCCGTAGCACTAGACGGGTCTATGCCTAGGTGTATCAAGAATAGTAAAAATATTTTGGATATTTATATTAGAGAGAAAGAGACCTCACAGACCAATTTTGGCAATACTGAGCCTTAGAGCCTCTACAGTGACTGAGGCTCTTCACGCAATCTGAACACACCATGTTTAACCAGAATGGTGTGTGACAGATTTCCAGACCACACAAAATAGTGGGGTGTTGCAAAATAAGAGTGGCGAGGCTTTTCTCCCCGGTGCAAACATAAAACTAGTAGATAATTTTGTGCTACACTTGTTCTCTCAAGTGGAAATCAGTAAACACGGTACTGTGATAAATCGAGGAGACTACCCGGGCATCACTTCTACTGCCATAGGAACACTGAAATTTTCCAAAATATATGCGACCTATTACCAGGCGGGGGGATTCGAAGCGGGAACCAAAATCGTGACAAAGAGCCACATAGTGCTGTTTCCCATGAGCCTGTTGCCGGGTATCTTCTCCGACTTCAAGGACATCCTATGGAAGGGGAGTTTGAGGATTACTTTTCGCAGAGCCGCCAATGACAACAACACTCTGATGCGATACAGTACCCTGAACCCCGACGACACAGCACTCCCCAACAGCTTACCCGAAGCAGCCAAATGTATCATCTAGACCATTGAGAATACCAATAGTGGAATACGAGACTAATTACGGCCTCAAATACAAAGCGAATATTCTGAAAAATCCACAAGTGCCCATCCAGTTTTACACCTACCAGTGTGTCCAGAATCCAGCCTCTGGTGGGCATTACGAATTTCATGCCACTAATCAGTTCAGTAGTATACAGTATGATATGCCAGATTTCGTAATTGTGCTGTTCCAGACCGGGACAGAGAACAATCAGGAAAGTCGACAATTGCAAGATCAAAAATGCCTATCTCAAAAATGGGTGCAATGATATTTTCCCTCGAGAGAATTATAATCTCGATATAGCACAGGATGATTATCTCAAATTATATGAAGCATACACCAAATACACGAGAGTGACTGAGGGGAACATAGATGTATACTACAATACCAGCGAATTCAAGGCGCACAGACCTATGTTTGTCATCAACAC
The DNA here is from genome assembly GCF_977018435.1 of Lepisma saccharinum. NCBI lineage: Eukaryota > Metazoa > Arthropoda > Insecta > Zygentoma > Lepismatidae > Lepisma > Lepisma saccharinum. The sequence continues at coordinate 81,142,026 of NC_139234.1, forward strand.
ATCGAAAACAAAACAAGTGGTCGTCAATGATAGAACTAATATCAAGATTGTGTGCAAATTCCATGAGCTCCTGCCCAACAACACTTTGTAGTGTTATTCTTATCGCAGAGAAGACTTTTGTATATGATGTGAAAAATGAGCGAGTCACAGAACAATTTTAATACGCAAACTCCTAAGTACAGTTGTCGAGAATCGAACCCAGAACTCTCTTAATTCACTAGGCCACAACATTAATACACTGCTGTCTAAGAACAATTTTAATACAGAAACTCCTAAGTCCAGATAGGGTATCCTCTCCCGGGAATAAAACTAGGAACCCTTAATTTACTAGACAACACTGGCATAATACTGTGAGGAAAAACTCACTTAAGCCAATAATTTTGACAAACTATGTATGTGCGTAGGCAACAGAGTTCTCACTGCTTCGTCTTGGGCGACTATTCTGCTATACAGTCTGTCTAGCCTAAACGTACTTGTACCACTGCCGCTGCTGCTGCTCTCGACACTGTCCACGTAGGTATCATTCACCCATGCAACTAGTTGATGCAGTCCTCACAGTGTAGATATTATTACAAGAGAGCCCAGCCAGTAGATTTATTGTCCCCCGTATGTATTATTACAATTCACCATTATTACAATTCACCCGTGCAAATAGTTGTGTGCAGTCCTCGCCGTATAGATATTATTAGGAGAGAGCCCAGCCAATGGATTTTTTGTCCCACGTAGGTATTATTACGATTCACCCGTGCAACTAGTTGAGTCCGTGTAGATATTTTTAATTCAACAAGAATTTTATTTTCCTAAACAGTATACAAGATAGGGTTACATAGAACGATTATTATTTTTATGTATACGGATGGATAAAAAAAGTAGTCAAACTACTTTCGGAGGTATGCGCTTATGTCCTGGTACCTGAAAATTAACGCAGGGCGTTAGTTCCGTGAATTCTTTACGGATTCCCCCGCTTTTCTTTGATTCATCCTTTATTTTCCATTTTTTATTACAATAATTCACTGTGACATTGGCATGAATGCCCCAGTGTGAAGAACTAAATTTGTTCGGTTTTCCTGAACAAAGTTGGTTTTACTTCATTCTACAAGGTAAGAAGATTAAGATAAAGGTTAGTAATAGTAGGAAGTAAATATGTGTTAGTGTTTAACATTAATATTATTTATGAGCACAGATACGAAATTACATAAGCGTGTAATTGGGTGGGTAATGTTTTGTTAGGATAAGTTTTATTGTGTGTCGTGTGCATTAGTGTTGATGAATGAGATGAGGGATAGACATTAACACGATTCTATGAATGTTAAGCAGGGTCTATGTTCTAGTATGTTATGTTTGAGATAGTGAGAGTATTATTGGCTTTGAGATGTAAGTATTAATACTAGGAAGGGATATGAAAGAACGAGTAGTGCTTGATGCAAGGAGACTTGCGGGAGACCAGCAAGAGTTGGTCGGACTGGGATGAACATCGGTACGACGGTTGGTACCCGGGACATCATCAGGAAGGAAAGAGGTAGGGAGGGATTTCCTGGGAAGTATCGGGTACTTTAGTACGTTCGGTAGTGGAAATATGGAGAATTGTGAAGAATCAGTGAGAGAAGTTTGCATAGTGTTTAGTAACGAGAATAAAAAAGGGGGTGTAAGATTACAGTTTAAGAAAGAAACGAAAAAGAAAAATCTGGGTTAAGTTCGGTTGGTTCCTGGGTCGAGTCCTTGCAGTGTTATCTTTTGCCTTTCTCCGTTGAGGCGTAACCTTTTTTCTTTCTGGCGTATCACTGTCTTGTGTATTAGTGTCTCCTCCTTGATGTTCCTGTGATAGGTTCTGCTTCATTACCCTCTTGGTGATCTTAATCCGAAGGAGGGATGTCCTGTTGTTGAGTTTGTCGAAGGTGGATTCTTTGTGATCTTCTGGGGGTATCGTACATTCGGAGGTAGGGGTTGAATGGGGAGGTGAGTGATGCCGGATTTGAAGAAGGAAAGTTCCTCTTCCGACACCAGGTTTGTTAAGTCGTTTAGTAATGTAAAGTGCTCGGGATTTCTTATTAACTGGTACGTGTTGAAGTTTGGTAGCTTTTCTCTTAAATCTTCGATTTGTTTGTTCAATGGGTGACAAAAGAAGGCTTTATGTTCCGGTGTGTCCGTCTCGGTTTTACATTTCATGCATTTATCAGTCTGTCTGAGGTTGTGCTTATTTAGGTGTTGACCGTAGGGACCGTGTCCCGTTAGGAAATGTATGATACCTCTCGTGGGGTCAAATAGTCCATCGATAGTCAATCTTTTATGTTTGGAAGGAAGCTGTGAAGTCTCCTTCCTTGCGTAGCTTGTGTCCATTCCTGTTGCCAGACGCTAAACAAGTGGTGGTGAATTTCTTGTACCGTGGCAGGGCGTATTCCAATTAGATTATAGATTTCGTCCTCTTGTCATTTCTAAATTAATATTTTGATTCTCTAGTTTTAATGACAATTTCTATAGGCTGTAGGCCCGCAATCATGAGAAGAGCCAGGGTTGAGGTTGTTCTGAATGCACCCGTGAGGCGAAGTATCACTTTGCGTTGTGAAGATCTCAATCTGTTTTTAATGTACTGTTTACTGGTTTCCATGGCCCACAGGGGCGAGCCATAGGAAATAATTGCATTATATATGATAATGAGATATGTTTTAATGTGTGATAGTGAAAGGTTGTAGTTTGCGGAACTCAATGTGGCTAGACTGTTTATAGTTGTTTCGGCCTGGGTTGTTGCCAGGGCTATGTGTCTGTTAAAAACATCTTCTCTTGAAGAGTAATACCAAGGTATTTAGCTTCTCTTACTCTTTTTAAGTTTCTTCCTCTGAGTTTGATTTAAGGGTTTCTTTGTAACTTCCCCTTAAGGATAATATAATGAATCTTTTCGGAAGCTATTTTGAGTTTAGCATGATCGCACCAATCGGATAGCATATTGATTTCAGTAGATGCTTTATCTTCGATTTCCCTTCTTGAGTTACCGGAAGTGAGCATGGTAATGTCATCCGCATAAGCTATGATCTGGTCTATGTCTGGATGGTCTTGTAGTTTCATAAGCGCAGGCTCCAAGTTAATATTCCAAAGCTCGGGTCCCAGAATGGAACCCTGAGGACAACCTTTTAACGTAATGTTACTCATTTGTAGATCCGGATATTTGATGCTAACTTTTCTGTTAGAGAAATAACTTTTCAGAAGTAGGAAGAGTGTACCTGGGTAGTTCATGTTTTTGAGTGTTTGAAAAAGGCTAGGCCACCAGAAGTTGTCAAATGCCCCGGCGATGTCCACCATAATTCCAACCATGTACTTGTTTGGAGTGTTTTGTGTTGTAGACGATATCAGGCGTAATGCATCGTCAGTGCATTTACCTTTCGTGAACCCAAATTGTATCCCTGATATGGGCTTGAGCAGGCGAAATTCTTTGAGTCTTTTTAGGATACGTTTCTCGAAGAGTTTTCCCAAAACGTTGAGAAGGCATATTGGTCTGTATGAATTGATCCTGGCTTCATCTTTATTTGGATGTTTCTTGATGATTATTAAGTTTGCTTCCTTCCAGGTTTCTGGGAATGTCTTCTGAATAAGGCACTCATTAAATAGTTGACTAATGTAAGGCGTAAGTACTGGGGTGATTTCTTGTATTATTTTCACAGGAATTCCGTCTGGTCCCGGGGACTTCTTCCTTTTGATGCTGCTTATTTCGTTTTCTACTTCCTGGGTAGTGAAAGGTAATATTGGTGATTCTGGATATGGCTGGTGATAGATTTTTCTTGTATCCGTATTTTCATCGCTGTTGTTTTCAGGTTTGTCGTCTGGTATGAGATTCTTCATTAGGAAGTTGATGGAGCGAGCGAACGAAAGCAAGTCTGCGCAAGTAGTGACTAGAGAACCAATGAACTCGTGAGAGGAAACGGGATTGCTTGGAAGGGAAAGGCGACTGCGACTACCATCCTATGCAGCTGCACTTCTGCTTCGCTCAAGCCACTGGCATTCTCTCCCCTTCTCTACATTTATGCGCGGCCTTTCTCTAGAGATTCCTGTGATAGAGTATAGGTTCTTCTGAATGTTTGCTGTAATGATTTTTTTTGTAAGGAGAACGCACCAATGATTGCTGGTTCTTCATGAAAAAATGATTTCGTATTTCTTCTTAACCTTTTCGTGGAGGCTTTTTGACGATACGACACCTTTACTGCGATCTTCTACACATTATGCCTAATTATTGTTTTTATGCTTCGGGAGAGATGCTAGGAAACCCCTAGGATGCACACTGTCCTGACGGTTCTTGTAGGTACCAGCATTAATTTAATTATAAACAAAATAAGTTACATAGTAAGTAAGCAGCGGTCTAAAAAAATATTTATGCTTCTGCATTTATGATATCATAATCGGAAAAATGCATTATCACCACGTCACCTTCCTAGTAATTAGGAAGGGTTGCAAGAGGTAATTTACGTCAACTCGATGGGGATGTGTTCTGCAGCCGTTCATCCTAGGAAAACGGAATGAATGAACGGCGATGAACTTATGCAGTCGAATTATAAAACACCTAATTACTCCCATAGTAATAATAAACTAATACAACTACAGACAGACACAAGTGTAGGTGCTAGGTTTGCGAGGATTTACCTCGGTTTCACGAGGACCTTCTCCTCTCCTCTATGCTCTCTCATTCAATGGAACTCCCTCACTCTCGTCTTCTCCTTTCCTCCAAAACCTCGACCGTTCACCCCTCTACGTAGTAGTTCTTTATGGTTGGTGGTTGAAGTTGCACTTCTCCTTGCTTGTTGTTTCTTATTTTGCATTGGTTGTTGCACTTCTCCTTACTTGTTGTTTCTTATTTTGCATTGGTTGTTGCACTTCTCCTTGCTTGTTGTTTCTTATTTTGCATTGGTTGTTGCAATGTCCAATCTCTTAGTAATTGTAACTAGAGAAAACCATTATAATAAAAGTTGAGTATATAATGAGTCATTAATTTCCTCATACTTTTTTTTTCCGGCATTGACTGTTTCATTAACACTGCAGTGTTCGCGTGGAAGAAATTCCCGTCATTGGTAGCATGGATCACTATATTGTGATCCATGGAATATCATCGTTTTTATCCATTATTTGTCAAGCTTTCTCTAGTTTTATAGCGAGAATGTCCTTTCTGAAGTATTCTGGTTCACTTAACGAAAAATTAGAAGTTATTTCACTCAACACATTACAGGAAGGAGGAAATGCTAAATCTTGTGTATTACATTTGGATGTCATGAATCCAAACAAAAATACATATCTTATGAGCTTACTTTTGTTATCTTCTTTCCACAACAAATCACAAGCACGGTTTAGTGATTTGGACACACCCACTGCTTATATTTATAACGTATTTTAGAATCACGTACTTGTTTATATGGAAATTCTACGTATCCAAACACACTACCGTCAATGGTCGCGTGGATCACTATTGTGCTCAACTGAAATATGAGCTCTAATAACAAGTCAACAATGGATATATTTCAAATAACGAATATAGATCCTTGACTGCTCCAGGAAGATAGACTGGGAGCCAAGATCAAGAGAGTTGCCAAACTGCAGCAGCACGTGAAAATATATGAGTGGCTCACTAATGTGATCCACGCGACCACTGCACTGTTAATGCTACTACTGTTTTAATTTCCCATCCTTTATTGCATTTCGAGAAATAGTATGGAAGTTAGCTGTTATTTTGGAACCATATCTAAATGCTTGAAATATTTACTTGACCCCCATCGAAAGATTCAGTAATACCATAAGATGTCTTATTACACATGTAAGGAACGCACTTCCGCCAGACACGATAGCGGTCATTGCTCTCTCCTAGCCAACGCCACGCCGCAATATGTGTAAACAACTGGAGGAAGGATAACGCTCTTAGCGTTTTGTGTTGTTTTCAGTATTTCCGGCGACATCTTCACCCGTGATGACCTTATAATCAACTAAAAATAACTTTAATTGTGTGATTGTAGGCCGGTTGATGATAATATCGTTAAGTGTAAAAATTTTACAGAGAAATTTAACATTATTCCAAATGAACCAACAACTACATTAATCCCCATTCCTTTTATCGTGACAGAGCTCCGCAAGCCTACATAGTGTTTTGTTTTAAGTCTACTTTGTGTACTGATAGCCTAATCCGGACTGGATCTACAGTGAAAAGTTGGATCTGAAAAACTATGTGCCACCCCAGGGTATCGAACCCAGGACCCGTTGGTTACAAGGCGACGACGTTCCCACTGCGCCATCGGGGAGGTCCTTGTGCATATACGTAGTGTATCACTTGCCAATTCTCCTTGTGTGATCCGAGATCAACTGATTGTGAAAGGACTACATGTGAGGCTTTGCAATCTGTTAGGCTATTTTCAATTAAGTATTGATAATGATCTACATGTATAGTATTAGATCTATAATGTAAGCTTTTATGAAATTCTTTGTAAACTAGCTACGGTGGTTGAAGTTCGACCCTCAATCCCTACTGAAATCCAATAACAAGCTAAGATTTAACACTGATAATTAAGAACTATATATCTCCCCCCAGATATAATACTCAATCTACCCCTGCAAAAATTTTCTCTCCAATTTGAGACTTACTGTTGATGCTGAAGAGCGGATATTGCCCCCCATAAAAATCTCAATCCCCCACACCCTAAGACGTAATAGTGATGTTCAATAAATTGATACCCCCCGCACCCTAACGTAATACTCAGTTTCATCTAACTAAAACTGCCATGGCAATCTAAGACTTAACACTGATATTCAAGAGTTGTATATTCCCCTCCAGAAGTTAAATTTTAAATCCCCTTGCCAAAATTTACTTGAAAATTTGATGCTTAATGTGTAAGACCTGGATATTGCCCCCCCCCCAAATAATACTTATTACACTACACATTATAATCACTTTGACAGTCTACTAATCGCTATTTACAAGTGTCGTTCAAGGTTGACCAAGACTTTTATTTCTAGACAGGAAATATACATACATAGAAGCACCAAACTATGTCATTTTTTCAAAGTATTCCCCCTGAACATCCAGACACCGTTGCCATCGTTGTGGAAGTTCCTTGATGCCTTTGGCATAGAAAGAAGTAGGTTGGCGTCGTAACCACTGCAGGACAGCGTTCTGGAGTCCCTCATCTGTCTGGAAGTGCGTCCCGCTCAAATGCTCTTTAAGAGCCCCAAACAAGTGGAATTCACTGGGGGCTAAATCTGGACTGTAAGGACTGTGTGGCAAAACCTCCAAGTGCAAGTTGGCCAATGTTTGAGTCAAATGGGCCGTATGTGGCCTGGCATTGTTATGGAGAAGAATCACATGTTTCGACAACATTCGAGGTCTTTACTTCCGAACGGCCTCACGTACAGCACCGTGAAGCAGTGTTGAGTAATACTGGGCATTAATTGTAGCACTCTTCTCCAAAAAAATCCACATGGATAGCACCTTTCATGTCCCAGAAGACAGTTCCCAAAATCTTACCGGCAGACGGCAACGCTTTGGTTTTTTTGGGTGAAGAGGAACCTTTATACCGCCACTCCATGCTGCTTCGTACACTCTTCCCCGTTACAGTGTTTATTCACCATATTGTGCTTGCAGTCTAGGTCAAATTTAAGCAGGTTTCACCTTCTCCTTCACGAGAAATTTCATTATACACCGCTGTTCCACACAACAGATACACTACTTGCTGCCATCTCTGTTACACTACTGCGCATGCGCCAAAGGCGTCGCAAAGGATCATGGTTACTCGCAAGGAATCATGGTCTGTCCTGCGGAAGTAATGCAGCTCTACATTGATTAATTAATATTTTACGCACGAAATCTTGGTCAACTTTGAACGACCCTTGTATATAGAAGAGATGCTTAAATGATAACGCTACTTCAACTTACATACAATGTTGTATTGTTTATTAAGTAAAATTTCTATCACAAAAAGATCCTACCAAATAGTTGGATGGACGCAAACTTCGCCCACAAACCCGCCTGTGGGCATCTCTGGTCTCACGGTAATTTTAAAATCAAAACCCAATCTCACTTGTAGATGTGTACAATTTAAATGAAAAAGTCACGTTGGTTTATGAGTACTGCAACTCCTTACCCTGGTACTGTACAGCGTCTCTCAAAAGTCTTAGGACAACGACATTTGATACTAAGCAACCCAACTTACATTAGGCGTTGGTGGGTTGCGTTAAGAGTTAAGCTCAATTTCAAGGGTTGCCACATGCACAATAGATATGTATGAATTACGCGAAAGGAATAAAACCAAGTATTATGTATTTAAAAATTATAAATAATTTAGTATTATATCGCAAATTACAAAATACGTCATGAAAGAAGTAGAGTTTCCGTACTAAAAGCAGAAAATCGATTTGTTACTATTTCATCGCTGATGAGTTTACACAAGAGAATAAGTCCCGTGTTCGATACCCGCTGGAGGCACATAGTGGTTCGGGTCCCACTTTAAACTGTAGGTCCAGTCCCGATTAGCCTTACTGTGCATAAAGTGGACTTAAAACATCAACTCAAAACACAAGAGAATATAAGATAAGAATGGAAACGGGAGGAGAGGAAAGGAGGGGGAAAGAAGAAGAAGAAGAGGAGGGAAGAATAGAGAGGATAGAAGAAGAGAGGAGAAGAAATGAGAAGAAAAGAAAGGGCATGCGAAGGGCAGAGTAGAACAAGAGAGAAAAGAGTTACAATTCTACCAGACTTGGAACTGGCAAAGGATAGATGTTGTCTCATTAAAAAAAATATATACTTACGAATCTAAAGCAGGACGCTGTCCTTCATGATCGTGAAATTCGTGAATTGTTCTACGAATACCACACATTTGTCAAATTCGTCCACGTCACTTTTAAATTTCTTTCTTCTGCGCACTGGCGGTTTCAGGATTCGTGAACAAGGGGTACAATAAGCCAAACAGCGCCCTCTGTACTTTAAACTTCCACCCTTCTCACCCAAAAAATGTGTATTGTTAAACGCAACAGCTAAAAAGTTATAGAGTTTTAGTTTTTTGCAGGACTTTATGGACTCCCTGTACAGAATGAAAATCAATTACACAGTTTCACACCGTCGTTTACCAATTGACGTGATTAATGTATGTACAATATACTGCAAAAGCAAAGCAAGTGCAAAAGCAAACATAGTTTAGCGTAAGTGCGTAACATATTTTTGTTCACATTGAATTTCAATAAATTTAAAATTTCCTGCTTTTCCGTTGATCCATTGATAATTTTGTACAATAAAATTTTATCGTTGATTTCCCTTCTAGGTGAATGTATTATAGCTACTAAATTTCTTCTATCAATTTTATATGTAGTATCTGTATGACGATATTTTTATAAGTTTAATAATACAGTATAATTAACGTAAGAACTTTTTGGAATATACAGCACTAGTAAAAAGAATCCCATATTATACAGGAATATTCCTATATGCTTCTAACGAAACTATTAACATTTATTAATATTTAATAATTAATAATATAATTAATGACTATATTGTTAATTTATTTTGTATTTGTTATAATAAAATGTAGTACATGATACGAGGTATCGTATTAATCTATAACATTATATTTTATTTAAACTCTCTCTGGATGCTTCATGTTGACCAGGGCATTCATTCACTTCTTTACTTAAGTTGTCTCAACCTTTGTGGTATGTGAATAATGCACAGTGTTGTGCTATGCAAACTTCCTGATGTATTCAGGATATAGGAAGTTCCATCAGGTTTATGGAGTCAGCTGTTTGCAATAGAGGTAGTAAAAGTCACGATTCGGCTTGGAGGAAGGTCTCCATGGCCTGGTTGATATAGAGGTAGGACAGGCTGAGAAGGGACTGACTTTGGATTTGGATTGAGGAGAGAGAGGAGCTTGGAGAAAGGAGTTGAGGGAAAGTAATGCGAGTCCTGGTCAACTAGCAACGAAGCCTAGAGATGTATTAGTTTTATTTTATTTGATGTTACTTTGTATTAACCATCACTCTTCAAATAGACAGGTAATTATCCTAATCCAGCCATGATTCAGGTTCGAAGGTTCATAGAACCGAATAAGTGACCATTGTCTTTTCTAATAGTTAAGCTGTTTAGTTTTAGTTGTGCCTTTCGCACTGACAAGCATTTGACTTGTCATGTCAATGACGAGTGCTCTCATCATTGAGGATGAATGATGAATAAGTTACATCACCCATTGATTTGTTGTGGGAGTGACTGGTTTTGATTCCCATCATTTTTTGGAATAATACGGTATTACATACAATTTTTTTTTCAATATGTGTTCCGAAAGACGAAAGTTAACTTATGATCGATCATTGATTTCGTTTTGTTGTTGTTAGCCGTACCTAATATTATACGTAGTTTTACCAAGATATGTCCAATTCTTGCAGCAATATTTTATCGTGATTTCAAAAGAAAAAGCTAGGAGAGAAGCAAAGACCAAAACAATACTAAACCTGACATAACTAATGTCATCCAAAATTCAAGTGTCAATATTTCTTAGTTTCGAAACTCGAATCGCAAAAAAAATTCACTATGATTCTGTTCGGGAAAAGTGTACAAAAATGATTCTCAGAAGTAGACCATGTGTACAAAAATGATTTGCTAGAAGTAGGCCATTTTTCAATGATTTCAATAACACTTGATTTCGAACGTTTCAGAAAATGATTCATGTAAGTAAACTGACGCAAAGTAGCCTTTTCCCGTTCTCTCTGACCCTGACAGTTTTCTCTTTGCTGTAGTCATTTTCATTGGATGCGAAAACGGAAAACCAGAAAGAAAAATTCAGAAATATGCAAACTGTTAAGACCGTACTCTTCTAATGCATGCGATTCACTCACTACAAGACCACAACTGGGTATCCGAGGGGAAGCAATACTACGAACTATTTTTTAAAAATTGTTTATCTTGCTGCTTATTGTTGTTCAAAAACATCCAGCAGCCGTTCAGAACAGCCGCCTGCTGCGTTCTGAAGCAGTGGACAGAAAAAGAAACACCGACAATTTAATTCGTAAAAGTGGGAATGGATCTTATAGGGATTGTTGATGTTAGAGGACAGGTCCCGCGTCATTGTTGACAGTTGATTGAAGGAGCAAGCAAAATAAAAATGAAACAAAAGAAACGATGTTTTGGCATTTTCTAGTCTTACATTTCTCCAAAGTTTTTCAGCCGGAACTTTGCAACGTGGAAGTTGCATAGTAACAAATATGCACAAGAACAAGAAAAAGTTTACCAGACAGGATGCATTCAGTAAATTTAATCCGGCTACGTTCTGCCTTCATGTCGCCCCGGCGTCCATGAAACAACTGAGGGTACGGCCGTACGCCGTTTCAACAGTTGTAGGGCCCGAGTTGACATCCCACACACTAGACACTATACTAGTGGGAGATTTTAACTGCGTAATTCGTTCACAAGATCAAAATCCAGGATACAACTTCTCACGTGCGCTCTATGAATTAACGCAGGGGTTACAACTGCGTGACGCTTGGATACACGCCAACGGCGAAAGTCACGGTTATACACATATCACCTCCAATAGTGCGTCAAGGATCGATAGGTTTTATGTCGCACCAAGATTTCAGGAATATATAATTAGTGTTCAAAATTTTCCAGTATGCTTTAGTAACCATAGTGTCCCAATTCTCAAAATAAATTTAGATTTGATCAAACCCCGACAAGGTAGCGGATACTGGCTTTTAAATGGCACATTATTACGCAATGGTAGTTATGTCCAGCTAATCACGGAAACGTGGAACGAAATCAAGACCTCTCGGCCAGTGCAAAAGACCCTAATCGAGTTGTGGGAAACTCGAGTTAAGCCTAAATTTCGTCAGGTCAGTAAATTCTTCAGTGCAGAGGTTAGTAGAGATCAAAGAACAAATATAATTTTTTGTATGCAGTCTTGAATGATCTCCATCGTTTAGCACTGCAAGGTAATTTCGATCGTCCCTATGCAAATGAAATAAGAGCGCAATTACTTGCTATACATAGGAAACGAAAATCTGCAGCAATAATAAAGAGCAAGATTCTTCCTATAGACCCTGTCGAGCAAGCCACACTAAGTCACATTCTTCAAGAACATACACACGCCAGGAGTCACGTTATTCATAAATTAACTTTAGATTCCGGTGAAGTTGTCACCAGCCCTCATAGTATACACGACAGGTTTTTGCAATACTATAAAAATCTTCTTGGTCAAGCCTTTAATCCAACAGAAACGCAATATAGCTTTTTGAACTACCTCCCTGCATCACTGACGGAAAATGAAAGAACTGAGCTCATACAACCGTTTAGTAAAAAGGAGGTTCATGATGCAGTATTCAAAGCTCCGAGGAATAAAACTACAGCCGAAGATGGACTACCATCAGAATTCTATCAATGTTTCTGGGATCTAATAGGAGACGAATTAACGGAATGGGTCAACGAAGTGTTGACAACAGGGACAATAGGGTAGACCAGTAGCACGGGAGTTACAGTGTTAGTTCCCAAAAAGGCAAATCCAAAATTCGTCACAGATTTTAGGCCAATTTCAATATTGAGTAGTGATATCAAACTTATAAGTAGGTGCATAAATCAGCGTCTAAAAATATATATGTTATTGGCAATTTACAGTTCGCTTGTAATACGTCTCAAAGTATACGCTTGTAATACGCCTCAAAGTATACATCACTTGCTGCAAACGATAAGAGACGTTATTATTACCAAACAAAATAAGAATGCATCAGAGGCAATTCTATCTTTAGACTTTTCCCAAGCATATGACAGAGTGAGTCACGAATATCTGTACAAAGTCTTAGAAGCATATGGCTTCGGAGACACTTTTATGAATTGGATAAAAACATTATATAATCATATGCTGCTAAAACTCAAAATAAATGGTTTCTTGACAACAAGTTTTAAAATGCGACGGGGTGTACTACAAGGTAGTCCCTTGAGTAGCACATTGTACGTCCTCACAATAGCCCCCTTTTTGTTTAGTATCCAGCATCATTTACAGGGCATTTCTATGGCTTCCACCACAATACAAGTTGGCAGTTTCATGGACGACGTCACGATTTTTCTCAAGGATGAAAGAGATCTGTACAGTGTTAAAAGCCAAATACATACTTTTGAGCTCACATCAGGAGCAAAACTAAACAATCGAAAGTCATTCCTGATGCCCCTTGGCAAGGAGAATCCTTTCACCAACAATACGGCGATCCCTGTAGACAAGAAAATAAAAGTTTTAGGTATAAACTTCTATGCAAATATCGATGAAACGATCGAAGCCAATAGTAAACTCACGTGCGAGAGGGCAATCTACGTCCTCAGAGTGAACAAGATGCGCTCTCTGAGTTTAAAAGCACGAGTAAGATTTATCAACGTTTTTGCTCTCTCTAAACTTTGGTATGTAGCAAAAATCCTGCCCTTCAAACCACAGCACTTAGCCAAGGTCAACAAAGCTGTTGGCCGCTTTTTGTGGCACGATACAATTTTCCGGGTGGCAATAAATGAGGTCACGTTATCAGAGAAGACAGGTGGGTTGGGACTAATACACGTTAACACACAGGCCAGAGCATTGTTTGTACAGACTGGCCTTCAAACAGCTTTCTCACTGCAATAGTCAACGACCCAAGCATGTATACAGACGATAATACGGAACATTCCATTAGAAGCTCCCATCGATATCCAAAGTATCCCCAAAAGGTTTTTGTTTTATAAGGACATCGCTTTACAGGTATGCTACCAGTTATTACGACATGAGACAATTACACCATCTGTTAAAAAGTTATATAGAGAAATCAATAGTTTCAAGCACACAGTACCACGAATAGTCAGGGATTTCAATACACATAATTGGCCACAAATATGGGAAAATGTCTCCGCCAAACACCTTTCAAAAGCTGGCCAATCAATATGGTACAAAGTGGTTCATCGTGTTATAGTGACAAGAGATAGGACATACCAATATGGAATCAGTGACTCTCCTAACTGTATATCATGCAACGTGCCTGACTCTTTAGCCCACAGGATAACGAAGTGTCGAAACTCATCCACGGCATGGAACAAATTGCGAACAATGCTCAGTCGTATATGCCGCACCTCATTAACAAAGTTTACGGATACAGATATAGTTTTTCCTGATTTCAATTTTTTTCCACCAACAAAACAACGAGCAGTACAATGGTTGATAACAGAATACTTATTATATATATTTCACAATGACGAGAGCAGTTTTCAGAAACAATTCAGTATCTTCTTGCAAGAACAATACGAAAAAAATCCTCTCCAAGCAAGAAAGAAATGGTATGCAAATTTCTTATTAGTGCTTTATACTTAATTTAGGTCAAACAAAAATGTAAAGGTTAACCAGATAGAAATACAAATTGTAATAGCAGTAATACAATTATGTCAAAAACAATGTAATTCCATAACTTGTATATCAGAATGAGACAATAAAAAAAAAGGGAAGCAATACTACGAACTATTTTTTAAAAAGTGTTTATCTTGCTGCTTAATGTTGTTCAAAAACGTCCAGTAGCCCTTCAGAACAGCCGCCTGCTGCGTTCTGAAGCAGTGGACAGGAAAAGAAACACCGACCATTTAATTCGTAAAAGTGGGAATGGATGTTATAGGGATTGTTGATGTTAGAGGACAGGTTCCGCGTCATTGTTGACAGTTGATTGAAGGAGCAAGCAAAATAAAAATGAAACAAAAGGAACGATATTTTGGCATTTTCTAGTCTTACGTTTCTCCAAAGTGTTTCAGCCGGAACTTTGCAACGTGGAAGTTGCATAGCATCAAATATGCACAAGAACAAGAACAAGTTTACCCGACAGGATGCATTCAGTAAATTTAATCCGGCTACGTTCTGCCTTCATGTCGCCCCGGCGTCCATAAAACAACAGAGGGTACGGCCGTACCATCGTACCACCCCCCCCCCCCCCGGAGCCGCCGGTGCCAATTAATTTCTTTGCGATCATATTCGTTTAAGATGCGTTTCGAAGAATTTACTGGAACACAAGTAGCCACGAAAACACGCTTTGCACTTGTTTAACATTCAACGCAAGTCCACTGTCAGCTTCTTGCTTCATAATCTTTTGCACGATGTGAATATATTCTGTACTCTGACTGTGTATGACTTTCATAGGCGTGCGCAAATCCTCTGATTAGGCGGGCAAAACTGTGATAAGTGTTCAGTCGGTGAAGAAAATCCTCATCCCATCTCATTGTTTTATTGTATTGGTGAGTACGAGAAGGGTGGGGGGGGGGTATATAGCGAAGCTAAAAATTGTACTCAAGTGACTTGAGGAAGTAAATCGTAGAATAATAGCTAGAAACTGTCTCGAGACTCAATGTGATTTTCAATGAGTTTTTAATGAGTCCTTTAATGAGTTTTTAATGAGTTCTAAACCTCCACTATAAATAAGCCACTGACACAAACCTGCGCGGCGGGAATTGGCACAACATATTAAGCCTACATCAGATAATCTAAAGAGCTGTCTGATGTAGCTTGCTCTTAGACAACACTCTTTCACATGAGCCACTTGTCACAGATAAAACAGATAACATATTCAGCACTTTACAAAAATTTGTATATTTTGCAGTTAGGTTACTATGAGAATCACTCAACCACCTAAGCCATTCCTCAGGAAATCGATTTTGACTTGCGGAGCTTGATTGATTGATTGATTTGCTTTATTTTACTTCTTTTTTTGTGCCACTATTTGCTAATTTGCGAAGTTGGGGATAAATGATGATATGGTGAAATTGATGAAGGGACACTCACAAACATCCTTGCTCAGGCATGGATTCGAACCCTGGATCCCTGGCGTCGTAGCGCGATGTCCTAACCACTCCGTACGGAGGGCGGCGACTTGCAGAGCTGCTTAGAAGAAAAGCCAGATCACTAACCGCCAGTATAATGAACTTATTCTATAATAGAAGAATACCTTCTTCTGTAACACCAATGTTCTCTGGTCCCCTTTGTTTCCCTCTCTGTGGTCCAGAGTCCAATATACTCGTACATAAATGGACGCCCGCAGGAGGCAAGCAGGGTATTTTTTTTTCCAGAGAAGGGGCAAACGAGACATATTTCCTGCAATAATAGTGTTGTTTCCTCAAGAAACACTGCTTCAGTTTGAAGTAATCATGTTCCTGTAACGCCCTCTCAATAATTAACATTTATATTATCGTGACTGAAATGGATTTATATGTGTTACAATATATATCATTTTTAGATAACTTTCATTTTCCAGGCGGAGGGGCGTGGAGCCCCTTGCCTTCCCCCCTTCCGGATCCCCATATTACAAACATGATTTCTTACAGCAGATTAAAAACAACTACACAATACTTACTAGTTTTCTATGTATGAGCAATTTATAGAGCTGTCCTGTCATGGCTCTATGAGCGTCCTACAATCTGCAGAAGTGGGGGTATGGTTGGTGTAAAAAGACATGTCAAGAAACAGCTATATGATGCCATGGATGTTCCCAAGGTAAAATATTCCGGAGGTAAAATAGTCCCCCATTCGAATCTCCGGGCGAGAACTACTTTAGGAGATCCCTGGACTAAGAATAAGATCTACATTAGAAATAAAAATATTAAAATAGGCACTTGGAATGTTCTGAGTCAGAGGGGGCCACTCCATCACTTGCACGTTATTGGCTAGAGCTTGTGACGTCACCAAGAGGACACGAGCGGAAGAATGCTATGCGTAGAATGTAGCAGATGGCCCATGAAACGCTATGTATTCAGGTATCTTTTGATATTATACACCAAAGCTGTTAATTTAATTTGACAAGAGATCAAATACGCGATAGAAGAATACACATATTCCGAAACAATACATAGTTTATTTTTCAGACATTATTATGCGTGATATCTTGTCCCTGTCGGCTGTAGTCCACTGCCGGCTTTTCTTTCCTGCTAATCTATTGCATTTATTTTAAATGTCTAATTCTAAGGAAAGTTCTTGTCCTCGCATATTCTGATATGAATTTTTACGGAATGTTCTGGAATTTCCGTTTAATAATTTTACGTTACTTTTCAGATTCTCCAGTTGATCGGCACGATGAGGCTAATTTTTTTTTATTATTATTTAGCGTCTTCATCGACTTTTGGTTAATCGCGACGAACAGGATGAGTGATGATTAGTTTAAATTGATCAAGGGACAATCGCAGCAGGCACGGATCCAAGGAGGGGCTTAGGGGACTCGAGCCCCCTGAAAGGTTTCGGTTTACAATAGATAAAATGAGGTTTTTTGTTTCTTGTGGTGTGAAATAAAATAATGTTACGATAATTTAAGGAGATAAATAATTATCGAGTCAAGCACGTAACCAAGGGGGGGAATCAGGGGGCTTCAGCACCACCTTCAGGAAATTACGCTACATAAAATTAGGTTCATGGCTTCTTGAATAATGTGATGATAATTTAAGATAAATAATTATCGAGGCAATACACAGAATGTTCTATAACCCTGTTATTGTTAATAGCGCGTTTCCAAGGTGGGATCAGGGGACTGGAGCCCCCCTAAATGTTTTCAGTTTACACTACATAAAATTAGGTTTTTGTTTTCTTGAATAGTGTGCCGAGAATATAAGGAGAGAAATACTTACCAAGTCAACACGGAGAATGTTCTATAACACTGTTGTTGATAATATTGCATTATAACTTTTCTTGCGCTTTCGGTGTTGTCGCAGCACTATGCAAAGACTTGTCAGCATTTGGAAGCTGCAAACGTGACACCACACGTAGGGCGATTCATTGTATTTTTTTAATCTCTGGAAAGATCGAGAAGGAACGTTCTTGAATAAGTTAAGGAGTCGAACTACTGGCAACATTAACGAATCGTTTTATCTGCGGAACGTTCTAGAAATTTTTTAATGTTTAGCATTTAGGAATTAGGTAGTTTGTGTACTCCTTGATTCGTTAACATCGTATTTCTCCCTCTCGAATATTTACAGCGATAAGAATATGAAGGCTTGTGTTGCTGAAGTCATAAACCTTCGGGTTTAAGAATGCTGAAGAGTTAGTTACTTAAGGATATATACAATGATGAAACCAATGAAAGAACATCTCTAACTCGCATGCAATTGTCGGAACTCCAATAAGGACTAACAAACAGAAAGGACGCATAACGCTTCTTTAGTTTTTGAACGTCGTCCTAATATAAAAATTCACACCTGCTAGACCTATTCCGAAATATATTGATACGATTTACAGAGGCTAATAATTGAACACATTCAGCTGAATATGCCAACAACAATCAAATAACAATCTCACAGCCACTGAATAGTCCATCTACCAGGCAGACAGCAGATTTCGTAGCAAGTTTGGCGACTCATGATTGGCATATGACTTAGTATCGAATGATCAGTGACCTCTTCATTTCAGAACACATCGTAATAAAGTAGTAGCGATCTAACCGAACTAGGAAGTTTATAATGTAAAATGGAAATTTTACTTTTTACGTTTTTGGTCGAAATGCGTCTACCGTACTACAAAAATCTAAGGGGGCTACAGGGGCTAGCCTCCCTGTAGCGCCGTCCCTGCTAGTAGTCAAGGGGTTCCGGGTTCAATACCTGGTGTAGGCACTAAGTTGTTCGGATTCCACGTTACACTGTAGGTCCAGTTCCAATTAGCCTTTCTGTACAAAAAGCGGACTTAAAACACCAATTCAATCAAGCAACACAAATATGAAATATTAAATCTAGTTTTTTAAAATTTTTTACTTGGTTTATTTTACTTCACTTTTCTGCCACTTTTGGCTAATTGCGAAGATGGGGATGAGTCACGATGATGTAATTGATGAATGGACACTCACAAACATCCATACCCAGGCCGGGATTCGAACTTCGGACCCTTGGCGTCGTAGCGCGATGTGCTAACCACTCTGCCACGGATGCTGGCTATTAAATCTACGTGGAAAGAGTTTCTACAGTATGTTTGAGTTGGGTCAAACAAATTTCATAACGTGCATTCTCGCGGCATGTATTCAAATATGTACTAATACACGGCTAAGCCCTACCTACCGACTGCCGGCCTCACTTCCACCTGCCGAGGCGGGAGATCGTCCAACCTGTTACGAAATGATGTGAGGTCGTACGAAATGATGTGTGGTCAGCACGACGACCCCCAGTCATTTTTGTAAGTTTCCATGACCGCATTACGCTACTCATTCGTAGCTCTCCAATTTCCTCACAATGGTGGGTGGCCACCGGTCCCATACACAGTCCGAAACCTCAGAAGGAAAGTTGTTACGCTTCACCTAGGAGACTCGAACCTGCGCGTTCCGTAGCCAGAGCCCAAAGCATGACGTCTTAGACGGAACGGTCACGGTGTGCGACTAAATATGTACTAAGTTTTAAAAGCAAAAGAACCTTCTGCGCGTTGTAACATGCCATGAATGAATATAGGGTTTATGATTCACAATCTCGACCATTTATGAAGGTGGTGTTAGCATGACGTTCCGGCCCCCAAAATAGTAATTTTTTTAGAGCCCTGGTGAAATTCAAAGCAGTTTTCATGCAAGGACGATGCTGAGAAAATCCCCCTCGAGACCAACCACCCTGGGAACAGAATCCTCGTCTTCAGCGTGACAGTCAGATTATTTACCGACTGAACCAACGAGGCTTTTTAAAGCACATATAAAATAAATGAAAGCACAATTTCTCAACAAACGGACATAAAGTAAAGTAACACAGTGCAATTGTTAATTAGTGTTGTCTACCTACGAGATGTTCAAAGTATTATTTTCGCGGGCGATGCTTCAACTTCAAAGCTAATAAAATCTTATCTTGCACTCAATATTCAATGAAGCAATACTTAGAAACTGAGTTCCGATTGTGTAATGTTTTTTGAAAGTTGCGTACGTGATGAAACGAAAGGCGCGTGTGGAAGGAAGGCCAGTGGCGCAACCACGAATTTTTGTCTGGAAGGGGCCAGTACCAGGATAAACGTACCAATAATAATAATGATAATGATAACAACATTAATAATGACATTACTATCACTAGTGGTGGTAGTAGTAGTAGTAGTATCAAAGACGTTATAATCCTCATAAATTACGCAAAAGGGGGGTAGATGTCTGTGCTAAATAATTTATTTGGAACAAACGATTTGAAATATTTTTTCAACACCAGAAATTTTACATTAGCTAATAATTGAAAATAAGCACACAAACTGTATTTTTGAATGGCACAAAATGAATGATAAATGCATGCCGAAGATTTTTTTTGTACATGTAGCATGTATAACATTTCATGTACAACATATGTTTTACACATATACAACATGGAGCGACATAAAATAAGAAAATATATATGCAAGATGCTAACACTAAGTTATGTACGTATTCAAAGTTTATTCAATACATATATACAAAACATATTATTTAAATACATTACATTACAGAAAACAGATCATTTGGCGCCCATGGCCGACTCCCGCCGCCCCCTAGCTACGGCTCTGAACTTGACGAGATTGAAACAGCGAAGCGAGCAAGAACATTTTACGAAATATATTTTTATTTGTATAAAATTTGAAATAGAAGGGGGCAATTGCTCCTCTTTGCCCCCTGCAGGTTTCCTTGGCCATCAATGTTTGTCCCTCCTAGAATTGACTTCCGTCGAAGGTTGGGGGCAATGCCCCTGCCCCCCTGTGGTTGCACCACTGAGTAAGTCCGAAATTTGGAGGAACAAATTGAATCAATCCTGCTAGAGCAACTTGTTTTTTGGGAAGCGATGATCACTTTATTCCAGGCGATTTTCTTCTATTATTATTGCACGTGGCAAGAGCACAGACGGTGACTTGTACTCATTCTGCCGGCATTCAAGAAAAGGTGTGTATAAGTAAAAAATCGACCCATTTATCTCAAGCTTCCGTATACGTTAACGAAACAACTTCCATTCTGCCTTCTTAATGACGTCATAGCGCGCACAGGATCATGGGAAGAAATCTCGGAACCTCGGGAATGGCCTACCTAATAAAGGTACCTTGGTTCTGAGTCTTTACCGACCTGGGCCATTTCAGTGTACATAGTTAGGTATAAATTAGATGTAGTAGCTATCCAGGAAGTTAGGTGGCCAGGAGAAGGGAATTGTAAATCTAAAAAATAAAACTTTTTTGTATGGTGGTACTGAAAATCATAATTTTGGAACAGGCTACTTTATAAATAATAGAATTTTCTCTGCTCTTCAAACAGTAGAATTTATTAATGATAGGATATCATATGCAGTTTTACAAGGTAGGTGGTGCAAAATTGAAGAGCAAGGGGAAAGAAGGAGGAATGTCCAATTTTGCGCTTTTTCGGGTGCTGTGCTCGTTCTGTTGGTGGTTCAGGGTATTACCTGACGGAGTATTCTATACATGCCGAGGCCGTGTCCGGATTGGCAAGCGCTCCGTCCCGTTCTCTCCCGTTGCTCTCGCGTGCCGTCGAAGTCACTTCCAAGTCGTCCGAATCTACATGTCCCCTTGTAGTACGGTTGTCACTTTTCCCGCCAGGTGTCAACCCGAACTTCACCCACCGCGCTCTGGGGCGCAGGCGCACCGCACGGAAGCAGAAGGCAGACGCAAAACAAACATCACAATGATTTCCACCCATTTACTACTCATAACTCCTGCGAAGATGGCCGACGGGTGAGAACTGATCAACGAGGTGCTCCGCAGAATTAAGGTTTTTTATTGGTGTTTTTAAGTGGATATGCAAAGTGTGATGGTGAAATAGAACGTAAGTACTTAGTGCTTAGAATAGTATATAATGTGAACTCTAAAATTGTATGAACATTATAAATAATGAAATATATTAATGGTAAATCGGCTTTCAAGAACATAAACAAACCATCAATTGTTAACAGTTGAAGCACCAGTATTGCCAGATCAATCTGCGGAGCGCCGGGACGATTCAACGATAAATCGAAGTGTTTAAAGTGAGTGGTTTACTCTTAATGAGCAATAATGAGTCAGTGCCCGGTCTGTAAGAATTCGGTTGCCAGACAAGACGTAGAATCAAAAATACAATGTCTCCAATGCTTAAAATACTATCACACACAATGTGTAAATCTGACAGAACCTGATATTGAATATATGAATAAACAAAACAAGAAATGGCGTTGTAATACTTGTGAAAGGGAAAGAAGAAACAGTCTTTATGAAGACAATTTACCAGCTGGTAGCAGTGAGGGAAGTATTTCTATGCAAGATGTTTATAAGATGTTGATAAACTTACAGAAAGACTTCGAGGATTTGAAAAGAAGTAATCGAAATATTGAAAAAGAACTTGGTAAATCTTTAGATCTTGTACATGAAAAGTTAGATGAAAATAATGACATGTTAAAAAAACAAAATGAAGTAATAAGAGAATGTAAAGTACAAATCGAAAAACTTAATGATGATAATTTGCGATTAAAGAAGCAGCTTAAAGAAACGCAAACTCAAATTGAAGAACTAGAACAGTACGGTAGGAGGAATATGGTAGAAATATATGGTATTCCTGAAACACAGAATGAAAATGTGTATGATATTGTAAAAGATATTGGTAGAGCCTTGGATGTTGAAATTAAGAATGAAGATATTGATATATGTCATAGACTAAAAAAATCTCCTCATCAACATGATAGTGGCATCATTGTGAAATTTGTTAGGAGAAGTGTAAAGGATAAATTTGTAGAGAAAAGGAAAGTTAAAAGAAATCTAAATATAAATCAAATAGGTTTTACTCATAATGGTACAATTTATGTAAATCATAGTATAACATACAGTAGGAGAAAGATATTTAATGAAGCACGTAAGATAAAAACTGAAAAAAGATATGCGTTTTTGTGGATAGACAATTCGGGTAGAATTCTACTGAGGAAAAGTAAGGATAGTACAGTAATACATTTAAAATCCATGGATGATGTAATAGCTATCCAGTAAAACTGGAAATTCTTGTTGGTTATGATTTTTCATGGAGAGATTAAAAACACTATCTATTTATTACCAAAATGTACGTGGTTTGAATACTAAAACTCATGAAATCTGTACTAATAGTATTCAATGCGAATATGATATAGTGGTATTGACAGAAACTTGGCTACAGAATGGAGTGTATAATCAAGAATTGTTCAATGACAATTATGTGGTATATAGAAAAGATAGGGATAATAATAAAAGAGGGGGAGGAGTAATAATAGCTGTTCATCACAACATAGATTCCTGTATTATAGACATATGTAGCCAGGTAGAGTTTATATGTGTAAAGGTGACACTGGGTATCAATATATATTATATTTTTTCAGTATATTTTACTCCCCAAGCAAATTTGGAAACATATCGGTCTTTTTACAATATATTCGAACAATATACATATCTTCAAAATAGTAATATTCTCATTATAGGAGATTTCAATTTATCTTTAATAAGTGATGCGTCATATAACCTATTAAATGGGGATAACACATGCATCAATTTAGCTAACTTTATAAATCTCTATGACTTATGTTCCATTAATAATATTAAAAATCAGAATAATAAAACCCTTGACTTGGTACTTACTAATAGCAATAATAACATATTAATACATAGAGAAGAATATCCCTTTGTAAAGGAAGATTTACATCACCCAGCTTTAAACATCACACTTCATCTGGGTTCTATTCATGATAGAGTTTCAAAGGAGAAAGTGAATGTTTATAATTTTCAAAAAGCTGACTTTTTAAAACTATATCAAATGCTCAACTTAATAGATTGGACAGAATTAAAGAATTACAATAATGTAGATGATGCAGTAAAATGGTTTTACGATAAGTTTAATGTAGTATTGAATAGTACCATACCAAGAAAAGAACGCACCTTCAATAGTAAATATCCTTACTGGTTTAATGCAGAAATTATTAATATTATAAAGGAGAAAGAATACTATAGGAAACGCAAGAAACATGATAGCAATAGTGAACATAGGTATAAAGAATTACGGAAGCGATCGAAAACTTTAATTACAAATGCTTATAATAATTATATTAAAAAATTAGAGGAAGATATTAAGATTGATATGAAAGGTTTTTGGCGATTTGCAAAAAGTAAGAGGAACACTAAAAAAATTAATAATCAGAAAATGAAATCAGGTAAGAATATATTAGATTCAAATAAAAGTATCGCAGATGAATTTGCGAATTTTTTTAGCACTGTATATAGACAAAATGAACAAAATGAAGATAATTCTAGTGTAGTTGTAAATACAAAAGCTAATACACTTCTAACATTATCATTGAATAAAATTCATAAAGACGAATATTATAATGCAGTAAAGAATCTTAAAGCAAAGAAGTCATGTGGACCAGATGGGATTCCGCCGTATATCGTTAAGGCGTGTTCGGAAATATTAGAATATCCTTTGTGCACAATTTACAATTTAATATTGAAGACGCAAACATTTCCTAGTATTTGGAAACTAACCAAGGTGTGTCCTATACCAAAAACGAATAAAACATCCGAAATAGAAAATTATAGACCAATCTCAATTTTATGCTCCCCTGTGAAGGTACTTGAGCAAATTCTTTACACTAGAATATATAATCATGTCAAATGTTGGATAACAGATTGTCAACATGGTTTTACAGCAAAAAGATCGACCATCACGAATCTATTAAATTATACACAAGAAGTTCATTTAATGTTACATAATAGATCCACAGTACATACTATTTATTTAGATTTTACTAAAGCATTTGATAAAATCAATCATAAAGTGCTTCTTCATAAACTAACATGGTATGGATTATCAGATGACTGGATATCACTGATTGAATCATATTTGAAAGATAGAAGACAATATGTAGATTTTAGGTTGACAAAATCTTTTAAATATGATGTAAACTCTGGAGTACCGCAAGGATCAAACTTAGGGCCTCTTTTTTTTGTACTGTATGTGAATGACCTACCATTAAGTATTAATAAATCTAGTTGTCTAATGTATGCAGATGACATCAAAATATATAAAGAAATTACAAAGTTGCAAGATACTTGTCAATTGCAGGAAGATTTAAAGCGTGTTTATCAATGGAGTATTCAAAATAAACTTGATCTCAATATAAAAAAATGTTATTACATGGTATTATCTGCAAATAAATCGAACGTGCAATGTGAATACTTCATAAACAACCAAAAATTGGAAAGAGTCAATACTATGAAGGATCTTGGTATAATAATTGACAAGGATCTCTCGTATTCCACTCATATAATACAAATCGTAAATATTGCATACAAAAAATTAGGTTTTGTAATTAGAATGTCAAAATATTTAAAGGATTTGGATGCAATCACGTTATTATACAATGCAATGGTTAGGAGTACCTTGGAATATGCATCTATAATCTGGTCACCAATAGCTAAAAAATATATAGAAAAAATAGAACAAATACAGAAACGCTTTCAACGTTATTTGTATTCCAAAAAACATGGTAAGAATTGTAATGTTAAAATGTTATCTACCAATACACTTCAAAAAGAAATCGACATGCCATCATTAAGGTCAAGGAGAATTTTTATGCAACAGCTATTTTTGTATAAAATAATTAATGGCCTTATTGATAATGCTCTAATTTTAAGCAAAATATCTTTTAATACTACATGTTGTCATCTTCGAAATAGAAACTTGCTGAATTGTCAAATGGCTAAAACTAAGAAGTATCAAAACTCTCCGTTACAGCAAATGTTAGATTTGTACAATAAGTTATCAATGATAGATAATGAGTTAGACTTTTCGTATTCCCTGAATATTTATAGAACAAAGTTGCAATCATTATGTTTTACACAAGAAATTATAGAAATTATTGTCTTATAAGTGCAAATATTTAGGACTTCTGAATATAAATATATGTTATAGGTGAGATATTTATTTGTTATCATTTACTATGAGTGTATGTAGGGCTTTGTATTGTTTTGTATTCCCTGAATGTTTGCAAGACAAAATTTCAATCATTATGGTTTGCGCAAGAAATTATAGAAATTATTGTCTTGTAAGTGCAGACATTTAGGGATTTCTAAACATGTATATATATCATGGGTGATAGGTATATTGTTACCATTTACTATGAGTGTAGTATTGAGTAGTGAGTTGTATTGTTTTGTTTTGTAAATATCTATTTGTGTGAAGTATCTCTTTATTTGTGTGTATGTGTGTTTTTATATATTATTAATTATGTATGTATATTTAAACTGTATGCAAGTCTCCCATAATTGGAGAAGCTTTCTCTGTTGGAGACAACTACAATTAAATAAATAAATAAATAAATAAATATTGATAATTTAACATGCTATTTCATCATTTACAATTTTTCTACATTCAGTATTATCGATAAAATGTTAAAGTATCACTGAGTTTTACATCGTCTAATCAGAAAATGTTGTCTGTACAAAGTGAAAGTTGGAATATGGCTGCCAAGCGCAGGGTCACAACGAGTTCAAGCGTGCATCTGTCGCGCCTCTCTGCTCTCCCCTCCGACTCCACGCCTGCCACGAATTCGGACAACGGACGTTGGCTGAGTCCCCGGATGGAATGGTGGTCAAGGTGACATCTGCTGCCGATTCGGACGTGGCCCGAGACGTCGAAATGTTCATGGAAAAATCGGCAAAAGGATTGGTGAACTGTAAAAGAACAAGGAATGTTCCAACATTAAAACGCCGTTTTCTCTAGAAAGCATTTTTGTGACATTCCTTCTTTTGCCCCTTGCCCTTCAATTATTTTAATAAGCATCGATGCACTAACGGAAGATAAAGATGATAATACTAAAGATGATTTTTATGCAGAGTTAGAACACATCTTTTATCAATTTTCCCAGTATGATATGAAAATTCTGTTAGGTGACTTTAATGCACAGATTGACAAAGAAGAGACATTTAAACCTACTATTGGTAAAGAAAGTCTTCATGAATTAAGTAATGATTATGGTATATGATTAATTACTTTTGCAACCTCAAAGAATTTAATTGTGAAAAGTACCACTTTTAAACATAAAGATATCCATATATATCTTCTGCAGATGGTAAAACTCATAATCAGATAGATCATATTCTCATTGATAAACGAAGGCATACTAATATAATTGATGTATGTTCACATAGAGGTGCTGACTGTGCCAGTGACCATTATTTAGTAATTGCTAAATTAAGAGAAAGACTCTCGGTGATAAATCATAAGCAACAAAATCTAAAAGCTCTAAAATTTAATAAAGGAAAATTTGCTGATGATATTATAATTAAGAAAGATTACCAAATTAAACTGTCAAATACAGTGTGGCGCACGAAATGATACCCCATTTGTTTTTAGTGTAAAAACTTTAGTAAGCAACATTTAAAAAAAAAACATACATTGCAGTGAACATAGCAATGTGGAAAAATGTTTCAATGCAAAACATGCTCAATATGACCACCATTGCACTGCACAACTGTAGTCAAACGAACAGTTAGGTTATTGATCACCCTCCGACACATGTCTTCTGTAATTTCAGTGAAAGCTTGCGTAATTAATGTTCTCAAATCCATGAGATTTTCTGGATGTTTTGGAAAAATCCTTTCCTTCAGGAATCCCCACAGGAAATAGTCACAGGGATTAAGGTCTGGACTATTGGGAGGCCAATACTGACCACAATTAAAGCGTTCAGGAAACCTGTTTGAAATGACGCGGAAGTTGAAGATCTCGTGCAAGATATCCAAGACCACATTGGTAGTATGCGGTCTTGCACCATCCTGCATAAACCATTGTGTGTTAAATGGCAAATCCTTCACAAGAAGCTGAGGAATAAATTGATTACGAAGCATGTCCAGGTAACGCCCACTGTTAACATTTTCATCGAAAAAGAATGGTCCAATGAGTCCATGCGTTGAAATAGCGGCCCACACTGTAATCCTGGGAGAATGGCTTTCCTTTTGATGGAGCACTTGCGGATTGTCGGTAGCCCAAAATCGCATATTTTGTCTATTCACCACTCCGTCCAAGTGAAAGTGAGCCTCATCCGAAAACCACGTATTGTTGATAACATCCATATGTCCATCAGCCCATTCAGCGAATACCAGTCCCCGCTGAATCTTTTCTGGTGTCAGTTTCTGTACAACTGTTATTTTATAGGGGTACAGGTGAAGATCACTTTTGAGAATTCTTTGCAGAGAGCGTCTCGATATACCCAGTTGGGTAGCTGCTTTTCTACAGGACTTACTGGGGCTTCTTTGCATATCGACCCGTACACTTTCGATGTTTTCCGGCGTACGGACACTATTCACTCGCGGCCGTTTCGGTTCCAGTAATGTCCCTTGAACCCGCAATTGTTAATGGAGTTTGTGAATTGTTCTCTTCCTTGGAGCCCAACGTGTGTTGAATTGGGTGCGGATACGTCTCTGTGCACCAACAATGGTTTTGGTTTCCGCGAACAACAACACTATTGCTGCAAGATGTTCTGGCGTGAGCCTTCCTTTGTCAGCCATGCCGCTACACTAGACTGCTAGCGCCACGATGAAGATTCAGTGAACTACAGTCTCTGGCAGTAAATCTCCATGGATTAAGGTTTCCTAGGAAAAAAATATTTTAAAATTAATACATAAATATTAATTTCATTCAAAAAGTAAATGGGGCATCATTTCGTGCGCCACCCTGTAGATTCGATATTTTGCAGGATTTAAATGATGATGAAAATATAAATGAAACAGACGTAAATAAGAATTGGGAGAACATACGTAATGCAATAGAATCAGCAGCTAAAGAAAGTATAGGATACAATAAACCAAGAAAAAGTAAACCATGTTTTGATAATGAATGTCATAATCTAATAGAAATGATAAATCAGGCTAGACTTAGGTGGTTAAATTACTCTGATGATACAAATCTAAGCAATTATACTAATAGAATAAAACGAGAAGTTAACGCACGATTAGAAGTAAAAAAAATAGATTACTTGAAAAGTAAAATTGACGAAATTGAAACAAACAGCAAAAATGAGAATATCAGAGATTTATATAAAGGTGTAAATGAATTTAGAAAGGGGTGGCAACCTAAAGTAAACTTGATAGAAAAAAATGGCAATTTTTTTGGCTGACCCAAGCGATATTATATATAGATGGAAGAACTACTTTAATGACCTTTTAAATGTTCATGTAGGAGATAAATCAGAAGTAAATGAAGTACACACAGCAGAATCTTTAGTTCCAGAACCTAACTTGAAGTTAAAAATGCTATTAAAAGGCTAATGAATAACAAAGCACCTGGCATTGATGTAATACCAGTGGAGTTAATTAAATGTGGTGGGAATTCGTTAATATGTCAAATTCATAAATTAATTTGTTTAATATGGAATAAAGTAGAAATCCCCCAACAGTGGAAATAATCCATAATTGTTCCTGTGTTTAAAAAAAGGTGATAAAATGAACTGCAATAATTACCGTGGAATTTCTCTACTCTCAAAAACATATAAAATATTATCTAACATTATTTTAACAAGACTAACCCCATATGCTAATGAAATTATAGGTGATTATCAATGTGGATTTAAACGTAACAGATCAACTACAGATCAAAATTTTCACATCAGACAGACACTTGAAAAAAAGTGGAAATATAATCAAAATGTCCATCAGCTATTCATTGATTTTAAAAAAGCGTATGATTCAGTCAAAATAGATAAATTATATAATATATTAGTCGAGTTTGGAATACCTAAGAAGCTTGTTAATATGATAAAACTATGCACCAGTGAAACTGAAAGTAAAATTCGTGTGGATATTAATATGTCTGACAAATTTACAATCCATGATGGGTTAAAACAAGGAGATGCATTATCTCCATTGCTCTTTAATTTTGACTTAGAATATGCTGTTAGGAAGGTAAAAGAAACTAACGAAGGACTAAAATTAAAGGGTGTGACTCAGCTGTTACCATATGCAGATGATGTAGACTTACTTGGGGATGATGTAAATACAATTAAAAATAATGCTAAAATATTTTTCAAAGCAGCTAAAGAGATAAGTTTGGAAGTTAGCAACGAGAAAACTAAATATATGCTTACAGACCGAAACCAAGTGTTAGGTAATAATCAAAATATAATTATTGATAACGACTCGTTTGGACCAGTTTCCAAATTCAAGTACTAAGGAGTAATATTAACAAATGAAAATTATATTAAAGAGGAAATAAAAAGTAGGCTTAATTCAGGAAATGCATGTTACTTTTCTATTCATAAACTTTTGTCGTCTCGTTTAATATTTAAGAAACTAAAAGTTGATATATACAAAACAGTAATTTTGCCTGTAATATTATATGGATGCGAAACTTGGTTCCTTACATTGAAAGAGGAACATAAATTGAGAGTATTTAAAAATAAGATAATTAGGAAAATATTTGGACCTAAAAGGGATGAGGAGGCAGGTGAGTGGAGAAGGTTACATAATTTAGACGTACATAATTTGTATTCATGCCCATGTGGCACGAAAGGGAGAGGAAAGAAGCGTTTACAGGATTCTTGTTGGGAAACCTGATGGTAAGTGACTAGTAGGTAGGCCAAGACGAAGATGGAGGGATAATGTTGAGATGGACCTAAAGGAAATTGGTAGAGATGGAAGAGAGTATATAGATCTTGCTCAGGATGAACCTTGCAGCCATGAACCTTCAGGTTCAAGAAGGCTAGAGAGTTAATTAGTTAGTTAGTTAGCAATTTATTCTGCAGCCATCTAGAGCCAACACAACCAACGAATAAAGTGTGTGAGAGTGTTGATAACAAGACGTTTGCTAGAGACCGAAGTAGCATAGTCCAGTTACATAGGATATCAAGCACTCCTCCCCACTTAGTTGCTTGAAACTTTAATTGGGGTGGAAATGCTTCCTTTTTCTACAAGAGTATAATATTCTTTAATAATTGCTATAAGATTTCGATACGCTAAATTTCTGTAAATGAAAATATTAAGGTGTCAACTGCACCCCCTTGTCCCCCTCCGTGCGCACACCTATGATCACTTTGCATCCTCCCAGTGCCGGATCTACAAATCTTGCCCCCCCCCTTGCAAAATATTACCAAAGGTCCCCCCTACCTACCTACTCTGCACACACACACAAACACCGTCACGATTAGCCAAAAGTGGAAGAAAAGCGACGCTACATAATAAGTCAAGTATTTCTTACTTTGCTTATTCTGCTCGAACACAATAATAACTGAATTTTATTTAGTATAATAATAAGCTCTCAATTTCCAGGAAGGTCGACTGGCTGGTTCGACCCCCCTCCCTCTCCCGACGGCGCCCATGTTAAGATATGACACCGGAACTTCACGATGATTGCGAATTAATAACGATCCTGGTGGAATGAACAAGCGGAAGTTGGAAGCTCTAACTGATACGGAGGCAGCAGCAGCTATGGCGGAGTACATCCTGTCTCTCGCATGTTTCGATTGATTTGTTTTATTTTACTTCTCTTTTTGTGCCACTTTTGGCTAATGGGGATGAGTGATGACATGATGAAATTGTTGAATGGACATTGACAAACATCCAGGCCCAGGCCGGGATTCGAACCCAGGACCCCTGGCGTCGTAGCGCGCTAACCACTCCGCCACGGGGGTCGGCTCGCATCTTTCGAGTTTCCTGTTGAGCAGGAACCAGGTCAGGTTTCCTCACTCTATACTCGTACTTCCCATTCGGGTGTCGAGCTGCTTCTGTGCCCTTAGCGATGAGTTGACGATACACGATCTCGCCACCGAAGGTTTCGGGTACGAGTCCCGGCCTGTGTATGGTATTGGTGCACCCTTATCGGTTTCATCTATCACACACCTTCATCGTTGCTACTAGCTAAACGTGAGAGAAAAGTGGCGAAGAATTTTCATTTAATTTCCAAGTATCTTCATCGTTGCGATTAACCTAATGATGCAGGTGCCGGCTAGGTGGTCGTTAAGTACTGGGCTTTAGATTAGGGATGGCCAGGTTCGGAACCGCTTGGTTCCGGATCCTTAGGATCCGAATCCCAAATTTTTTCGAATCCGGATCCGCGGATCCGGATTTTTCGGATCCGGATTTTTCGGATCCGGATCCGTTTTGCCATCCCGCATGAGCGCTTCTTTGGAAAGTAAGAATGTGTTTATAACATATTGTTACCTGCTAATATACATATATATATAATATACATACATACATACATACATACATACATACATTACATACACATATATGTGTGTGGGTGTGTATATATATATATATATATATATATATATATATATATATATATATATATATACGACCCCGAAACCACGTAAATATGGCATAGGAAGAAACAGGGGGCATAGGGCCCCTCTATACACCTGCCAAATTTCATGGAAATCGGAGGGGGACACAGGGGTCAGATCCTCACGTCAATTTGTCCTTATCTTGACATTTGAGGCGGGTTTTGTCCCCTAAAACAGTTTTTAGCCGCAATAAACAAACACGTATTTCTTCCTTTGGGTCCCTCTATACACCTGCGAAGTTTCATGAAAATCGGAGGGGGAAACAGGGGTCAAATGCCCACTTAAATTTGTCCTCATTTTGACATTTGAGGGTGGTTTGCCCCCTAAAACAGTTTTTTAGCCAAAATAAAAAAAACACGTATTTCTTCCTTTGGGCCTCTTTATACACCTGCCAAGTTTCATGGAAATCTGAGGGGGACACAGGGGTCAGATCCTCACTTCAATTTGTCCTCATCTTGACATTTGAGTGATTTTGCCCCCTAAAACAATTTTTTAGCCGAAACAAACAAACACGCATTTCTTCCTTTGGGCCCCTCTATACACCTGCCAAGTTTCATGGAAATCGGAGGGGGACACTTAGATAACCTCCCTTGTTTGTCTTACACTTTGTAATTATATAACACTACATATATTATAATGTTGTTTTTTTTTAATTTGTAAAACTGTAACTGTAGAACAATTGTATAATTTTTGTATAACATTTCTATCTTGTTAAATGTGTTAAAGGTTAGTAGGTGGAATGGTACGTTCTGGAAGGGTCCTTTGACCTACTTTTTATTTTACGACGTTTTACGCACTAAACTAACCTACAATGAGAGAAAAAAGGACAGAAAAAGCTCTGGCATTACTTTTTAAGCTATTTTTTTATCTTTTTCAAAATCTTGCTCTTATGCTACCTCGCCTTTTGACCTACTTTTGAAATGACTTACGATATTTTCCTATAAGGCTGTCCTCTCTTAGTAGTGGTGGTGGGGGAGTTCAACGTCAGAAAATGGGGCTCGGTGGGGCTTGCCTTAATGGATTTCTCTCGTAAGGCATGAGCCCCATTTTCTGGCAGTGTTGCCAGCTGCTTAATCGAAAAAATCACCAAGGTTTTTTTTTGGGTCTAACCTAGCCTAAAGCAAGGAGCTGGCAATCTTGCTTGAGGCTTGCCTTAATGGTTTGCTTTTGTAAGGCATAAGCCCTATTTTCTTGCAGTGTTGCCAATATTTTACTCGAAAAAATCACCAAGGTTTTTTTTGGGTCTAACCTAGCCTAAAGCAAGGAGCTGGCAACCTTGCTTGAGACTTGCCTTACAGTGCATAAAGCAAGGAGCTGGCAACCTTGCTTGAGGCTTGCCTTACAGTGCATAAAGCAAAGTTGCCAACCTACTGGTACTTTTGCCATAGCCTTTTACAAAAAAAAGAGAGGAGAGAGAGAGGGAAGAGTTAAACAACCGACAGCTGCCAACACCCACCTACAGCCTTTTTTTTTCTTGGTCTAACCTAACCTAAAGCAAGGAGCTGGCAACCTTGCTTGAGGCTTGCCTTACAGTGCATAAAGCAAGGTTGCCAACCTACTGGTATTTTTGCCATGGCTTTTTACAAAAAAAAAAAAGAGAGAGGGGAGAGAGAGAGGGAAGAGTTAAACAACCGACAGCCTACCTACAGCTTTTTTTTGTCTAACCTAACCTAAAGCAAGGAGCTGGCAACTTTGCTTGAGGTTTGCTTTACAGTGCATAAAGCAATTTTTGCCAACCTACATATACTAAACAAGGAGAGCCGGCACTGCCGTAAAAAAGAGAGAGATGGATGGATGGCAACACTGCACGGGTTCAACATCATCAAATAAAAATCGCCTTAATGGTTTTTTCTTGTAAGGCATGAGCTCCATTTTCTCGCAGTGTTGCCAACTCCTACCTACACCTTTTTTTTACTTGGCAAGGGCTAGAGAGAGAGAAAAACCTATAGCTGGCAACAGTAATGAGCGAATGCGCCATATCGTAATTTTCCAACTCCGGCAATGTTTGTATATCGTGACCTTTGTAAACCTCTCTCTCTCGGGGGAACGATGTGCCACACACACACACACACACACACGCGTGCGCGTGTATTGTGACGCAAGCAAACAAACAAAATAATAATAATTGTTGTTTTTTAGGATTCTTGGCCCCCATAACCCCGCCAGGAGTGCGTGGTGCCCAACCAAAAAAGTAAAGGTTTTCCCGTACGGCCTTCGAACGTAAAATTGATTGACGTGGGGGGCGAATCTCTTCCGGAATATTTTTCAATTCGCACATCTGACCATACATGCTATTCATCATCAATTTAGCCGTGTTCTGTTTGGCGTCTATTTCGAGCAGTTTGCCCGGCGGTAAAGTCTTATAGTTTTTAAATTTTTTGATTTTTTACACAAGGCTATGATCTTACGGATGTACGTGGCGTTTAGCGTGTCCTGTGAGAAATACACGTGAAGATCAGCTTCCGTGCAGCCGGTGTGGGATTCGTGACGCCGCGATAAACATCAACTTCCGTACCGGGCAGAACGCCCGTTCCGGCGTGGAATTTGCGCCACTCCCAAGTTCACGTTGAAAGGGGAGAGGCCAGCTGCTACCATGACGCTCGGGTAGAGTGACGTAAAATCCAATGTCAAAATAATCTCGTCCTCCGTTCTGTTTTTGAGTACCACGTTCATGTGAGGGTTACGGTGTACGTAACCCCCAACCAGCTTGTGATGATACTCGAGATGCTGTCGTGGGAAACACAAACATTGCTTGTTCTGCAACGCTTCGCTGAAATAGTAATGCGAGAGATACCAGTTGAGTTTGTGCCCTCGAACCTGGTCCGCGCGCAACACGCTCTGGCAGCACAATTCGGGTCGCCCTAAACTCAGAGGCCTAGTGAGTTGGCAATACTGACACGACCTAGTTTTTGCTTATATTGTCACCGCAACCGGATGCGACGACGGGCATTATCTTCTCCCCACCAGGTTGAAGTACAACGAAACGTACTTCAGCGTGTACGAGGAGAGGTTCCCGAAAAAGGTAACGCACCACTTCGATGCCGTCCAATTCGAGTTTCGGACGACCAGAAAATCAGAGGCAACATTGATACGGCCTAG
The DNA here is from genome assembly GCF_977018435.1 of Lepisma saccharinum. Lineage (NCBI taxonomy): Eukaryota > Metazoa > Arthropoda > Insecta > Zygentoma > Lepismatidae > Lepisma > Lepisma saccharinum. The sequence continues at coordinate 81,177,334 of NC_139234.1, forward strand.
TGAGTTGGCAACATTAGTAGACCCAAATGGAGAGTTCTGCGACCGAAAGTGAGGCTCGGTGAGGCTCGCCTTAATGGTTTGCTCTTGTAAGGCATAAGCCTTATTTTCTCGCAGTGTTGCCAACATCTTACTCGAAAAAATCACCAAGGTTTCTCTCCACGTTCCACTACATAGGATATCCTCGGGCAAGGCATCGTGAAACTCGCAGACGATCTTGATGTTGGTTCGATCGTTGACCACCACCTGCTTTCTCTTAGATGTGTTGATGACGGTCGTGGGTCTCCGTGCTTTGAATTCGCTGGGCGTGTAGTACATGTCCACGCTTCCCTCGGTCACGCGTTTGTAAGCCGAGAACGCTTCGTAAAGTTTGAGGTAATCGTTTTTGGTCACGTCGAGGTTGTAATTCTCGTGCGGGAACACTTCGTTCCTACTGTTCTTCAGATAAACGTTCTTGATCTTGCAGTCGTCGAACTTGCTGGAATCTTTTTCCTGATTCTTGTCCCTCCCGGTCTGAAAAAGCACTACGACGAAATCTGGCATGTCGAACTGTATGTTGTTGAACTGCGTCGCATCAGTGCATCAGTGCGTCGTTGTTGTTGGCAGCTCTTCGAAACGTGATTCTCAGTCCTCCCTTCCACATAATCTCCTTGTAGTCCGAGAAGAATCCCGGAAGCAAACGCATGGGAAAGAGCACCGTGTGACTTCTCGTCGATATTTTGGTTCCCGCTTCGAATCCTCCCGCCTGATAGTATGCTGCGTCTGTTTTGGATAATTTCAAAGTTCCCACTGCCGTCGACGTGATGCCTGGATAATCTATTCTGTCGATGACGGTGTTGTGTTTCCTCACCCCCACCTGCGAGAACAGGTGAGGCACGAAGTTGTCCACGAGTATCAAATTTGCTGCTGCGGGGAACGCGTATCCGCTTTCCTTCTTCACCACGTCGAATTTAAGGTAGAGGTCCGCTCTGTGAGGATGAACGAACCCGTCCCCTACGTCCACGTCGTATTCGATCTCTCTGTTCGCTTTGTTCAAATTTCCGAACATAGGTTCTATTCATATTTTTACTCACGTATAGGCGTACATGATGATTCAGCAAACATATTTTTTCTAAGTCTTGCCGTTTCCAAGATAACCTTATTTCCGCTCGCCATTTTCGATTTCCGAGCATAGGTTCTATTCATATTTTACTCACGTATAGGCGTACGTGATGAATCCGAAAACAGATTTCTCCTAAGTCTTACCGTTTCCAAGATAACCCCACTTCCGGTCGCTATTTTCGATTTCCGAGCATAGGTTCTATTCATACTTTTTCTCACGTATAGGTGTACGTGATGAATCAGCAAACATATTTTTTCTAAGTCTTGCTGTTTCCAAGATAACCCTATTTCCGGTCGCCATTTTCGATTTCCGAGCATAGGTTCTATTCATACTTTTTCTCACGTATAGGTGTACGTGATGAATCCGCAAACAGATTTCTCCTAAGCTTTACTGTTTCCAAGATAACCCCACTTCCGGTTGCCATTTTGGATTTCCGAACATAGGTTCTATTCATACTTTTTCTCACGTATAGGTGTACGTGATGAATCCGCAAACAGATTTCTCCTAAGTTTTACCGTTTCCAAGATAACCCCACTTCCGGTCGCCATTTTGGATTTCCGAACATAGGTTATATTCATACTTTTTCTCACGTATAGGTGTACGTGATGAATCCGCAAACAGATTTCTCCTAAGTTTTACCGTTTCCTAGATAACCCCACTTCCGGTCGCTATTTTCGATTTCCGAACATAGGTTCTATTCATATTTTTTCTCACGTATAGGTGTACGTGATGAATCCCCAAACAGATTTTTTGCTAAGTCATGAATTGGAGGGTTCTATGACAACCTATATTAATTCTCGTAAGAGAACAGAACGTGTCCTACGGGGCAAGTTAAGGGGCATGTGCATGGCCAAAGGGGAAGTTCTTTTGCGCGCTCAAGCATGATTTAATTTTATTATATTTTCAGATTGACCACAAAACAAGGTGTTGACAGGCAGTGTGTATATATATTGTAAGAAGATGTTTTATTATCAACCTCTACTTCTTGCAGTACATCCTGGACACAGCGTTGCAGGTTAACAAAGGACCTTTGGTCAGTATATTTTTTTTTCTTAAAACTGTTCGGTTACTCGCTCGTTCCTGACATCATACACAAAAGTTTTCTCCGCGATGAGGATGACGCTACACAGAGTGTCGGCAGGCAAGGCATCGTGGAACTCGCACACAATCTTGATGTTGGTGCGATCGTTAACAACCACCTGCTTTCTTTTAGATGTGTTGATGATGGACATGGGTCTGCGAGCTATGAACTCGTTTGGATTGTAGTACACGTCCACGTTACCGGAAGTCACTCGTTTGTAAGCTGTGTACGCCTCGTACAGTTTCAGGTAGTCCTCTTCTGCGATGTTTAGGTTGTAGTTCTTACGTGGGAAAACTTCGTTCCTGCCATTTTTGAGGTAAATGTTCTTAATCTTGCAGTTGTCGAACTGGCTTGAATTTTTCTCCTGATTGTTACCCCTTCCTGTCTGGAAGAGTACGGCTGCAAACTCGGGCATGTCGTACCGAATGTTGTTGAATTGCGTGGTTACGTCAAATTCGAAATGATTGCCGGAAGCAGGTTTTTGCACACACTGGTAGCCATAAAACTGAATGGACACTTGAGGATTCTTCAGGATGTCGGTTTTGTACTTGAGAGCATAGTTTGATTCGTATTCTACCACTGGCACGCGCAGCTCCATGGACCTTATAATACACTTGGCAGCGTCGGGTAGTGTGTTGGGAAGCAAGGTAGTCCCGTCCGGGCCCAAAGTGCTGTATCGCATCAGTGCGTCGTTGTCGTTGGCAGCTCTGCGAAAAGTGACGCGCAAACCACCCTTCCACATGATCTCCTTGTAGTCCGAGAAGAAACCGGGCAGCAGACGCATGGGAAATAGTACTGTGTGACTTTGAGTTTTGATTTTTGTACCTGCTTCGAATCCCCCTGCCTGGTAGTATGCTGCATCGGTCTTGGAGAGTTTCAGTGTTCCCACGGCAGTCGAGGTAATCCCGGGGTAGTCAACCCTATCGATGACGGTGCCGTGCTTTCTAACTTCCACCTGCGAGAATAGGTACGGCACAAAATTATCTACGAGTCTTAGGTTTGCGTTGGCAAGAAATGCTTCGCCGTTGTCTCTCTTCACTACATCAAACTTGACGTACAAATCAGCTCTGTGAGGGTGAATGAATCCATCCCCGACGTCCACATCGTATTCTATCTCTCGATTCGCTTCGTTAAGGTTGGCAAACGTGCGACGGTTGGGAGGGAAGGACTGCAACTCGTAACTTTCGATTTGTTCCATGATGGCTATTTATTATACGTTAATCTCCACGACGGCAGTGGTCGCGGCTCCTGCAAAATCAACCACCTCTCTTTTTTTTTTGTTTGTTACTGCTAATTCTATGTTGTCTATGCGATTACGAGATACAGGAAAGTATATCGTTGGGGAGGGTGTGTAGATAATTGGCTCCATGAACTCAGAGTTTGGTTTGAACGTAGCGATAATACCTGTCTGCTTGTGACTCCCTGGGATGCCGTCAGAGGATTTGGTGATCATACCTTGATCATTTTTTTACAGAGCAGTTCGGGTAGGTTGTTATTTATAGACCCCACCCCAATTTTTTTTTGTTTTGTGTTCATGGCGATGGTCGTACCTAATGCGGCGACCCGTTTGCCCAGCGAGATGTCTCTGCTGACGAGTCTCCCGAAAGCTGCGTGCTCTAACTTTCTGTCAGCATCATGACGTACATCGAGATCGGTATTGGTATTGTAGGCAATATCGTGATCCTTGCATGCAGCATCCAGGGGATTCATACTCTTGTCGCCTCTTTTTAGTCGCTGTTCGAGTTTGGTACCGGGGCCGCGGTACTGGTAACCTGGCAAGTGTATCTTGAAGGGTAGCTTGTTGATGATGTCGTTCACGAGACCTCGACCTTCGGCCACGTTCCAAAATTTCGGAGGTAGGGTGTTGATGATTTTGATGAGGTACCCTATGCCTTTGTCGTCATTCACAATGAAGTTGGCAAGCTTGGAGCTAACCATGTCCACAATTCCTACCTTCTCGTTGCGAAAGTTGCTGTTGCCTGCATTCTCCTCTCCTGCAATAACCAACAACCTGTCTATGAGCTTGCGCACGTCGTCAACCCACACAAACTCTTTGGGCAGGTTGTTGTAGAGTTTGACGCCGCTGCCTGTTTTGACCTGGTTCCATATCGGCTTGATGAGGTTCTTGTATTTTTCGCCGCTGCTAGATTTGACGCGATTCTGCGTAGTGTCGTTGTTTTGGTACAAGGCATCCGTCATGATCAAAATTTCCTTGTAACTTTGGTAATCTTCGTCTGTGTAATCTCTTGGTTGCTTTTTTTGGTGATGAGTTCCCACAGTCCAACCGTGCCGGGATACCTGTTCCAGCTGTTTTTCTCACCCAAATTGACTTTCACGTTGTCACCCTCGAACGTGACTTTCGATTTTCCGATTTTCCAAACCACGCCCTCGTTGAGTTCCATGGTTGGGTACAATCCGAAAACCTCGTCTTTCTCGAACTAAACTCAACGGCCTGTTGATCAATCAATTTTCGGAACGCTGCTCTTCTTGCTGGAACAGTGACGATTTCGGATTCGCGACGATCGACATGACGAGGAAACCCAACGACGGAAAATACAGAAACAAAATTAACGACTTTCTAAACGTTGCAACGTTTAGAAAGTCGTTAATTTTGTTTCTGTATTTTCCGTCGTTGGGTTTCCTCGTCATGTCGATCGTCGCGAATCCGAAATCGTCACTGTTCCAGCAAGAAGAGCAGCGTTCCGAAAATTGATTGATCAACAGGCCGTTGAGTTTAGTTCGAGAAAGACGAGGTTTTCGGATTGTACCCAACCATGGAACTCAACGAGGGCGTGGTTTGGAAAATCGGAAAATCGAAAGTCACGTTCGAGGGTGACAACGTGAAAGTCAATTTGGGTGAGAAAAACAGCTGGAACAGGTATCCCGGCACGGTTGGACTGTGGGAACTCATCACCAAAAAAAGCAACCAAGAGATTACACAGACGAAGATTACCAAAGTTACAAGGAAATTTTGATCATGACGGATGCCTTGTACCAAAACAACGACACTACGCAGAATCGCGTCAAATCTAGCAGCGGCGAAAAATACAAGAACCTCATCAAGCCGATATGGAACCAGGTCAAAACAGGCAGCGGCGTCAAACTCTACAACAACCTGCCCAAAGAGTTTGTGTGGGTTGACGACGTGCGCAAGCTCATAGACAGGTTGTTGGTTATTGCAGGAGAGGAGAATGCAGGCAACAGCAACTTTCGCAACGAGAAGGTAGGAATTGTGGACATGGTTAGCTCCAAGCTTGCCAACTTCATTGTGAATGACGACAAAGGCATAGGGTACCTCATCAAAATCATCAACACCCTACCTCCGAAATTTTGGAACGTGGCCGAAGGTCGAGGTCTCGTGAACGACATCATCAACAAGCTACCCTTCAAGATACACTTGCCAGGTTACCAGTACCGCGGCCCCGGTACCAAACTCGAACAGCGACTAAAAAGAGGCGACAAGAGTATGAATCCCCTGGATGCTGCATGCAAGGATCACGATATTGCCTACAATACCAATACCGATCTCGATGTACGTCATGATGCTGACAGAAAGTTAGAGCACGCAGCTTTCGGGAGACTCGTCAGCAGAGACATCTCGCTGGGCAAACGGGTCGCCGCATTAGGTACGACCATCGCCATGAACACAAAACAAAAAAAAATTGGGGTGGGGTCTATAAATAACAACCTACCCGAACTGCTCTGTAAAAAAATGATCAAGGTATGATCACCAAATCCTCTGACGGCATCCCAGGGAGTCACAAGCAGACAGGTATTATCGCTACGTTCAAACCAAACTCTGAGTTCATGGAGCCAATTATCTACACACCCTCCCCAACGATATACTTTCCTGTATCTCGTAATCGCATAGACAACATAGAATTAGCAGTAACAAACAAAAAAAAAAGAGAGGTGGTTGATTTTGCAGGAGCCGCGACCACTGCCGTCGTGGAGATTAACGTATAATAAATAGCCATCATGGAACAAATCGAAAGTTACGAGTTGCAGTCCTTCCCTCCCAACCGTCGCACGTTTGCCAACCTTAACGAAGCGAATCGAGAGATAGAATACGATGTGGACGTCGGGGATGGATTCATTCACCCTCACAGAGCTGATTTGTACGTCAAGTTTGATGTAGTGAAGAGAGACAACGGCGAAGCATTTCTTGCCAACGCAAACCTAAGACTCGTAGATAATTTTGTGCCGTACCTATTCTCGCAGGTGGAAGTTAGAAAGCACGGCACCGTCATCGATAGGGTTGACTACCCCGGGATTACCTCGACTGCCGTGGGAACACTGAAACTCTCCAAGACCGATGCAGCATACTACCAGGCAGGGGGATTCGAAGCAGGTACAAAAATCAAAACTCAAAGTCACACAGTACTATTTCCCATGCGTCTGCTGCCCGGTTTCTTCTCGGACTACAAGGAGATCATGTGGAAGGGTGGTTTGCGCGTCACTTTTCGCAGAGCTGCCAACGACAACGACGCACTGATGCGATACAGCACTTTGGGCCCGGACGGGACTACCTTGCTTCCCAACACACTACCCGACGCTGCCAAGTGTATTATAAGGTCCATGGAGCTGCGCGTGCCAGTGGTAGAATACGAATCAAACTATGCTCTCAAGTACAAAACCGACATCCTGAAGAATCCTCAAGTGTCCATTCAGTTTTATGGCTACCAGTGTGTGCAAAAACCTGCTTCCGGCAATCATTTCGAATTTGACGTAACCACGCAATTCAACAACATTCGGTACGACATGCCCGAGTTTGCAGCCGTACTCTTCCAGACAGGAAGGGGTAACAATCAGGAGAAAAATTCAAGCCAGTTCGACAACTGCAAGATTAAGAACATTTACCTCAAAAATGGCAGGAACGAAGTTTTCCCACGTAAGAACTACAACCTAAACATCGCAGAAGAGGACTACCTGAAACTGTACGAGGCGTACACAGCTTACAAACGAGTGACTTCCGGTAACGTGGACGTGTACTACAATCCAAACGAGTTCATAGCTCGCAGACCCATGTCCATCATCAACACATCTAAAAGAAAGCAGGTGGTTGTTAACGATCGCACCAACATCAAGATTGTGTGCGAGTTCCACGATGCCTTGCCTGCCGACACTCTGTGTAGCGTCATCCTCATCGCGGAGAAAACTTTTGTGTATGATGTCAGGAACGAGCGAGTAACCGAACAGTTTTAAGAAAAAAAAATATACTGACCAAAGGTCCTTTGTTAACCTGCAACGCTGTGTCCAGGATGTACTGCAAGAAGTAGAGGTTGATAATAAAACATCTTCTTACAATATATATACACACTGCCTGTCAACACCTTGTTTTGTGGTCAATCTGAAAATATAATAAAATTAAATCATGCTTGAGCGCGCAAAAGAACTTCCCCTTTGGCCATGCACATGCCCCTTAACTTGCCCCGTAGGACACGTTCTGTTCTCTTACGAGAATTAATATAGGTTGTCATAGAACCCTCCAATTCATGACTTAGCAAAAAATCTGTTTGGGGATTCATCACGTACACCTATACGTGAGAAAAAATATGAATAGAACCTATGTTCGGAAATCGAAAATAGCGACCGGAAGTGGGGTTATCTAGGAAACGGTAAAACTTAGGAGAAATCTGTTTGCGGATTCATCACGTACACCTATACGTGAGAAAAAGTATGAATATAACCTATGTTCGGAAATCCAAAATGGCGACCGGAAGTGGGGTTATCTTGGAAACGGTAAAACTTAGGAGAAATCTGTTTGCGGATTCATCACGTACACCTATACGTGAGAAAAAGTATGAATAGAACCTATGTTCGGAAATCCAAAATGGCAACCGGAAGTGGGGTTATCTTGGAAACAGTAAAACTTAGGAGAAATCTGTTTGCGGATTCATCACGTACACCTATACGTGAGAAAAAGTATGAATAGAACCTATGCTCGGAAATCGAAAATGGCGACCGGAAATAGGGTTATCTTGGAAACAGCAAGACTTAGAAAAAATATGTTTGCTGATTCATCACGTACACCTATACGTGAGAAAAAGTATGAATAGAACCTATGCTCGGAAATCGAAAATAGCGACCGGAAGTGGGGTTATCTTGGAAACGGTAAGACTTAGGAGAAATCTGTTTTCGGATTCATCACGTACGCCTATACGTGAGTAAAATATGAATAGAACCTATGCTCGGAAATCGAAAATGGCGAGCGGAAATAAGGTTATCTTGGAAACGGCAAGACTTAGAAAAAATATGTTTGCTGAATCATCATGTACGCCTATACGTGAGTAAAAATATGAATAGAACCTATGTTCGGAAATTTGAACAAAGCGAACAGAGAGATCGAATACGACGTGGACGTAGGGGACGGGTTCGTTCATCCTCACAGAGCGGACCTCTACCTTAAATTCGACGTGGTGAAGAAGGAAAGCGGATACGCGTTCCCCGCAGCAGCAAATTTGATACTCGTGGACAACTTCGTGCCTCACCTGTTCTCGCAGGTGGGGGTGAGGAAACACAACACCGTCATCGACAGAATAGATTATCCAGGCATCACGTCGACGGCAGTGGGAACTTTGAAATTATCCAAAACAGACGCAGCATACTATCAGGCGGGAGGATTCGAAGCGGGAACCAAAATATCGACGAGAAGTCACACGGTGCTCTTTCCCATGCGTTTGCTTCCGGGATTCTTCTCGGACTACAAGGAGATTATGTGGAAGGGAGGACTGAGAATCACGTTTCGAAGAGCTGCCAACAACAACGACGCACTGATGCACTGATGCGACGCAGTTCAACAACATACAGTTCGACATGCCAGATTTCGTCGTAGTGCTTTTTCAGACCGGGAGGGACAAGAATCAGGAAAAAGATTCCAGCAAGTTCGACGACTGCAAGATCAAGAACGTTTATCTGAAGAACAGTAGGAACGAAGTGTTCCCGCACGAGAATTACAACCTCGACGTGACCAAAAACGATTACCTCAAACTTTACGAAGCGTTCTCGGCTTACAAACGCGTGACCGAGGGAAGCGTGGACATGTACTACACGCCCAGCGAATTCAAAGCACGGAGACCCACGACCGTCATCAACACATCTAAGAGAAAGCAGGTGGTGGTCAACGATCGAACCAACATCAAGATCGTCTGCGAGTTTCACGATGCCTTGCCCGAGGATATCCTATGTAGTGGAACGTGGAGAGAAACCTTGGTGATTTTTTCGAGTAAGATGTTGGCAACACTGCGAGAAAATAAGGCTTATGCCTTACAAGAGCAAACCATTAAGGCGAGCCTCACCGAGCCTCACTTTCGGTCGCAGAACTCTCCATTTGGGTCTACTAATGTTGCCAACTCACTAGGCCGTATCAATGTTGCCTCTGATTTTCTGGTCGTCCGAAACTCGAATTGGACGGCATCGAAGTGGTGCGTTACCTTTTTCGGGAACCTCTCCTCGTACACGCTGAAGTACGTTTCGTTGTACTTCAACCTGGTGGGGAGAAGATAATGCCCGTCGTCGCATCCGGTTGCGGTGACAATATAAGCAAAAACTAGGTCGTGTCAGTATTGCCAACTCACTAGGCCTCTGAGTTTAGGGCGACCCGAATTGTGCTGCCAGAGCGTGTTGCGCGCGGACCAGGTTCGAGGGCACAAACTCAACTGGTATCTCTCGCATTACTATTTCAGCGAAGCGTTGCAGAACAAGCAATGTTTGTGTTTCCCACGACAGCATCTCGAGTATCATCACAAGCTGGTTGGGGGTTACGTACACCGTAACCCTCACATGAACGTGGTACTCAAAAACAGAACGGAGGACGAGATTATTTTGACATTGGATTTTACGTCACTCTACCCGAGCGTCATGGTAGCAGCTGGCCTCTCCCCTTTCAACGTGAACTTGGGAGTGGCGCAAATTCCACGCCGGAACGGGCGTTCTGCCCGGTACGGAAGTTGATGTTTATCGCGGCGTCACGAATCCCACACCGGCTGCACGGAAGCTGATCTTCACGTGTATTTCTCACAGGACACGCTAAACGCCACGTACATCCGTAAGATCATAGCCTTGTGTAAAAAATCAAAAAATTTAAAAACTATAAGACTTTACCGCCGGGCAAACTGCTCGAAATAGACGCCAAACAGAACACGGCTAAATTGATGATGAATAGCATGTATGGTCAGATGTGCGAATTGAAAAACATTCCGGAAGAGATTCGCCCCCCACGTCAATCAATTTTACGTTCGAAGGCCGTACGGGAAAACCTTTACTTTTTTGGTTGGGCACCACGCACTCCTGGCGGGGTTATGGGGGCCAGGAATCCTAAAAAACAACAATTATTATTATTTTGTTTGTTTGCTTGCGTCACAATACACGCGCACGCGCGTGTGTGTGTGTGTGTGTGTGGCACATCGTTCCCCCGAGAGAGAGAGGTTTACAAAGGTCACGATATACAAACATTGCCGGAGTTGGAAAATTACGATATGGCGCATTCGCTCATTACTGTTGCCAGCTATAGGTTTTTCTCTCTCTCTAGCCCTTGCCAAGTAAAAAAAAGGTGTAGGTAGGAGTTGGCAACACTGCGAGAAAATGGAGCTCATGCCTTACAAGAAAAAACCATTAAGGCGATTTTTATTTGATGATGTTGAACCCGTGCAGTGTTGCCATCCATCCATCTCTCTCTTTTTTACGGCAGTGCCGGCTCTCCTTGTTTAGTATATATAGGTTGGCAAAAATTGCTTTATGCACTGTAAAGCAAACCTCAAGCAAAGTTGCCAGCTCCTTGCTTTAGGTTAGGTTAGACAAAAAAAAGCTGTAGGTAGGCTGTCGGTTGTTTAACTCTTCCCTCTCTCTCTCCCCTCTCTCTTTTTTTTTTGTAAAAAGCCATGGCAAAAATACCAGTAGGTTGGCAACCTTGCTTTATGCACTGTAAGGCAAGCCTCAAGCAAGGTTGCCAGCTCCTTGCTTTAGGTTAGGTTAGACCAAGAAAAAAAAAGGCTGTAGGTGGGTGTTGGCAGCTGTCGGTTGTTTAACTCTTCCCTCTCTCTTTCCTCTCTTTTTTTTTGTAAAAGGCTATGGCAAAAGTACCAGTAGGTTGGCAACTTTGCTTTATGCACTGTAAGGCAAGCCTCAAGCAAGGTTGCCAGCTCCTTGCTTTATGCACTGTAAGGCAAGTCTCAAGCAAGGTTGCCAGCTCCTTGCTTTAGGCTAGGTTAGACCCAAAAAAAAACCTTGGTGATTTTTTCGAGTAAAATATTGGCAACACTGCAAGAAAATAGGGCTTATGCCTTACAAAAGCAAACCATTAAGGCAAGCCTCAAGCAAGATTGCCAGCTCCTTGCTTTAGGCTAGGTTAGACCCAAAAAAAAAACCTTGGTGATTTTTTCGATTAAGCAGCTGGCAACACTGCCAGAAAATGGGGCTCATGCCTTACGAGAGAAATCCATTAAGGCAAGCCCCACCGAGCCCCATTTTCTGACGTTGAACTCCCCCACCACCACTACTAAGAGAGGACAGCCTTATAGGAAAATATCGTAAGTCATTTCAAAAGTAGGTCAAAAGGCGAGGTAGCATAAGAGCAAGATTTTGAAAAAGATAAAAAAATAGCTTAAAAAGTAATGCCAGAGCTTTTTCTGTCCTTTTTTCTCTCATTGTAGGTTAGTTTAGTGCGTAAAACGTCGTAAAATAAAAAGTAGGTCAAAGGACCCTTCCAGAACGTACCATTCCACCTACTAAGGTTTCATCCTGGAATGGAATGTCTCACATTTATGTGTGTTTCCATTTACAACACATTCGAATGAATACATATTCGTTTCAATGGCATTTACCTAATCACATCTGACATTTTATGTTTAACTAGTAAGATTATTTTTATGCACGAGTGTGTTAGCTGATGCGTAGCAAAGTATTTTAGGAACAACACTTGAAAATAAATTTTGAAGGACTAACTAATGAAAAATTTCTTTGTAATCGAAGATCATAATACCTTTTAAGGTGTGGTTAACTTTTGGATCCGGATCCGGATCTGAACGGATCCGGAATTTTCGGATCCGGATCCGTTTGGCCATCCCTGCTTTAGATCTCGTTGCCGAGGTTATCTGGTTCAAGTCCCGGTCTGTTCATAGGTGTTCGTTCTTTGCAAGTATCCCGTCAACAATTTAGTTTAATCATCACTCATCCTCATCGTCGCGATGAAGCAATTTTGTTTTTACATATTTTTTTAATATTAATATTATAATTAATATTTTGATATTATTTATTATGAATTGTAATAATTGTAATTTTAACACAGTGTATCATTTTACTAATCGTTATCTCATTGTTCTACTAACCAGAGGTAAAGAAGACAATAGTACTCTGTTAACGAAAGTAAAGCGTTCCGTCTCGTGAAAAATTTCCATTTCGAGTCCTCTCAGACTTTTTATGAAACAAGGCCTTTAACACTCATAGAACACACTGGTAAAGAATAAATGGTTAGACATAAATGTCCACTGAACTTCAATACGTAAGGAAAAAGTAACTCAAAAACTTTCAAAAACAATGGTGACATTTAACTCATATGCGGTACCCTGTGGGACAGGGAAATACTGGCCCTTAGGTATCGGTGTGCGCAGGCCTTCTGATTAGGGGGTGGGGAGCAAAACCCTTGATTGTTGTTCAGTAGGGGAAAAGAAAAACCTCATTCCATATCATTGTTTTATTATATTTGTGCGTATGGAAAGGAACGCCGAATTTAAACAAATATCGGAAAGCGTAAACACCGTTGGTCCAACTTTGAATGAACTCCTGCAATCTTACAAAAATATCCCATACTACCAGTAGTGTGCCCAAGATTTTCAAAAGGGAAGGGTTACGTACACTTTTTTGGGGTAGTCGGCCCTCATTTTGCCATCCTTTCTTATTTGTGACGTTCTTTTTGGGGGGTTATAACCTCCACCGCACCCCCCCCCTTGGGCACGCTACTGTATATTACAATGTAAAAGCTGAATCACACGGGGCTTATATCCTGTTAGATTAGCTGCATGGGCTTGGACTAGTGGTGTGGTATTTTGTCACCTGCTAGCATAGGCGTGCGCAGACTCTCTGATTAGGGGGGGCAAAAGCCTTGAAAGTTCAGTCGAGGAAGAATAGCCTCATTTTATTTCACTGCTTTAGTTTTTTGCATTGATGGGTATATGTGTGTGTGTGTATATATATATATATACTTATTTAAATACATTACATAATCAATTCATCCACCCCCATAACAAACCAACAGCAAATATGATACAAATTGTCTCTCAAATGTGAGCGCTCCTTTCCAAACCAAACCGTTATAGCAGCAACTGTCTGAAGTACTTAGTTGTTCTTTCTTCTCTCTCTCATACTTTACAATGCAGCACAGAGAAGAAAATTTTTCGATCCAAATTTCCAAAAAGTTCATGGGACACCATGGTATTCTCTTTTACAATTTTTCTCAATCAGATTGTTCGGGGTCCAGGGACAACTCCCGCCGCTCCCTATAGCTACGGCTCTGATCTTGACAAGACTGTAAGAAAGGCAGATATTGCAAGCGAAGTGAGCAAGAAAATTTTATGAAATGTATTTTTGTTTGTATAAAATTTGAAGTCGAGAGGACAATTGCCCTTCTGTGCCCCCCTGCAGGTGCTCCTGGCAATCTGGAAGAACTAATGCAAGAAAGACGTGAAAACTAATTCCATATTGAGTATCCTTTTGTCCTGGTACTCGTAGATTCTGCTAGTCTTGCTTCCTTTTACTTAAATGTTTGCCCCCCTAGAATTAATTTCCATCGAAGGTTAGAAAAGGCAATGCCCCCTACCCCCTTGCGGTTGCGCCATTTCCTTTAAGAGTATAATATTGTTTAATAACACCTATAAAATTCCTCTATACCAAATTTCTAGGTGAAAGTTTAATAATATAGGAGCATGGAACATCTGGAAGGGGGCAAGGATGCCACACCTCCCCCTTCGAAAAGGAATGTCAACCTAAAAGTATATATTTTACACATATAATTTGATTTCAGTCATAGTAATTTACATTAATTATTATGTAATGGAGACGCAGGAATGCGATAATTTAAAATTCAAGTGGTGTTTTTTTTGAGGGGGCAGCACTATTATCGGGGTAATATGCCCCATGGAAAAATACCTTGCTTGTCCCTTCGTGGAACAAATCTGCGAACGTCTGTGATTAGCGGGGGTAATTGCCTCCCCTTTGTCCCCCCGTTCGCACGCCTATGCCTGCTAGTTTTCTACTCACACGATACTCGTTACCTTACTTCTTGATAAACCTTTATTCCCACAAAGCATTGCGAAGAGTTGACAAAATTAAAAGATCATAAGCGACTTGAGGAAGAACATCGTAGGATAATAGTTAGTGCTGCTATTTTCCTGACAATTGAAGTTTTAGAAGAAGAAAAGGTATGGGCTAGTAATTGGCTCGAAAGAATAGATGGTAATCAATGTGTTCTGAATGTACTTTCTAAGTAATTCGGTTATGTATGTATTCAAAGTAGAATCACAGGATTCATTCATAGAGAAACAAAACATTGTTGTTCAACTAAATATGTCAACCATTTTAAGCAGTGGTAGTAATTAAGAGAGATTTTTATTATCGGCTAATCACATCTCTCGTGTAGAAATCTCATTCCTATGGATAATTTCCGAAATATAATAAACACAAATATTTCTGCTACTTTTAAAAAAATCAAGCAACAATAAAATCTCAGAACTAACATTCAAAAACCTTTATTTCCTTCTCTCTGTTGTTCAGAGTCAAATATACATATAAACACGATTTCTTAAAGCAGATTAGAAGCAACTACCCATAATTTATTAATTTCCTATGTATGAGCAATTTATTGTTCTGTAGCCAAATAGAGGTAACACAACTAACGAATAAAGTATGTAGAAGTGTTGATAACAAGAAATTTTGCTAGAAAACAAAGTGGAATAGTCCAATTATATAGGTTACTAGCTGATAGCCCGGCGTTGCCCGGGTATTTATTTATCCCAATCTTCTATTAAAGTTGTCCGTGGGAGAAACATGGCGATCTTAAATCCACTCCGTATTACTTAATAGACTCCCCCTGTGACTTATTGATCGTGATCGATAATGCAAGTCTCTCTCTCTCTCTCTCTCTCTCTTTCTCTCTGAAATGTCATCGTGAATGTCACCAACTAGCTTAGCGACCCTGAAAACTATTGATTCCACACTAATATCGGTGGTTTTACATGTCACCCCCTTCCCACCCCTTACCCTTGGAGTGCCAGGGGTGTCTTACCCCCACAGTATTTCTTGCCAGATTGGAAGTCATATGTGTACCAAGTTTGGTTGAAATCGCTCTAGGCGTTCGAGAGTTATGCTGGAACAAATACACACACACACACACACACACACACACACACACACACACACACACAAACAACCTCCCCACACACACATACATCCACTTTTATATATATAGATAGATGATGCACTCCCCTCCCCTCTTATCTCGGCATTGCTTGGAACTCTCATCGGCTTGAAAATACTTATGTTTTTATTTAATAGTAATGCAGGGTGTCCATAAAGTCTCTTTACAACTTCAAACTTTTATTCCAAACACATATGAAGAGATAATTAAGTGAAATTTGTCACATAGTAGCAGTATATATTGAAGTTTTTTTCATAACTTAATAAACCTCAATATGGGCACAATTGGTTGCACGAAGGACGTCAAGGCAAAAATCGATTTCGCGTCATGTCCCCTCTAGCATAGCCTCATCATTGGTGGCAATGGCATCAGTGATCCTTTGCTTGAGATCAGTAATGTTTCGTACCATTTGTTCGATACACATTGTCTTAACATAGCCCCATAGAAAGAAATCTAGGGGCGTTATGTATGGTGAATTTGGTGGCCAGGGAATAGGGCCATCCCGTCCAGTCCCGGGTTCGATACCCGGTTGAGGCACAAGTGGTTCGGATCCCACTTTAAACTGTAGGTCCAGTCCCGATTAGCCTTACTGTGCATAAAGTGGACTTAAAACACCAACTCAAACCAAACCAAACCATCCCGTCCAATCCACCTACCGGGAAAGTTTGGTCCAGGAAGTCACGAACATTTAATCCCCAATGTGGTGGTGTACCATCCTGTCGGTAAAGGACGGTTGGTTGCAGGTCAGCCAGTTTTGGTGTCACATATTCAGTCAAAAGTTCAAGGTAAACATTTGCAGTAATTGTTTGCTCCGCAATGAAAAATGAACCAATGATTAGATTGAACATCAGTCCACACCACACATTCACCTTTGGACTGTATCGTTTGAGGTCCATTGTCGCATGGGGGTTTTCTGAGCCACTGATTCTCGCATTGTACGTGTTCAGTTTACCGGAAACATGAAATGCTGCCTCATCAGTAAAACACACTCGGTTGAGGAACATTGCATCCTCCAGTATTCGATGAAGCATGTCCACTGCAAACGTTTCGCGTTTCGGTTTATCATTGGGCTCGATGGCATGCACCAGTTTCACTTTATACGCATACAATCGCAGGTTGTGGTGTAGGACCTTGTGCACTATTGATCGTGGTAGCTGTAACTGTCTGGCAGCAGTGCGAATATATTTCTTTGGAGAATTAACAAAGGCTTGTCTTACACATTCGATGTCTTCCTCTGATACTAGTTTTCTTCCACTTCTTGCTTTATCCAAAATTGTACCGGCCTCCATGAATTTCCTGTGCCATTCACGAATTGATGGTTGTTTCCCATACCTAGTCCTAAAGTTTCGCTGACTGAGTGTCAGATTTTGTTTTAATGAACCACCCATCGTGCCTTTTCTTGCGGAGTAGCCATTTTTCTTTCGAGGACCTCTCTTTCTTCACAATGTTACCTGAAATATACAAATTGACTATTAGTACAAACTTTAATAGTAAACAAGTACAATAAAAAAAATTCACTCAAATATCTCATCATTTGCATTTGTAGTGATTTTTTTAAGTTGTAAAGGGTTTTTATGGACACCCAGTATATTGTTCAATAACGTCAATAGGATTCCCCTGCACTAAATTTCTAAGTGGAAGTATTAGAAGGGAACTGCCCCCTTGACCCCCAGTGTGCACGCTTATGCCCTTAGGGCAAGGTCCAACTTCCTACTGTAACGGGCAAAATTCTTTATTGTATTGGCAGTCTCAAATATTTAGTTGCGTTAAGTAAAATCACGTAACTTTAAAAACGATGAAAACAAAAAGCCTCTTTATCTGTCAAGGTAGCGTCGCAGGCTTGGACGTATTTAATGAACAACAAAAGTTCACTTTGAAGTGCGTCTTCACATACATAAGAGGCATTCTGGCAAGGTAAAAACATCATATCCCAACCTGGTTATCCAAGTATCTCCGTTAATGGCCATTACCTGAACAATGGGGTATATAGTTTCAAATTCTGACACTTGAAAGGATTTCTTATTGAATACACAGTCTAACGCTACAGAGGCGTTACTTTCAATTTAAGCGCGATATACAAAATAAACACTATGCTGGAAATAAAGGTATGCTTGGAAATTGAAAATAACTTTATAGAATGTATAGGCCTATTCAAAAGTGGTAGTATGTATTGTCAGAAATGGAGATGTCATTTAAGAAGTAGTCCTCTGCAAGAATTCACCCAGTTCTTTCAGGAACTGTATTACTTCGTCATTTGTTTTAGAGTCGGCACGAATAGGATATTGTCTGTAAATGCCTGCCGTAATGTGCATGCGCACAAAGTTTCGTACAATTTTTGTGCAATCGTCAAAAAATTTCGTCGCTGTTTGTGTCTTGTACATAAGCATTAAATACTGGTTGATTTTCATAATTTTATGGGTTTCTAGCACTTTAGAAACTGCCACATTTAATTGGGTCGCTAATTCCTCACCAATTGACTGGAATTGGGGTCCATCGGAAGTCTACAATAATTTTACCGTGAGACATAAGGAGAGTCAAAATAAGCCAAAATACATCTAACACACAATTAGAGTATAAGAAGACTGATTATAATCTCTAAGCTAGTATCATGCAGCAAGATTCCTTATAATAAATAATAAAAATGGCTAAAGAAACGTCATCTGTCGTAAAAAAAGGTAGGTCAGTCGTGTTTAATTAAAATTGGAATGTAGGATGCAAGGCTATGTACTTGTATCGTGTAGCAAGGCGCCAAAATGAATATTATCCCATGAGGACGATATTCAACTGAAAAAAAAAGAAGCCGAGTTTAGCGAGGTAATAAAAAGTCCTGCTGCTAATAGCCGATCAGGAAATTGAAATATAAATCACGTTCATACTTTCGGTTTCTAATTCCGTGTGTTATAGTATAAAAATGTAAATCCTGAAATAAAAAAAGACGTAATGTATTTATTTGCAGAAACGAGGGGGAAAAAGACAATTGCATGTATTTTTGCTTGGCTGTTTTATAGCGTTGAAATTGACGAAGTCTTCACGGCTCCTGCCGGAAGTAGATAAGATTAGCTCGGTCGCTGCAGTCTTCCGAGCATTATCAAATGTTGAAGGATAATTAGCCTGGCTCTGCTATGAGTTCAAAGATTGAACGAATGGTTTCGGGTTGGAATTTTAGCTAACTTAGCGTTCTTCCTTTTCTCATATACAAGGTCATTCGCGAGAAATGAACAATTTTCAAGATTTATAGATTTCATGATAGGGGCTTGAAATTTCAAAGTTATGACATCTATCACGTAAGCTTCAAGAATCTGGGAGCCTATTCTTGAAACTCGATACGGTAGCTGGCTCTTGGATTGCCGAGCCAAATCGGTCGCGCGGCGAACGATATGGAATGTAGAGTGCCACACACGTAAATTTGCCGTTGCGTAGAAACGAATTTTCGTTTCGTCTCCCTCTCTCTTAGCATCACGTGTTCTACCCTGCTCGAAAACCTTCGCTATTGTTGCCATATTGTCATTCCATTCCTGGACACACTCGCGCAAACTTCATTGAAAACAATTGAACAGCGCTCCAGCTCGCGGTTCCCACCGGTCAGCAGGGACGGCAATGTGGCAATATAGCACGGCGTAGTCGTTGCTTCTTTTATGCAGTGCATGTTCATTGGCTAGCTAGTAACTAGTGTTGCCAACTGTAATAATGAAGCACTATTTCTGTCACGGAAGGGGAAAGCAGGTAAAGTGGCGGTGAGTTTTGTTGGATTGGAAGCACCATATTTTTATTTTATACTAAGTATTTGACCGGTTTGACGTTGTGTGCGTGTATTGCGTGTGTGTATGTAAAAGTGTGTGTTTGCTAATGAACGTTAAATTCCATAATGCCTCCAGTTCTGTCGAAGTTGAAATCAAAAACCTTGCATAGCCAAGCTCGGGAAATTCTAAGCAATTCAACTCTGGCTCCGGCAGGTGTTCTTGTAGAAATTGCATAGAGGAGGCTGTCATTTTTGCTGCTTAATGCGATACATATTGTTTTCTGTGTTAAAATTGCCATGCTTTGATGGGTGACCAAGTTCATAGCAGGGCCGGCGGAAGGGGAGGGCGAACCGAGCGGCAAAATTTGAAGAGAAGAAAAAAATAAGCCTATTGAAAACTGTGATCGAGCGAGATATTCTTTTGCGCTGAATAGTATTGAAATAGCATAAGAAGTCTCATTATTTATTTTATATTTGATGTTTTAGTTAGGAATATATTGATTTTCAATTTTCCGTTGCTGCGTAATGACCGGGGGGGGGGGGGGGGGGTCGAAATAGAGCGGCATCTACTGCCACCTCCCAGGGAGGCAAAATGACTAGCGCCGGCCCTGGTTCATAACAAAAGAAAAAGCCGCGCAGCTTATCATCTAGTGGCAGTATATGTACTTGTTATTGTTGTCGAAGCCGGCATCCTTTGTAAATGTACAACAAAGGCAACCGACTGTCACAGATCTCAGAGAGGAAATAATAATACTGTTTGAGGAGGAGTGTTATGGTGCAATTGTAGCGGTTTAACACGTTGGCATGTTATTATCTGCCGTTGCAGTTCCATACCAGTGTATACGGGTTTTGGGAGTGAAAAGTTAGAACGCCACCAGTGCATTAATGCAATGAAAAATAATATATACGTATATATTTTTTTTATTTTGTTTGAAATCACTCAAATAAGGAATCGTATGAAGAAGTCTTCTTTGCAGAATTTTTGGTAATTGTACTTATGTGTTAGTTCATATTTTGCGAATTTTTAGTCCATATGTATGTAGCTACATACAAAGCCACTTGTTAGTACATATTAATCCTAGTCCTGGTATAATGCATGACGTTTAAAACTCAACGTTAGATAGACCTGAATTCTCTAATTTTATTGTTGTACGTAACAGCTGTGCATCGGCGCACCGCAGCGATTTTTCTATCTGCTCCATTAGCAACACTGCTTCTTTAGTTCTGTCGCGCATTGCACGGCAGAATTATCTGCGCTGGACTCTACTCGATTCTTGAAATCCGTTCGGTCAATGGCTTCAGAGTCGGTTCGTTCGCTAGCACTTGGCAGCAGGTACCCTACCGTATCCATATATACAGATTGCCAGAGACCCGTGTTCGAGTCCTGGTCGAGCCTGCATTTTTTGTTGAAAATCTACATAATACAATTACTAGTTTCAAAAATCTATTATAAATGCATAAATGTATGTTCACACCACCAGAAGCATGTATGAATATTGTGGGGAAACTGAATAATAAATGTGACAATATAAGTTGTATTTTTTGTTGGTTTCACCATATTTAAATGTAATTTACTAGATTTAGAATTTCCTTTCCTCTGTGACATATTGAGCGAAATAACATTTTGCTAATGGAACCAGAATGCTTTTTGAAAGGACATTATTGCTATAAAGCTATAAAACCAGATCAATTTTGACAAATAATGGGTAAAAACGATAATATTCTATGGATCATGATAATGGTCCGCGTGATCAATGATGACTTTTTTTTTCCATGCAACCACCAGTGTTGAACACGTAATAAGACCTATTTTTACATTGCCATGTTGGTATTTCACATGCTGCTTTCATCGAGCTGTGTATATATATTTTTTTAAAATAAATCTGTGTAAACAAATATGAAAAATCCAAAGATAAGTGGGAAAGTTAAAATGTTTTCGCACTTATGTGTGCAATATCTATTTTTATCATCACTGGTTCAGCATCAGTAGCATCAAAATATGGGCATATTATCACATTGGTCCATCCGAACCATATATTTTATTCATAATTGCGAAAAGAGAGACGCAGTAGTAGATAAACATAGAGAAACTAGTACTCACTTTATCAGCAAAACATTTTTCTTCTCTGTTCTATTAATTTCAGTGGCCACTGCCACCATCCTCGTTGGAAGCATGTCAAGCAAACAGTACAAATTCCAACGAGGATGGTGGTAGTGGCCACTGAAATTAATAGAACAGAGAAGACAAAAAAACGTTTCGCGGATAAAGTGTGTACTAATTTTTCTGTATTTATCATACATTTTATTATATTATTTTGCATTTTCTCTTTGTGATAGTGTACTATTTATGCTCTTCTTTTCTTAGGAAATGAACACACTGCATGGCAGACACCCATGACAATGGAATACAGTGTATATTGACAATGTAATTTAAGATCACAGGAACTTGCAAAGGAGTTCAAGTATCAAACGCAAAGTTCACTGAGAGTGAAGAAAGGGTGCAGTTTTACAAAGGTCCCAGTAAGTTAACCATTCGAATGGCTATTTTCAATGTGTTAGGTGTACATAAGAGTTGTTCTCTGAATAATTAACTTTCAATATATATATATATATATATATATATATAAATATATATATATATATATATATATATAAACTGAACTCTCCACTGCAGGATCTGGCATATTGATACGTGTGAAAAGTGACAGCATCCTGAATAGTAGACAAGTGGTCAAATATCATACAGTAAACCCTCGTTAACACGAATCCCAAGGGAGCGAAAAATCAAAAGTTCGTGTTAAAAAATTCGTGCTAACCGGGGACTCAAATTTTATTGTTGCAATACAGTTCCTTCTACACATTAACCAATTACAATACGTATTATGTATCTCAACATAGAAAACAGTACTTAATCAACTTTTAAAGAAAGTACTCATAGATAATTTTCTGGTGAAAAATTCCTGTATATTGCGCTGTCCTAGACGGGAACGTAAATGCCTGGTAACTTCACGGCAAACTGTACTCATAGCTTCCGTAAAACTAACGGTCAATTCGGATCAAACTCGTACTGGCTACGTTTTAAAGAATAGAAAAACACATCTGAACACAAAACTGAATTTGTTGGTTAAAAACGTATAAGCTCATTGTTGACGCGATTGTCAAGCAATTGCACCCAAGTTTTAATCTTGATGTCACTCGTACTGGCTATGTTTTAAAGAATAGAAAAACACATTTGAATACATTGTTGACCTGAATCTGTTGCTTACAATACTGTATAAGTTTATTGTTGACAAGATGATAGAGATTGTTGAGCGATTTCTTACATACCTAGCAGAGGAACGACAGAGGAACAGCAGAAAAAAATATGAAAAACTTTGAAGGTTCGTGTTAAATGAGATCTAATGACGCAATGGACTAAAAAACAGTTCGTAATTCGTGGTAACAGAAATTCGCGTTAACCGATAAAACTTTCTATTGATTGATTGATTTGTTGTTTTAAGTCTACTTTGTGCACAGTAAGGCTAGTCGGGACTGGACCTACAGTTTAAGATGGGATCCGAGCCACTATGTTCCTCCACCGGGTATCGAACCCGCGGCCTCTTGATTACAAGGCGACGACGCTACCACTGTGCTATCGGGGAGGCCCCCATATAAAACTTTCTATAAGATATTTACATCCCTGCAGGGATCAACATTTTGTTCATGTTAACCGAGTGTTCGTCTTAAGCGAGTTTGTGTTAACGAGGGTTTACTGTATATGTATGATTTTAAATTGCATACCAGGGGCAGAAAGGACATTGTTACATGAAACAATGCCTTTTCCATTCGGGGCAAATTGTGGTGAGAGAGTTTCTGTAATTATAGATTGCTTCAAATTATTTATTAACAGGCCACCATGCTTGATTATAAGAGCCATGACCTGGTCTAATTGTAAACAAAATACAGTTAAGTATATTTGATCTGTAGCCTATATACCCTCAGGGTGTGTGTAATAACTTTCATTACAGAACACAGTGACAAAATCTACCAGTTGACATTATACTTGCAGATAAGAGTTCCAACATTTTTAAGTGTTGGGCTGTGTTGTTCCGAGCTTCGAATACAATTATCAAGAGGTAAAAAATAAGTAACAGGTACCGAGATGCAATGCACTTGGAAACTGGCGAATCTCGGAAAACATGTCAAGTGGGTGATAGAATATGTTTGCTCACAGAAAATATAGTATTCTGATCTCAACAATACATGTGCATACTTGGCAGTGCTATTCCAGGTGATATAAGACAGACAAAATTGTTGAAGTGTGTTATGCTCGAACAAATTTTTGTTTGTCAGTGAATGTACCTATGAATGCTTAAAAGCAGCTGTACAATTTTGTGGATACGAATAAAGTGATTTTATACAAATGCAGGATGTATTAATTTATACAATGTGTCTCAAAACTCTTTCAACAACGTTTGGGTGCTGGTAGATATCATAAAAACAAGTAACTTTTCCCTATAAAGTTTACCTCGAAAGCGCTTAGTTTCTGCGCTATGAGAGCTTAAAATCTATCCTGTACGTATGCAACCCAACACAGCAAACGCTTGCTCTGACATAACTACCAGGGGCGCGTGGCAGGGTTGCCACTAGCGTTTCTCGTTAATAGAGACGACTTGAAAACAACAACTTGGGAGTCTTGCCTGAGCAAAATACAAAACATTATTGATACTTGCGATGTTGTAAGAAGCATTCACAGTATTTATAAACCGACCAAGACAAATAATGCGCAGACTGAAATTCAAGATTACTCCTTCTAAAATATCTCCATAATTGATTGATTGATTTCGTTTATTTTAATTCGCTTTTCTGCCACCTTTGGCTAATGGCGAAGATGAGGATGATGAAATAACAAATGACACCAGTGTCTAGGCCAGGATTTAAACCCGAGACACCTGGCGCCGTATCGAGCTGTGATAACCACGTCACCACGGAGTGTTTCGTGTATCATGCAATATCAACAATTGCGAGGAACACGTGAGATAGGGGAAATCCACGAACGATCAAATGTAAACATGATGTGTTTGCTGCATCGTTTCGAACACGCAGACTGTAATGTTATTACAATTGATTTATTTGAAAATTATTCCTATCTGTGCTAGCGTTATTGCTAATCGTGTTCGTCTCATAAGGAAATAATTGCAAGGCTCTTTTTATTTAATGATTGATTGATTCATTGATTGATTGATTTGCTTTATTTTACTTCGCTTTTTGTGCCAGTTTTGGCTAATTTGCGAAGATGGGGATGAGTGATGATATGATGAAATTGATGAATGGACACGCAAACGTCTATACCCAAGCCGGGATTCGAACCCAAGACCCCTGGCTTATTTTAGAAAACAGTGGCAACCTATAAATTTTACCGACAACTGATATGCATGTAAGAAAAATTATGTGTTTTAAAAGTGGGTTTCAAGAAAATTCCAACGATTATTTGCAATACTAGGAACATTCTAATTAAAATCTCTCTCCCTCTCCCTCTCTCGTTCTCTCTCTTTCTCTCCACTCAAACTGGTTCATCTTGAATGCTCAATTAAAGAAGTTGTAGGAAGAAATTAATATTTTATTGAAAGGAATTACTGAGTTCGGTGCCTACTGCCTGTACTAGTGTGTTCCACACTTCACGATATCGTTTGTTATTGGTACGAGGGTCACTATTTATATTTTGAGCCTAACAATGAAAAAAACAGGAATTTGGCATTGAAAACTGCTTTATTGTTTTTTGAAGTATTCTCTTTTATGGTCAATACACTTTTGCATCCGTTCAAACCATTTGTCAAAGCAGTGTTTCCAATCTTCTTGAGACACCTCCATAATATGGTTTTTGAACGCATCAACGGCGTCTTCCGCCGACGAAAATCGTTGTCCACGCAATTTATTCTTGACATTCGGGAACAAGAAGAAGTCATTGGGTGCCAAATCAGGACTGTACGGCGAATAACCCATCAATTCGGTTTTTTGACTGTTTATAAAGTCGGTTGTTAGACGAGATGTGTGACAGCTGGCATTGTCTTGATGAAGAATGATCCGACGGCGTTTGTTTGTTTTCCGTATTTGACCGAAGACCTCTGGCAAACAAATTGTTGTGTACCATTCAGAGTTGACCGTTCTACGTTCCTCTAAAGGCACAGTTGCCATATGACCAGTTTTCCCAAAAAAACAGGCGACCATTTGTTTCGATGTGCTTCGAGCGCGAACAACTTTTGTTGGATTGGGTTCATCTTGAAACACCCATACAGTCGACTGCTGTTTACGTTCCGGCTCATATGCATATATCCATGATTCTTCACCTGTTACAATCTTATATACGTCTTTTGAAGCACCACGGTTGTATTTATTGAGCATTTGTTTGCACCAATTGATGCGAGCGTCTTTTTGAGTTTTTGTCAAATTGTGTAGGATCCAACGAGAACATACCTTTCTCACAGCTAAATGATCATGTAATATTTTATATATGCTGGTGGAACTAATGCCTATGGTTGCCTCAATCTCACAGTATGACACATGACGATCTTGCAGTATTAGGTTTTGCACAGCATCAATGTTTTCTTGAACAACAACTGATTTTGGACGACCTTCGCAAATCTCGTCGGTGAGCGAATGGCGGCCACGATTAAAATTCGTTATACCAGCGTTTCACAGTGGCAAAGGATGGGGCTTCATCGCCAAATGTGGAAATAAGTTGATCGATGCACTCTTGTCTTGATAATCCACGTCGAAAATCGTAAAAAATCATCGCACGAAAATGTTCACGAGTAAATTCCATTTTATTGTTGTCGCGCAATCTCCAACGCAACATAAACAACACAAATCAAGCTATTGACAAAACATTTGAAGTACGTTATGGTCAATAATGCCAGACGATTCCGTGCAAACGTCAAATCGCGCCTAACTTCAATCAGTGTTGCCAAGGCTCAAAATATAAATAGTGGCCCTCGTACATCAAGAGAAATCCTCGCAATTTACACTTTTTTCATGTGTGAGAATTTGTTTTCTCATTTTGTGTCTTTGCTTCGCATTTTTATCATCGAACGTAAAAAAAAATCAAAATGAAAACATTGAGAACACGTCATAAGTTGTACGTATTTATCATTCATTGTTATCGACATTGAAATGTAAGAGTAACATTTTCGGAAGGCATCAAAATGTCAACTTTTAGTTCACCAGGGAAACAATTTTTTATAGCAAACGAGCGAGATTCTGACATCTACGTACAATAGATGAATTTCCGGGATAATTCTTGTGAATTTATATTCTTCTCATTGTAAGTCATTTTTCTGCACCTTTGTCCAGGTCGGAACTCGTGTCCGGAACATTCGGTAGAGAGATCATGTGTTGATCACTAAACGTACTCAGTCACCGAAGTGGCTCTAGAATATTCATCTGCCGGATATTTTTGTTTCCTTTCAGCCTGCTTTTTATAACGAACTCGATTCGCAATAGCGCTAGTTCACAATTTTCTAATAAATCAATTGCAATAACATAACAGTCTGCGTGTTCGAAACGAGGCAGCAAACTCATCATGTTTACATTTGTTCGTTCGTGGATTTCCCCTATCTCACGTGTTACTCGCAATTGTTGATATTGCATGATACACGAAACACTCTGAATGCTCCTTACAACTTCGCAAGTATCAACAATGTTTCGGATTTTGCTCAGGCAAGACTCCCAAGTTGTTGTTTTCAAGTCGTCTCCCTTAACGAGGAACTCTAGTGGCAACCCTGCCACGCGCCCCTGGTAGTTATGACAGAGCAAGCGTTTGCTGTGTTGGGTTGCATACGTACAGGATAGATTTTAAGCGCTCATAGCGCAGAAACTAAGCGCTTTCGAGGTAAACTTTACTTGTTTTTATGATATCTACCAGCACCCAAACGTTGTTGAAAGAGTTTTGCGACACCCTGTATAGGTTCACAAAAATAATATGATATCAGGATTTTGCAGTAAATTACAGACTATTTGTAGAGATGTTGGATTGGTAAAAATATCTAATTATACCAATAAATGCCTATATTGGGAGATACAGAGAGCTTTGATTGAATTGTTGTTTTAAGTCCACTTTATGCACAGAAAGTAATCTGGACTGGACCTACGGTTTAAAGTGGGATCCGAACCAGTGTGGGTCTCCACCGGGTATCAAATCCAGGACACCTT
The DNA here is from genome assembly GCF_977018435.1 of Lepisma saccharinum. NCBI lineage: Eukaryota > Metazoa > Arthropoda > Insecta > Zygentoma > Lepismatidae > Lepisma > Lepisma saccharinum. Next base: position 81,204,848 of record NC_139234.1, read on the forward strand.
GATTACAATGTAACGACACTACCACTACGCCATCAGGAAGGCCCCAATACCGATAGCTACTTTGGCCTCTCTAGTTTTCATGGTTTAAAGATGTAACGTGGTTGGTGTACGGTGAACATGGCGCTCGCATATGAATTTTATTGGATCCTGTACGTATGCAACCCAACACTGCAAACGCTTGCTCTGACATAACTACCAGGGGCGCGTGGCAGGGTTGCTACTAGAGTTCCTCGTTAAGGCTTGAAAACAACAATCCAAGGTCTGCCCATCGGTAGGGAGTGAATGTAAGAAATCCATCACCGTGTCACGCAAACCGTTAGGTATACACAGAAGTTTCTGTGTACCACAGGCTATTTTATGAAGACGGTATAGTAAAACATTCTCAATGGCATAGTTCCATGCCTGCCTCTGGAGGGAGTGGGGTGCTGGATTTCCTGCTCTTTCCGGATCCTCTTAAGATTAGAATAATGGCGCCAAAATTGTCATATGCTCTCTGATGCTATGCGATATCAATGGTCTTGTCATGCAAACAAAAACCTTACCGTCTTCCGATTCTGGGCTGTCGTCTGTGTGTTCGATTTCCGTATCGCGTGAGAACAAGATGGCGTCCGAGAATATAAAAACGGAAACTCCTAAAAGCATAAAGATCCGCGAGAAGTTCGAGTTCAATGATCCCGAGTGTAGTCTCGTGATCTTTCAACTTTCTTGATGCATAGGTAAGAGGTAGCCACTCTCCTGCCAAATTTTGCTGTATCAAAATTCCGGTAATAGCAGACGTGCTGGTGTCCATATAGACATGTGTTTCCTTGTCCGGGTTGTAAGGCAAATGAACAGGGACCGTAATAAAAGCTTTCTTTAAAGCTTCAAAAGCGTCTTGTTGAGGTTGATCCCATTTGAGACGTTTATTTTTCCTACTAGTGCCTGCAGTGGCGCGACGGTGTCTGAATAGGCTTTAATAAACCACCTGACGTAGGATGTCAAACCCAGAAAGCGGCATACTTGACGTACGGTCTTGGGTTGTGTATAGTGTGTGATCGAATCAATTATTTTATCTGAAATCTGATAGCCAAAACGACCAACTAGGTTCTCAAGGGAAAGCATTTGAAAGTAAGTAAATTTACACTAATTTTAGTCCGGCTGCTTCTAAACGCTTATATAATTGTTCGAGAGTGTTCTAGGCCTCCCCGATGGCTTAGTGGTTGCGTCGTCGCCTTGTAATTAAGGGATTCCGGATTCGATATCTGGTGGAGGCATATAGTGGTTCGGATCCCACTTTAAACTGAAGGCCCAGTCCCGATTAGCCTTACTTTGCATAAATTGGACTTTACACACCAAATCAATCAATGGCCTTTTCCATGGATTGTAAAGGCTGTATAAGGCTTAGAATCTTCAGACAAGGGTAGCTGAAAGAAGCCACTACGTAGATCCATCGATCAATAAAATCGTTTACTGCCCATCGAGTATAGGGTCTCAATTAAATCATTTATAACGATCGCGTCAAACACGGTATTCATATTCTGAAGACGCAAATCGTGGACAAGACGGTATTTTCCATTGGATTTACGAACAAGAAAACAGGAAAATTGAAAGGAGACGTTGAGTCACTAATAATGCCCTGTCGTAGGAGGCTGTCAAGGTGATCGTGCAAGTCCTTTCGTAAGCGGATCGGGACTGGATACGGTTTATATCGAAAAACCACATCCTCTTTGAGTCATATCCGATGTGTATAATTCGTAGCTCGGCCCACGTCTTGCTCCGAATATGAAAATACATGAGAGTATTTATGTAAGAGCTGTAATAACTGTTGTTTTTTATTTGGCTCGAGCTGTGGATTTATGTCAAACTGTCTGTCATGCGGGGATGCCTGACTTGAATTCCCGGTTCTTCGGTGATATTCACATGTGCATGCGAAGAACTTTCTCCGCCACATTCACCAGAACTTTCCCCTGGAGGCGAAAGTTTCCATGAATCGGCTGTGCCAATGCGCGTGCTTTTGGGGTGGTTATTTTATGTGTCAATGAATTGCTAATCGATATAAGTTTTGTTTGCGGACGTGCACATCGGCACGCGTGCACATCCGCACAATCCGATTTTCGTGCTCATCTGCACAGTATTTCTATCTTGCAGTGTTATCATGCTCATCCCCACGCACCCAGCGGCTACCTGGTACACACCTGGCCTCAAGGCCTTGGGGACATGGAGGCTTGTTTACACAGCGTAAGGAAACATATACATGCAAAATTTAGACGACAATACATGCCGCTGAAGAGCATGGAGAAAAGGCAATGATTACATATTCACATCGCATTCGATCCATACCCCTAGGTGGCTTCGATAGAAGCCTTGTCGAGTTTATTCCGTATTAACTGCAAGTACTTTGTTGAAAAGATTACATGCCAATGGGTTGCCCTAAAGTATTTACACAAATTACATTACCTACTTCAGTTATGCACATACACTAAACTTCTCAGACATTTCTCAAGTCACCATATTTTCTCAAATTTGAACTACTCTTTCGCTGTTTGTCAGAGCTTGCCTCAAACCTCGTAACCGAAACACATAATTCGTTTCTCTTCTTCCAATCTGTCGTATTGCAAAAATGAGGATCCATCTTCAAATCGGAGAATATTGTTTCCTCCTTCCTTTATTTGTTAATTTAATTAAGGGGCTAGCGAGAGGTTGTGTAAATAGGCTCAGACCTTTATAAATTCGGAGTGACGCCTCCGTTCTCCAGGTACATACCTGCGCTCTTTCTTCCACGATGTTGACTCACTCAAATCAAATCCAAAACTCATCTTGAAATTTCCTTCCGATCTTCTCAGATCGGTTCCGTTGTTTCGCTATACAAATTCCAATACCTGTTGATTCAGATCCGACTGTCAGGCTGGTACCTTTCCACGGATAAGGCAAGTAATGGAATTTGTAAGGTCTGCATTCCAAATCGACGAGAACATCCTGTATCCGTAATATTTCGTTTTCAAATACACGTCCTCATTTTTACTTACAAGTCAACAATATCGTTAAGGAAAGATATGTTGTTAGCCGTTGATGTGTTCTGTTTAAGGCCGAGAAATTTCCTTCTTGCTTTGTTGAAATACCCTTTCTTATAGCTGTACAGCGGAATCGTTGTCACCAAATCTAAACCTTGGTCTTTAAAAATCTGGCATACAGGTGTAAATATATCTTCCTCTGCCCTTCTCTTGCAATTTGCGAGTCGTTTTCGTATCTCGCAAGCAGCGACGTTTGGCATACATGTGTGATCTCTCTCCAAAACTACAGTTTCGTCCATCGTCTTCACTTTGCGAGGACACTTCGACTTCCTTCACTTCGACACAACTCGAAGCTAGAAAATAATTACAACGAAGATCAAAATCAACATAGAATATAATTACAAGCGGTTGAGAAATTTTTAATTACCATGTAGTAGAATCCCGATTCTTCCTTTGCCAATGATACTGAAATCCTTCATGCAGCAACAGATGTTGTGAACTCCATTAGTAGTGTAATTGATGATATTATAAACTCGAGAAAGTATGAACCCCCCTCAGGCAGATTTGGCTACACTTAAAACAAGCTCAACATGCCCATATGAGCTTTTTGCTCAAGTGTGGAACCCTGTCTAATCCAAGATTTTTGTAAAAATGCCCTCGGGAATTTCCTGTGAAAGTATGACCCCCCTCAGAATGATTTGACTACACTTACAAAAGGCACTTCTGTGAGATTGTAGTCCATACGCTTGTTAAAAATAAGCCCCTCTTGATATTGTTTTTGGCTACACTTAAAACTAGAGCAAACGTATTAACACACCCACACACACCCACACCCACACCCACACACACACACACACACACACACACACACACCCACACCCACCCACACACACACACCCACACAAGTAGTATAATTGATGCTATTATAAACTCAACTTATAAGTGTAGAAAAGAAGAGCTGAAATGATTAAACAGCCCGATTTGCCTACACTTAAAATTATGTCAAGAGGGGGCACCCAATGTATGTTCAACATACGTTGAAACGTTTATATAGGAACAATGGTGGAAAATATCAGAATTAGATTATCTGGATTCTCTGAGTATGACCTGTTTGCAGTTTGCAATGAAACAGAGATACAATGGGTGCTTGACAGTGCCTTGCCCTTTCACTACCTGTGCCTCAAACATATAAGCAAGTTTGAAAAAATTGTTTACAACAAGTGTGGCAGAATTGCTGGATTTTTTGTGAATTTTTACACAGATAATTATGGTTATTATTTCATGCTTAAAATATTCAATAATCATTGGTTGAGTAATTGCTATAATTTGTTTGCAGAGCATAGGATGGATATTGTTTCATACCCAAGCTTGAATTGGATGCATTACAAATTCAGGATATCTACAAATCATAATATTGAATTTGTTACAACAGACAGTGGCCACTTGTACAGTGGGGATGATTTTGATCCTGATTGTGTGTGGTACTCTAAGCATATATACTTGAATGAGATTATTATGTATTTCATAAGAGAAAAATTCAAACACTGTGACTCTGATTGCATTGCAAAGATTCTAGGTGGGAACAATCTCAGCGGAACATGCAATTGTGGGAAACAATTATCTAGATTAAAAATTTAATTTCAGATAGAGCAGAAACAGCAGAGAGAGAGCAGAAACAGCAGGGAAAGCAGAGCAGTGGGAGAGAGGATTGAATCAAAAGTATGGAATTTTTTGACAGAAGATCTATTTACAAATATAAAAAATCAGAATCACTTGTTGGGGATTTCAGGCATAGGTTCTCTGGACTCTCTGAGCATGACCTGTTCTCTGTGCAGAATGAAACTGAGATGCAGTGGGTGCTTTCAAGTGATTTTGCTTTTCACTACCTGTCCCTGAAATCCCTGACAAGATTTGAAATATCCATGTTCAATACATGCAAAAGAATTGTTGGATTTTTTGTGCATTATTCTGTAGAGTGTTATCATTGGCATTGTGGATTTGCAATGTATGATGATTACTGGTACAACAATTGCAATAAGAATTGTTTTGTGCACAGAATGGACATAATTATGCCGCAGAGTCTAAACTGGGTCCATTATAAAATCTCAAACAGAGTTTATGTGGACCTGAATCCTCTTGAATATGTCATTACAGATGAGGGCAATTTATACCTACCTGAAGATTTTAAGCCAGGCATGAGCAAATTTTTAAAACATACAAACTTCAATGAAATTCTCATGTTTATGTTTAGGCAAAAATTTAAAAACTGTGAGCATGAATGCATATGCCTGTCACTTGAAGCACACAACATACAAAATACATGCCAATGCGGCAGGGAATTGTTCACACTGCCATTGTGCCTGTCATAATGCAGAATTTTTTTGACAGGAGATCAATTTCAAAATACATTAAATCTAAAACACTGGTTGGGGATTTTAGGCTTAGGTTCCTGAACCTGTCCGAGTATGACCTGTTTACAGTTCAGAATGAGACTGAAATGCACTGGGTGCTTGATAGTGACAAGAATTTTCAATACTTGTCACTGAAGAGCATCAGCAAGTTTGAAAAATTTATGTACAACAAGTTTAAGAGAATTTGTTGATTGTTTGTGCATCACCACACTGGGAGCTATTATTATTTCTGCAGGTTGAAATTGTTTGATGAATGTTGGTACAGCAATTGTTGTGATGGGTATGAAGATTATGATTTAGAGCTCATGGCTGATCAGAGCTTAAATTGGGTGAATTTTAAATTTTTGAACAGAATAATTTCCAATCCCAATCTGTTTAATAGGAATATTGAATTTGTGACCACAGATGATGGGCACTTGTTCAGTGCAGATGATTTCCACCCGGATATTGTTGGGTATATAAAGCACAAATGCCTGAATAAGCTTGTTCTGTATTTTCTGAGGCAAAAATTCAGAAATTGCAGCAGTATGTGCCTTGCACTGTGCCTAGACAAAACCTCTTGGAATGAAACATGCAGGTGTGGGGAACAATTATCTAAGCTCCCAATAATACATACATAGTTGCTACAGTTCCAATTTTGCAATATTGTTCAGCAAACATGTATCCCGGGCAGTGTGATTTGGAAATAAATCGGGATTATCAGCAACAAAGGAACAATATTATTAAGCATAGTGTTGGGCATGCTCTTAAAAAATTACAGCATTGCATTTTTGAATGTGTCATTGTTTTAGAAGGATAACACACAGCACTTGTTGCAATGTTTTTTGAGAGAAGAAATTTGTCACAATATATACAATCGGAATCACTGTTGGAAAGGTTCAAGCTTGCATTTTCCGATTTATGTGAATATGATGAGTTTGCAGTTAGAAATGAGACAGAATTTAGGTGGGTGCTTGACAGTGACCATGAATTTCGATGCATACATCTGGGATTGTTGGACAAGAAGGAAAAATACATATATCTGTTGCACAGGAGAATTGTTGGGCTGTTTGTAGGTTTTTATGATTGTTACAGAAAAAATTATTGGTTCACAACAAAATATTTTGAATCAATGTATTGTTTTCATATCCCATTTGACATATCTGAGAACTGGAAACATTTAAATTATGATACTTATTTGAAATCCTATGATGATTTTGAATTTGTAACCACAGATACAGGCTTGGTGTTTTCTGGTGCGGATTTTGTTAGAAGGGAAAAATATATCTCAGGGGTCATAAATGCAAATGAGATTATTCTGTATTTGCTGAGTTTGAAGATAAAATTTCATGATTTGAGATATTTTGAACCTTTAAACTGCAATTTTTTACAATCTTCAAATCTCAACCTCAAATTCTGATCGGGAGGTACACAGAGCCATGTACAATTTCTGTTTATATCTACATGATTGCTCTCCACAATTGTGTAGGTGCACAATAGGATCAATGCTCATGTCATTTTTTGACAGAAGAGATGTTGCAAAATATATTAGATCTGAATCTCTTCTTCCTGATTTCAAAATTAGATTCTCAACACTCTCAGAGTATGATTTATTTTCAATCAATAATGAAACAGAGTTCCGCTGGGCCCTGAACAGCACACAAAAATTCAATTATCTAAACTTGAAATACATCACTGATTTTGAGTGCCACAAGTATAATTCTTGAAGGAGAATTGTGGGACAGTTTGTTGTTTTTTTTATTATTATATTGATTTTTCCTATTATGGAGGATGGTTTTCAAATCATGCAAGTGTGGGGAGATTCTATGATTTTGAGATTCTTCCCAATCAGAGCTCAAACTGGAAATATTTTAGATTTTTGATGATGCATCTGGACAGGTTCCATAGGTCAGAATTTGTCACAACAGATAGTGGAATGTTGTATAGTGGTGCAGATTTCAATCATCACCTGCAATATTTTGATGCATACAATTCTCAGATGTTGAACATGACTGAGATAATCATGTATCTTCTTCAGCAAAAATTTAAAAATTGCAGCATTGGGTGCTTTAATAGGATAATAAAATCATGGAATATATTTACAGAGTGTGAGTGCGGGAAACCACTAAGCTGCATGCCTCTGCTGTTGAGATAGCCCAGCCTAACATGTAATATTGTTTGCAGGTTGATTCAAGATGCAAACATTTTTTGAAAAAGGGGATATTTCCAGGTACATCAAATCCAAATCTCTTGTTCCTGAATTTAAATTGAGATTCTCAAAATTGTAAAGTGTATTGTGTGCTCCATGATGCTCACATAATTTGTGGAGAGGCATTTTATGGCCTGTTTCTGGTGCATAGGGTCTAGCTCCTGGTCTAGAAAATTACAAAATATGGCCTTGCAATCTAAGTTATACAGGTGTTTGGAAATGTTGATGACTGTGCAGAACAAGCATAAGTGAAATATTTCATGTTATATTTTCTATAGCATTTTGGGCATGTTTTTGTGAAAATTCTGCTTTTATCTGGATTACAATTCTTTTGGTGCTTAACCCAATTGGGGCTGGATATATTCTCATTGCATTGATTACAATATTTTTGATTCGGCATTTTTGTTGTTGTTTATTATATAAAATTTCCTGGGCTTCAATTCAAAATTCTATGCTTAATAAAAAATATCAGTTGGGTTCAACAGTGTGTTTTGTATATTTAGTGTGTGTGTGTGTATATGTGTGTGAATATTTTTGGCTTTGGTATTTATATAAAATTTCTTGGGGTTCAAATCAAAACTCTATACTTAATAAAAAATATCAGTTGGGTTCAACAATGTGCTGTGTGTGTGTGTGTGTGTGTGTGTGTGTGTAGGTGTGTAGGTGGGTGTGTGTGGCTTTTTGCCTTAGTTTTTAAGTGTAGCCAAAACAATATCAAGAGGGGCATATTTTTGACAAGTTTATGGACAACAAACTGAGAGATGTAGCTTTTACACACATGGGCAAATCTGTCTGAGGGGGATTCTTCTTTTCTACACTAGAATTCAAAATTCTTTAGATTTAAATATGTACACACATGGCCAATTGGGCTATATGCCCCCTCTTGACATAATTTTAAGTGTAGGCAAATCGGGCTGTTTAATCATTTCAGCTCTTCTTTTCTACACTTATAAGTTGAGTTTATAATAGCATCAATTATACTACTTGTGTGGGTGTGTGTGTGTGGGTGTGTGTGTGTGGGTGGGTGTGTGTGTGTGTGGGTGGGTGTGGGTGTGTGTGTGTGTGTGGGTGGGTGTGGGTGTGTTAATACGTTTGCTCTAGTTTTAAGTGTAGCCAAAAACAATATCAAGAGGGGCTTATTTTTAACAAGCTTATGGACTACAATCTCACAGAAGTGCCTTTTGTAAGTGTAGTCAAATCATTCTGAGGGGGGTCATACTTTCACAGGAAATTCCCGAGGGCATTTTTACAAAAATCTTGGATTAGACAGGGTTCCACACTTGAGCAAAAAGCTCATATGGGCATGTTGAGCTTGTTTTAAGTGTAGCCAAATCTGCCTGAGGGGGGTTCATACTTTCTCGAGTTTATAATATCATCATTACACTACTTCCATTGCACTCAACGCGATAATGTAATTTCAATATCACAGTTTCGCCTTTTAAAGGCAGTCGCTGCCCTTCTGACCTTCCCCCCAAGGTCGTGAGGCCAGGTGAGCACCAGGTGGCCGCTGGGTGTGTGCGGATGAGCACGATGACACTGCAAAGTAAAAGTACTGTGCGGATGAGCACGAAAATCGGATTGTGAGGATGTGCACGCTTGCCGATGTGCACGCAATCCTGGGTATCAACAACTCAGTCTTTTGATGAAAGGACACGTTAGGTTCCAATAACTTGTCCGAACTGTCAACCGCGTTCACCAAGTTCACTGGAATACGAAGAGGGGCACGGGGTTTGACTCTTATCTTTCTCGCCGCTACAAATTCGGGAATGAGATTAGCCCTGAACAAGTGCGCCAGTTTTACAGAAACGTCTAAGGCTCTCTGGGTGTTCGCCCGAATACTCGACTTGACTGGGGACACGGTACGATATAAAGCGAGTCTGTTAGTGTGGAAGTCCAAGTTAGCCCTCTGATTGGTTAAAAAGTCGTTTCCCAGAATAGTTTCCTGTTCAAAATTCGGAATAATCCTAAAGGGATGGCGAAAGGTGTATCCATTGATAGAAAAAGTCAACAAAGAAATTTCCTTAATAGCAAGTTGGTTATGCCTTTAATAATTGTACCTCTGTTAAAATGATTTTCACTGTCTGAAACGTCCTTAGGCCCAATTCTGGAGATTTGTGAACCAGTGTTCAAAAGGAACTTATAAGGCTTACGTTCCTGCAGGACATTGATATAAATCAACTCCGCGTTGGTGTAAGTTTTTACTGAAAGACATTTAACAATCGGGGCTACCTGGAAGTCTCCTCCCTAAGTAGCTATTGGGAGTTTAAATCACTGTCACTAACATGGCATACGTCTGCTGTGTGATAGGGGTAAGAACACCTGGTGCAGCGGACACCTTCTTGGCGTTCTCCTTGCTCCACGCGGCCGCGTCGTGACGCTGATGATGAAAAAAGTGGAGGTTGCAAACGGGAGTTTCCATCCGGCCACTGTGGGCGCTGGTCATAATGATAGTATCGGGGGAGATTAGAGCTAGAGGGCTTTTATAGTCCTTGGCCACACCCAGAAAAGGATCTATTATTATTATAAAAAGAACATCGTGAAGACTGGCTGCGGTAGTTATTGGAGGCGCAATAAAAATTATGACTTTGCCCCGGGTCAGGTGACTGTTGCCTCTGAGTGGCGTTCGTAAGCTCGTCAAGCTTCAGTGACAAGCTCTTAAGCTGGTCCTCGAGACCTGCCTCAGAGGACGAGGGTCTTGGGTTCGATTTGGCGGCGTTGTGATTCTTTACAGAATCGAGTTTCGCATAGCCTGGAGAGCTCTGACTCTCGCTTCAAGGTCTGGGGTTGTTCGGGTCCGTGAGAAATCGTTAGCCGACACGGCCGTGTCCTGAAAAGTGAGATTTCGTGGACTGTGCACGTTAAGGTTGCTCATCTGGCCTATCAGGGAGTCTTGATTAGCCTCAGAGAAAAGCTCCTGTACCTTACATTTTCTTATAAGAAACTGAAGCTTCTCGAACACTTTCCAGTCCGTAAGTAACTCCGGGACCGAAGCGTATTCCCTCTTATATGTTTTCCGGATATATTCCGGTTGGAGTCCCAGGGTCAGGTGTTTGATAAGTTTCGCGATAGGCATGTTAGGGTCGAGACGATACAGTTGCTTGTCACGAATATACTCCGTTACGGATTCTCCATCTTTATGTAAGCAACACTTGATCTTTGCCGCGAACAGCAGAGTATCCACAGAGCCGGTGAACTCACCGATCAGCTGTGTCTCGAGCCGATCGTATGACACTGCTCTATAGTCCTGCACTGCTTTCCACGCTTCGTACCAACGAAGAGCGGGCCTAGTTAAAAGCGCCGAGAGCATTTGCAAACTTTTAACGGCGTCCCATTCATTGAGCGTCGCGATGCTCTCTACGCGGTCGAAAAATCGCATAACGTGGACGCTGCACTAGGTACCCTAAGACCTACTGCGATTTCCGCTAAAACAGTGAGGCGATCTAGCGTCTCATCAAGTTCATCCGCGTGCGGAAGGTGACGGAAAGTTTGATTAAGAAGGTCGTCCACTTCGCTAAACGACATGAAACATACTTAAGACGAGTTAAAAACCGACAAAACAAAGGGGGGTTAAAAATCACGCAAAATTTTAAAATAAAGGTGAAAGTTTTCTCCATGTCACACTGGAACAAAAAATTCAGGTGAAGATATCATCAGGTCATGCTTGGGAAATCATTTAACGCGAGTTGTATAGCAGTGGTGCAACCACATTGAGCAATTTCCTCAACCTTGGTCGGAAATTAATCCTATGGGGGGGGGGGGGGGGGGCAAACATGGAAGTAAAGAAAAAAAGCAAGGCTAGCAGAATCTAAGAGTAGCAGTTCAAAATTATACTCAAGATGGAATTAGTTTTCATGTATTTCTTTACATTTCCTTCTAAGGGCACCTGTAGGGGGCGGCGCAAAGAAACAATTGTTATCATCGGTTTCAATTTTTATGCAAATATAAATACATTTCGTTAAAAAAAATCGTGTATTCGTACAAGTTCAGAGCCGTAGCTAGGGGGCGGCGAACAATATAAATTAAAATGTTAAGACAGAGATAATGCAGCGTCCTATTAAATTAATAATGTTTTCAGTTTTCAATAATTTGGATATAAAAATTTTCTTGCGAGCGAAGCGAGCAATATTATTCTTTTCTGTAATACATTAAAATTACCAGAGAGAGAAGTATTGTAAGACCAACTATGTACTTCAGACTGTTACTGCTAAGCAGTTTGGTCTTAAATGTATGAGCAATTTTTTGGATGAAAAGGAGTGCGAACATTTGAGAGATTTATATCATTATTGCAGTTGGTTTGTTATGAGGCGGATGAATTGATTATGTAATGCATTCAAATAATCTTATATATATATATATATATATATATGTATGTACGTATATACGAGGGGAATGCCAAAAGTTTTTAGCTCTGCCCACAAAAATCATCCAACTGAAACCAGACATTTACACTTTTTCAAAGTACTCTCCATGGACACAAATACACTTTTGCATCCTTTGAAACCACTTAGAAAATTTTTCATTACACACACTTTCGGCAATGTTGTTCACAGCCTCCAAATAAGCAGCAATGGCGTCATCATCAGATGAAAAGCGACATCCACGCAACCGTTCCTTCACTTTGGGGAACACAAAGAAATCGCACAAGGCCAGGTCCAGCGAATAGGGTGGATGTGGCAACACTCTGACTCCTTCGCGGCTCAAAAAGTCTACGGTTCTTGCAGCACTGTGGGAACTTGCATTGTCATGATGCAGCAGCAGATGACCAAGTTTTGATCTTGGGCCTTCCATTTTGTGAACACTGTTGAGTACCACTCAGAATTCACTGTACGCCGATTTTCAAGTGAAACTGTAGCAACATGTCTCTTCCGTGAGAAAAAAGATGCCACCATTTTCTTTCCAACACTTCAAGCTCTCTTCACTTTTGTTGGGGATTCTTCACTCTCGAAGCACCACACTTGCGACTGCTGCTTTGTAAGTGGATCGTAATGGTAAATCCACGTTGCGTCACCCATGACGTGGTTGTAAACATCACGACTTGCACCTTGGTTGAATTTCTCCAACATAAATTCACACCATTCCACCCTCCACTCTTTCTCCATTTCCGTGAGTGAATGTGGGACCCAGCGAGACAACCTTTTCCTGAGACCCAAGTGTTCATGCACAATTGTCTGTGCTGCTGTTGACCCAAAGTTGAGAGTCGTTTCTATCTCCAAAGAAAAAAAAAATATATGGGGATCATCTTTCGCCATTTGCCTCACAGCTTCGATGTTTTCGGGTGTCACTGCAGTGTTAGGCCGTCCGGCACGAGGTTCATTTTCAAGTGACACATGACCCCTTTTAAATTCTCGAAACCAATTTCCAACACTGGCTCGTGAAGGGGCAGATTCCCCTGAAGTATTCAATGCACTCCTCTGCGGTTAAGCCTTTTTTTTAATCGAACAAAATCATGGCACGAAAGTCACGTCTTGACAGCTCCATGACTAAGAACAACAATGGACGTCGCACGCTGCTTTATCGCTCTTACCTCTCACCCCACTATCGCTGACTCACTCTAGCTATTGTTTGCTCAAGGTCAATAAACATCAGGCTGTCAAATGCAACACATGCACAGTTGCTGCGATGTTACATTATTGCGCTGCTAAAAACTTTCGGCATGCTCCTCGTATATATATATATATATATATATATATATATATATATATATTAAAGTAACTTTGAATACGTACACAATATAGTGTTAACATGTTGCATTTGTATTTTGTTATTTTTTACATCGCTCCATGTTGCATATGTGTAAAACATATGTTGTATATGAGAGTTATGCGTGGCATATGTATAGAAAGAATTATATTCGTCATGCATTTTCTGTCTTTCAAAAATACAGTTTGTGTGCTTGTTTTCAATTATTAGCTAATGTGAAATTGAATGTGTTGAAATAATATTTCAAATCGCTTGTCCAACACAAATTCTTTAGCACCAAATTCTCTCCTTTTTGCATTATTTAAGAAGATAGTAACGTCTTTGGTACTACTACTACTACTATTACTACTCCTGCTACTACTACTATACTGCTACTCATAATGGTGTCATTATTATTATTATTATTGGCAGGTTTACCCTGGTACTTGCTCCTCCACGAGACAAAAAATGAGTATTGAAAGTGGTAAACGTTGTAAGTGCCAAAAGCGAAAGTGTTGGAAAATCGCATCGTTCCGAACATCAGCCCGTAAGAACGTGCACACTAGTGACCTCTTTACACGCCCTTTGAACTACTTAGAGGGTTACCAGCCACATTTCACGTTTACCACATTATAAAGCATGGCACATTTCATAGTTTAACGTGGAAAACGGTGTTTGAATTATTGTGGCACTTACAGCGTTTACCAATTTTAGTCTTGAAATCGTGTTTTGCGTCTATGCTAAAACGTGCATGCATATTTCAGGTTTTCTTTATTTTCAACATCGCACACGCTAAATTTTATTCCGCACCTCCTCAGCACCCCCAGGTGATTAATCCTGGCGCCGCCACTACTGACTTGTCGGATGCGCTTCAGGAGGTCTTTTAATTTTAAGAACAATGAACGTACGCTCAGATCCATTCTTTGCCTTCTAGCACGCGGCATTTTTCGCTGATTTTAATTGGCATGTTTACCACTATCATCTAAGTACAAAACGCACCTATTTTCATTTACGCCATTTCTGCCTTTTATGGGATTAAAGATCCTTAAGTTTCCCAACGACAGATAAGGTTCTGTTTTCCCAATGTTAGAACAGCGATGAGCAGGCGTACGAAGCATTTGCTGGACGTCTGGCTTGCGTTTCAAAGAAATATGGGAATGTGGGAATATTAGAGTCTAAATGGTTTCCCGAGAAGAACCAGGGATATGGTTAGAATTGAATGTCTTGTTCCCTGGAGTTTTGTAATAAAAATTTGATTCGATAATGGCATTAGAAAAAGTATCAACGTTTTATGTGCCCATTCCCTTATTAATGTAATTTTGTTATTAATAAGTTCATTATTAAGTTCCTTACGCCAGGTAGTGCGAACGGGTGTTTGCGCACCACTTATGTTTCATCCGCACCCCCTCCAGCACCCCTTTTCGAAACCAATCTTCAACCGAATACGATTAACTTTTCACAGAGGAAACATTTTGGAATAACCAAAAATAGTTTTTGGGAACCAAACACTTGTTCAAACAAGCAAGAAACAAATGATTATTCAACAGTATTACTGTAAATGCTCTATAGAGCACATGTGCTTATAGTTACCAAAGAATTTGTCCAAAATTACCAATTGTAGTAAATTGTACTTTTCTTTTACAGTTACCAAGAAACTTAACCAAAGGTATATTGTTCATTCAACCAAATCAGTTTATTCTGTGTTGCAGTGTCATTTAGGCCTAGGTTATAACTTACGAAAAACATGTCGTCACATGAGCGTATAATATTAGGTATTGAAGAGAGACCATTATTCTACAGGCAAGCCATATAATGCTAATCTGAAAGAGAAGGTACATTTACTTGTTTGTACATGTAGTACAGTGGAGCCTTGATAACTCGAACTTGAAGGGAAAAGGGAAAAAATCGAGGTATCAAGGATTTCGACTTACCAAGGTTCGAGTTATTGAAGACCAAAATCGTCGACTTCGAGTTATACAGGTCTAAAGTTTACTGACCCTTCTGAACGTCGGCACTACGTATGCCTATAACTAGGGGCATGCATATTTCGTTTTTGACGAAAAAACGAAATTTGAAAAAACACATTAAAGTGTTAATTTTTCATGTTTTTGAAAGGTGTGAGGTGCATTTTGTGACCATATTTTGTCACGAAATAATGCGAAATGAACTGCAAAAAGCGAAATTAACTCTTAAACACGAAATTCAGGGTTTATTCACCGACGCGACACCTTCCGAGGTCTGAATTATCCTGAGAGTTATGCAATTCCCGGAAAATTGATTAATTCTGCTGTTAATATTGGAGAAGCAAAAATGGACTCCTTTACACAGAAATAAACTTAATACTCTGATAACTACATAAATGTGCTATTAGAAGTGAAATGTTAATTCTGTGGAATAAGTGTAGTTTTTAAATCAAATTTAGGATTATTTTCACAATTTTAAAACCAATATGTCTTTTTATATACCACTTTTCATCCATTTTTTCACCGCTATAACACCGATATTTTATTTTATTTACCGCTTTTGAACCCGAAATTGACTCAGTTTTTGTACCGAAATTTTGCCTTTTTATTTAACAAAAATATGTGCCTCTACCTATAACACATGTAGCATCATTTTAAGTTAATACGTATACACAGTACAATGTACGTAGAAATAAATTTTATTGAACAAAACTTTAGATACACTACGTACAACATTGATTTGGTAAAATTTTTGGTACAGTGCTGTACATACATACATACATACATGTACAGTACGTACGTACTGCAAGTACATACTGTATAAAATCACTTAAGAACAGTAGGCCTTACATATGAACGTAATGAATTACATTGTACGTATTGAAAAAAAGAAAGAAAATTATGCATGATTACATGAACATTGTTTAGCGTTAAAGAAGTAACCAATTTTGCATTGTTTACCTTGAATTGCAGTTTTATCCAAACCTGAGTCGAAAACAGTAATCGATTGCACAACTCTGCCGTCCAATGTCGTTGCCGAAATACATGGATGGCGAGGCGACACGAGTTTCCTTTAAAGTAGGGACAGGTTCACGAGTCATGTTGGCGTCCTCTTCCTCTTCGTCGCCTGGCTCTGGTTCAGATGACACTGAAGCAACGATGTCGTCACCCTACACTTTGACTTAAGCCCCTATCACACGAGACTGGATTTCTAGTAGGAATGCCGTAGTTGGCGCTGAACTAACTTTCTAGGTAGCAATCGTGGCCGCCTGGCTGACTGCTTGACTGGTTTGGAGGAATAGGACATGTTCTAATTGCTACTTGCTTTCCTCGACTGGATTCTGTGGAACAGCCAATCAGAGCAAAGTTTCGCCATGTGAAGATAATCTGTGAGTGTGCAAAGGAGCGCTTTTGTCTGTGGTTTTCGAGTGTTACTCCAGCAATGTATAACGTATACAGCATGAAAGGCGCGTTGAGTTACATCATCTATGCTGAGTGCACGGTGTTTACATTTGAAACAACTAAAATATTCTTCCATACGTGTACAGCAAACGGTGTAAAGTATGTATTTAAGTAGCGCCATTGTTTTGTACCTCATAACGTTTTATACGAAACGTTATTCCTCTCGGTTGAATAGTTATCGGCTTTTAAAAATGTGAAGTAATACATTGTTTACATCTCACGCGGCCGCCATTACAACTTCCCTCGTATGGGAACAAATGTCTATCGACAAGTACGCTGATAAGTATCGTGTAAGGCGAAAGCTAGCAAATTGGTAGCCAGTCCAGCGCCAACTAGGGCATACCTACTGGAAATCCAGTTCCGTGTGATGCGGGCTTTATTCAGGTCCGTGCGACTAAGGGCCGTATTCATAGTTAAATCTCAAGACACTGTGTAAGAGATTCTTAGCCAAGACGATCTTGGGAAGGTAATCTCGTCTTGAGACAGTGTCGTTTCATAGTCGTATCTTGAGAAACTCTTGGCTAAGAGCCGCTCTTCCCAAGGAAAGAAACTTTCTCTTCGCCAAGACGACGATCCTGAGATACGATTGCCTGAAGTGATACCAACTTAAAAGAACTGCAAGAGAAATTGTCAAAAGAAACAACAAAACACATTTTGAAATACATTAATAAATTACGTGAAGTTATGAACAGAGTCGTAAAAGTACATTTATTTCGATAAGTGATGATTTTGTTACAGAAGATGAATTACTTTCCTGGCTTTGTATGTTTTTCTTGGGTTAGCGATAGGGTTGTATGTTGGTAGTAAAACAAAAGAAAATCACGCAGCGGTGTGCAGTCAAGACGGAAATTCACTACAGGCGCTGTGCTGTAGCTTCATGTTTTGTTGTTCATATACGTTGATGAAAGAGAAACAAGAACAACAAAATAATTATCTACTCACGGATTAAAACTTATAGATACTAGAGTTTGGATTCAAATTAAAAATTAACCAGTAATTAGTCTACATAGAAACGAGTTACATCAAAACTCAGCGTACTCAATTCTGCGTTAATCTATGCTACGCAATTTTTTTTGTCTTGAGAAAAAAGTGTCCCCCCCTTTTTTTTGCATACGATCGCTCTCTTTGAAATTCTATAAAAAAGAAATGGGTGGTCCGATTCTAATGAAATTTTATTACGGTGCAACCAGGAAGGTTTTAAACAATTCTTAATTTTCAGATTTTTAAAATTTGTCAAAAAACTATTGTTATCAATTTTTGCGAAACTACTTCTCTTATAGTATTGTAGTCCTACAAATACAATTTTGGTCTTGCTTTGAAGGTCTTTGCATCTGTTTTTCAAATCCATTATTATTGTCAATTCACGTTGCAAAACAGATTTTTAATCAACGGAGTACAGGGTGTCTACCAAAATAACAAATCCAAAATTCTTGATCTTTCTTCCCTTTTTCTTAACCTTATTTAATCGTTCACTACTTAGGCATAGTTGCAAATTTAGATATTTTTATTCAATGAAAAACCCTTACCAGAAGGCCAGTGAAGATGAAAACTGAAGCTGTGCTTGACTTGCTTTAATTATTAATGCATGTAAAAATTAATGCTCCAGATATCATCTTAGATGGGGAATGGCCACATTACGTTATGTAATATTTTTACAAAACTTTATGCATACAAAAATGTAATTCTTAAGAACCAAAGTAAACAAATTTTAAACAAAACTCAATATAATTTAAATTTTCAAATATTCAATATTATTAAATCCCAGGACAGGTATATAACAATTTAACTCACTACACTGCAAAAAAAAATAGCAAACATTCTTGACCACAAGCATGATTTCTTGACTATCTTGACTGGTAGACAGCCTGGAGTAAATATGTACATGGAACGTGTCCAACACTGTTAGCACTAAGAGCCTGCAGTTTCTATGGTTCAACGGACATCGCTGCATTGATATGTGCGAGAACCATTTCAATTCAACTTTTTTGGGACACAAATTTGATACATTATATATTAGAAAAATCAATTCATTTGTGAATATATATCCATAAGCATAAGATAAAAAAAAAGTTTTAGTTGAGCAAAATGGGCATTTACAGCTGCAGGCATGCATTTGAGGAATCTTATGAACTTGAAGGTTACCAACCTTACCACTCTTTCTCTGTAGCATCAATATGTTTGAACATAATTTCCTTACATCAGTCTAATACTGGGATGCTTCTCCATTTTCTACCCAAGTATCAATTTGCAACAAATGAGAAAGGGCTATCTAGTCCAAACTTACCTGCACATTGTCATGTTCTTTTCAGAAAACCATAGAACAGATGTTGTTCACTTTCGGAACATTCTTTAATTCATTCACGTTTTTTTTATCAAAGTAATTGTAATTTTTTTTAATAAAAGTGTTTTTGTAACTGAAGAACGTACGTTTCCGCAAATGGTTTGTGGGGCTATGTGTCGATGGTTCGTGGGGCTATGCGAGAATGGTGTGTGGGGCTACACATATTTCTTTCGAAACCAATTTTTAACTATTTTAACCTAAACGTGACCCTACCTAACATAACCTTACCGGGAATCGTTCATGGGGCTATGTGTCAATGGTTGAATTTCCGCTATGAAACATTCCCACATCACACAAAACACCTTCAAGATGTTAAACAATGCTACAGGAACTTATTACCGTTAAGTAGTTTCTTCTGTAAAAATGAAAAAATCTGTCCGGGGAATATCAGATTAGTACCAAAACTACTTCTATGGATTCGAAATCCCAAGTGGAATACTCATAATGAATTTCCACAATGTGCATATAAATTGTTCACTCCTCTCAAGAGTATAAGCGAAATGCAATGACATAATTCGACACAAGTACAAGTAAAATTCATCAACGAAGAAAGCGTAACATTGAGAAGTTGGAATTTCAAATGGGTGGTTACAATACACGTGAACAAGATATGCGGAGCGATTATAGCCTGGCATTTATGCACAAAATGAGTGTATAGCAAAGGACATCAAATATTCAGAATATGTTAAGAGCTAAACTTTTGACAGAAGACAAAATAAATCTACTGTCATTTAATGAATATCTGAGATGTATCAAAGTTTAATGCAAAAGTGTATAACAATACACTGGGTGTGTTTTTTATTCCATCATAAAACAGAAGGTACAAGATTATGGGATTCTCACATATGAGGAGATACACAAACATTACCAAACTAATTTATCCCACTCCCTAATCACAGCCTCTCTGCCTTTGCTCATTTACGCTGTACCATAGGCTATAGAAACAAAGTGAGAGTCCATGGTCACAATAAAATGTTCCAGCGAGCTATGATCAATTGAAGGGCTTGGGTGAAAAACATGGTAAGTGACATTTTGGTATTTTTGAGTTACAAAGTAAAATGTGCCATCCTTCAATTTTAGAGTGAAATTGCCATGTCATACGATTTGCATTGGACTCGGTGAAGCCTTCTGAAATTGGTAAACACAACACAAAAACAATTTATCTACAGTATAGCTTCTAATAATATTTTTTCATAATGAACTCGGAAATGACCAAGGTGTCACTTAGCATGTTTTACACACAGAGACCTTCAATTGCTTCCTATGAACATTTCTCTTGCATAAGTTACTCATTATTTTTCAAATCATATAAGGAGTATATATTTTTTTACCCAGTCAATTAGAGTAACATTAGCTTGATGGTACACTATCATCAGGCCTTTTCCCATTAATGAATGATATCAAGATAATTTGATTTACTTACTTACCTCAGTAACTCTCAACTGTACCAGGCTATACTGAATAGTTGAAAGCATATAATTCCTGTTGTAAATAATTTTTGGTGTGATACCACAGATTTTTATGTTACTTTTTTATCTATTGTCTGTGCATGTGTGCACATGGTGCATAAATACTCCCTCCCATGGCTTCCAAGAATATCCACATGATACAAATTCATAAAATTGATTGATTGATTTAGTTTACTTTACTTCGCGTTTTGTGCCTCTTGGCTAATTTGCGAAGATGGGGATGAGTGATGAAATTGATGAATGGACATTCACAAACAACCGAGCCCGAGCGGGATTCGAACCCGGGACCCTTGGCATCACAGTAGCAGTGCAATGTGCTAACCACTCAGCCACAGGGTCCGGCACAAATTCATAAAAGAACCAAAGGAATTAAGATAGTTAATTTTCCTAGACACATGGACATCACTGAGAAGTTAATTTTACTAGACACATGGACATCACTGAGAAACTTTAAACTGTGTAATAAATAAAAATCAAAAATAATTTACAGGTAAAGCACTAATTTATTTTGAGAATAATCTTGTTCACTGGTCATACATAAAGGAAGGTCACATTTCATTATTTTCTTTGACTCTAAAAAAAAGGGGAAAGAACATAAGTTAAATGAAATTATGTTGTCCACATATACAAAATACACATGTTTTTGGTGACATTAAAACCATGTAGTAAAATGCATGGTTTTAAGGAAAATACAGTTTTGCAGCATAACTTTTTGATATTCTTAGTATCAATCAATAGTATCAATGCACACAGCACTTGGATGAATACGAATTTAACGTCATGGAAAATGCTAAAACAGCATTCACAATAAAAATCAAACGAATCTCATAAAACTAGGATTCCTACCACTATAATTCACAGTCACACACACATGCTGATGCAGAAAATTGTGTGCGAGAGAAAAAGAGAACCATTGAAAACTGAGTGAATAGTCTTTGACAAAGTATAAGCTGACCACATTGTTATATTCATATGAACAGTCTATTCACAAGAAGCTCCTTTGCAGCTCACCATTGTTACGATGCACACGTGTAGGCTCTATTTCTACAGACATGATATCTGAGGTTCCTTGAAAATTTCAACATCGCCACTGTATATGATACCCATATTGTGGAAAACTGCACACGCGATAACAATGTCTCGAACTGTTTCCAAGTCTTCTGGACAAACGTGGAAAACGTCGCTTCCATATCCCAAAGGTACTCTCCACAACATTCCTCTGCTGAGCATGGGCATAGTTGTACCTCTTTCAGGATCAGTTGGTGGGTCTTGGAATGGACTGTAGAGGTATGGTCGAGCTGAGCTGAATATCCCTTGCCATGAAGAATTGCATCTTGTCCTTTGGAATATCGAATTATCATAAATACTTCCTGCCCATCTAGCCACGAAGTCAAGAACTCACTTTTTGGACCTGCACTACCTGAAAAAATAACAACAAAATATCCTTAAGACTGATCTCACAATTTAAAATAAGAACATGGAAAGTTGTAACGAAAATTCATTCCACATAAATTAATGCCTGACCACAAATTAACCCAATACACATACCTGATTATTAAAATGTCCATATCTTGTGCATTTTGAAATGCAGAAAATACTCATTTCTGAAGTTAATAACATGAAAATAACTGTGTTTGTAAAAGTTTTTCAGTATTATTCAAATCTAAACAATTTCTACATACCTGCCTAAACTACTTGCATAAGTGCACACGAGCAGGATGGTAAAATTATTCTCATCAGAAAACCTGTTCAGTATTTGCTTATAGGCACATGTAGAATATGATTTATGTAAATGCATGTGTGTACTATGAGAATATCGAAATTACAAAAGCAGAGTTTGGACCTATATTAATTTATGTCAAATAAAAATTATCTGAAGGGATACAGCCTCTTCTGTGTACACCTTTGGAATGAAAAATAGAAGAGAAATATTCATGATTTCACAATTATGCTTGTTCAAATATGTTCATGTTAAATCATATATTTTTGTGTAATCATATATACTGTAGTAATAAAATAAAATCAGCGACTACCTTCATTCACCAGGTGATGAACCAAGCTTTGGGGCTATTTTCACCAGGTCTCGTGATTTGTCACTGTGGAAATTTATTTTTAAGACACAAATATTTTCTTGTATTCTATCTTTTGCACTGCATGTTAGGGAGGGCAGTTAGGTATTCCATTTGTGTGTCTAAAAATAATCAGAAACTTCTATAGTGCACAGGTTAGGTAGTTTGATTAACTGTTATTGTCTTGTTTATTTTCCCAAGTTAGTGTGAGTAATTT
Organism: Lepisma saccharinum; assembly: GCF_977018435.1. NCBI lineage: Eukaryota > Metazoa > Arthropoda > Insecta > Zygentoma > Lepismatidae > Lepisma > Lepisma saccharinum. Next base: position 81,227,637 of record NC_139234.1, read on the forward strand.
GACATACATACATTGAAAATGTGTGAAAGATATATCTGGTCTCACCACATTGTGCCAGTAGTTGCCCAAAATAGAAATACTAGGTACCCTTAACAATCTGTACTCCCTCAAGAAAGTAAATGCCTTGCATGGTTTATGTTAAATGTTGAGGTTTTTCACTATTTTTAGCTCGCACAGATGTGTCATTGTGAAATAAAGTACGTCTGTTACCTTACTGTGAAACAGCCTGAGGGCTTCTTGCAAGTGAATATAGCACCCAGCACGACATTCCACAACAGGAGCTAAAATTTTTCGTCGTTAAGTTAGGAGTGTTAGGTTTGGAGTTGACGTGTTCTTTCGCTCTTTTTGTGTGCACATAAACGGTTTTTTTACTAATAAAAGGCGGCGAAAGTAACCGTAGATGGAAGGTTTTAACTTACGCCGGTCATACTTTGGAATGAAATACATCCGTTATTTGTGTTTTCCGCGAGTTGGAACCAATTTAATATTACGTAAAACATCGAAATCTGTCCATTAAAAAGAAAACAAAACAATTCTCGAGGGAGTACATTGGATTAACGGCACCGAAATCCTATTGTATTCCATTATTTTGCTACACAACTGAGTAACAAATCGATGCACTACTTCAGAATCAAATAATGTTCATGCAGAAGCAATATTATTATAATACAGGACTACACTTTTCTTTATGAATCAATAAACCGAAGAAAGAGAGGCAGTACAACCAATTAACAAGGTTTATGTTTCCTCAAACTAAGATAATTACGTAGAGAGTAGTTCAATTTACATACCTGATGCAAAACTGAGGCATAAAAACTGGACAAAACAGCTGTTGCAATGAGAAAATCTTCAAAATATGCATCCTCTTTATCATAGTTTCTAACTGCAACGTCCATTTTTATTTTCTCAAGAGAACATTCGTTATCTCAAGAGACCTGTTTCGTTCTCTTGGCGAATACAGGATCTTAAGAGACCGAATATCGCTCTTACGCTGCCAAGAAGTGTCTATGAAACAGCGAATCTTAAGATGGACCTTGAGAGAGAACTATGAAACGCCAAAAGTGTCTCTTGGCACAGACTGTTCTTATCCAAGATGGTGAAGCAAACCGTCTCTTGGCTAGTATCTTGAGATACGTTTATGAAACAGCATGGCGTCTTAAGAGAGGTCTCAAGATGCTTTCCTTTCTTGAGAAACGACTATGAATACGGGCCTAAAACTTTGAGTTATAGAGGTGATTAGAATTTAACTCGTAGAGGTTTTTGATACTCTCCCTTCGAGTTATTGAGCCCATAAACTGTACAAAAATTCGTCTTATCAAGATTTTATTCGAGTTGTTGAAGTAAAATTAGTATTGAGTGTTATGGACAATTCAAGAGGATTACAAAAAATTCGACTTGTCAAGGAATTCGAGATGTTGAGGTTATCAAGGCTCCACTGTAGTAGATAGACATGTAGTCAAAGCAAGCAAGCAAATATGAATCGTTATTGGCATATTTTCATGGAAGCGTCCTAAATTTGAGTGGCTATAGCATGCATACGTGTTCTATTTTCCCATTATTTTCAACATCGCAGCCCATAAATTTCATCCCGCACCCTCTCAGCACCCCATATGGTTAAACCTGGCGCCGCTGCTGGTGCTCGTGATTACGAAAAGTCGGGATCTAATCTCGATAATTCACACCCGGTCAATTTCAATTATTCCTTTTTTTTACAGTAGGCCTACCCTTCGGCATGTATAAAAACGTGTATAAGAGGTATACCATAGAGGTCAGCAGTTTAAGTGATACTATTTGATATCCTTGCTTTTTGAAAAAGTACAAAAAACAAAGAACTTTTATCAACAAAGTGATAGATGTTTATGGTAAGGAAGTAAGGTTAATACAGTTTCTATGTAAGTAGATAACAGAGTGAAGTTTGAACTTGTATACAGCGCCAAAGTATTTTAAATTCAATTTGAATTTTGAGATTTGAAAAGTAATAATAATAATAATTTAGCAATAATAATAATAACAACAAAACAACAACATTACAACTTTCTATGACTGAATGGCAAGGTATGAAATCTTACTATGCCCTCTCTCCCCGAGGAAAAATCCTGCAGGAGGCCTTGGAGTTCGCATCCCCCCCCACAAAGCAAAAATTTAATTGGTACAGTGCCTTTACCTGTATATATTGTATTCGTTTCTGTACCCCTGAGTCACTAGGTTTATTTTACCTACGCATATACGAATGACTGAAGGCCCTCCCTCAAGGCTTACTTGTCTCCCACTCACAGGTGGCGCCTATGATTCTCGGATAATAAATCTCATACAATAAGATGTCTTTGTCCCGAGATCTGGCCACGCAATTAAGGAAGACAATTGAAGGCTCAACTACAGCGCCTTGAATAATGAATAATGTAGTGTGGAAAACGACGCAAGAAACTAGTTCCCGAGACGGATGAAAACATAGATGGCAGTGTGATCAGTACGAGTGCTAATTTTCTTATGAAAGTAATGCGGCTTTGTTAGTTTTTGGAATATATTGTGTAGATTTTTTTGTCTTGAAATGCGGTACGTGAATTGATGGAAATAGTTATATTTGTGGAGTGATTTGCAGTCACGAAACAGCATTAATTTAGAAAGAAAAGTAAAATAACATTAATAAATAAATAGCATGCGTAACACAAGAAGAAACATCGCAAAGTGATTCCGGACGTCAGGTGTTGGATTGTGACTAGAGTTTTATTTTTCTGTGTTATTAAAATATAAATAGTATCCTGAGAGATATTTCATACCGGGGTGACAAACCACAAGTATGGCTTGGAAGCGAGCACTCCGTAATCAATGCAGCCTTTCGAACCATAGGGACACAAGCTCTGACTGCACCGTTTCCTCAAGGAGATTTTACACCAAAGCGACACGCAACAAACGATACGAGGATTTCACACCATAGCGACACGGGTCCTTTGGCCCAAGGCAACTTTCATACCGAAGCGACACATGTTGCTTGGAAACGAGCCAGTCAAGAGCAACATTTGACATCGTAGCGGCATGACGGGAAGCACAGGCCAGCGTTCGGTTGGTGAAATCCTCAAGCGATAAGTGTCGCGTGCCGCTTGTCGCTTTAGTGCGCAATCTCCCTAAAGCAAGACACTCATTGCCAACAAATCACGGCAACATGTTGCAACCTATTGAGGAAATGGCCTAGTTTGAGCGACGCACAAGCGACACGTGTTGCTTATCGTGTCGCCTAGATCTGTTGTTGCAATGTGCGGTTTATCGTGTCGCCTATCTGTTGTTCGCACAATTAGCAGCGAACGTTTGCCAATAGACTGAAGCCACCATGTCGCTTGTCACTTAGTTGGGAACTCCCCCTGTAGCGCGTCGCTTCGGTCTGAGCACCCTTCCTTTAAGGAGCTTTCCGACCGAAGTAACAAGTAGCACGTGAATACGCCATATGAACGTGTCGTTTGCTGTTTGGACCCTCATGTGCAATGAATGCTATTTTACAGTCTGGAAGTGTGTCACTAGTGTGACAGTGTGAACATCCCGTGTCGCTTGTCCCATTGGTTTGAAAGTTTCCTTACACCCATGTCGATGTCACTAAGAAAGTTTTGTGGGGTTCCCCTTGTCGTTTCATGGAATCATCATTATCATCATCGCCGCGATTAGTTTAAAGCGGAAGAAAAGAGACAGTAAATATAAAAAAATACAAATGCTTCAGTGTGTATATCTTTAAAAGAAATGATGATAATGATAATAATAATAATGAACCTAATTAATACGCAAAAATTTAGTTGCCAAGAGCATTCCACACGTATTTTTTCTCCCGTATTATTAACGAAAGTATGACGATAACAGGACGTGGTCGACTGTCTAGAATGTTCGTTAATATCTTCGCGACCACTGTACCAAATATCATAGCAATTATCACATTCATAGAAATGCTTCATGTAAAAGAATCAGACGTTGCAGCGAAAACTCCATTTACTTCTATTATAAGTAGACGAATGTCATGCACGTGTACCGACACCAGCGCCTCTAGCGGTATCATATTCGAGTGGAACCAGCCAGGGATGCCAGAACAGTGCCGTTTTCCACACTACGGTATTCAAGGCGCTGCATCTCAACAGTCGCCCTGCGTTATCAGACGACTTGTAGACTTCGGGAAACTCCCCATATAACGGAAACTTCCAGCCAAGCTCCATGTAATCTGGAGTTGGCGTCATTGGAGTTTAAGGCGTGCGATACAGAACAGTTTGAAATGAGTGCTGGAGACGGGAACAGAGGTAAGTCTCATATAATCATATCAGAAGACGTTTAGAGTTGTTGTTTTAAGTCCACTTTATACACCGAAAGAATTGGGACTGGATCCACAGATTAAAGTGCGAGTAGTATAGTACGGCCGGTTCACCAACAGAAAATGACGAGTTTTGATGAAAATGTCGAGGGCCCACGGGCTCTCGGCGAAGTCTTTCACGATGTATTTTTTGATGGGGCCGATAGCTTTTTTTTACGATGTGTTTAAACCTCATGGGCCCTTTTTCGATGTGTGGACCCTCGGCGTAGCCTTTTATGATGTATTTTTGAGAAGCCCATAGCTTTTTTATGATGTTCTTAAACCTCATGGGCCCACGGCATAGTCTTTTACGATGTATTTAAACCTCACCTCATGTGGCTAAACAAAATTTATCATGCATACGGCTGTAGTGATGCGAGGTGGAAAGCAATTTTCGCTGCGGCAAGGGTGTGTTTTCGTGTTATTAACAAGAAACATTTACATGCTTGCTTGAATCATCATCATGACTGTGAGTTTTTAGTATTTCAGAATATATTTATTTATATCCCAACGGCTATGAATTGCATATATGAGAAGGCGGAGGCATTCGGCCTGTTAACCACCAGTATATGATTAACGGTCCAGTGGCGAAGTTGGAAGAAAGGAGGGGACAAAGAGACAGTGGCAGGGGTCACATCAGACAGGTGTTATACGTATGACGCTACCTTGAATGCACAGAGAGTCTCGAGCATGGATGTTGTATATCTTCCAATTCTCATCTTCACGTTCAGCCAACGACAGAAAATTAAATTTAAAAAGAAAACACTTTACATATGGGCGTGACTCTTTCAAACAGTCGCAGTACGGCATTGTCCATGGATGTTAAAACCTTTGGAGTTCTCTGAATAGTTTAGTTTATAGCGACGATAAAGATGATTGATGATGTGATGAAATGGATATGCATAAAGAATATATATGTTCAGGTCGAGATTTTAACACAAGAGCTCTGACTTTGTAGTGCACTGTATGCTAACTACTTTGCAACGGATGATCAGTTTCTACTTTATTGATTGTTGCGAAGCTGTAGATGCTATGAATTTTGCACGTATTCTAGAATGACAAGATCTCTATATATTTTGATCAAATTGAAGCTGTATGGCAATATTGTTATTGTTACACCACGAAATAATTCGTTAAACATTTCTAAGGGCACACCCAGCTTCTGATGGGATATATTGTTCATCCTCTGATAGAGGAATAAAAATTTCGGCTTTAGATCACCAACGCTGGGAATCGTACCCGAGTCTCTCGTGTGGCAGTCAAACACCATACTGACTCTACCATCGCGACCCTTCACTATATTATTTTGGTAATATTATTACGTAATTCGTTTTGTAGCAGCGACCTGGCCTACTTCTACAAAACTACTGTCGACACTCATTATTCTACGCTATGTCCCTGAAGTCTGTGGAGAAACGCTGCGCATATTGTAAGAAAAGGGAAGAAAACGAGTTATTCACTGATTTACTGACATAAAATTGATATATTGGCAGTATTTGGAGATCAAATTGACAGCTAACTTATCGAAATGTTGAACGAGGAATGAGTATCTTGTAAAATATATGTGGAGAGGCAACTATTCGACGTTTTTCTCCTGTGGTTCGGAAAAGTGTGGCACTCTACTTCTCTCGATTCATACATTATCTAATTATGAAATCAGACGACTTCCATCCCAGACAGACACTGACATGTGTGGGAAGATTTTTATTTTATGTAAGCAAATCTAATTGGTTAGAACAGCGCGCTACGACACCCAGGGTCTGGAGTTCGAATATCGAGTTGTGTAGAGTGAGTATCCCTTCGTCGATTTCATTATACATTCCTCACAAATAATTTGTGATATTGTTACATTACGCAATACGTGATAGGCAAGATCTTGGAATCCAACAACACATGATATAATCTGCTGGACATTCATGTGTTTTCACTAACATATACTAACCTCCCTATTACCTGTCCTCTAATCGTCGTCATCTTATAATCAAGAGATCCCGGATTCCATTGTCGGCACATAGAGGTTCGGATCCCACTTTAAACTTCAGGTTCAGTCCCTATTAACCTTACGTGCATAAAGTGGACCTTAAAACACCAACTCAATCAATCAATCAGAAACTATTGTCTAATATAAAAATGTTCCAAACTTTTGTGCTAAATATAACAATATTCCAAACTTTTTGTGAGGCGTACATAATCACCCATCCTGATTGGCGCGATTAGCCAAAAGTGTAAGAAAAGCAACGCTAATTTACAAAATTCCATCAAAACTTGAGCGTGTTGTTTCACTGTGAAGTGCAAGTGAATTGCAAGCCGAATGCTGAATAATGTATCATCAGTGTTGCCTGTAGGCTATAAAATAATTGAAAATACCATTGCCGACATTTAATGACATTTACAAATCCTACTTTTGTTTTTTTTATTTTTCCGTGGAAACTCCTTCTTCCACTTTGTCTATTGTGGGAGGATTGCGGAAGATCTCTGTGCATCATCCAGCAATAGTCTGCTAACATGTTTATGTTCCACCTACCCTACTTCTTGATATTTTGATGAAATTTCTCCCCCTGCTCGTCGCTCATAGCTCCCACATTCTCGGTAAAGTAGTCCAAATGAGAATTCAGGAAGTGCATTTTCAAATTCATGAAACAACCCAAATCTCTAAATTTTGTCAATCACGTTTTTCAAAATACACTTAAATTCTGGATCTTTGAAGTTCTTAACTTCTTTAAAACCATTCCAGGCCTCTTTTTTCAACTGTGTTTATCGTAGTTTTAAAATCATTGTCCTTTATCAGTTTTCTAATATCTGGTACATTAAATACACCTTCTTTTAGTTTCGCTTTTGAAAGTCCCGTAAATTTTCTTTACAGGTACTTAAAACATGCCCCCTCTTTTAACAGAGCTTTGATAAACTGTTTCATTACACCAAGCTTAATATGAATTGGAGGAATCAGGACTTTACTAGATCAACCAGACTCTATCGTGTTACATTTTTACTCTCACGTTGTAATGAAGCCTTGAGTGGCCACACTGTTTGCATCCAGTGATGGGACCTATCCCGGCTATCCCATTCGCACAGGAAGCAGGGGTACTTGGTTTAACTTGCCTCTTGTCCCAGAATCATTGAAATTATTTTTAGATCACCACATATTGCCCACCCATGTTCATTGTAATTAATTTTGTGAGAATTACATATAGGTTCTCGCAGCTCTCCTCCATTTACACAGAATGACCAACTGAAACAGATGCATACGTACTGTCATTATTGATAAGCACTGTTTTGAGGCTTTTCTTGGAGG